>NC_045614.1:141808484-142433484 GCF_009829155.1 Mustela erminea
TGGGAGCATTAATTTTCTCATTTTATGTGGTTGTGAATCCAAATTTCTGAAGTTGATAGACCAAGAAAGAAATATTAATATTATTTACAGATATAAAGGTCACCTCGGAGGGCCTGTTTTGTTTCCTGAAAAACTGGATCGATGAAATACGCCCTGTGTGTCTCACAACAGCTTTGCCATGAATGTCATATAAAATTAAAGGTACAGGAGCCCCTGGGGAAGTAAAAATGTTTTTATCATCAAAGTGTGTAGCTTTTATAGAAGCCTGACCATTTGCTTATGCGTTCTAACTGCAAGTTGTCAGAGGATATTCAAAACACCAAGGTACTTTGATCAGCTCTCTGCTCTCTGCTGCTTTCATAGTTTCCATCCTGTGTAGAATCATAGGCCATTAAAGGTGAAAGGACTTCAGAGATCCTGGCGCTCACCTTCCTCCTTTCATAGGTGAGGAAACGGAGCCCACACACGGTTGACTTGATGAAGTCAAACAGCTCTTAAATGACAGAACCAGTCCAAAAATTAAGTGTCCTGAGTCTTAGGGCAGTGGTTTTCTGCTAGATAGATAGATAGATAGATAGATAGATAGATAGATAGAAGGTCTAACAACAGTGTAAGTCCAGATAATAAGTCTGATTTGGCCTAACTTCAGGAATAACGTAAACCCTGTAGTTTCATATGGTTAGACAATGTCCATGGTATAAACGTGCCTTCCTAACTTCTGAAGGCTTATTCCATAACTTGTGTACAATCATAACTATTTTATTATATGAGATTCATTTGTTTAATAGTTTCTTTGCTAAAGTAATGAACTTTTCTCAAATAGATTTAAAAATTCTAATGTGGAGTTTGATGTTTCTTAGTTTCTCTGTTTTTCAGAGTAATTGGGCTGTAGTAGGCATTCTGTAAAAATGAGTTGGCTTATTCTTTCTCTTCCGTGTTTTTTTTTTCTTTAAGTTTGTATTTGAAATCAGTTCAAACCTATAGAAGACTTACAAAAACGGTACAAAAAAAATCTAATTACTCGTTACTGAGCTTTACCAACTTTAAACAATTTTCTCTCTCATCTATTTACATTATACATATTACATGTTTTAAAAATATGCATATCTTTTCTGACCTGTGCAAGAGTAGGTCACACACGTCATGCTGCTTTATCTTTCAATATTTGAGTTTATATTTCCTAAGAGCATATATTTCCTATTTTTTTATATAATCACAGTACAATTATCATATTTAAGACTCTTGACATTGATAAGACATTTTAAAATCCACGTTTGAATTTCATTAATTGTTTCAATAATATCCCTCATTCATGTTTTTATTCTGACTCAAGAGATTGTCTAGGATGACACATTGAGTTCCGTTGTCATGCCTCTTTATTCTCATATAATTTGGAAATGTTCCTCAGCCTTCCTTTGTCTTTCATGCCATTGGCATTTCAGATGAATAAAGGCTAGTTATTTCATTGAATATATGATTAAGATTTGGTTTCCTCATGATTGAATTCAGATGAGCCATTTTTGGTTGGATTTCTACATGAGTGATAGGTCTTTCTCATGATTTCCCTTTGAGGCACTGGGTATAACTTTGCCTCCTGCTGGTGATGTAAATGTCAATCCACTTGATTAAGATGTGTCCTTGTTTCTCCATTGTATGCTATATTTTCTTTTAAAATTAGTAAGTAGCTTGTGAAGAGATATTTTGAGACTGTAAATATCTTGTTCCTCATCAAACTTCCTTCCCCTAGATATAACCCATTGATCATCCTAGCTTGAATCAATTTTACTGGGATGGTTGCAAAATGGCAATTTTTAAACTCCATTTATCTATTAGTTTTCTCTGTTTATCAGGCAGTAAGGAACAGCTTTTTTAAAAAATTTATTTATTATCAGTTTGGACCCATGAATTTTTATTTTATTCAATTATATTCCAGTAATGCACTTCTTCCTCCTTTCTTTTTCTTGCCCAAATAGTCCTAGATATGGCCTGTGGGAACTCACCCAAACTGCCTGTGGGAACTCACCCAAACTGCCAGTGTGTACTTTTGTCATGTTCTCATCATTTTTTGAGAATTTCCTTATTTCTGGCATAAAAAAAATAGTCTCCTTTTCATCGTGTACGTAACTGTCCAGGAATCAACCATTCTCAAGAAGTCTTCATTCCTTTTAGTGGGGAATAGTGTTTGGCCTGATTGATTTTTGGAGTTGACATCATGGAAGTCAGTCATGTTCTTTTACAACTCTTCTCCTGATTTAAGACGGAAAAAGAATCAGAACTGTAAAAACATTAGGTTTCATCTAGAATGAAAATATTCTGGGCTTGATTTTTAATTTTTTTTTAAGGCTTAGGAAGTAAATGTGAGAAATGAATCCATAGCAACAAAATGTACTGAAGTTTGTATCAAAGAAACATTTTAATTACCACATAACATTCTACAAAACAAATCAATTTGATTAGAAGCCTAGTATTTTAAGTGAGCTGAAAATCATTATGATTCCATTGAACACTGCAAATAAAGATGTAAGTTGTATTTTGGAATTCTTCAAGAAAGTCAAAATTGCTCAGCTTGAAAAGAATATACAAAAACAAACTCAAAATATGGTTTGAAAGATATAATATGAAATACACGCTATTAAAAAAACAATTACAAGATATAAAATTTAAAACTCTAGCATCTGGTATATTATAGGTGCTGACATTTTTATTGAAAGAATTAGATTTAAGAAAAAGACAGCCACTCAAAAAAAAAATTCAAATATAAACACACATATGGAAAGTATAAAATCGCATAGGTATATGTAATAGAATGCACCATAGGCCCTCTTTCCCTGAATACTGTGTGGTCAGTTTCCAATTTAAATACCATTTTTTAAAAAATTTGAGTTGTTTTTCTTTTTGTTTTAAGAGCCAGTGGGGAAAGCAGGAAATACAGATGAAAGAGCTATCTGTCAAACATGGTATCACAAAGGCAGGCAGGACTTCGTGTTGTCTGTGCCCAAGAAAAGCAAGCTAGCCTAAACCAGAGCATCCTGGCACTGGCCTTTCTTTGGGAAACCAGCTTGTGGCAATACCTATTCTCCAGCCGTGAGGCAATTAAATATCTAAGAACGGACAATCCTTCAATTGCTTCGCAAGTGTGAAATCAGCACCAAGCATGTTGTAACTCACCATATGTGGTAATTAAATGTAGGAACTCACACTTCTGTGTGGCCATAAAACCTCCCTTTGGGGAGGGAGGCCGCGGCATCTGCAGTTGTAGCCAACCTGAGATCAGACAGTGATAGGGGAGATGTACCTGGCTTCGCGCGCGCTTACAAACACATCCCCACACAATCCTCGGTTTATTTCCGAGTCCCCGGGCTTCTCAAGCTACCACATTTGTAATAGTGAGAAAGAAATTTAGATCAAAAGAAACCGCAGGGCAGGACAGGAGTCCAAGAGCATGACTGGACTGGAGTTTCTAGGTCCTGCTATTTTCTTTCAAGTCATGGAATAAGTGAACATAAAAGCGGAGACCAGGTTAAAAAACAGAAAGGAAGCTGGGCAAGAAGCAGCAATAAGACACCAGCTAGGAAGGATCAAGCTTCGCTGTGCCAGACCTGCTGAGTCTTGCTCATTTAGAGGGAGGCTTCCTCCTCTTGGAAAAGCTAGATTTAAAAAAAAAAAAAAGTTTCTTTTTTTGCTCTGGTGCTCAAGGAGATTGCAGCATGCTACAGGAAAATATTTCAGGATCCAATTGTAAGGAATAGAACTATCCCTCGGACAAATGGTCTCAGCTGGAGAAGCTATTTATTAACTGGACTCCCTGTTAGCAGCACCTTCCATCAGGCATTCAGCAGGAAATGAAGCCTTCCAGGAGGACTCAACCCGGCAGGGAGCCGCAGCCTATGGGGAAAAGTACCTGGTTTACGTGCTCCAAAAAGTGGTAGCAGTGGGAACACAGTGGATGAACCCTGACTACATTCTGAAATGGAATGGGGAGGAATTAACCCACAGGAAAGCCGGCCCAGCAGCGGCAGGGGTGGCTCTCTCCTCTATACCCGGTGATCTGGAGAAGGGATAGCTCGCCACACTGGCTCACCGCCAACCACGTTCCCAAGAGGAGAACCAGGAAGGCTGAGGGAAGCCGGGTGACTCCTGAGGACAGAGGGCCCTGCACCACAGCCCTCTCTATCCACAGTCTGGCAGGCACAGAATGCCAAGGGATGCAGGGAATCCCTGTGGGATGGAAGGAAGTGACAAGAGAGAGATCAAGTCGACGGTCCAGTCATGACCTGGTGACTAAGCTTGACAGTCTCCCACTTACTATGACCTGAGCTCCCTAGGAGGGAAGAGAACAAGTAGGCATGGTCTCATCTCTGAGACCATATCACACGGCTTGGTAGGTGTCCTGCCTCTCTGCCCCTGCCTTTGGTTACATTTAGAGCGGAGCATTGTGAAGCCTGGCTCCTGTCACTGTTTCTTATATGCTTAATACATTTACAAAATAAAAAGCCACACCCCATGGCACATACCCATTGCCCTTTCTCCTCATCTCGCTATCTCCCGACTCTCCACTTCCTTACTGCCTTCCCCTATATGAGACAAATAAACAAATGGTAAGTCCTTTTTTCAGACGACTTGCAGAGTATTAAAGGATGAAGGCTGTTTCAGTCCATTTCCTATATTTTTTATAGCTACAACATAATTATCATTGATGTTCATAATGGAGGTCTGCACGACTGCAAATCCTCCGTCGCGAAGGACTAAATTATATTCATCGTGAAGGACCAAATTATATTCATTGTAGATGTATTGCTGTTCGTTTTATGACATTCAAATTTTTGACAATCCATGTGTAACCTATTCCGCAATAGCGATAATAAAGTGGAAAACCCCATTCTTCAAGAAAGCTCCCTGAATCAATTACCGGAGAATCAGGGGAGAACAATAATGGTGTGGAGTTCCTTCGGGAGGGCCGTTCTACGCACAGGTTGAATGCAGGACCGCTCTGCTTCACGTCTTTGTGTAGATGAGCCCAAGAGCAAGGCCAGAATTCTCATTCTTTACTTGAATCTTTCATTCTGAAAGAACACTAAAGAATGATCATTTAGAAAATGCTATTCCGAGAGTCAGTACTCTTTATAATTATAAACCTCCATTCTTTCTGCCATTAATCACTTTGTATACATTCTCGTGAGATGGGGCAGGCTGGGAGTCGACTGTGGAGTTTGAACACAGATGGAGTCACCTGAGGGGTCACCATAGACGCTTTTCAAAATAAGGGAAGAGAAGGCGAATGTTCCCTGGCTTGGTTGCCTGGTTTAGATGGTAAGTGAAAACTGGATTTAATTATAAAGATAATAAATATTGGTGTCAGAAAGTAATGAACATTTAATGCGAAGCCTAGTCCACAGTGTTAGAGACCTATGCTTTCTCTAGATAGGTTGAGCTACCAAGTGTATGAAAATTTTTAGAGAACCTCCAAGCAAATTTTAAATCATAAAATTGGTACAATAAGGGCCAATTCGGTTTCTGCTTCTTCTTTGAATCATATATCTATAAGCACTTACCACCAGCAAGCACTCAGCCTGTTCTAGAAGTCATATGCAAAGATATGCAAGTTTTTAGCTGATTCAACCAAGCAGACCTTACCACAGTGGAACCACATTTAGAATTCTAAAGGTAAATAGTTGTTGTTCAAAAGTCAAAGGCAAGATTTTCCTTCCCGTAATTTACTACTGTTAGAAAATCTCAATGGGATATTTAAAATTTGGCAATAGGATTTAATAGAATGCTTACAAGTGCTAGCTGAGAGAGCTCAAACTCTCATTGCCCTGGGAAATCTTCATAAACTTTCCATGCAGTACTCTCAAAATTCAACCTGTTATTGGCCACAGAGTTCCTTAGTCAAGCCACATTTTCACACATCCCTGAGACAGTTGGTGAATGAATCCCAATCACCTTTGAAGTGAAATGCCTGAAGTCAATACGAGGTTGACCTGTTGTGGTCCTGCCTGTCTGCACATTGGCAAGCAGGTAATACCATTTGTGTAGACCACAGTTTTGTGCTAAAAGCTGGGAGCCAAGCAAGTGAGGGCTTGCTGTCCCTTCCGTTGCCTTTTGTTTCCTTTCTAGGGTGGAGGAATTCTAGACTTCATTGAAGCTGAGAAACGACTGAACACTGAAACCAGTCCTCAAGATAAATAGGTTCAAAATATTAGCAGCTTCATAATTCATAAAAATACTAGTTCAGTAGATGGTATTAATATGGATTTGAAGAAATTCTAAATAAGATACTGTTAAATGTTACAGTTTATTAACAGCAATAGTCAATCCTTTGAAAACATAGGACTCTTAAGAATTCTGTATGCCTTAAAACTGCCCAAATTTTCATTTTGAATTTTCTGTTAAACTTCATTTTGCCTCACCAATGTTAAAAACCTGATTTTCAAAACATGGATTTAATTTAGCCAGCTCTCATATATTTGTTCCAAAAGTAATCAGGCAGGGATATGATGTTAACTTTCAGGTCCTATGAGAACTGTGACTGTAGATTATTTTTAACCTCTTATTTATTCTCACTTGTATTTTCTAATCATTATACAAGGTTTATAGTTTTTATAGTCACATAAAAATGTGTTAATAAAAATATGTCCAGTGCTGAGCCAACCCTCAAAGGAGGCTTCCACCTGCCCATGAACACACCCAGAGGGGTCTGTGTGATCAACATAGAGACAGAACACACACATTGTTCAGTAAAAGTATTTCTCAAGAACTCTGCTATATGTCAGATGCTGTGTTAAGTCCTAGATGGCTATGGAGCCTCCCTAACTCCATCTCCTCTTTCCAAAACACTCTTTATCCACAGCTTTTCCCCTTCAGAAGAGGAACAACATCAATAATTATTACCTAGACCCAAACTTCAAATCTATGAAAGCCTATGCCAAAATTTAAAATAAGACCTCAAAAGGAATTGAACCCTGAATCCGAACTAGGGTGAAGCAAAGAAAAGATAATCTAAAATAAGTACACATCCAGTGTTGTATTTGTTTATTAGTTGTTTATCTTAAGGAAGAACTAAAGAAAGGAGAACAATTTTTATGAAGTGTCAACTTTCTGCCAGGCATTAAGGATTGCAATTTACAAGTTGAAAATAATTTAATCTTCAAAATAATTTTATGACATATATCATTCCTTATTGTTCAAGTGAAAAAAAAACAGAGTCCCAAAGAACTTAAGACACTTGCCTATGTCACCGAGCTGGAGGAAGTGGAACTAGGATTATAATCTCTGCTTGTTCTGATTTCAAAAACAAATTGAATTTATCAGTTTCTCATAACTAAAAAAATGAGTAGGAGGGGCATGATCTAAAGTGCCAAATACTAGATAAGTAGAAATGATAATTAGGCAAAATTTTCTTGTTTAAAACTCCTTTTCCTCAATCACTTATTTTACTAAGGCAACCAAAGAAATAGAAATTAAGTGGGTAATTAGCATTAGATTTTAGGAGTCGCAAAACACAGAATATTGGAGCAAAAAAGAGGCAGAGTTTAAGCTCCCAGCTAACTCATGAAAGAAAAGAAAGGGAAAGAGAGACTGGAAGGGAGAGAAAGAAAAGATTAAAAAAAGAAAGAAAGAGAGAGGGAGGGAGAAGGAAGGAAGGAAGGAAGAAAATCTAAGAGTGTTGTATGATTAAATTACATAAAATATTAACCCTTTGTTTGAATTCCTTCTGATAGTCACTTCAACGTTAAAAACTGGGCTTTATAAGACATTGAAACTGAAAAAACAACAGCAACAAAACTAGAGCTTCACTCATACAAGTTTGCAATGATTGTAAATTATGTGTCTCCAATTTTAAAATGCAAATAAATTCCAAATATCTAGTCCAGCCCTTCTCTTTAAACTCCAGTTATCTCATTTGGCCACTAAGTATGTGATTTTGACTAAGTTGATTCCCCTTTTGGAGTATAAGTTTCCTATTTTAAAACAATGAGGAATAGGTAGTTAAAAATTTGGTGACTCTGTAAACAATAAATATCTCTCTTTTATCCTGATTTTCTATGGCCGTGTATGAAAAAATAAGAACTTTATCTACTTCAGAACTTTGTTCACACTGCATTCAATGGCATGATGAAGAGCTGTAAGTACAATATCTTTTGAATATTTAATATAGTTACAATATCACATTATAAATAAAAATTTAAAAACGGATTTTGTGGTAACAATATACTAACCAGAGCTTGGGGCATGAGATCGAGAAAGTAAGTGACAGGGAAGACCTGGTGTTCTCACAGATGCTGTCCTCCCTCTTTTCTCCCTCCATTCTGAACTCTTTTAAGGTCAAGGATAGATAGCCTTGACCTTCTAGCCTTCTAGCCCATAGCCGGTTAGCAGTATATTGTCATTTCCCTTCTGCTTTGATATTCCTTCTGGAGGAATATGGTATGTGTCATCCAACTATAGAAAACTACAGTGTTTCTCTCAAAGATGGTATTATTGTTATTGGCGTTTGGGGTAGGACTTACTGGCTGGAAAGTCATTTAGCAATGACTTTCCCTGACCCTGGAGTACTGAATGCCAGTGAATCCCCTTCCCAACTGCAGCAACAGATTTAGCAGAATGAAACACCATGATATGTATTTCCACAACCTCCAGGGAGGCAGTATTTCCCTGACTGCTAGTCACTAATTTAAACCAACTGCTTCACTAAACCACAGAGTGATGAACAACTTGCTCAAGGTCATACAGATGAGGAACATTTTTTAAAAATTTACTCTTCTTCATATGGAGGAAAGAGTTCTGATGGGTAACTGGATAGATATTTGAAGTACTTTTTCCAGCAATGCATATGGTTTTGAATGTAGATATTACCCTCTATGACAATGAGCAAAAGTAGGCACTTTTACAGTGTTCACTTAAAATAACTAATACCAAGTATCTTTGATGGATACTATATATACAATATTCCCTTAGATCAGGGATTCTCAAAGTGAGATCTGCAAAGCCTTGGAGGTCTCTGAGACCCCTTCAGGGCCTCCATGAAGCCAAAACTATTTTTTAAAAAATATTTTAAATATTTTAATATTTCAAATTATTTTAAAATATTTATTTGACCTGGGTGGCTCAGTCTGTTAAGCGTCGCCTGCCTTTGGCTCAGGTCATGATCCCAAAGTCCTGGGATGTAGTCTGTGTGGGGCTCCTTACTTGGCTGGGGGTCTACTTCGTTCTCCCTCTCCCTCTGGCTCCCTCCTGACTGGGCCATCCAGGCACCTCCCAAAACTATTTTTTTTTCCCAAAACTATTTTTATAATAATACTAAAACATTATTTGCCTTCTTATTATGTCAACATTTAAACTAAAGATGCAAAAAAAAAAAAAAAAAGTTGGGAAAAATTTTGTGCCTTAGCACAAATCAAGGCAATGACACCAAATTGGGCTTACTAGTAGTCATTATATTTCATACCACCAGAGAGAAAGAGAGAGAATATCAGTTTTGGATTTGGTCATATCCATGTGATTCTTCAACAGAACAAGAACCATGGTAGGAGAAAGTTTTGAAGACTTTTGTAGGATTTACTATAACTGAGTCAATAAAAATAATTAAAATTAAATTTATTATTGGTTTTTTGAAAAACACAATCATTAATGAATCTCTAAGGCTGGTCAAGTTTTATGGGACAGTGTGGCC
The DNA here is from genome assembly GCF_009829155.1 of Mustela erminea. Taxonomy (NCBI): domain Eukaryota; kingdom Metazoa; phylum Chordata; class Mammalia; order Carnivora; family Mustelidae; genus Mustela; species Mustela erminea. The sequence continues at coordinate 141,818,158 of NC_045614.1, forward strand.
AAAATTTCCCTGCTTCCTGGCATCTCCTTCAATGTTCATTGATTGGTGTCTTAAAAAAAAGCTTCAGGTACCTCTATAGCACTTTACCACTCTGAGACATCACTGTAGATGGACACCTTAACTCTTTCAAAGGAGAAGTTCTACTCTTCAGGTTACGTAAAGCATTATGAGAAGTCATGTAATTTTGCCCCCCCTAGCCGAAATGCCTTCATTATTACATGTGTGTTTGGAGGCAAGACATATAACTTCCCTTGACTCAGCTTCCTTGTTTGTAGTATAATACCAACATCCAGGTAAATTGTTTAAAAGAATAGTGACATATAGATATATTTAAGTATTAGCTCTTATTTTAAGAATAAATTAAGGGAAACTCAACTTGCAAGAATGAATCCATATTAGAAATACAGAAATGTAGAGGTGGGGCGCCTGTGTGGCTTCATTCTTAAATGTCTGCCTTGGCTTAGGTCATGATCCAGAGTCCTGGGATTGAGCCCTGCATCGTGCTCCTGGGATTGAGCCCTCCCCTACTCCCCCCCATCACTCAGCAGGGAGTCTGCTTCTTTTTCTCTCTCTCTTCCCCTCTTTCCCATTTGCGTGTGCATGTTCTCTTTCTCAAATAAATAAAAATAAATCTTAAAAGAAAAGAAAAGAAAAGAAAATGTAAGGGTGCCTGGCTGACTCAGTTGGTGGAACATGAGGCTCCTGATCTCAGGGTTGTGAGTTTGAGCTCCACATGGGGTGTAGAGGTTACTTAAAAGTAAAATCTTAAAAAAAAAAAAAAAATAGAAATGTAGAGATCAGCTATAAGTATAATGTCCACCACTGGGACATTTGCAAGGATGGATTGTGTAAAAGAGCCTGATGATTTGAAATTCTAGAAATTGACATGTACTGAGAAGTTTGTCTGTATCTAATCAGTAATTGCAAAAACATTTTTACACATTCTAAGTGTGAAGAATGTCTTCATTCTTAGGCAAATTAATACTGATATTATTTCTATACCTTTTAGTCACTGGACTACTTTTAATATACAATGAATCAAAGGTTAACTTTATGAGTTAAAATAAAATTAAAAGCCAAATTACTGGGAACACCAATTTTTAAGAGTATGAATCTAGACATTTTATTTTTTTGTCAGTTTATCTGTAACAGATACATGTTATCAGTTACTTTTAGTCTATATAAAAAATAATACATATTCATTATCTCAAAATATTATACATTGTCATAATTATAAATGTTTTCTACCTTGCTACGTTTCCACTGTTTCTCTTACCAAATGACTTCAATTTGTCAGCATAAAGAAAAACATTAAAAAAACCAAAACCTTTCCTAGGCAGTATTCTTGTTAATATAGCACATTAAAATACACCTTATATATCATAGGAATGTGACATGCTGCTATTAGAGATCATATTAATTTTATAGATGAAAACAAAAAGAAGCAAATATAGAAGCGTATACAATATTTTTAAATGTAACCAAATATTTCAGTATCACTATAGATAAAATTTGATATAATTTTGACCTTTTCACACTTTAGATTCTAATAGATCAGTGCTGCTTTCAGAAATGAACATAAACTCCATCTTTTTGCTTCTCTACCTTGAATCATATAAATGATAAGCTGGTTCTGGGGGGAAATTGTTATATTGCTTTCTCATCTTTCCTTCAGATGAGAATATCTGAGGCCTGAGTATTATACTCTATTACCCTGAATATATAATTAATAACTTTCAGCATTACTAAAACAACTTCAGTTATATAGGACTGCTGGCTTGATTTGCAAACTTTAAAATTATGGTGGTGAACTGTTTAAAGTTATGGTTTAACTTTGTAATAAACCACCAACAAATTAAAAAGGAATATTGTTGGGAGCTGCTGAATACCGCCCCCCCCCCGAAATTCAACAGAGACATGATTAGTGGAAGCACAATATGTTCTGAATAACTATCACACAGAACAATAGGATAGTCTCCATTTCAAATTTCACAAGTAAGCATTTGAACCAAGCCCTGACCTACAGATATCAACCAAAGGGATATATATATTTCTTAAAAAGCAAAGGTCTTATTCTTAAAATTACTTATTTTTTTTCTTTAGATGTAGTGTTCAATAATTTATCAGTTACGTATAACACCCAGTTCTCGTCACATTACGTACCCTCTTTAATGCCCACCACCCAATTACCCCTCCCATCTCCCCTCCAGCAACCCTTAGTTTGTTCCCTAGAGTTAAGAATCTCTCATGATTTTGCTCCCTCTCTGATCACTTTCCATTCTGGTTTTTTTTTTTTTGATAAATATTCTATAGTACTCTATTTACATAAATGAATTTTTAAAAATAATGATGTATGTATTGCTATATCAACATCCTAAATATTGTGTTTAAACAACATACGAACATTGGGGCACCTGGGTGGCTCAGTGAGTTAAAGCCTCTGCCTTCAGCTCAGGTCATGATCCCAGGGTTCTGGGATGGAGCCCCGCATCGGGCTCTCTGCTCGGCAGGGAGCCTGCTTCCTCCTCTCTCTGTAAAGTGATATATAGATGGAGACAAGCAATTCTCAACCCTGGTTGCAGGGAGCCTGCTTGCCCCTCTGCCTACTTATGATCTCTGTCTGTCAAATAAATAAAATCTTTAAAAAAAAATGTACGAATTAACATGAATGCATGTTAAAAGAAAAGTTCATCATCACATTAAATCTATGTTACAGACACTTTTTGTTTATTGCTTGCCATCTCTAGAGCCCCTCTCCCCTGCATTTCTGAATCTATGTCTTTCTGTGTGGTAACCTCGAAGCTGAATCCAAAAGAGACAAGTGAGGATTCCAATTCTAGTAGCAGTAGCCACAATGATTCGTCCAGACCAAGCTGATCAAAATGAATCCCAATCACAAAGCCAATCAAGAAGCATGCAATGATGACTTCGGGAGAAGGAGAAATTGAATCCTGTACCATTATTTAGGGACCTGGATTCATCACTGCCCAAATTTAAATAAACCTCTGAACTATTTTAGTCACATAAGAAAATACTTCTCTTTTTTGTTTTGAGGAGCTTCAAGTTGGTTTCTACTGCTTGTGGGGAAACACAACCTCATGAACACCGTCCATTACTCCAGCAATTTAAGGGGAAAAAAAGCTTTATACTTAATAAGAGATTGTGATGAGCCTGATTTCCCAAATACTCCAGGGGATTGTAAATCATTTTAAAACTTTGGAAAGCAATATCAATACAATGACCTATATATTAAGTTCTAGTATTTTGCTTAAAAATACAATATGGCAGGTGAATAATTGTTCATTACAGTATTATATACGGCCTCAAAATATTAAATGCAGCAACCTAAGTCTTAACTGTATACTTAATTGAATAAATATATGATAGTATATCAATATTATATTAAATTTAAAGATTATGCAAAAAATATTTATAATATTAAGTAAAAAGGATCAGAAAACATTGTACTTATAATAATTACAGCTATGTAAAGTGATATATAGATGGAGACAAGCAATTCTCAATCCTGGTTGCAGATGAGAATCTCCTGGGGAGTTTTGTTAAAAATGAAAAAATGAAGCCTCAGAAATTCTGATGTAATTGGTTTGGGGTGGTCATTGGTATTTTTCTGAAGCTGTCTAAGTGATTCTGATGTGCAATCCTTAATAAAAGGTTTAGAATAGGAAAAAAATGAATGGTGAGCCCCTCCCAATTAGTCAGGACATATTTCATTTTTATACATTCACTTGTTCACAACTTGGCATCCTCACATATTAATAAATTCTTCTTTGTGTTGGCATTTCTCATCCATGGTTAAACCTCCAAATGGTTCAGGTTTTGATAGTTTCTCTGATAGCAAAGAAAAAAATGGCAGCTTAATTATATCCTAGAATAGAACGGGGAAGAAAAGGAAGGTTTGGGAGCATATTTTCCGGTATACATTAATTCATGGATACACTGAAACCTGGCATATCCTAGTCTCTCATTTTAATAATGTTAATGGTTTTCCTATTATATTTGCAACTTGAACGATTTTTTTGTTTTTTTCATTTTTTTGGTAGGCAACCTGCTGTGTGATTTGCATACATGTACCTGGGTTTCCTCTTACCTTATAGCCTCGTCTGAGCCTCTTATTTTGGATCTGTTCTTCCCTACATGTTGGAGAAACCCAGAGTTCAGTCTTCAGCTCCTCACAAACACACACTGCCTAATCAATGTGAATGACTCCCAACTGTCTACGTCCAGGCCCCATCTCTTTCCTGAACTCCACATAGCCACCGGCCTCCTCAACATCTCCATTTGAATGTCTAATAAGCTCTTGACCCTAATCAGAACCAAATTTTTTAATTTTTGCACCCAGACTTGATTGTCCCTGAGTGTTCTCCATATCACCATTCACCTGTTTGAACCAGTATCATCCCTGCTTCTCAGTCTCAAACCTTGTCCAGTTCATCAGCAAATCCCTTTGGCTCTACCTTAAAAGTACATTTTGGGCTCAACTCACTTCCCATCATCTTCAATTTATTCCAAGCCATCAGGAACCAGTAGCCAGCCTGTTTTTTCTCTTGTCCCCCATTGTAAAAATTAGGTCAGATCATTTTTTTTTTTTCTAGTTCATAACCCTCCAGTGGTTTTCTATCACAATCAGAGTAAAATCAATATCTTTACCCCTTCTGGACTTCCTCTCCCATGTTCTCTGATGACTCACAGAGCTGCAGGCTCAGGGGCCTTCCTGCTGTTCCTCACAAGAACCAAGCCTGTACTAGCCTCAGGGCCTTTGCTCTCCTGCCTAAATTTTTCAATCCTCAGATCTCTGAATGGCTCAGCCTCTCATACTTGTCTCCCCAGTGTCTGTCAAAGTTCACCTCCTCCGAGAGGCCTTCCCTGAAAACCTATTTAACAGATATCTAAAAGAGAAAATATCTGAAAATTCTCTGAAAGATTCCTCACTTCCCACATTATTTTCCATCCCTTTAAGATGTTTAATTTTTCTTCATGATACTTATGGCTATCAGCACCATATACGCATCTGCTGTTGTCTGTCTTCCTTATAATCTCCATGAAGGTGGATATTGAATGAGTTTTATTCTCTACTTCATTCTCCAGCTTTAAAACAGTACCTGGCACATAGTAGGTGGTCAGTAAATATCTGTGGAACTATTGCATCAATGACTCAACAAGAAAACAATGAATCAGTTTTATATATATATATACATATATATATATATATATACACACACACATAATTATAATTACATGTATATACATAGAAAAATTTAGGACAGTTTTAAGTTTACACATATATATAATTTAGGTTTATATATATATATATATATATATATATATATATAATTAGGTTTACACACATATATATACATACGTGTGTGTGTAGATATACACACCCCCACATACACACATACAAAAAACTGCCCTAAAATTATATATATATGAAATTTTTAAGGGCAGTTTTATGTTTACAGCAAAAATGAGCAGAAGGTACAGAGAGAGCCCATATATGCCCTGCCCCTACATATGCAGTCTCCCCTGCTATGAACATCTGGTCCCAAAGTGGTACATTTGTTACAATCTATGAATACACATTGACCTACCATTATCATCCAAAGTCCATCATTCACATTAGGGTTCACTCTTGGTTTTGTACATTTCATGGTGGGACTGGGAGGAATTAAATCAATGCTTTTCTCTGGCCACCTTGAAAGCCATCTTCAGCACCTCCCACCATCATTGCTTCTAATTTGGAGATTCAATCACTAGTTCAGGCCACATTTAATAATTTGTAATACTTGCTGCACCCCTTGCCTACGGTGTTCTTTGGAGACACGGGCTTGCTGAGCCTTCTCTGACAGAGGTGCCCACACAGCTACAGCACAGGCGTCCTCCTCTGCAGTCTCTTTGTCTCAGTCATGGCTCTTAATTGCAGCTCCCAGGGACCATTATAAGAGAAGCAACAAACACAGAAGACACGGAAAGGGGCATAGACCTAGAACTAGATTGCTTGGGTTCCAATTTTATTTGCCCTTTACTCTTTGTATGACCTTGACAAGTCATTTAAACTTTTTTGGCTTCTGTTCCCTCATCTGTAAAATGAGGATAATTATAATGCCCAGGTCTCATAGACTTGTGATGGCTGGAAGATTTGATACATGTGAATTGTTCACAATAGTACCTGGCACATGGCAAAGACTAGATACATTAGTGATTATTGTATTATTTATTATTATTACATCAGTTTCAGCTTTCAATTTGTAGATAGGTTGCACTATACATTTTCAGTACTATACACTATACACTATACATTGACTGGGTTGCACTATACATTTTCAGTAAGTTCACACTCCTCAATGTTTCTGACATAAATCTGAGTTCCAAATTCTTTTACTCTCACATTGGATGCTTATGTAGGTAAAAGCAACACAACATACAAGGAAATTATGTGGTTTGAACTTTGTAATTCCAGTTCTAATTGCAATTCATAATTTGGGGGGGTCTTAAAGATGGTATTAAAATTTTTTATTAGTTTCCTTAGGCTGCCACAAGTAAGTACGGTGGATTAGGGGGTTTAAACAAAAGAAATGTATTTTCTCACAGTTCTGGAGGCTGTCAGAAGCTTTGGTTTCTTCTGAGACCTCTCTCCCCGCGGCATCTAGATAGATGGTCATCTCTCTGTCTTCACATGCTCTTCTTCCTGTGCATTTCTGTCTTCTAGTTTCCTCTTTTCATAAGGACACCAGTCAAATTATGTTAAGGCCCATCCTAATGACCTCATTTTAACTTAATTACTTTTCTAGGGACTCTATCTCCAAATACAGTCACATTTTGAAGTACTGCGAGTTAAGACTTAAACGTATGAATTTTATGGACTACAGTTCAATTCAGAACAATACCATATCCCTAATCTCTAGCTACTTTTCTGCACAGCTGACACAAATAATGGATACTTAAATATATGAACTCTATCATCATCATAAGTCATAGTCCAGTGAATTAAAAATTTTAGAAAAATACAACTATTACTACTTAAACCCAGGTGGGGAAAGGTCCTTTTCAAATTAAATATAACCAAACACCAAGTCAGAGCTTAAATGCTATGGTGAAAAATAGTATAGATGAATCCTCTATCATTATTTCTTTTTTGTATGTTGACAACATTTTATATTTTAAAAAGAGAGGTCATTTGCGGCTGTCAGTGAGGATATGGCCAAAGCCAAACAAATAAACAAACAAAAATTATGAAGTTAAATTACTTTTTCAAGGCTAATTTAAAAAGCAGTGACTTAAAAATTAATAAAACTTGAAAAATGCAATACATAAACTTGATGGTACTACAGATACTAATTCAATTTTTAAAATTAGGTTAATTTTATACATATTTTGGTTTTTTAAAAATTAACATCATTACTTTATAAATCCTAACTCAACTTTTTCTTCTTGCTACTATCATCTACCAGTTTGCAGGTGGATTGGTCCCTGAATCTTTGTCTATATCAATGCAGATCTGAAAAATAATACAACACGGGTAATTAATAAAATGTTAAGGGTTATATATTTCAGCCCTAGATTTCAACCAGATTTGTTCTCTTAAAAATTAAGGTAATATTTGGGGAAAAATGAATCAAAGTAGGTATTATAAACTTTAGGGTACATCCGGGGTTAAATAAATTTGCTTAGGAGCTATGCTCAAATAAGTTATTAGGTAGGAAATCATTTTAAAACAAAAACAGACTGTTGTACCACCTGCTCTCCTAATATATCTTTTGTTTCATAGCATTAAAGGACAAAGATCATCTGTTATGTGTTTTCTTGCTCTTAGTGATTAATGCAAGATATAGATAATAAATCAGATTTCCTAAACCCTTTACCCTCTGTCACTACAAAAATAAAATGTATTGATAAAATTCCACAATTAGTAAAGCACAAATGACTTTGATATGAAGCAAAACTTTAAGAATTTTTGAATGAAAATTTTAAATGCTGTAGGAGTTATTGATGTACGGCTTAATATATTTGCAACTAATAGCCACAGAGATGAATTCTGAAGTGCCAGGCCTGAGTTATTCACCATAAAATGCCTTGTTTAATGTTTCTTTAATGAAATCAAATCGTTAAGATAATGAAAATAAAGAGAAAGGTCAAGTCACTGAGGATAAGCCACTTAACCTTATATCTTATTGCACATAACAGCCCAGAGTAAGAAACCAATCTTCATAAATTGAATTTATTTCATATTCCTAATGCTTATGAATAAATCATCTTCTGTAATTAAATAATGCGTGCTTCTTTTCTGAAACCCCTACTACCAGTTGTTAGGTTTGGTTTGTATATCAAATTGGTTTTTCCCAATTTGACATCTGTCTGCCGGGCACTCCCTACAGAGTCCAAGTGAGGTGCTGTACCCTTCGGCACTCGCTGAATCTGAGTATTTGAGAAACAATAGAAGGAGAAGCTAATAAAGACTCTAGCAGTAAAACAGTTAGAGATAATGCTTTAAATTCCCTAAATTAGCTTGGAATTACATTTCATCTCCCACAAAAGAGAGCAACAGGTCATGTCACTATTACTATTATAACCTCTTCCCACACATTCCATTTTTCCAGAAATCTAACTCAGATGCTGTACTTGTGAGTTCAGGGACACATATCCTCACAAGCATACAATAAGAAGCCCCCATCTCTTTGTCTTTTGCTCCAGATCATTTCTCCTATTTCTGTAATACTATTCTCCCCAAATTCTTAAATTCCAAAATATATTTGAAAGGGAGGAATTCAAAATTAAGGATAGTATTTCTCATTATCTTTAACAGCATGCTTAAAGCACATCTTAAACATCATCATCCTGAAATTTTGTTGATTTATTGTTGTTTTTTGTTGATTTGTTGTTTATTCAAGGTCAGTTCTTTTTCAGTTCTTTCATCTGGCCAAATAGGAATGATTCGAGCCTATTTTTTGGTAATTAAATTAAAAGGAAAGGTAATCATTTATTTTCACCGTGTAAGACTTATCTCACTTCCCATTGTTTTCTGCACAACAGGACATTTTGAATGAAAAAGCAACTTTCACTGTGGCCACAGTTCTCTGCCTTTTTTCTGCAGAAGCTCTGCAGAGGGATGACCCCCAGCTGGACACACTCCCAAGCCCAGTTCCTGGAATGCTCCTAGTAATTCCATTTCTACTTTTTCCTTTCCAGAGAGTCCATCAGAATGCAAGCGAATGAGAATAAGAATGGGGAAACTTGAATATTCCCTGCTTTGTAAGGAAAACAAAGTTACCATTCCTCAAACTTTTATAATGCAGTTACTAGTGGTAAATAATTAATGCAGGATACATTGATGTATTATAACCTTTCAGTGAAGAATCATATTTTGGATTTGGTAAAAGAAAGTTTTCCTGTGAATACTCAATTCCAAACACCAGACCCCACTATCCTGTTAAACACACCTGCATTTCAGACTTGTATTTGAAAGCTCTTAAAAACAATGTTTCCATGCAGAGGAAGAAAATACACTCAGTTGTGCTTCCCAGTATTTGGGATGGCAGTATTCATCTCATTGTCTTGTTTCAGGTTATGACTACCATTTGCACGAAGATCTTTCAAAATTATCTGACTCTGAGAGCAATTATTTTAAAATCTGAAATGCTTGAGTGGATTGAGTTCTTAACAATAATATTTTATAAGCTACTTCCTGTTAGTCTTTTAAACCTAAAGCATAAACTGATGCTATGCGCTAATTAAAATACACACATTACAGTTTGATTCAACAGAAGAATAAATGAAAAGTGTCCTTTAATAAGATTAAGATTCCCAATCACATTTACAAACATCTACCCAAGGCATTTAATTAAAAAAAAAAAAAAAAAAAGGACATCTATCTTTTGACTCTGGCCAAGGAAGCACTTTTGTTAACAATAGTTAGGCACCCAAAATTTCATTTTTAGAAAATGTTTGTGTTGGAAGCATGTACAATTGGACTCTTCTGTTGCACTGAAATAATTGTTGCAAACTGACTGTGATTCCATTGATCATATAGGTCAAAAAGTTCTAAAAACTAAAAAGCTCTGCTGATAAATGCAAAAAAAAAAAAAAAAAGTAGATAAATCTGTAAGCAGTGAGGCAACTTTAAGCAAAGAGCCAGAATTTGGGCACCTTGCCTAAGTGAACATACCGAATGGGGTGCCTGGGAGGCTCAGTCCTTAAGATGTCTGCCTTGGCTCAGCTCAAGTCAGAATCCTGGGGTCCTGGAATCAAGTCCCACATTGGGCTCTCTGCTCAGAGGGAAGCCTGCTTTTTCCACTCTCTCTGGTGCTCCCCCTGCTTGTGTTCCCTCTCTCACTGTGTCTCTCTCTGTCAAATAAATAAATAAAATCTTTAAAAAAAAGAAAAAAAAAAGACAAAAGACAAACATTATTTTCCTTCCATGAGGATGGTGACAGCGATTGTCTAACAAATAATGGGGCAATAAAAAATAAAAGCCTTTCAAGATAACGTGTTTGATAGGGAATAAACAAATGTAATCAGCTTCAACAATGTTTTTTAGATTGCATTCCCCTTTTTCTCCTTCACAGCCACATGAGGATAGGTGGTCATTTTATTTCTGCAAAGCAGACATAACTTCTGGGGAAAAATTCTAGCTACACATTTTGACACAATTACTTGAATAAGAGTTGTAGGAGTATGTGGAAAAGTTTCCTGGAAAAAAAAATTGGAAAGATGCCTTCCTGGGCAAGTGATTTTTTTGTTTCAAAATCTATGTTAGAGTAAAAACTAATGCACTTTCAAATTCATTTAAAACTAATGTATTTATAAATTAATTTATAAGTGAATTAATTGATTCACCATTTTTCAACTATTACCCAAACATGGAGGGAGGGTTTTACAAAAGGCTTTGATCACTGGGGTATTGTCTGACAAGTTAGATTTTAAATGGAGATGACCAGAATGGAGGAAGCAATAGGAAAATATAAGCAGCTTCATCAGATATAATCTGTATCATTTCCCCTTGTCACACTGTGTTCACACCTGGCTTTATAAATGTAAAAGACAAAGCACTTATCCTTAGGAAGTATTGACGAGGAAGCTGTAGAAACAATTATGAAAAGGTTAGTTGTAACATAATAGTTTCATTGGAGAAATTAGACTTCAAATGAATCTATTTACTTATAAATTAAGGTTGGAATTATTTTTACACTTCATATTCATTACTCTTGTAATAAAAAGCTAGACTATAACATCATGAAGAAATGTTAGAAACTATATCCAGGGTAGAGGTTCAGTCGGCATTCATGCTCCCTAAAATGAACTACCAACATTGGATTAGAATTTGGGGGGGGAGGAGATTAGAATTTTTTAGAAACAATTATAACAATCATGTATTGGAAAAAAAAAAAAAGAAATATCCTTAATTAACAGAATAAAATAATAGAATGGGAAAATGAAAGTACAATAATCACAACATACCAATGATTGGATATTAGAATGGAATCTAACCTCTTTTTTTTCTGCAATAGTAACGACATGAATCCATTTGTATTCTTTGTAGGTAAATGTTTAAATGGGTTGGCCTTTCAGGAACAGCAGTATAGGAGGCACATGAGATTAAGAACATTGAAGACAGAAGAGATACTTAAAAACAAAAAACAAAAAACAAAAACAGCTCAGGGTCTTTTTATCCAGACAGCCTCGCAAGTTACTTAACTTCTCTGGGTTTGAAAACGGAGAATGTTATCCACAAGTAGGATTATTCTGAGGCTTAAAGGAGATTATATATGTAAAGTACATGGCACATAGTGGGTGCTAAACAAACCATTGCAGCTGATCATTGCAGTTGATAATAAACATTCTGTAAATCAGCCAGAAATCCAACAGAAGACGACCTAGATGTTAGGAAAGGCAGCAAAAGGGCTGCCCAAAATTTAAATGACATGCAAAATAACTTTTCATTCAATAAAAAGCAGAGAATCATGTATATTGTAAGGACCTATTTAGCCAGAGCACTTCCATCCGGTTAAACAATCATTTTGTTCTTTAAAACTTAAACTGTCCCTGCCCCCCTTCCCCCAGGGACTTACTTAAAAACAAGTCCCAGGTAACAAAGCCCAAATATAAGGGTGGATCAGGGCAGGTGGGGACATCCAATCAGTGCGGGGGTGGGGGGGTGCATTCTGTCTCCCTAGTTAGCAAGGAGTATGGGCCCCGCCCTCTGGGCGCCTTTTGGGTGCCAATTCTGACCAAGGTGATAGGCTAATTCAAGTATCTACTAGGGTAAATTGTAATTCAATTGGTCACTTATGTGTGACTGTGCAGCTTTCTCTGTGTGTTACAATTTCATTGGCCACCTAAGCGTGGCCAGGTCTAACCACATGGCCTTTGCCCTTAAAAGCTAGTCTGTGAAGCAGAGAGAGGTCACCCTCTCTGTAAGAGGCACAGCCTGGAATGTTCAGTCTGATTCTTGATGCTTGGCATGGAATAAAGCTTTGCTTGACCTTTGCTTTATATCGGTCTCGCTCCTTTAATCACGGACCCATTATTGGGGGACCTAACATATATTAGGAGAAATGAACATAGATTTACCTAAATCATTTAAAAATACATATTTACCTATATTAAGAGATTTAATTCAATCATAAACATTTAAGGAATTAGACTCTCAATAATCAAAATCTTTTAAAATGTATTTTCAAATTGAATGCAAAAATCTGTGTTATACACTAATGAGCTTTTTTTCAATGGTCTACCAAAAAGTAAGCATCTTTCCATGAGAATATAATGAACAGTGTATTACTTATATATTACCATGCAAGATTAAACTGTTACGGGAAACTGTTATTTTTAAATAATAACGTCTTTAATTACAAAGCATTTCAAACTTAGGCTCTAAATTTAAAGTTTATGTAAATAATCAATGAAAACCACCATAACCCTACTGCCTTAAATTGTGTTACATTAGTAATAATCAAAATTCTATCTGCAATTTTAGAAGAACTGTAAAATTTCTGGGGCACCTAGGTGGCACAGTCAGTTAAGTGTATAACTTTTAACTTCAGCTTGGGTCCTAATCTCAGGATCTTGAGAGGGAGCCCCACATTGGGCTCAGTGCGGAGTCTGCTTGTCTCTCTCCCTCTGCTTCTCCCTCTGTTTATCCTATCTCTAAAACAAGCAAACAAACAAACAAATAACAGCTTAAAAAAATAAAACTGTAAAATTTCATTGATGCTTATTATCTTAATGTAAATCACCACAGTGTATGAACAGCGTATCAACAGTATAATCTAAATGAGTTAATCTCACCTGTGGGGTTTTTGGCCAACAGTTTCATATAAATTGAATGCAGATTATGCCATTCCTTCACTGGTATACCAAATTTCCCGAGCTCCTAATATTTTATCAAATGTATAATTGATTAAGAGAAAAAAAGAATATTGTAACAATTCAACTAGCATTGAATCCTGGCATATTTAGTTGATTTCCAGACACTTAAAACATAACATTCTAAAATTAAATTTAGTCTGAAAATCACTTGCTAATATTCATAAAATGGAAACCGATTTTGAGTGACACTAAATTTCTAAGTACTGACATTCACTTCTAAATGAGAACTGAAGAATTCAGGATAGTCAAAATGAATCATTAGGAATTAGACACATTTTCAAACTTCTTAATTTAAAAGAGATGTTAGGTTTTCAATTTAGTATCTTGTTCCCATTATTGAAAAAATATATCTCCTTCTAAAGTCCAAATTCTTTACTGTGAGAAACAATTTTCTTTTATACTTTTTTTCATAATCTTTTTTTACTACAATGAAACCCTTGAACTCTAGAGACATTATTTTATCATGAGAAGTTGTCTGTATGTGAATCAAAAATATGGGAGAGAGAACAAGATTCCTAGCTATAAAACTCACTTGTACATTGCACGGTACACACACCAGATGCTCAGTGAGGTTCACGGCCAAGAACACAAGCATCATCACAGAACTTGTCAGAATCACAGAATCTCAGACCTGCTTAATAAGAACCTACTTGTTCATAAGATCCGATGGTGGCAAGAGCGATTTATGTGCATATTAAAGTTTAAGCCTCAATGGGAAAACAATTTGATCCACAGATATTAGAAACATCTGACTCTAATTAAATTATAATTAATTAGAATTAAATTAGATAAATCATAAATAAATAATAATCAATAAAGATAAATAAGTTAGAATTAAATTAATTCATTATTCTAATGAAATTAAGTTGACTTAGTGATGAAGTTACTCTATATATTTAAATGGTAGGAAACCAGGGCTGAAAGGCACTTTAAAACTGTGATTTCCTCTAAACCTCCACCCTTAGGAGAAATAGTTGGAAGAAAAAAAAAAAAAGAGTATTTTGGAGACCTGTTAACATCCTTAGTTTAAATTACTTCTCTCTCAAATCTACTGTCACTTTGCTTTGCTTTGCTTTGCTTTGTTTTGTTTTGGAGCCCAAGAAACCAATTTCAGGAAACTGAGTCAATTGCCCTAGAAAACAGCTAGCTTTCTACTGAGTAGGTTTAGAGAAGGCATGAAAACTCTATTTTAAGAAAGAGATCACACAAATATTTGGCTTTATTTCACAGAGGGAGAAACAACTTTGCTATTTCTAACAACACAATATAGGTACACCGAAGAAACTTCTTCCTGTAATTCTAAGAATGCTATATTTAGGGACAAAACAAACCGGTTGTTCTCCTCAGCATGAAAGCAATGTATGGTCATCCAAATTACTCAAGAAAAGTAATATTGAGTTTTTGTCTTCTTTTAAAGAGTGGATGATTACTTGAAGTTCTGATTCTTGAAGAATCAGAAATAGTTCAAACTGAGCTCCACAGGAAGTAGGAAATAAGGCTCATCATGTCCTACCCAAGAGAATCTGAACAGCTGTTCTTTAATTTGGGAGACTGGATGATGACTGTGACAAGTGAAAGTGCCTAAGATTTAACTGCGTTGGAGTCTGAACATTTTTTATACCCTATTTGACAAAATGGGAGAAAGGAGACATTAACTACAGGGAAGAAGAAACATGGAGACAGAGATATTTCCTCTGTCCTTTATATGGGAACATTGATTCAGTGGTGGGAAATTAGTCTGTGTGCACATATATGTCTATGTGAAGCAAGTGTCTAAAACGTGCTCTCATCCGTTGATAGGCCATTAATCACAATGGGATTAAGCAAATTAACCCTCTAATATCCACAAAGGATTCATCTATGGAGTCTAAAATACCATCTGGCTGCATTCCTCTTCCTCATTTCTAGTCCTTCCTCAGTGTTCACTTTCAGGTAATCGAAATAGTTTTCCTACAAGACTTCATTTAAAATGCAGGCAATTATAATAAAATATATATTTAATATATATAAGATATATATCTAAAAATAATAAGATTATGCTGAGTGAAATAATTCAGGCAGAAAAAGTTGATTGTCATATGGTTTCACTTCTTGTGGAGCATAAGGAATAACACGGAGGACATTGGGAGATGGAGAGAAGTGAGTTGGGGGAAATTGGAGGGGACACGAACCATGAGAGACTGTGGACTCAGAAACAAACTGAGGGTTTTGGAGGGGAGGATGGTAGGGGGTTGTGTGAGCCTGGTGGTGGGTATTAAGGAGGGCACATATTGCATGGAGCACTGGGTGTTGTGCATAAACAATGAATTTTGGAACACACACACAAATAAAAAAAATAAAATGCATGCAATTAAAAATAGATTTTGAAATTTTTAGAGGAAGTTATGGTACAATTCAAAATATATTATCTTCATCCATGCTCAAGTTTTCCACATTATCACTTAAAATGCAATTACATGATTTGTGCTGAGGGGTCTGAGTTTTTTATGTAATCATTCAAGAATGAAAGTAGATTAATTAAATTTGGGGGAAATCTATCCTTATCACCATTCAAAAGAAGATTAATATATTTTCTCTAATGTACAGAATTAGAGAATGTAATCATGGATTTATGGATAAAGCACCCACACTTCTGAAATAGAAGTGAATTATCAGCAGTCCAAGAACTCACAGCCTGAGATCTCCATTAATTGTCTCCCAGTACATATTTTAGTTCTTTACTCTCAGCCAATGTGGTAAGTTTTGTTAGTGCCACAACTGGACATCTGTCAAAGAGGTAGTAACCAAGAAAAGTGCTTTTGTAATGGAAGATCTTTTGCTCTAAGAACCAACCCATTATCAGGAAGATAATATTAGTAAGTTTTAGAATTGCCTTTTCAAAATGATACTATACTGCTTTTTTATACAGATCAGATCTTTAGACACAAAATAGAATGCTTGGTGGTTCAAAATTAGGATCGTAAGTGTAAAGAACATGCCTGATTTGGGATAAAAAGTTAAAATACAATATAAATAAGAGCTGGATGAAATATCACCAAGTTATCAATTCTTCACTCCTGTCGTTTTTCTTAAAATCGCTGCAAGCTCCTGCAGGCATCCTCTTTTCAGGGTGTCCCGGAGGCAGTTTGCAGTGGAGGTTATATTGAATTATTGAGAGCTGGCAACCTGGTTTTATTTCCATCGTAGCCACTAGTTAACTTTGTTGGTCAAATCCTATTTCTGGGCATTAGTATTTCCATTTTTAACTTGAAGTGGTAGATCATATCGGTGATTCTCAAATTGAGAACCTGGACAAACAGCATCAGCATCACCTGGGAATTTGTGAGAAATGCTACTTCACAGGCCTTCTATCCTGATTACATAGGAAGTCTGGGTGTGGGCTTCAGCAATATGTGTTTTAATAAGGCAGCCAAATGATTCTGATGTATCAAATTTGGAGACCGTTGGATTATGTGATTTCAAAAGTTGTTTCTAGCTGTGAGATAATTATCGAGTAGAATGTCCTATTTATGAGCTTGAGGCAAAGATTTGAGGAGTTCAGTCACAGATTTTGTCTTTCTTAGTCCCAGAATCTAGAATACCTCAGCGAATGAATGAATGATTGGGATCTCATCTCTATAGTAAAGTAGCCTCCTCTCTCCTGAAATCCCAGTTACACTTCACCTATGACGATTTTACGGCAAGAGTCATCCTTTTATTATTGCTGACTTGTTCTTACTTTCACTTGTTTATATGTCTTATCTTTTCTATAAAGCAGGCACCATTCATAGCAGGTTTTCCTTCCCGTACAGCAATGGTTCTTGGACTTCAGCATGAATAAAATTATATGGAGGGTGCATGAAAACACAGAGTGTTGAGTCTCAGCCTTAGTTTCAGATAAAGCAGGTCTGCATTTTTAAGAAGGTGATGCAGACGCTTTAGGGGAGGCTCAAATGGCTGGGAGAACAATGCTGCCTGGCATCTCCTCAGCTTCACAGACACTAAAAAAGAAATGTCTTAAAAATCTTAAAGGCAATAAATGAAATTATTTTTAACATGTTGTAATATGAAAATTCAGTTTGTTTCTACTAGTTTACATATTTCTAGGTTCTCTCTCAAGTGAATTACTTTAAAGGTTTCTTGAAAAGTTTTGAAACTATTGCTTAGACAGCAATTCTGTTCAGTACTGGTTATTATAAAATACACTACCTACAAAGAGACCTGAGTTTCATTCAGCAAATAGGCTTAGGAAGACACAGGGATGAGAAGTTGAGACATAGATTAGAAACAATCCAGGCAAACAGGACTGGGGTGAACATGACTCAGGTTTGTTTTGGTTTGGTTTGGTTTTAAGATTTACTTATTTTAGAGAGAGAAAAAGAGTGTAGGGGGAGGGGTAGAAGGAGAGGGAGGAAGAGAATCTCAAGCAGACTCCCTGCTGAGTGTGAAGACTGATGCTGGGCCTGATCTCAGGAATCTGAGATCATGACCTGAGCTGAAACCAAGAGCCCAGCGCTTAACCGACTGCAGCCCCCAGTTGCCCCAATACTACTGAGTTTAATAAGAGTCTGCCATTCAGAAACATAGAATTCCAGGTGTTCAAATTAAAAAGATAAAGTTATTTAGAAACAAGTGTCTAACATAAGAAAACTCCAGTATGTGATAATAGAAATTCTAAGTGTTAGTTACTTGTCATTTGTATTATAAGATACTTTATCCATTTTCAAACGATTCAGAGGTGGGGCCATTAAAAAGCAGTTTCTTAATTTTACCTTAAATATGATCAAATTTGGGGCACCTGGGTGGGTCCATCCAGAGTCTCACTCTTGGTTCCAGCTCAGGTCTAGGTCCCAGGGTCCTGAGATTGAGCCCCCTGTAGACTCAGCGCAGAGTCTGCTTGTCCTTCTCTCTCTCCCCCTCTGCTCCTTCCTCCACTCACTTTCTCTCCTTCTATCTCTCAAATAAATAAAATCTCAAAAACACACTAATTTTTTTAAAAAAGATTTTATTTATTCATGAGAGACAGATAGAGGGAGGCAGAGGCAGAGGGAGAAGCAGGTTCCCCACTGAGCAGGGATCCCAATGTGGGGCTCGATCCCAGGATCGTGGGATCATGAGCTGAGCTGAAGGCAGATACTTAATCATCTGAGCCACCCAGGGTGCCCTATATAATTAAATTTTTATATTAGTTTTCTCATATCCATTGCCTAAACCAAGGCATACCTGCATTTGGGAAACCAATGCAAAAGAAAGGGGCAGGTTTATAACAAATATACTAATTTCCCAAAAGTTCTGTCTGGAACTCTTTTGATTTTGTTCCTGACAACTTCACAGAAAATTAAGTCCCATGAACACTATAATAGCATTGCTATTCCAAACTATAAATTTTCAGGATTAATGAATAAAAGAACAGGTCACAAGTTTTCATTCTACAATGTTTGCTTACAGTTGATGCAGAACATTGAGATATTCTAACTTTTCTGGTCATTGTAACCTGTGTTTAGGGTTCTGTCAAATCTACTTCCTTTCCCCTTGTGACTAATTCATTCATTCATTCATTCCTTCCTTCAACTGAGTGTTGATTCATGCCAGCCTCTCTTCTAGGCAATGGGGATAAAAGGATGAATCTTGACCTTACAGACTTAACTTCTAGTGGAGGAAATCAGTAATAAAGTTCAGTGATAAAAATATGTATATTAAAGGCACAGATGGATTCTTATTCTTGGTACAGTGCTTATTAGGTGCTCAATATTTAATTGACTGTGAATGCATTCTTTATGGTTTACAAATAGTACAAAAAGGATAATGAGTTAAATATATATTTGACTTCATCATCTTATATAATACAGTATTCTAACTAAATTTTCTGATAATTATTTTTTGAGACTCTAAATTATTTTTTGAGACTCTAATCAGTTAAGAAAGTTCATTCATGCATATTATATGTCATAAATTTAAACATACATTGTAATATAATTATTTTTTCCTGATTCAAAATGTAAAATATTATGGTTGAAATCCTAAGTAAATCCCTCCTCTATTGCTTAGCAATCCTCCTGTTCTCAAGTTGCAGATTCTACAAACACAGCATCAATTTCCACCTTCCTCCACCTTCTATTCCCGGAAACCACACACTTAATCTAAAGAAAGATGAAAGTTAATTAGAGTTATATTGCATATATTAACCATGGCGTGAAGCAGAGAGTTATGTAAGAGAGTAAATTATGGTTGCTATAGGAACCATAATTTAGTATTTGGGGCAAAAGCATTAACTCTATTCAGGTCAACTATATTTTGAAGAATAATACCAAGAGAAAAATACTCTGAAAGATCACTTTTTTAAATAACAAACTTACAGAGATTTTATTTTCATTCTAAAATGCATATAAAGAATAGCCAAGAAAATACTTGTTTCACAAATTGAATACGGAAATGAAATTTCAGTGGCACTGATATTTGACAACAATCGTAAAATTCCTCACTTTCTCTACTATATTCCTTGTTTGTGTCCTACTGCTTAGTGATACTGGACTCTATACAAAGTTTGTATTCTGATAGTAGAAATATAAAAATCAGGTTCCTATAATCTCTTTAAGTTCTGGTATGTAATACTTTAAAATACATTTGGAATTAATTGCAGACAACAAAATCTGTTCATATTCTCTGGCAAATGAAAGACTGTGTTTTTAATAGTCAAAATGGTCTAGACTTGGGAAGTCAGGGGAAAAAAAAAGAATTTGGATGGTCAGAAAATTTTTGTAATGTGAAACTTGGCGATTCTCACTGTGTGGCACTATGTTATCATTTTCATCCGAGTTTTTTTAATTGCATGTTAAAATCACTAAACAGAAATAACTTTCTAGGAGGCCAATATTTTGTTTCTTTATTTCTAGTGTATTATTACTCTATACAGTATCCAAAATTGTTAACAGCAAAATGGCACTATAGTCCCCATGTGCATGCATTTTTGATGCTTCCCTTTGGCTAGTATACATCCATTTTATTACTTGTAATTAAGAGGGCAAATATTTTGCCCAAATCACCACCACTATGATAAATCCAAACAACTGCTGTATGACTTTTGGATAATTCACATGCATGTTTTTTTTTCTATTCATAAATGCTACTCCTCTGAGGAAAAGGTTAAAAAGAAAAACTGTTAATAATTTGCTACAAAATGTAAATGAGAGAGCCTTCATGATAGTACTTTAAGAAATAATTGCTACTTTTTTGCAAGTAGTCAAATGGTAATTAATCAAGGAAAAGGGTGAATTTCATTTCCATGGAAAACACTGCATTGAAAAATTATTCTAAGCTTTAAAAGGTAAACACAAATTATGACATTGTAAAAACATCCTACACAATTAATTTATGTGTTTAAATTTATGAATACATATATTTTCTTGGCTACTGTCTACTGTGATTCATAACAGAATATTTCTCTCATTACAAACTTTTTAATTAGAAAGAAAATATAATGCTCCCCAAAGCCAATAAAAGCTGGAGATAAGAAAAAAAAAAATGTTGCAGAACAGCACAGATTATAAAAGAGGAAAACGAGTATAAGAAAAACAGGAAATTTAGATAAATCCAATCTGTTTTCTCTATCTTAACTGTGATCACATTGCCAATTGAATCTGATGTTTCCATTTTCAGTTCAATTCAAGATACTGCAGAGAATGAAGTATTTGTATTAACGTCATTTATTCTAATATAATTCTTAAATTTGAGAAGCACGTTCAAGAAGTCCCCAAATCACTCATCCACTTTCACCAAACAATACTTTTTACTGTACCAAATTATTTCATTTACTGCCTACCTTTCTTACAGAGCCTCTTCTGGCTGATTAGATAGAGGCGTTTGATGGGGCCTGAGACGGTTCTCCCTCAGTTGCACAACTGTTACATCTCCTACTTACTGGGAACGCTAGATTTCCAAATGTGCCCGGTATGAAGTGCAGAATCACAATGGTCTTACCCCTTGGGTGTCTAATTGTCTGGTTGCTTAAAGTTGTTAGGGGTATTTTGCATGGGTTTTAAAATAACTATTTCATTTAAAACTTAAGAACAAAAACAACCCTGTCTGGTTCAGAATAAATCAAACATCCATGGTCACTGAGTTAATTCCGCATTAATGAACTTGCTGACAGGATGTTTAATGCTGTGTTTCAGGGGCTGGCAGCCACAGCATCTGTGCTGGCCGGAGACTCCCGATTCCAGAGGCACTTCATTACAAAGCAATCACCACTGCCTCCGCTGTCCCCTTCTTGACAGCCTGGCTAAGGGGTTTGGGCACAGGTAGGTGTGCGCAGTTAACCAGCGGGAGTCCGCCCTGGACAAACTCAGTCATTCGTTCTGAAGGTAGCTAAGAAAAAGGAAGGAAGGAAAGAGAGGAAGGGAATGGGGGAGGGAGCGGGGAACTGTAAAAGGCAAAATAAAGACGGACAGGATGCATAAAACACATCCTTTCTCCCCCAAAGTGAGGAGTCCAGATGTTGCATAGGGGCCTGGATAAACAGGGAAGAGATTGTGAGGTGAAGTGGCAGAGGTTGAGTGAGGCTGAAAACCTCCCAGATGTCTCCTAATGCAGGTTTAAGGGACCCCAGACAAACTCAAACACTCTTGCCCTTGACCTCCCTTTCAGGAGTCCTCCTGTACATCTAGGTCCCTCTACTTCGTCATCAGCATGTGCTAAATTGCTCTCTGACTTTCCAAGTTCATCACCCCAACCAAAGCACACCTTCCTTTTAAATCGTAGTCCTTCTCCTTTCCAATAAATCTCTATCCACGAATACCGTGTTTTTCTCTTATGTGTGGGTTTAATGAGCTGACCAAAGTGATACATCCCAACCACCAGGGAGAACATTGGTATTTTAGTAGAAAAGCATTAAGTATAATGCTCTGGAATAAGGGAAGGTTTTGTTTTGTTTGAATCTTAGATTTCACAATAGTTTCTCAGAGTAAGAAAAAGTCTTAAAAGTTTACTATAGGTTCGACCTTTCTTTCCTTGGATTTATGCCTGCCTCCTCCGTCTCTACATGGTCAAGTCCAGAGCAGAGGTTCTCAACCAGGGGCTTTTCTGCCCCTGCCCCAAAGGAAAGATTTGGCAATGTCTGCAGATCTTTTTGATTGTTGGCTGGGTTGAGGGGCTTTTATGGGCATCTAGGGTGTAGAGGCCAGGGATGCCACTAAACATTGTCAGATGCCCAGGACAGCAGCCCTCCACAAAAAAGAATGATCTAGCCCAAAATGTGAATAGTCCTGAGGTTATGAAACCCTGAGTTAGAGTCAAATTTATTACAGTAGCATTATCACGCCATCCCATACTTCTTCACCCTTGGCTGGTAGCAGAACCAAGCCTCAGTAAATCCTGAGTCACAATGAATCACACATTTGAACACGAGGAAATGCTCCGTCCTGGAGGAACGCAGGAGTGGGGTGTGGGCTGAGGAACAGGTCCACCTCATCCCGCCCCGCCCTTCATAGCCCTCTCAGCTCCATCACGCTCTGCCCGCCTGAGCAGTGAGGGTACCAGACCGCCGGCTGAACGCTGCCCAAATGACTAAGGAAAATATTTTATCGCCCTTCCCCCTACTTAGGCTTCCTTGGTAACACAATAAGTGCTGATTTGTACAAAGATGCACGAAAAACAGTTTTGTTCTTTGGATTAGGTTTTTGTTTGCTGTAGTCTCTGCCGTTGAAGGTAAAAGATTCTTTTTTTTTTTAAAAAAAAGAATGCATTTGGGCTATACCTCATTTTTTGACCTCTGCTCAAGATTAGTGAGGAAGAAGAGCTGGTCTGGAAATATTTTTAGGCAGTCCCAAGTACATTAAAATGAATATTCCTATGAATGAATTCACTTTTTAAAAACTTCGTTAGTTTTTAAAATGAAGCACAGAGGCTATGCCCAAGCACAGTCTATGCCCAAACCTAAAGGTGGTTATCTGTTGAGTGGGCAGCTTTAACTAGTTGGATCTGTTTCAGTCTGGACTTGAAACACAGCATGAAAAAGACTTCTCTCTTTACACTAGTACACAGAAAACACATTTATATAGCCATTAGGTAATCAGTTCTTAGATTTTTTTTTTTTATCAATTAATACAGATTACATTTGTAACAGAGACAACCATTTGCATGAACCATATGTGGGTGAATGGAATGAGATACAAAAAGAAAAGTAACAGATACTATGACAAAATGAAGCTAAGTAACCAGACTCAGAGGAAAGAACTCCAAACTCAGGCCTTTTTCCACTAGATGATAAATAATGTTGAAATCAAACTTGGAAATATACTTTTGCAATTCTCTTACCCACTTACAATGTAGAGTGCAAAACTATCTAAAATATATTTTCAAATATATGTTGTTGACATATATGTTCATATAGAATTATACTAGTACAGATCTCTATAGATGCTCTTTTCTTGAATGAGATTAATTAATTCAGTATGTTAGTCTTTAAAGAGAATGTTTAAAAATATTATATTAATATGTATAATATTAAATAACATTAAAATATTCTGAATTCATGACTAAAACCAAATTTTGAAAACTTTTTATAAATGGTCAGATAGGTGTAAAATATTAAGACCTTCACTTTCACTATAAAACTATAAGTAGTAAATTTGTATCTCATAAATGGTTCTATAATCAGATTAAAAAAATAAGCAGTGAAGTACCTTCAGATGAACAATTCTGCTATCTCTGTCGTTCTCTAACTTACCACATTTTGAAAGTATGTTAATTCAGGAGATAGTCTACATAAAACAGTCACTAGAGATCATCTTGCAAACAGCAGGACATTAATAATTACAACTCCCTTCAATTTCTGTGGTTTTACAATCGCTATTACTATTACCTCGTACAGCTTTTCACCCAACACTTCCTTCTCAGAGCTGATTGCCTTCTTCCAATAAGTACCAAAGGCATGAAAACCAGAACCTTTGTATAAAATTACTATAAGCTTAGCAAACTTAAAGCATCTGCTTAATTCTTTGGCACACTCATTTTTAGAAAAGTATCTCGTACAAAAGAGATATCTTACCCTGAATCTTCTTCACATGAAGAACCCCCAAAAACTGTATGCCCGCAATTGCTTCTCTTTTTTTTAAAGAATATAATCTAAATTTTATTTTCCTTTTTTCCCCTCATTTAATTTTTTTTTTTAAAACAGTGAATACAAATCTCGTGTTTTTTCCTCCATTTTCCCCTCCTTCCTCGGACATGAAAATATGGAAGCAACCTGATCTCCTGTTTCTAAATGTTCAGTTTTAGCTAACCTCAAAAAGGAAGTGGGAAATGCACAAAATTACAGAGTTTCACGTGCAACAAAACAACTATTAGTTACTCAAGCCTCATGGGATCCATTTTTTATTTGCAATATCAACATACCTTTAAAAGTTCCAATTCTCAACAAATCTACCTACTCTATTTGCCTGCCAGACAGACCTGTAGTATTATATTATACTAGAAGGTGTATGCAACTGCATTTTTTCAAATCCTCCTTTTGTTTAATACATGCTATTTTCACAGCTTATAGTGATAAAAGGACAGTACTGTTACTCCTTTGTCTGGCTTCCAACTATTTAAGCATTAGTCCTTACACAACAGCTAATAGTACGTGCTCAACAAATGCTTACTGAATAACGAATAAATCAATTTCAGCTATGTTTACGAACTTCCACTGAAACATATTCTTAACAATCAAGAAATAATTTCAGGCCATTTTGGGGCACCTGTATCCTAGAGGCATCAATAATCTTTCTCTTTTCTATGAAAAAATGTGTGTTTGTTACATTTGCACAATTAACACAAATAAGCCAATGAAACATATTCAAACCTCTGATTAAATTTAGCCACACATAATTTTGTCAGATAATTCATTTAAAACACGTTGCTCAGTCAGTTGGACAAAAAAGCACGCAATTTCTTTTCTCTTCTAAGAAAGCATTTCTTCAAAAATTTCTGTTTAAAACAAAGGAAGACTACAGATAGCTGTACCCTCCAGTTTACAAAACAGATTAACACTCATTCTTCGAAAAGATTAAGATGCGTAAGAAAACAAGATGTGTGGCAGGTTTGTGGTATGGGCTGTCCCAGAATGAATAACTGTGTAACCACAGGACACTGACCAGATTCCTGGGAAGTCCAGCTAAGAAACTGAGTGTATGTATTTACATACACACATATGACACATGCATGTGCTTACCATGACCTGAAGACTTAAATTCTCTAATTTGTTCTGTTTGCTTTGTTTTGTTTTTGTTTTTTGTTTGTTTGTTTGTTTTAAAGAATTCTTGCTGGGATATGTGGAAAGTTAAAGTCCTTGCTTTTAAATCTTGAAACAAAGGGAAGACAAACACTAAGACACTCTTTTCAAAATTTTTGAGTGGAAAAAAAAGGTGATTCTTATTATTTAGGCCATGATCCTATCCTTCCCATTTTAAAAGTCAACTTCTGAAGTTAACACTGGAAACCACAGCCAAAACTGTTCACATAATAATGTGAAGATGATTAAATACTCTAACTACAATGTGTCCATACCAGTCCACCACACTCCACAGTTTAACAGTCTGATTGTAAATGGTCTATGCCCTCTTCAGCTATAAATTTCAATCAAGATTATTTTATGACTTTGTGGTAGGTAGTACTCTAAAATGTGTGACACGGGCCTGTGTCCCTAAATATCTATGTGGCTCTTGATATAGTACTTATTTGGACTATTTTATTGGTATTCAAAGTGAAAACCAAGCAAACAGCAACATCAATGTCACCTGGAAACTTGTTAGAAATAAAAATCATGAGCTCATACTGAGACATACTAAATAAGAAACTAGAAGGCCCAGCAATATCTGTTTTAACCTCCAGGTGATTCTGGTATGTAGGCAAGTTTAAAAACCTCTGGCTAGATAATCCTAAGGTCTTCTCAAACCATCAAAATCCATTATTATTAAATCAAATATATCTTCTGAAACTAGCAATCAAATGCACTCAATTATTCCTAGTAATCTGAGTAAAATCTTCTAATAAAAAATATCACATTCTATTAGTAGTTTTTAGACATTTGCTGTATTTTCACAAGGACATTTGTATTAGCAAGCTTTCCTAATTAAGTGGACAGTGTAACAAAAATCAGAGATCATTTTAACTTAGGTGATCTCTAAATTAAATCTTTGTTTCCTTTAGAAGTAGGTGGCTTATTCCAGCTATTGTGAAAAGTAAATATATACTTTGGGTGACATCTTGCCTCTGTCTCTCAAGGTTGGCTGCTATGAGCAGTGTTCTCTAACTTTCCCACCCTACCTGCGAGAAATACTTAACTTTGACTCAAGAGGTGCAATCACATGCTGGAGAAAACATTTATGAAACTACCACAACAGGCCAAAGAAATGAGGCATTTTAGTATCCCCCCCCCACCTCCAAAAAAAAGGTTAACTAGTCAGGAAGCATGAAGCCGCACACTTTTAAATAATTCTAACCCCAAGCTGATCTGGTTCTAAAATGTGATTCAGGGAAGTCTATTTCTATAGTTAACAACCCAGCAATTGTTTTATTTAAGCCATAAATCCCAAACATGACAATGTTAGACTTCCAATGATGGTATCTTCCATTTTCCTAAGGTTCTTACTAAAGGACAAAAATAGACCTTTGAAATGACATAAAGCTTGGAGCACAGGGACCAAAAGGAAAAGCTGTTAAAAAACAGCAGGGGCCAAGTTTAAAAGTTAACTTTTGCTCTCCAAGATAAAGGTTCCTTTCCCACCCAGTTTCTGTTGGGGCAGGTGATTGCCTTATAGCAAACTCCCTTGCTTCCTTTAACACCCTCAAATCAACCCAACTTTTCCATGGAAACAAATGCTCCTATCTTTTCACACCATACTACTACAAAGGGGCTCTTAGTGGCCAAATAAGCGGACATATTCTTTAAAACAATGCCCTCAATCTCTCTCAATTTTGTCAAGAAAATAATGGTGAAGGCTGCAAAACACAGAACTACTACATTTCTGCTCCAGGCACACAAACAAAATTGCTTTCATTGAGAACCCAGAAAGCATTTATTTCACAGTACTCAGTAAAACCATATTAAAATCTTCTGCCCTGGCATCTCAGACCTATAAAGTATTTAGTCATGCAAGTGAATAAATCCTCTGTGAAGATGATTAATGGACCCATCAGCCTAGTTCGTTTCCAATTTGCCTTTTCAAATGTTTTCAAGCTCCTTTCAGGAGTATAGACATGTCTTAAGTTAGTTTGATATTTGGCAGCACTTTATGTCAAAAGGTTTCAAAAAAACAAAAACAGAAACAGAAAACAAAAAACAAAAAAAACAAAGCCATAAGAAACAGTCACCAAATGCCTTTTTAAAAAATCCTTCACATAGTACTTGGTGTAAGTCTTAAGAATTTTCAACACTTAACATCTATTGAAAAACTAAATTTACTCCAATGCAAAACTTAATATTTGCAAAGACATAAACTTATTTCTCTTAATTTCTATATTTATCATATACATACTGCCTTTCAACTGTGTGATTCTAAACTTACATGAGCTCAAGAATGAGAAAAAATGGCCATAGGACCATCACAGGCCAATTCTCTATTCCTCCTCCATGCTGGAAGAGTGGCAGGTCACCTGGGCAAAGGACCCATTTTAAGGCAAGATGCTAATAGCTTTAAAGATGCCTGTGGCCTGTAACTTCTTTTGGCTTCCCCAACAGAAGACTTAACCTACACTTCACACAGCTGAGGTGTATCACGTACACTCTTGATGTACAGTCATATACTTTCTTTTATTCTACAGAGATTATACTAGTAAAGAGGCCCTTAACTGAAATAAAATAAGAAGCAGCAGCTCACACTGCCTCCTACTGTTAGAAGGAAAATTTCATGAGGTCAAAATGGTCCACAAATTGCAGCTTAATGGGAGTTGGGGGTTCATCTTCATTTTTTTCTTTCTAATATCTATATCCAAATCAAAACCTCTAGTATTAAGATTCTGCAACCCATACAAATGTACTGCAGAAAACAGTACTGGGTGTGACTTCAGGACTGAAAATCATCTTCAAACCTATTTTTGACTTGATATACGATGTAATTAAACAGAACAAAACATTGGGGGGGGGGAGAAAAGTTAAAAGCTCTTCCCTGCCTGGTCAGGAGATTGGCGACTTCACCAAATCTAAGGCAGTATTAGCAGTTGGTTTCTACCCTTCTCTACCCACAGTGAGGTAAACTGCTCCCTGTCAGCAGAACAGATTCAATATCCTTCCTATCTTGTAGTTAAGTGATAATGGCCATACCCCCAGGGCTTCCTAGACCTTTATGATTTCTTTTTCCCACATTTAAGGAGTTGGAAGTAATGTCACCCAACTTGTCACTGAGGTTTTTCTGTTGTGGGCATCAAGCACCTGCCCCCATCCACCTCAGCCATGATACTGTATTAAATCACTGAATATGAAACACAGAAACACAAACGATAGTTTTGGGTTTGTTTCTTTAAAAATGACATTTGTATTAAAAGTCTTAAAATGAAGAGACAATGATTAAACGCGTGTCTGGAATTAAAAATTACAGTTAGTTAGAATTCTCTTGGTACATCACAACAGTAAAATTTTGCTCTTTGCTTCTGGAGGAACACCCTAGAACAGATAACCAAAAATTTTTAAAAAAATAATAAAAAAGGGGAGCTAAATACCTGAACATTTGAACAAAATGAAGCAAAATAAAAAAGAAAGAAAGAAGGGGGGGGGAAGCCCATTGCAAGACATGGAAATTACATTTTAAAGGCTGGAAATAATCAAGAAATTCACCAAACAACAGGCCCTATTGTCCTGGCTCCTTCAGGAAGATTACAGAAAGGAAACTAGGAAGTGGTTTGGGGAATAGCAGATTCTGGGATATGGTGGGAAGTTCACAGGTTGGCACCGGCTGAACAGCTGAGTTTTGAAGGCACTCTGCAGACAC
Source organism: Mustela erminea (assembly GCF_009829155.1). Taxonomy (NCBI): domain Eukaryota; kingdom Metazoa; phylum Chordata; class Mammalia; order Carnivora; family Mustelidae; genus Mustela; species Mustela erminea. The sequence continues at coordinate 141,847,482 of NC_045614.1, forward strand.
AGGGGTGCTGGGGGCCCTGAATCACATTTTTGAAGTCTTTGTACTGTATTTTAAAGAGCTAGTCATCAAAACCTGTCACTGCCAACCAAAAAGAACAAAAAGCTAAACTCAAAAAAAAAAAAAAAGAAAGAAAAAGAAAAAGAAAAACCACACACACACACACAGGCACACAATAGTACACACAAAAATGTGCAGATCTGTAACATTTTTTTTTTCACAGCTGATTAAAAAAAAAAAATACTACCGTTCTCCCCCAGACTCCCCTTTGATACAGTAGGTAAACAAAATAGATTTTTTTTTTTTTTCCCACAAATATCAGCAGACACTTTCTGGCACCCCACACTGTATTGGCATCAGTGTTTACAGTCCCAGTTCAGATGTGCATACTTCAGATTGGATACACTGTAACAAGAATCCAACTTTGCATAGACATCCTTAGAATCACAATCAGTCACAGGGCTGCCCTTCCAAGCTGGCAGAAAAGGAACCCCATCTTAATTTCCAGCTACTCCTGGAAAACAAGGAAAAAACCAAAAGTTTCTTCCTTCCTCCTGCTCCTTCATTTGGTTCTCCCGGACTTCCTTCCATGTATTTAAAACTTGGAACTAGAAAAGGGTTGTTGGCAGGGGGGGGGAATCCCCCCTCCCTTTCCACCTCCTCCTCGTACTCTTCCTCCCCACCCCATTTTTTTTTTTTCCACGCTGAAACTTTCGCTTGCCGGTGTCAAGCTGCCAATACAGCGCCCTAACGGCATTTAAATGGGGAAATATGCGTCAACCAAAATCAATGAGAAACGTACATGCTTCCAAGAGCCACATTTCCACCGGGTGTCGGATGGTGAGAACGGGACACCCCTTCGGACACGGGACGGAGGCAGGGGATGCCGGCCGCAGAGGCCAGCCGGGCTCCCGAGACACCCCGGCCAATGCAAAGTCGTCTCCAATCTCAAAGCAAGAAGAGAAATCACATTTAGAGAGTCGGGTGCGTTTGGCTTTTGTGCGCAGAGCGCGGCCGGCGCGCGGCAGCAGCGGGCGCCTCAGAGGATCACGCAGGCCGAGCAGCAGCCCTCGTCGCCGTTGGGCTGCGCCGCGTAGTTCATCTGCCGCACGATCTCTGCGAACAGCTCGTCCACCGAGGCTTTGTTTTTGGCCGACGTCTCCATGAAGGGGCAGCTCCACTCCTCGGCCAGGGCCTTGCCCTCGCCGTACGAGACCTCTCGCTCGCCCTCCAGGTCCACCTTGTTACCCACCAGGATCATGGGTACACGCTCGTACCGCTTCACGCGGATGATCTGGTCCCGCATGGGCTTGATGTCCTGGAAGCTCTGCTGGTTGACGAGGCTATAGACGAGGATGAAGCCCTGGCCGTTCTTGATGTACAGGTCCCGCATGGACGCGAACTGCTCGGTGCCCGCCGTGTCCAGGATCTCCAGCACCGACGGCGACGAGTCCACTTCAATCTCCTTGCGGTAGAAGTCCTCGATGGTGGGGTCGTACTTCTCGATGAAGGAGCCCGTCACGAACTGCACGGTGAGCGCGGACTTGCCCACGCCGCCCGAGCCCAGCACCACCACTTTGTACTCTCTCATGGCTCCGTCGGCGCTCTCGCCGCGCCTGCCGCGGCCCCGTCGGGGCTGCGCGCCGGAGGAAGCCTGGGTTTGGCGGCTGGGCGACTTCTCCTCTTCCTCAGCCTTGCGGGAAAAACCTAGGAGAGAGCGGCTAGGGAGCGCGGGGCTCAGAAATCACCAAACGGGGGGCCAGGGACCGGGAGCCGGGGGCCGGGACGGTGAAGGCGGCGGCGCGTCCCTGGGGCGCGGGTCCGGGGCCCCGCAGCAGTCCGCGGCGGCAGCGGCAGGCTTGGCGGCGGACCCGGAGGACAATGCCGGCAGCCTGTGCGAGGCGACGGTTGCAGCTCTTCGGTGCGGCCGCCCGGGAGGGCGAAGGGGTGGTGGCGGTGGGCTGCGGAGGTGGCTGCTAATTGCGCGCCGGACAGGGACGCGCGTGGCATGAGTCCCCGTAGAGCGTGCGCCCACCGCCGCGGCCCATCGCCCTCTCTCTCCCGCAGCCTCCGCGGGGCGAGGGCTTCCTACTCGCCGCGCGCAGCCCGGCCCTCCCCGCCCCGGCGAGCATGCCCAGTGCGCCGACGGCCGCGCCCGCCTGATCCGCCGCTCCTGGTTTTCCGGGGGACCAGGCGGGGGGGCGGGCCCGAGGGTGGGGCTAACAGTTTGAGTCTGGTGGAGCGGTTTGCGAGAGGCTCTAATCCAGGAGCTGGTTGAGAAAGGTACGGGGGTGTGTAGGTGATTGAGGGGTGCTGGAAAAGCTCAGGTGAGAGGATGAAGGTGTGGGAGGATGGTGTAGGGCGGTGTAGGGCGGTGGCTCTGCAAGCAGCGTGTGGGCGCGGAGGGCCGCTCCCGTAATGGGTTGGGCTGTGTTCTTGTGGACTCCCGTTATCAAGAGCTTGTGGACTCCACTCTCCGAGCCCCCAGCGAGTGTGCGTCTCCGGGTCGGAGACCGCAAGGGCATTTGAGTGCGAGAGCAGCGGGTGGAGCATCTTTGCCCACCCACGGAGCAGCTTTTTCTAAATCCTTCGCCTCGGAGACACTACTGGGCCTTCTGCGGCCACTCTGCCTGCAGTTCAGCTCCTCGACAAAGAAAACAGGAACTCAGGGCTGAAATCCTGTCCCGACAGGGGAAGGGGTAGCCTCTCTTGAGCCGAGCTCTCTGGGGCTGGGACTTGGCGGGTCCCACCCACGTCCCTACTGGGCTAGGGCGGAAACCCGGCGGTCGGATTACAACCCGATCCAAAAGTCGTGGCGGCGCCCGCAGCTAGTCAGGGCATGCTCAGTGGGCAGAACAGGTTTTCGGGCTTAGAAATAGGAAGCTTTTGCACCACACACCCACACTCCAGCTCAAATTACCTCTCCCAGACTCGGGGCCCATTGGTTCCGGGGCGCAAATCTCACACCCCTAACTGTTGTTTCATTGGCTACCGCCAAGGTTTTACCAGTTTAGGTTGCTTCATTGGCTAAAAAGTAGCCTCGGCTCATGATTGGTTATTTATAGAGATTGAGTTGAGAGGCGGAGGCACAGCTGTTCTTTCTCTGCTGCTCCCCCCGCCCCCTTCCTCCCACTTCCCCAACCTAGTCGTTTTGAAGCTCAGAGTGAAAAAATAAGAGGAATTTAGGCGGAGAGCTCAGAGCTAAATATAGTTCTTTGTTGGTGTTTTCGAGAGAGTCTGACTTCGCAGTGCCCAGTCACGACTGTCCCTTAACGGGAGCAGAAAGGTCTAGTTGCAGTTCTTGGTCCGCAAACAGCAGCAAAATGTCCAAGTTGTTTTTGCAGAGAGGGAAGTGGGGGGACTAGGGTGTGGAGATGGGCCACTTTGAGTTCGTGTCACCCGGAGGGGTGGGGGAATGCCCAGGCTTGCCCTTATTAAACGTCTCTTCGTTTTGGGCGTGCAGTCTGCACATTTGGCTGGGCTCGCACTCACGGGAGGTGCGAGGGAGATGTCTCGACTTGCCCTGAGTCTCCCTCCCTCCTCGCGGAGGAGAGATGTCAAGACCTGTCAGAAGACTCAGCGAAGTTTGCGTGAGCCCTAAAGTGAAGTGGGTAGGAGGGGACAGAGCTGCGTCAACCCGGGCTCCGAGTCTTGCCTTTTTTATCCGATGCTACTTCCCACTCCCCTTGCGCATCACACAGACGAACCAGGCTGTGTGCTAACGTTTGGTTTCAGTTCCTTAGTCCCGCCGTGACTCACGGCCACGTTTGCGAATTAACCTTTCCGAGCTCCTGGCTGTAGCTCAGAATCTGCCGGGCGAAGTCCCCCGTCGTTCGACCCGGCGGGACATGGGCGGGGTGGGGTGGTTGGTGCCCATCCCTGCCCCTGGCCTCACTATTTAGTGGAGAGAACGGTTTAACCTTGACTGTCAGAGAGCCTGGATATAACTAGGCTTATATAATTCTCCAGAAAAGCCTCTCAGAGGCGCATTCACCTAATGCAGCTGAAGAGAACCCCCGCAACATTTACTTACCCAGCATTTAATGCCTGCCAAACGTTTTACATGTTTCATGTACTCCACATAATACTTATTACATGTATTTTAAAGATAAAGAAACTGAGGTCCTGGGATGTTGGTTAACTTGCTTGCCATTTCACAGCCAGTGAGTGGCCAACATAGGATCCCAGCCCAGGTGTTTCTCTGCAGAACCTGGTTTGTGACTACTAAGCCATACTACCCTCTCACAAGAAAGCTCCCGGATTTTCCTCTTTCTTAGGTTTGGTCTTCAGGTAGTGTGATCAGACTGTCTCTTAAACCCAAGGGATCTCTGCTCTGTGGTTCTCCTTTTCATAATGCCCCCTCCCATGCAGTCAAGGAACCTGAACCCTCTTCTAGACCATGCTCCAGGGAGTCAGAATTCTGGAATCCTCACCCAGAGAGTAACAAACCCTCCTCCAGGACTTGCATGGGCCTCTGAACTTAGTCTTGTGTCCAGGAATGGCTTTTTGTTGGAGTGTGGGCAGTGCTTGGACTTGTGGACTGAGGTGCGCTCTCCCAGGCACTTTGGGCCCTACCAGGTGGAGGAAGAGGACTCAGTAGCATCAGCTTCCCCTTTACTGCCCCTTTCCAGCCTCCTACTTGGAAGAGTCCCAGAATTCATGATTCTCACCTGGCCGTCCAGATTCTTGTAAAGGAGGTATTTGTCAGAGCGGGAGGATAGATTGATTATTTTGTTAACAGTTCATTCTCTTGATTTATAACTTAAATACTTAGATTACTGCTATGGGGGCCTCTCTTTGTCCTCTTACTAAGAGGGGTTCTCAGTATGACAGAGTATAAAATGCTTTGTCTTTTACAGGTCTTGGTGCCTAATCTCAAGAGCTGGGATATCAGTTATTATCTACAGGTTCCTTGAGCTCTCCTGACTTTAGTTTCCTGGTCTAAAATGGTGATAATAAAATTTGCCCTACCCACCTAGCTACATGAAGAACCTTGGAGAGAATCTAGTGACCAAACCCCTCATTTTGCATCAGAGAGAACTGAGGAGAATTAGAACCCTGGTGTCCTAGCTGTACTTTGCATGGTGCCAGCCTGTCCTCGGGGATAATAATTAGCAGATAATGGATGGAAACATGCTTTTAAAGCTGCAGTACCCCATAAATGCATAGCAATTACTACCCTGCCCCAGGTAGCCCGACAGCCCCATCTAGAAGATTTCCACCGTCAGGACTTCAGGTAGTCATGTGGATGGGTGTTACTGAATCTTGGTACGAGTACCAGAAAGATGCCACCTTGTGAATGCTTTCTGTTAGGGATTCTTCGGTAGTGATTTTTATTACATTCAGGTAGTCTCCCACAGAAAGATTTGCACCAGGGCTTTGGACTTCAAAATGAAGTAAGGACATTGCTGATGCAGAAATTTTTAAGGTTGGTCACTTCCTCCTATGAAATCTGTTAGATGTCTTCGCCTCACTTATGGCATGAATCATTATCTAGCCTTTACCATAATTATTTACACATCTGTGTCTTGTCACCCAGCACCGTGTGAATGCCTTGAGGGTAGAGTCCATACCTAGCTTATCTTTGGAGCCACTCTTGTCCCTCATAACATTTAGTACAGTGCCTACATGGGAAGCCCTCCATCAGTATTTACTGATGAATATATGAATCACATTTTATTTCTTTTCCAAGTTCCGCTTGTAGTAGAAGATTATATTAATCCTTGGTGTGACATAACACTTCCTGGATCCTTAGAAAAATGTATACTAATGTTTCAGTCTCCCTGAGTCATAAAAATGACTTTTAAGATCAGCAGAGTCTACCCTTATTTGGGTGAAAGCACAGAATCAGTGCAATCTTGAAGAAAGATACCAAAGTATCCACTGGATAAACCCTTTCTCTAAAGATGACTTAATTTTGCACATAACATGAAAAGGCATTTCTAGAAAACAATCTAATGTAAAAGTTACCAGGTAAGGACTGCTTAACCATTGACAATGTATATTGCATAAATGAATGTACCATCCCTTGGCCTTTGCTCACACAGTGGGACTGCTGATCTTCTGTGACACTGAAGTTGGGTCTTCGAACAGTTAGATGGTACCTGTCCTTTATGTTTATAGAAAGTAGAGGTTTATTTCATCATGTTTGTAGTTTTAGCCGATGCCTCCTCTGGGTAGATATTTTAACTAGTGTTTTCCTGGAGCACTTTTAAGGTTTCATTTTTTATGGTCCCATTTCACTTTGCTTTTCATTTCAAAGGAGGGCATCAGTAAAGATGGAGAGATTGAAATCCAAGCAATAGGATGTCAGCTGAATGGATGTTTCTGAAGAGAGGACGGAGGAGGAATCTGAGGACTCTAGTGGGGTGGCCAAAGACACATCCTTTCTCTCCAACAGTCAAGAAAAGCCGAGAGAACTGAACTGGAGCTCAGAGGGTGAGACGCCGAGAAAGTTCAAGCTACAAGCAACCTTCTCTCCATAAACAGAAACGGCAAGACACCTGCGGAAGGTTGGGAGGGCAGGTGTGGTCTTGGGAATCAGAGTAGAAATGAAACTGTTTTTAACAGCGACTGTGTGGTTCGCAGCGTGAAGTTGCTAAGCTGCTAAATTTGGTTTCCATGAATCTGTGAAGATGCCAATTCTGTGAAGACGCCAATTCAATTTTTTTTTTTTTTTTTTGAGGGGTCTTGATAAATCTTCTGGTCAGATTCTGTTAAAATTCCTGAGAGCTATCTTGAAACACTGAAAAAATAAAATAAAATTTAAAAAAATTCCTGAGGGCTTTGTATCAACACATACAAATAAATAATTATAAAATTAACTCTGTATCTCCCATATGCCAACCTTAGTGAAAATACACACAAACCACTGACTTATGTGATGAAAAGTTTCATTACTCATGGGAAATTAAATGAACTCAATGAAATGGTCTTACCTGTGTGGTCTCTTGAGTGTTTCTTTCTGTTGCACGCTAAATTAAAATAAAACCTTGAGTACATAACCTCAGAAAATGAGTCATTTTGAGTAGTGGAATATTGGTCTAGAAAATGTTGTACTTGTGTAGGGGGTTCTCTCACAATAAGAAAAAGTAATATTATTTTTATTAGATAAGTAGTATATGTTTACTGTAAGGAATTAATGTATAAAAAAAGCAGAAAGAATAAAGTGAAAATAACAAATGACCCCCCCAAAACTCCCTAACTTTTTAAATAGTTTTCTATTTTATTGTCTTTTATTTACATATTTATTTTATAGTTTTCCATTTTATGTCTTTTATTATAGAATTACTTAAAATGTAGAAACCAGTTCTAGTTTTCTCGTGGCTGTTTTAACTTCCAGCTTCACGTAGTCTACAGCCAAGAAATTAAAAGTCAAATAAGACAAATATCTTAAGAACTTATCAAAGAATTTTACTCTTTTATGTAATGGGTTTTGATGGGAGTATTTGTCTCTCGTATGTTCAAGTAGCCCAGGAAGTTGTTTTCGTCACGTAGTCCCTGAGGACAGCCTGGTTTGGGGTAGTCTGCCTGTTTGTCCAGAAGGTGTGATGAAGCATGTTCAGGTTCATGACCTCTGGGCCGCAGAACACAGCACCCTGTCTGCTCAATTGACCAGTGAATCAAGGGCTTCAGCTGCATTCTCCCCACTGGTTTTGTCTCTCTCCAGAAATGATCTTCCTCTCTGTGGAAAACAGTGCCCTTTGATGTGTCAGCACCATTCAGAGCCTCTCAGTGACTTCAGCATCATTAACACATTTGTGCTTTCTTTGTCACTGTGCACCCAGGCTTCCAACTCTTTTGCCCTAAGTTTTCCCTGGGGCTTATAAGAAATCTGCCCCTCACTCCTTCTGTGTGTCCTACCGTGTTTGGGAACTGAATTATTCTTAAGCTCGCAAATTCTTTATCAGGAAAAAGGAAAAAAAAATACCTTTGCTAACATGGTTTAAAGGCTGAAATTTTCTCTTAACCGTTCTCTGATTTGAATAGAATACCAGGCATAAGCAACATTTAAAATTGTATATTCATTGTAATAATGGAATGGAAATTTCTGAAAATTACATGTCTGATAAATCTACTTTCTCATAGAGCCTCATGTAGTTACATTTCCTATCTTGAATAACACGTTTTCTATAGGGTGACCCAGGCAGTTAATATTTGGTGGCTGGAAGATAGAAATAACATTCACAGACACCACTGTATTTCCTCTGGGTGAGCTGAACAATTTTGTAAAAACAGAATTGTTTTGTTATCCTTGGGAAGCCTATGGTTCTGAGAAGATCCTTCATTAAATGTAAAAGAAAATGCTGGGAAAAAGTTGGTTGGACAAGCAAGACTATGTTTGACTCTCCAAGCATTATTTCTACTCTAAGCAACAGGTAACCACTAGGATGCTTTGGGACTGTGCCATGTAACTTCCCAAATATGAAGCAGTCTATTTTTATTCTGTTTAATTCAGATACATTTTATTAGTGATAAAGCTACGAGTTAAATTAGGCCAACTTCATAAGACTTTTACGTTTCAAGAATTACAGCTTGAGCCTAAGGTGGTTTCATTCTAAGAGGTGGGCAACCCAGGGGAGAAAGGTCCCAGGCAGCAAATGAGGCCAGCGAAAGCATGCTGTTGTAAGAGACTGAGGTACACTGGACACTGGAGAAGAAAGGGAAGAGATTGTTGAGTCTCATAAATGTGATGCAAGGAGAGCAGGAATAATCAGAAAGATCTGTTCAATGTAGCGCTCACCTCTCGGGTTACCCCTTGGGGCTGCCCTGTTGAGACTCCCTAATGGAAAGAAAAGCAAGTGCAATGGAGTAGCAAGGTCTTCAGACCACTGCGATGCCAATAGCGTTTGGCCCACAGCTTCTGCAACATTTGTTGCTGGGGCCTACAGTTTTGGCAGCTGCAGCCACTACAGAGGGTCCTGGGTGGACTTCTATAGCAGCACATATCTCTTCAGTGGATAGCCACAGAAAAAATAGTCACTTTCGGCATTGTCACGGCAGTTGCGGCAAAGACCTCAATATAATGAGCTGACACAGGGGCAAAGGGAATAGTTCATAGAGCAGTCAGGGAGGCTGGTCAGGGAAAGGTCAGAAGAGACGCCCATAGAAGGTTCCAGCACTATTTGCAAAAAATTAGCTTCCCACACTGTTGTTAGAATCTAAGGAAAATAATAATAATAATAATAATAATTATAATACACATCATTGTGGCTGTCATATCCCTCAGTTGGCATAATGTAGGAATTTAGGTCACGTGGCAAATTGTTTAGAAATAAGTTTTCTTAACAAGCCACAAAACTTTTCTAACACCCCCTCTTTCCCTTAGGATTTGCTGATCTTATTTTTAACATCTCCTAAAGTTGCCTCACACTGAAAGAATTAGAAATACTTATGGCTGCACTTAACTGGAAACCCAACTAAGGGATGGAGAGGCCAAAGAAATAAAAGGTTCCTTCTCACATAACAAGAAGTCTGGAATTGGAGTTCTTCTGGATGTAGTTCAACAGCTCAGTGAAGAGAAATGAGTCCCAGAGATCAATCTGCTTTTGTGGCAGGAAGAAGGTGGGGCTGGGAGGGAGGAGCCAAGAAGGACCTTCTGCTTTACCATGAAGCAAAAGCACCAAGAGACTTCCCTTTAAATTTCCCTGACCAGTTCTGCACTGCATGCTCTTCTAGTTGCAAAAGAGTCTGGGAAAATTCCCATTTAACCTTTCCACCTTTTACAGTGAAGGAAGACAAGAGAGAAATAAAGAATGGTCTTGTGTAAGTCAACCTACAGTGTTTAAGCCAAACATCAGATCACTCTTCTGAAACTTCAGATTTTTCAGGCAATTGAATTTACACATTATTCTTTCATGCCTGTTCAATCAATATTGGGTGAGAGGTAAATACAATCCTTTATTTGTTCATTGAAAAAAATCACATTTAAAAATCCTTATTTGTTTTCAAGTCTGGTTGTGTATATGATATCACGCTTTGGGTAACCTAACTTTGGTTTACACAAAAATCTGCAAACAAAACAAAAAAAACCTTTTAACAAAATTAAATCTTTCATGTCTGGCAAATCCTATGCAGTAGAAGGAGCATTGGAATTTTAGACTGACAGGCATACTTTCAAATTTTGGCTCAGTCACTTCCTAGATGTAAAACTGGATGACCTATTTACCTTCTGTGGTAGGCAGTCTCCAAGATGGCTTCCACTGTTCCCACTGTGCACCCAGGCTTCCAACTCTTTTGCCCTAAGTTTTCCCTGGGGCTTATAAGAAATCTGCCCCTCACTCCTTCTGTGTATCCTACCATGTTTGGGAACACGGTTTCAGTGTTCCACTGTGTTACCAATGGACCATAATACAAGTGGTGGTGTAAGTCTTCTAAGATTAAGTTATAAAAGACTGCAGGTTCTGCCTTGGGTTTGCTCTCTTTGCCTCCTCTTCAGGACACCCAGGCAACAGTGTGGAGAGGCCCTTGTGACTAGGACCTGAGGTTCTTAGTCCAGCTGCTGTGAGTAACTGAGGCCTGCCAGTCACCCAGAAAGTGAACCTGGAAGTTAGTATGTTCCAGCATTCAGATGACTGCTAGGCCAGCCACCAGCTTGAGGACAGACTCATCAAAGAATCCAGAGCCAGAACCATTCCACTCAGCTGCTCCCGGAGTCCTGACCCTCAGAAACCGTGAGATAATAAGCCTTCCTTATTTTAAGTTGTTAAATTTTGGGGTAAGCTGTTGTACGCAAAAGGTAACTAATTGAACTTCTTTAAACTTCAGTTCCTCACCTGTATAGTGTGGATATAAATGGTTGTTATGAGGACAGTATGGTGTCCTATGTAAAACTGCCCAATGCAGTCCCTTCAACATAATAAGGACATAGAAAAAAATTAATATGACAAATATTATTTGTTTGTAATCATTCTTCACAATGTTTACCCTTTTCAGAACTCCTTTTTATTTTAGATTAGCGGTGTTTTTTAAAAACGCTTCTGCCTTTTGCTTTTCCTTAGTGCTAGCGCGGAATGCATGCTGTGGATCAAGACTGGCTCCATGGTGTTGCCTCAGCACTCTACCGCACCGGGGATGGTTTTGCTAGTTAAGGTCACTTGTGTTTAAAAAAAAAAAAAAAAAAAACCAAAGTCATGTGTGTTTAATGACTGTCTCTCCCAGAATGCTAACCTGTAGTGTCTGATAGACCTTCAGTGGGTTACCAACCAAATAAAACACTGCTGTAAATAGATCCTGTCTTCTACTAGAATACTTCTGGTTATTTTATTTTGTTTTTTAAAAGATTTTATTTATTTAGAGCGAGCGCATGCGCATGTGCTTGGAAACGCTTGCACGGGGTGGGGCGAGGAGGTGGGGGTGGAGGGGGGGGGCGGAGGGAGAGGGAGGGAGAGAATCCCAAGTAGATGGGCTGCTGAGCAGGCGCTGGAGGCAGAGGTGGAACTCAAGACCCGGAGATCCTGACCTGGGCCGGGAAAGCAGAGGTAGACGCTTAGAGCTGAGATACCCAGGAAGGCCCTAGACTTCCGGTGAATTTAATAATCACTCAGAAAATGCAGCGCCAATCACGGATATACGGAGTACAGGGTAAAAGTGACTGCCCACCACCCACTCCGCAGAGTATCTAGTTTTTCTCCGCTTTGTCTCCAGTCCTCGCCCCTTGGCACTGCCCCATCCGTGTCTAATCACAGACGCCAGGATCCCAGCACAGCTGCCACCAACTTTGCCGCACAGCCTCAGGTCGTCTCTGCTATTTTTCCTTTTCCTTTTAAAAAATTACTTTCTTATTTCTTGTCTATACTACTTCCATTTTAAAAAAAATCACACTCATTTCTAGTCTATGCTACTATTACACTTGAGTTCATGCGCACCGTAAGAAGTATATGTGAGCAATATAAAAATGTATAAATCACACAGATGTGTGCATATCCATATAAATGTGTGTGTGTATAATTAGGATACTTTTTTCCCTTGGCCAACATGGCATGCTGGGCATAACTTTTGGTTTCTTGAACAAACTTTATTGTCATCTCTTGCTAGATGCTCAGGTCCCGCTTCTTTGCCCCAAAGCAGGGTTTGTTGTTGCTGTTGTTTTAGCGTAGGTCTGTTATGCCCTGCAGTATTTCTAAAAGTCTGAGAGTTCTGAAATACTGGTTTCTAGAGAGCAGAGATTTTCCTGTGGTATTATTTATAGGTCCCAAGCTCCCGCATTGTAGTTACCAATAAGTTCGGCCTCTCCCTTCCTGGCCCCTTTGCTCCCAGTCTTGCTTTTCCCTTCTTATCAGTCAATCCTGAGTAATGTAGTAGATAGAGCTCATCGCAAATGTAACTGAGAAAATGAATGAATCACGATATGAGGATTCTTTCCTTCAAAATGTTGAGTGAAAAAAGCCAGACACAACCAAATACATACTGTATAATTCTATTTATCTAATGTTCATAAAAAACAAAATTAAACGATTTTTTTTTTGTTCTTGTGCAATTACGGAATAAATTGTATAAAGAAAATAAAAAGTAATGGTTAGCACTCGGGAGGGATACTGCATGTTTGAATGTGTTAGAAAATGAGGGTTGGGGACAAGATAGGCTGCATAATTTGTGGAACCTAATATAAAGGCAGGATCCCTTATTCAAAATTATCAAGAATTTCAAGGTGCAGCAGTAGAACACTAAGGCTAGAGAGGGAGGCTTGGACCCCCACGAAGCCAGCTCTGACTCAGGACCTTGTGGGATTCTGCGCTAATGCTTTATTTTGCTTTTCCCTTGGTAGGAGGAGAGTCACACCTATAGGAATTCGTTTCACAAAAAAGCAAGATATCAAACATTTATAAGGTATGTACATTTATTCCATTTTACAACGTTTAAAAACTGTGAAAAATAAAAACAAATCGGAACTGCTCAGAGCACTTCCTGCTCCCAAACCTATAAGATGGTTTCCCATGGATGAGAAAGCCTGTGGCCGGATGCTTTCCCCTATATCCTCATTGTTACAGGCTCAGCTCACATGCCAGCTCATCTATGAAACATCCCCAGTTTCTTCCTTCAGTATTAACCATTTCCTTCCCTCTGCTCCCTTAACATTTTCCCCCTTTATTATGGCATTTAACTTCTCGGCTTCAAGTTTGAGTTCTTTAAGACTGTTTGTTTTGGATGGACATGAAATCTTGGGGAAATATTTCAATCTTATTCATTTTCATATATAAGACCCTATAAGGGGGTAAGGTAAGTGATTGTTGAATTTAATTAAAATTATGTCCAAAATTATGTCCAGACAATCTTTGGACATAATTTTAATTCTGAAACACTATGTACACTATTACACTGTGTACACTATTCCTACACTATGCCACATCCTTAAGTTTAAGGATGTGCAGTGCATACAGGTTAACAAGGGTCAAAGTTCTGTGAACTAAGATACATTTATTCATCTGGTGAAAATTTGAAATAGGCACCAAATGGTTTAATGATATCATCCACAATTTTTCTATTTCACATCTGAGATGAATCTCCTAGCCATCTTTTTTTTTAAACACTGTGTTAACATCATAAATTTAATCTTGTGAGGTACTTTGTCTGTAACAGATACTCTGGATACCGTTTTCACCAGAAACACATTTTAAAGTCCTACTGCCCACTATTTCCTTTGATATTTGTTGTTGTTATTCTTGGCATATTTTAGCTCTAACACTTTGGGTTCTCTTGATAAACATGTGACTTGGACATTTTCTTATAACAGACAGATGGGTGTGTTCTCTGGGTATTATTTCTAACATGAAGAAAATGTTCCCCTTTACCAGCATCTGGGTAAGATTTGGAGTTCTGTCATGGCTTTAAAATATAGACAGAAATAATCATCTCTCTTCCACATAAGGTGTCTCTGCAAGTAATTTTTCCTATTTCTTTTTTTTTTTTTTTCCTGTGCCAGCTTTGAAATCACAAATGAAGTATGGGTTCAGAAAAAAAAAAAAAAAAAACACTATATAAAACAGTATTTGGACATTTCTTTTCATCATTCACTTTTATGGATGCCCTCCAGTCGTACTATCCAGATGGCCAGGTTACAAGTCTGCGGTGACATAAAAGCCTTTTATATATAAGTAAGACACTGATGAGTAGACTTCTGAATGAATATACGACTAAGTATATTTTATTCATCTTTGCACGTAATCTCATTGTACAAAGCCTACCCGAGTGAATGATAACATTTGGCCAGCAAACGTATGGTTATGTGCTCAATGACATAGACATACAGTAGAAACAGTCAATGAAAAATGTCTACTATTTCTACAGGATAATTCACTTTAATTGACATGGAGATTTTAAATGATTCGTCTTTTACTCTGCCCAGTAATCCTACACAGAGGAAAAAAAAAAAAAAGCAGCCCATCATTCAGTCAACGCTGAGATAATTACAGAGCATGTGAAATTTCATTAAAGGATTATTTATGCCATGTTTATTCCATCCCTTTTATAACGTTTATCAACTAATAACTGGAGATCAATACCCACAGATGCAATAAGGCATCTCGTTTTAAAGGTTTTTTGCTTCAGTTTTCATTCTTTAATAAACCCCAAGGCACATCATGGGGATTTGGGGCTTACACTGCTTGGAGGTTTTCATTGACTGTCTGTCCTGCCCAGGGTACTTTCCTTCTAGCTCTACCCACGGCTGATTTCTTCTCATCTACTGAGATGTCACGTTTTCAGAGAAGTCGTACTAAGCTCCACTTAAGTGAACTGTGTCCCACTCTCCATGTATCACGTAGCCAGGAGTCAAGGCAAAGGGCATGTCAGTTCATTTAGCCTGCTATAGCAAGATGGGACAGACTGGGTAGTTTCTAAACAACAGGAATTTCTCTCTCACCATCTGGAGGTTAGAAAGTCCAAGATCAGGAGTGCCCGTGTCAGCCTTCGGATTTCTGTCTGTGTACTTGCAGAGAAGCATCAGCTAGGGAGCTCCGTGGGGGTCTCTTTAACAATACACTAAGCCCATTCATGAGGGCTCCACCCTCATAAACTTCCTGATACCATCATGTTGGGCATTAGGATGTTGACACATGAATTTTGGGTGGAAACAAACATTCAGACCTTAGCAAGGCATGTCTACAGTCCAAATCTGACCCTCCACTTCAGGGTCCCTTTTGTATAACTCAAAAATCTAACCTTTTTTGAAAATAGTTTAAATAATGCTATCTCATGATAGATGAAAATCACAAGAAATTCACATTTTAGAGTTGATAAAGTTTTATTGGAACACAGCCAATGTGTGTGTGTGTGTGTGTGTGAGAGAGAGAGAGAGAGAGAGAGAGAGAGATGGCATACGGTTATGTTTAAGCTGCAAGGACAGAGTGGACTAGATGCCACAGAGACCATATAACCTACCCACAGTCTGTGTTGCTCTTCAGAGGAAAAGTTTGTCACCTCTTGATGTAGGCTGTTTGAACACCCAGCTTGTTTCACTCTACTTAGTCAATCTGTAATTATGTTTTATTTATTAATTCACTTTTTTACTTAGAAGCCTAATGAGGACAGAGACATTGTCTGTCTCCATTATACCCAGATCAGTAACCAAGTAGATAGATTAAGAGAAGTGTAATAAATATTTGTTGAATGACTATAAAAAAAAATCAATGAGACCATAGCCTCTAGGATAAAGCACCTTGCCTTATTTCTTATTTCTTATTGCCCTGTATAGGTGAAGCCAGAACAACAGGACCCATTTCTTCTTATAATCAAGAGCAGCCATTGATATTTTAAACCAACACAAACACATTTCATAGAATGGGAACAGCAGTATTTATGGACATTAAGTTTTACTTTGAGTTCTCTAATTCTGAGTGGCCTCGAGAGTGTGATATTCCAGAGTGATTTCACTTGTGGATCAGATGTAAGCTCCGAGAGAAAAGCAGAGACCTTCTCAGGTTCCATGGGCAAGAAAATTCCTTCCCCTCTAGAAATGCCTTGCACTGAAGATACCCTTTTGCTTACTTAGATGCCCAACTCCTACACCTTCTTTATTATTTGGAGCTGGTCTGTTTCCTAGCAATGTCAGAGGTCTTGAGTTGTTACCCATTAGCAATTTAACCTTAGCAATTAACTACAGTCATTAGTACAGATATGTGTCTTTTAACCTGGATTCCAAGTCAAGAGATTTCCTACATAGATCTAAGTTTCCAGAGCCCTTTCTTTCCTATTTTAATTGAAGGATAGACTGTCCCATGTGCTAATGAGAGTGTGCCCAGGTGCCTTTCCATTACCCACACTCAGGCTGCACACTGCCCTGTCCTCTATTAAGTTATAGAATCTGGGCTGTAGAGTGACCTTGATGCTGAGAAAACCTTGTTATTCAGGAATTGCAGAATAGAGTCTCAGCATCACAGTTGGGAGTCACTATTTTGGGCAGTAACTCCGTGAAGAGCAAAAGCTATACTCTCGCTTAAATAATGGCATGAATACGGAGCAGATCCTGGCTAATGGGTTGTACTCTGGTTTGGAGCTGTTAGGGAGCAGGTCATGTTAAAGGAAAGCTAGAGCCTAATAAACCTAAGTGATTTGTTTATATCCACTTAGAGTTCAGGAATATTAGCTGGTCTGCCTCATGCTGTTAGGTGACTCATTAGCCATGGTTTAATAAAATATATCTCTGCATCCATTGTTTTGTCTGTGCATAGCAACATTTTAATGCAAAGAGCATGTCTACCTCTAGAGTTCAGTGGGGAAGCAATGGAAGAAGGTTCACCGATGTCCTCTCCAAGAAGGCTACTGGCTATAAATTAGAATAATTCTTAGGACCCTAAAAGTGGATTTCATGTATGTATAAAATAGAAATCAGACCATCCCAAATATATTCTCCCAAGTTTCATATATTATATCTGTCCAGTCATCTTTGAAAGATGGGCCACTGAGAAAAATCTTTGATTCGTTATACATATTCCATGGCCTTAGAGATTTATAACCTAAAACCCCTAAGAAAGATATGTTATGTGCACTCAGGGGTGGGGTGATTTCTGCACCCTTACTTCAGATGTTCATACTTCAGCTAAGTGTACAATTTGTGAGATGTACAGTACTGAGAGGTCTGGGTTTGATTTTTGGGAGAGATGGAGGGTGATGATGTTGTATAACTTCCCCTTGAGCAGTGGTACCTTTTCTCCTTGTGGACAGTGTGAGTCATGTCCCCCCCCCCTCCTTTTTTTCACCTCAAGGAAATAAATTCAAACCTCAACTTCAATGCTGAATTTTTAAATTGTTTAAAACTTGAGAGGCGGTCACTCTGGGCTCTAACTTTTCTGCTTGAATATTCTGGAGAGCAATCATATTGCTCTGCCTTACTAGGCCTCCTCTCCTTGTGTAAAATGACAGCATCAGGAAACATGGGGGTTTTCACATCATTTTGGAGCAATGTTCCAATGGCCTCCTCCAAAGGGAGAAGCTTTGGGACTGAGGAGGGACCTCAGCCTCTTCCTCTCCGATTCAAAAGCAAGAACATGGCCACTTTAACTAGTTTATGCTCTAAGAGAAGATTTTCTTGAACAAAACACTAGTAGAATTTGAGAACTCTTGTGCCCCATAATTTTCGAGGTCCCTTTCAGCTTTTAAAAGTTTTAGACTGTGATTGGGGAGCAAAAGACTGGAATTCTAATTCAGGATTTTCCACGAACTTCCTGTGTCATTTAGGCAAGTCACTCTTCCTCTTTGGGCATTCACATTTCTCTTCCAGAAACTGAGGGAATTGAATGCAGTGATTTTGAATTGCTTCTGCTTTCAAATGCTTTATCTATTCTCCCTTATCTGATGTCCCTGCATGGCTGCTCCTGTAGAAAGTGGTCTAGGGTAGAGGGATGAGTGGGCCAGGAACAGAGGGAGACTGACAGTTCCTTCCCTGTTTCCTTTCACTTTGTATTATGACCGGATCCATTTCAAGAGACATAAATAAAGGAGGGGATAAGTAGAGGATTAGATGAGCAGAGACATAATAACACTTAAATATAGCATCATTGTGAAACTGTTTTATTTGCTCAACGGAAGATTCATGAAAATGACCTGTTTCTGATAGGGGACTGAGTCAGACAAAGATTACCTCATAACATTGCAATCTTACTTGTTTATAGCCAAACTGACTGCTGACCTGACAGAACACGTTGGGGGTTTTCCTCTCTGCCAGTTTCCGCCTTGGTAATGCTTGGTCATGCTTTCCCTAACCATCCTGGGGTTTCTGTCACACACCGAGCTGTGTGTCGTAGGGAGTGGGCAGAGCAGTTTCACCTGAGGTCTTGCAAGCATTTCCTTTAATGAGCTTCATGCAGTTAATCCTTGGGGCAACATTCTCCTAAGTTATGACTTGGTATCAAAAGGTTATACCATCCTGCCCTCACTTGCCCCTCCATCAGCACAGGAAGGCGAGGGACATTTTGGCACCGAATGTAGGACTTACATAGGAAAAGCTGCTGCTTCAAGAGATCTCAGGAGAGCTCTAGAAACGCCCAGTAAGTAAGTCCTGGCTCAGGGAAAGAAGAAAGGCCTTCAACAGCTGCTTTTGATTGGTTGTCACCTGTCAGCTCCCATGCCCACACCCACTGGCTTTGGAAGTTAGATTTCAGAGCCCCTGAGGCCCTTTCCAAAGGCGTCTAACCCCAACTTTCTCCAATCACTTCCTGTTTGCATTAGGATCTGTCCCTAGAAGATTTTTCTTTTAAGAAGACTTAGTTTTATGTACATTTCATCTCTCCTTTAGTACCTTTAGTACCTTTTTTTTTTTTTTAAGATTTTATTTATTTATTTGCCAGAGAGAGAGAGAGAGTGGGCACAGGCAGGCAGAGTGGCAGCAGAGGCAGAGGGAAAAACAGGCTCCCCGCCAAGCAAGGAGCCCAATGTGGGACTCGATCCCAAGACGCTGGGATCATGACCTGAGCGAAGGCAGCCGCTTAACCAACTGAGCCACCCAGGCGTCCCAACCTTTAGTACCTTTTGCTTATGACTTTGATTTCCGTTTCCTTGCCATCTAGGTCATATCAGATCTCACCACTTTTCTGTTAGTTCTGTGATCATACAAGAGAATCCCTTCACGGTATTGATGAAAGTTAGACTACTAGAGTCAGATTCATCCTATGGCAAATGGGAAGGGGGTGCTTTTCATAAACGTCATGTATTTACAGGTTGGGCAGTAATTACAGAGGCAACCACTGGAAGAGAATCACAAGTTCAACAGAGCTTGTAAACATTAATCACCAAGTCAAAGAAATAGAATAATTTCTTCTCCTTCTACACATGTACAGGCTCTAGATGATCATGGTAAGCCTTTGTGACATTTTCTTTCCTTCCAGATTGTTCTTGAAGATGTTAATTCAACCTCATTGTTCAACTAAGTTCAGCCTAGTTATTTAAGATGTTTATTGAACCTAGCTTTACTTTAAAAAAAAGAGGAAATTATCAAATTGGTTTACTTGCAGATGCTTACTTCATTAAGATTAGCTTGGGATAGTCATGGCTTATTAAAAAACCTAGATATAGATATTACCTCCACTTTATGGCATCAATTTGACTTGTAATATTTCTAGATATTCTAGAATATTCTAGATATTCCTAAGAATATTCCTAAAATATTCCTAAGAATAAATCTGGAAGTTAAAGAGTTTTACTGTGTAAAACAATTATGAAGAATCAAGTCTGATTTAATTTGGCATTAATTTAGGGTCAGGTTTCTTATTGAAAAAGTAAAATTTAAGGGAAATGTTAACATTGTAAAGAAGAAGCAGTACAAAGGAAAGCCTGATCCAAAAGTATACTTTGTGCTTTTATTTACAAAATATTTTACCATAACTGTTTATACAAAGATGCTAATAATCTGCTTCAGTAGTCTAATCCATGTATATTCAATATGAAAATCAATTAAGCCATTATTTTGAAATGCTAGTGATTGTATTTTTTTTATTAGCTTACGAGAAATGTGCCCTTAACCTTCCTTCTTAGGATATCTTTCTCCATAGTATACCAATTGGCGTTAAGGGAGCCTGCTTCAGCTGGTAGATTAGCCAGAGAACAGTATCTAGCAGTACTTCCAAATAGTATGTTCCAGACTGAAAGGCAAAGCTTGCTTAGATAACAAACATGGAAGACAGTTCTGAGAGGACAAGATGCTAAATGGCTCCTCACACTGATGTAATATGACAGCACTTAATCAATCCTATGATGCATTCGATAAACATTTATTAATCAGGTATTACCAATGCATGAATTGGCTCATTGAGACTGGTGAACTCTATGGATCCTTGAATCATTAAATTCTGCCCACAACAATTCCCTTTTTAGTAATTTGTTTGTCCAGTAGATCTTCAACTCCTCTTCCTCCCTAATCCGTGCTGTCATCAACTGCTTTCCTAAATAATCTTCTCCCCCACATTTCTCTCAATGGCTCTTGATTTTCATCCCTCTCTAGATTTGCCCATCAGGTCTAATTCCTCCCTCCTGAGATTTTATTAGACTACAAGGTAGGGAGGTGGGGAGGCAGGTAAGTGGGCATCAAAACCAGGGAAAGACACAACACGAAAAAGTTAGGGAATTTTTAAACATACTAATTTTTTTTCTACTTTGGTAGAATCCACATGGTCTGGTCAGGGTTATCTTTTATAGGAAAATTTCCCTAAATTAATTTTTTCTACACTAAAATTAGGATTCAAATGAGTTTAAAGCACGCTTCTAGATGAGTTCAAGACAAGGCAACTAAAACATGATCATCTCAACCATGGAAACAGAGTTCAGGATAGAAGTTCACTTCGGGGAATGGAATTGCCTGATAGAGGCTTGACATTTTCTGAGGGCTGGATGTGTACTATGTCTTGATCTGGGTGACGTTTACATGGGCATATACATATGTAAAATTCACCAAGCCTTACATTTAGGATCAGGTGCTTTGCCATAAAAGAGCTCTATCACAATGAAAAGAAAAACAAACAAACAAACAAACAAACAAACACCAAGAACATAATTGATGTAAAATGAGCTTTGAAACAGAATCCTAACCAGTTGTGACAGTCTTTTGAAAGATCAGTGATTGGTATAGTAATAACACCAATAGCAGAAGTATACACTTGGAATCTTGGAAAAGCAGCCTGAGGCACATAATGTGGTAACATGTCCCAAGCAATTTCTAAGATGGAGTGATGGTCTCTGAGGGTCCCTGATAGCTGGAAGTAGAAAAGAGAGAGGCAGTCAGCTGATCCCTGTTTAGAAAACTTTTTTTAAAATTGCACACTCAACATTTTACCCCTTTATTCTAGACCAATAAGTTACTTTTGTAGTAGATATGTCTCTTTTGAATCTGAGTGGCTTCATGCTCACATTTTTCTGGGTCTGCTTCTCACTTTATGAAGCACACTTCTAGGACAATTACATTTCCTGGACCCATAATGGCCCTACCCAGCTGAGGGTTCCATTGTCCTATTAGTCTTTCTACCTTCAATGCTACGGGTAGAAATCCTCTAGCTGAGGACTTGGGAAGAATTGAGAGAGGAAGTAGATTATAGGGAACGGCATGTTGAGGGGCAGAAAAGGACAAAACTAATTAAATTGGTGGTAAAAATGCAACTATCTAGATTCACCATTTTCCTTTGTAAAGCAATATTGCTAAAGACTTTAAATATGTTTCCAAACACTTACTGTACAACAGTTGGTAGGTTGGTGTTGCCCATTAAAAGGGACATAAAGAAAAGCATCTGGAAACATGTAAAGATGGACTTCATTTCAATATGTTTAAAATGCAATGGTTACCAGATGTCAGTTTTAAGGGAATTTGGAAAATAGTATCTTTTACATGACTGTGAGTTCAATGTTTTCTTTTCTAAAATTTCTTCTGACCAATTTTCTCTAATTATTTCTTTGTAGTTAAGGAAGAAATACATTTTAAACAAATATCTAATGCCAAAAATAATACAAAACTTTCTACAGCAAAACAAAGTGCAAAAAAAAAAAAAAAAAAAAAGTAAATAAGCCTCCAATAGGAGGTCTCAGGAAATGATTTATTTATTTTTTTTAAAGATTTTATTTATTTATTTGAGAGACAGAGAGTGAAAGAGAGCCTGAGAGGGGAGAAGGTCAGAGGGAAAAGCAGAGTCCCTGTGGAGCTGGGAGCGCAATGCGGGGCCTCCATCCCAGGACTCCTGGATCATGACCCATCCCAAGACAATCACTTAAGCAACTGAGCCACCCAGGCGTCCCTCAGGAAATGATTTAAAGTAGGGATTTACATTTCCTCCAAATCCCAGAGGATCAGATCTCAATAGAAAGAGAGCTGAAAGTACCCACGATCCTTCTGCTGAAACATCCCTACACTGTAATCTATTCAATGTGGTGAGTAAGATCAATGCAAAATTGCATTCTCTCCTGCTAACATGTTTTGTTTATTGCCAGACATGCTTTTTATTAGTAATGACAATATTTTAGGCCTCTTCTGTCTGTGTCTTGTAAAATTGCCCCACTTTCATTCATTTTGTTGACCAGTACTGACCTGTAACATTTTTAAGAAAATGTCAAGAGCAAAGTGTTCTAGTCATTTACTTCCTGGGAAGGAGTTTATGTATAGACACTCCTTACGCATTTGCTGACTGGCTGAAAGGGAAATTCATTTCTGGATGATATGCTGACATGCCCAGGAAATGGAAAACACTCAGCCATACGTGGTCTAGGCAGTCATTTATGTGTAAGGAGGTGATAGAGATTTGAGAGAATAATTCTGTCAAATTTCAGAGCCTCGAGAGAAGACCATATGCCACAATGGTGAAAAACAGATACTTGTCATTTAAACTGTCTTCTTTGCTATTCTCTTTTGGGAAAAAAATAATTCTGAAAAACATAAGAAGCTAATAAAAGCTGGGCATAAGAAAATAAATTTTATAACTTGCATCTCAAATGTAAAAAGGAAACAAAAGTTATCATAAAATATTCTTTCTGGTACATTTCAATAACTTTGCTAAATTGTAATAATGCAGATATCTTTGCCATCATGCAATAGCAGGAAATTATAGATGAGAGAGAAAAAGAGTGAAGAGAACTCTTCAGTGCTGTCTTCAATCACAGAAAAACCAGAGCTCGGGTAAAACTGGAATCAAAGGGTCTGCTCCTTTTCAACTATGTTACAGCTTTATGCTCCTAAAATTCATCAATGATGTCACAGGGCAAACACAGGCTAGTCTGGTGTGGAGACTTTCTCTACTTCTGGACGTGTGATTTGGGCCTCGGGGTCTCTCTTAGCTCCCTCTCTCATCAGTCTAGGGACTGACTGAATTTTGCAAGCATTTATTAAACTGCGGTTTTGTGAACGACAGGACCATGTAATGGGAACTACGAAAAAGGAAGTCAAAACAATTTGAGCCACAACCATAAGAAGCTTACAGACAAGGCAAAGAGCCCAGGTACAGAACTGGAAACTTGCTTCTTGTAACTTCCTGGTCATTGAGGTTTGGTGGGAGTCTCCAAAATATTTGGTGGGTACTCAGTTGGAGGTGTGTAGTTGTTTCTTATCAAAGAGGTAGAAGATACCGCACACCTATTTACAGCATACTCCCACTGAAGTTACTAATAGAGAACTATGTCGAAAGAAGGTTGTGAAATCATGGACTAACACTCCTGGACTGACCAGATGAGAGCAAATCTCGCCATTTCCAGTGCTTTTTTTTTTTTTTTTGCATGTGTTCAAACAGTACGGATTTTTTTCAGGGGGAAAGAAAAGATCTAGAGGTATTCCGAATGAATTTACCATATTTCAGTTGGGCCTAAAGAGGTACTACTGATTTTAAGACTTTAAGGGCAGGCAAGTGTGGTAGAGTTGTTTCCACCCAAACTTTCCAGTGGGATATTAAAACCCAGTCAACACCTTCTTATAAACAGGCATTTAACTTTATATAAATGTTTTAAAGGAAATTGACTACCTAAAATAAATTTTTAGTCAAGACATTTCAGTAACTTGTTTAAAAACTTTCCATCCTTCAGCAACATTTCATTCCTTGACACAGAATCCTCGAAAGAATACTGTGTTGCTGGCAGGTTTCATTGTTCTTATGCAAACATATGTATATTTATGTTTGACTTATACATGATATAATAAACATTACATTTACATGAGATTTACATAAAATATATTTAATATATGATATCAACATGTATAACATACATAGCTATAATTTTTTTAAAAACAATGCCGCCAGAGTTCTAAAGAGACTGGAGCTAAAAACTCAGAGGTTGAAGTAACTTGGTAAAGCTTTTTGATTAAAAAGTTTCTTAGATTCTCCTTTGGAATTAAACATACTGTCTCTTAGCTAGCAGGATATTTCAGCTAGAATCTTCTTTACCATATTTCTAAGGTCAGAAAGGAAGCTGTCTGGTTTATAGGAACTGAAGACCATACCTAGTAAATACTGTGAAAACAGGAATGATATTCTGATTCAGAAAATAAAAATGATAATAATGCATTCGTTGGCAAAACACAGAGTCATAGGGCTTCACCTCCTGTGCTTGTGGTTTGTTACTCTGAACCAGGGTGTGGCCAGATAATCTTGCCAATGAAAAGTCAATATTTGGCCAGCGTTTTGGCTCAATGCCTCAAGTATATTAGCATGAGTACCACGCCAGAGAAGGAGCCTGGCAGAAGAGAAGCTGCTGAGAACATTTCCTTCAACTCCTTTCCTTTATCTGCTTCAGGCTTCATTCTGTTCCAGTCCTTAATTATCAATTCGGGCTCAGCAACTACATGCCCTTTATTTCCTGTAGACAGGTTTTCTAGTCATTGATTTTCAAATAGGGCTACTGATTAAAATAGTAAAGAAGCTAATCCCTTTAATGTAAAAACCTGGCTGAAACTGGAAACGATCCACAGCAAAGGAAGAAAGCTGATGAACTGAGTAATTACTCACATCCTGTGGTTAAAAAGTTATGCACAGCTCGTGGAAAGGACAGCGTGGTATCCATATATATTACAACATCCCAGTGTGTCATGAGGGAGTCAAGGTGCACAGGAAGCTGACCTTCTCAGGTTGGTGTGGACAGCTGAGATGTAACACACATCCTATCACCCATTGGTTTGGATCTGAACCACCCATATTATGTGCACAATATCTGTGGTCTTTGCTGGGCACTTCTTTAGCTGCTTTTCATGTTTCCTGGGCTAAAGTACAATAGATTAAACACTAAAATAGGCCGTGATGCAGGGAGAAAAGACCCTGAAGGTGATGACCCTAAGAGCTAGAGTCCTGTAGTTTTGACTTCGCAACTGACGACGTCGGGCAAGTTCCAACCTCTCAGTATCTCATTTCCTTCATCAGTCAAATGAGTGTAATATTGCTGACCCTGCCCACTTGCCTCACAGGGTGATGATGAAAATCAAGAGAGATAATAGATATGAAAAGATTCTGAAGTTAAAAGTGCTGTATAAATGCAAGTGATTATTAAGAAAAAAAAAAAAGGCTGCTGTAGGCAACTCAGTTGGAAAAACTAGGCTGGTAAAGCTGCAAGGAACCTGAGAAATTGAGTCCAACCCCCTAATTTTGCAAATGGAAAAAGTTTGACCCAAAGAGTAGTGAAATACACAGATAATTTCCATAATTCTGTATGATAAAAATAATAATTAGAGCTCTTACTCTGGACCAGACAGTATGCTAAGTGCTTTACATACGTTATCTCATTTAATTTTTTCAGTGTCCGCATTAGGTAAGTGTGAAGCTTAGGTAGCAAATGACCTCTTCAAAGTCACATAATTAGTAACTGGAAGGGTCGCGATTCCAAGTTTCTGATGCCAGAGCCAATGCTTTCAACCAGCTTGCCGTGCTTTCTTACAGTTGTGAGCTTTTTCTTCCAGGGTGGCTAATAAGCATTAAAAAGGAACTTCTCTGAAGAGGCTCCTCAGCCAGCAGATAGAAAGCTAGCAGAGCAGCAAGTCCCTGTCTGGTATACTACATGTATAGGACAAAGGAAATATTTATTAAGCATTGGATATCCTTCCCTTTGGTATTCTAAAACTACTGTCATTATCAGTATCATTAACAGATGCTGCATACACAAGCAACACTTGTTTACTTACTTATAATCTATAAGCCCCTTAACATAAAACTTATGCAATTGAAAAGGGGAAGCTTTCATAACATAAGAGTTTCCTACGCTTTGCCATTTGCAGAGGTAGTAGCCAGCATCTCCCACCAAATAGGTCTAACTTCTGTAACCAATAGAATATTGCAGAAATAGCGGAGTATTCAATATATATGGACATTTCAAATTAAATAAATACATAATGGAAATTTCCAGTTCCAGCGCTAGCCTCTTTTTAGAACTGTGATGGACCAGTGGCCCCTTTTATACCTCCTGTTTTGCCCCTTTCCAAGGGGAGTGTTCTTTATCTATTCTACCATGGTTTGCTAGGTGTGGGGAGAGTGAGCAGATAGCTTGTCTCTGGGCCTTCAAATCATGGAGGAAGTGTACTCAGTGGGCTGTATTCAAGGGTCTACACCCGTAAGGCTACATCAGCACCTGGACTTGACTTAGTAAGATGACATTCTGGACTCTGAGCTAACACTATACTAGGATGAGACTTTTGGGGGCCTTGGGAAGGAGGAAATGTGTTTTGTTTATTTGAGGGATATGAATCCCTGGGGACCAGGGAGACCTGGGGTAGCCAGTCTCTATGTTCATTGTGTCAGAAATTCTCACTTCCTGTTATTCATGTCTTTCTGTAGTCTACATCTACAATGAATAACACTGCTAAAGTCAGTAGCTTATTGTGCAAATGGTAGACTTCCACTTTAGAAACTAAAGCCATTATAGTTTCCACTTTACTTCTATTGGATTACTTGCTTGGAGGGAAGCCAGCAACTATGTCAGGAGGATGCTTAATCAACCCTAGGTAGGTAGAGGTCCATATGAGGAGGAGCTAAGGCTTCCCACCGAGAATGAACTGCCAATTTGTCAGTGAGCCACCTTTGAAAAAGGTAACTCCAGGCCCAGGCAAACCTTCAGATGAGCAAAGCCTTGCCCAACATCTTATTGCAACCTTATGAGAGACTCTGAGCCAGAACCACGCAGTTAAGCCATTCCTGAATTCCCGACTCTCTTTGAGATAATTTTTTTAAAAGATTTTATTTATTTATTTGACAGACAGAGATCACAAGTAGGCAGGGAGGCAGGCAGAGAGAGAGAGAGAGAGAGAGAGGAGGAAGCAGGCTCCCTGCTGAGCAAAGAGCCTGATGCGGTACTCGATCCCAGGACTCTGGGATCATGACCTGAGCCAAAGGCAGAGGCTTTAACCCACTGAGCCACCCAGGTGCCCCATATGAGATAATTTTTTTTATTGTTTTAAGCAGTTGACTTTTGGAGGTAATTTGTTATAGAGAAACAGTAGAATATTGAAAAATGCTTACCTCAACAATTTAACTGATCTTAGAGATTATTTTTCAGCCACAATTTTTGGACTGAGGAAGTTAAAATGGTAGGCTGGCATCTTCATTTCAGATGAAGTTTTGTGTGTGTGTGTGTGTGTGTGTGTGTACTATTATAAATCATTATGGACCTAGATGTCTTAGGTTTGCCTTTGTTTTTTTCCCACCAGTTTTTCCTATGGTGGCCTTGAGGATGACCAGTTGCCTAACTATTCCAAATTCACCCATTGTAATGGTAACAAATAAGAACATACCAGTGATGAGATGAAATGTAATTTCTGTAACCAAATTCATTCAGGGATTTCTGAGCAAAAATTACCACTTTTTACTATTCTTGATGGAGGCAATTAAAGGAATGCTATCCTTCCCTCGAATTTTTAGAGGCAAAATTAAATGTGCTAAGGTATAGCCAATAATTAAAAAGTAGAATGGACTTTTTATTAGTGCTTGCTTCTGTCCCATCCCTCCATTTTGCAAAACTTTGGAGCATTATCCTCTCCCTAGAATCACGCATTTTAAAAATCTCATGTTTTTGTGTTTTTTTTTTTTTTTTCTTATTCCTTTTAAAAAGGCTTTATTGTCTCTGTGATCAAGATTCTAAAATCTTTCAGGGAAAGATTGTTGACATTGGCATGGCAGGATTCATTTTATTTTGTGGTAAAAGATCATTCAATTCATAAAATGTTCAACACACTTCAGAAACTGTAAATTCCCCAAATCCATGTGGAAAAGAACAAGGTCTATGAATCAAAACAGAAGGAGATTATGAGAATTTTTTTAAACAACCAGAAACATTAAAGGAGATTCATGATAATTTTTTCCCCAGACATATCCAGAAATTTCCCATAGGTGATAATTTTTTCCCTACTTGATGGCTAGTTTACTTTCCACCTTAAAAAAAGGAAAAATAAAACAAATGCGCATAACTAAGATTGTCCTAAGATTTTTAGCTCAGAAAAGAACAAGAGTTAGAGTCCTACAGGTTTTGCACTGCAAGCCAGCTTTAGCTTTGTCCTTTTTAAAGAATGGGCAAATGGCTGCCCTTACTAAGAAAAGAGCTTTTCTGTTGCTGAAGAGTGAATGTGGACAACAGGGGTGTCGTAGAGGCTATCGTAGAGGCTATCGAAGAGGCTAAGAAGAAGAGGCTAAGCTGTGATATTTTACAGAATTAATGTCTAATTGTTCCCAAAATGAGAGTTGAACAAAAAAAGTTGATTTCACTTTAAGAGATATTATTTTACTATTGCTTAATAAATTTCTATCAAACATAACATAGACTTTCTGTCAAATATTATTTGTTGGTATCAAGTAAGAATTGACTATTGAATCAGAATATTATGTCCTTATAATGCAATTGTGTCTGATTCTCACCAAAGCCTAAAGCTTTTTTGGTTCAATTTTGACCATCATACATCATGGCTTACACACACACACACACACACACACACACACAAAGGCTTAAGCAAAACACTAGGCTGTTACTGAGTATTTTATTTTTAATTTTTCTCTTCCCTAGGAATAACACAAAATGGACCTCTTTTGGAAATGTGATAAGGATATATCTGGTGCATTTTTCTTCTGCAATATTCAAAATAGATCTCCTGCCTCAGCAATGACAGTATTCTCTGAACCAAGCAATTATATATCCAAAGAGTGTGTGTGTGTGTGTGTGTGTGTGTGTGTGTGTGTGTATGGGATATATATAGCATTAGCCCTGAATGTATAGGATTCCTCCCATGCAACCACCACCCTGAGTAAGGTAAGGAAAAGCTTCCTCAGCTCCTTTCTGGCCAGCAAATACCACCTTCTCCTCCAGGTAATAACTGTTCTTGCTATTCTCACCAATGATTAGGTTTATATGGCTACTTTTTGAGATAAAATAAATATCAAAAGCTCATAAATAATTTATTTGTTGTTTTACAGCTTAAGTGAACCAGAAGTGATCACTACAAAGCTTGTGAGGGAACATTTACTATGAAATCTCCTCATAGGATGTTGCTTCCTTGTCATTCCGAGGATACAAGGAGACCAAAGGAGAACCTTAAGAATCCATACTTGTCTATAGGGTGGAATGAAAATGCACATTTTGTATGGTGTAAAAGAAAGTTGTCCTTTGTCCTATGGGTGGTACTTGAACCTTGCAAGTAGGTATTACCATGTTGTTCAAAGTGATGATGGATAAAAGTAAAAGTGTACTGCACAGTACCATGTGGTCACACATTATTCTTTTAACAAGAACAAGAAATCCAAACCGAGACATGTAAACTTTCCAGACAGAAACAGAGAGAGACCAAGCATTTTTTTTTTTAAATGTAAACACCATTAAGAATTTGTTGTTGTTTTGAAATCACCTCACTTAGCTCAACCTTCATATGTTGAGGTTGATTAACCCTGTGTACTTGATGTTCAGAATGTACTTTGGCTGATATTTGCTTGGTTGAGAGAATACTGTCATTGCTGAGGCAGGAGATCTATTTTGAATATTGCAGAAGAAAAATGCACCAGATATATCCTTATCACATTTCCAAAAGAGGTCCGTTTTGTGTTATTCCTAGGGAAGAGAAAAGTTAAAAATAAAATACCCAGTAAAAGCTTAGTGTTTTACCTAAGCCTTTGTAAATAGCCTGAAATTTAGAGACAGTGAATTAAGAATTCCATGTTGAATTAGAAATTAAAAATAGATGCAGTAGTGAGAAATGTATTTAAGGCCCTGCCTACACTGCAGCAAAAATCGGGTTTGCAAAAATTAGGATGATTCTTGCTAGCATGCTGTTAACACAATTTCTCTGGCCAGGGAAGATAAAAATATATGAGATTTTTTTTGGCATATTTTTTAAAAGACTTATTGATTTCCTTACTGTTATAAATGCTAATGCATGTTTTTTTCTTTCAGCATGTATTTATCCTTTTGTCTGTTTTATAATGAATTAGAATGAAGAGAGTAAGAATTAGAGATATTTAAAATATATATGATATTTTCATAGAGTATAAACTTATATCAATGTGTTTGAGCTCAATTTTCCTGATCAGTTTTACATGTAGTGTCCTGAAGTGTGAATTCAGTGAAATCATTAATAGGGGCTGGTTGAAATTATGATATTGTTATCCAGAAAGAGCATGACATGACCCTTCTGCTTATACACATACATGCACGCACACATATAAGCAGGTGTACACTTTAGAATATATTATCAAATAAAAAAGGGGACTACTTCTATAAGAACACATAACTGAGAATTATATAACTTCTATTATCCTATTTCATAAGAATGAACACTGCTTACAAATTAAAGCATGACAGTGTTTTGCCAATAGATCTCAGAAAACTATCACTTGCTAGAATATATGTAGTTAATATCTCAATGTATTCTAGAGTAGTAGATTCCTTGACACCATTGAAATAAATTTAAGTGAACACATGTATAATTTTTGTTCCCTAAACTTTCAAAAATAATCTTTTACTTTTCATTAGCTCTAAGACTGGCCAATCTCTTGTAATCAACTAATTAATTCATAGTGTAAGGTTTGTCTAAATGAATAACCCTTTTTTCTAAACCCACCATTTATATATTTTATTGCATGGGTCTCTGCCTCTCATCTCCAGAGCTGTGAGGCACTCATCATCCAATTATTTAAAAAGTTTTTTTTTTTCTTCACACTGATTATTTCTTCCCACTGAGATGAGCCATGAACAAGCTGTGGTCTTATACTTTCCTATCTCCCACCTTCCATAGTTTAGTTAGCTCCACTGGTGTTTGTTATGTACCCAACATCCTCTTTCGTTCCATTCTTCCCTCAGCTTTATTCCAACTCTTTCTCTTTTACCTCAGGAAAAACTTCTTTTATTTGTCTCTCTCTCATGTTCCACCTCTCTCTTTGTAATCTCCAAGAGAATGTTCATCATGGAGGATGTACCCCACGCTCCTACAGTGGAGACCCATGAGTTTTAAAGTAAGAATAAATATAACAAAGAGCTTTTCCCCTTTACCTTCTAAAGCTCTTGAAAATATTTAGAATTTCCCAACAGCCAGCCTATAAATCTCTACCTAACTCCAAATCTTTTCATAAAGGTAGCTTTTAATAAGAGGTCTTATTAAGTGATGTTGTTTTCTGTTTTATTTCATCACTGTTACAGAAATAGTACTTCTTTGTTTTTCACTGTAAGCTTAACAACTCCAGTCATATCGTGGGTGAAATAGGCATTAGCTGGCTAGCCTTGGCTCTTACTGTGTGTTCGTTCCTAATGTTTTACCCAGAAGTGTGCAAGTGTGCAAGTGTGCAAGTGTGCAACACAGCTGTTCTCCCTACTTCTGCCTTTCCCTTTCCTGTTCTCTAGTTTTCACCCAGCAGTCAGAGTGATTATTTAGAAGGGTCAATAGCACTTGCCGCTCAAACCTCCCCAAATACCATATTTAGAATAAAATCCAAAGGCTTCATAAAATTGATAGCCCATCAGATGCCCAATAACATATGTAACCCTCTACTATTGCTCCAATGTTATGTCCTTCCATTCTCCTCTCTTACCACACTTCAGACAGACTGAACTGTTTGTTCTTCTTCCAAAACACCAATTTTGTTTACTTTCTATAGAAGTCTTCCTCCAGACTGGCTCAGATCTGGGCTCATTTGTCACTTGTGGATGGCTAAAATTTTAGGTACTACTTGAATAGCCAGGAGGTGAAGGACAGAATTATGTGATAGGGACCTGATCAAAGAAAGACTCATTTGGAAATAACTAACATACAGATAACACCAAGACAGAGTTTGGCTGACTGTCTATGAGAAATCATGTGAGAGAGGGCAGCCAGGGGAACTGCTTTGGGAATGGTTCACAGTTGAGGGACTTGTAAGAGGAGCCAGTGAAGGAAAGAGGGTCGCAGAAGTAAGAGAATCCAAAAGCACAATGTTATTGAATATCTGTGATGCACGAATTGAAAAAAAAAAAAAAAAAGAATAGTAGATAATAATCAAGTCAAATATAACAAAGATTAGGAAGTATGAGGATCAAGGAAAAAGCCTTTGGCTTTACTGATTTATTGCATTGTTTGAGTTTGGAAAATATCTTTTGTACTTCAAATATCTGTCTTAACTAATGAATTTTTGGGGCAACTTTTTGAAATAGCCTGTATATTTATGTAACAGACTTTCTATGTGCCCAACACCAATCTCATTTTAAAAAACATTTTTAAAATTTAAATTCAATTAATAAACACATAATGTATTATTAGTTTCAGAGGTAGAGGCCTATGATTCATCAGTCTTTATAATACCCAATGCTCATTACATCACATGCCCTCCCTAATGTCCATCACGCAGTTACCCCATCCTTCCACCCCCCCACCCCTCCAGCAACCTTATTTGTTTCCCATGATTAAAAGTCTCTTATGTTTTGTCTCCCTTTCTGATTTCATTTGTTTCATTTTTTCTTCTCTTCCCTTATGATCCTCTGTTTTGTTTCTAAATTCCATATATCAGTGAGATCATATAATTGTTTTTCTCTGATTGACTTATTTTGCTTAGCCTAATACCCTCTAGTTCCATCCATGTTGTTGCAAATGGCAAAATTTCAATTATTTGATGGCTGTATAGTATTCCATTGTATATATATATACCACATCTTCTTTATCCATCCATCGATGGACGTCTGGGCTCTTTCCATAGTTTGGCTGTTGTGGACATTGCTGCTATAAACACTGGGGTGCATGTGCCCCTTTGGATCACTATATTTGTATCTTTGGGATAAATACCCAAAGCACATAGTGTAATTGCTGGGTCTTAGAGTAGCTCTATTTTCAACTTTTTGAGGAACCTGCATACTGTTTTCCAGAGTGGCTGCACCAGCTTGCATTCCCACCACCAACACTAATCTCATTTTGATTATTCTTATTTGTTCTTGATCATATGGACAGTAGTAAGAAAGTCCCATCTATAATCCCATTGCCCCTTGAAGGTTTCTATGAAATTGTTGCTTGTTAAACATAGAAGCTATGATATGTAAGGGATTTTGAGTAATCCAGAGATATTCACAGAATGAGACTCAAATCAGAAAGAAAATACATTTGTTTGCTTTAAGTTAAAAATGTTTTATTACTCTTTGTATGCTTTCATTGACAAGTCTATAGAGCTAGGTTAATATCATCTAAAACATTACCAGAAAACCCCTCCTGGAATGTCAGAGACTAAATCAGCATACCTATTAGTAAAAAAACTGCTTTTTATCTACTGTCAGTATTATGGAAGTCCTATACTCAAGCAAAGTTATAATTATATGTAATTACCTTTTCCATTTTCAACTAATTAAATTAAAAAAAGACCTGAAAACCCATCATCCCTGTATAACAGAGTGTACTGAAGCTTGAATGTTTGAACATTTAATCAAAAAAGCATATCAATTTTGGCTTCTTCTTATCCCTCTTGTTAACAAAAATAGTCCACTGGCTCTAGAATAGAAATTCCAAGCTTTGAAATTAGGTGGTGTTAGGTTGAGTATAAATTTGCTGTCATACTTTTGACGTGCATTTTTAAATTCAGATCTCAAAAGATCTAAAGAGGTATGATTTGTAATCGAAAACAGCATAATTAATACAAAATGATCCAAAGAATCAAAACAAAATAGCAGATAAATCCTCTGAATAACATCTAAACAAAGATGAGAAGTATGATGTCCTCACTAGTTGACAAAATGTACTCTCATGTATATACTCATTTAATTTGCTCATTGTTAATGTCTGCTGAGAACCAGATTGCTTTTCAAATGTTACTAATGTTAGAATTATAGATGACAAATTCTGTCTTGTAGACAGGGAAACATGAGAATACTTTACATTTTGACATGATACATTCCAGGATATATATAGCAAGCACAATATGAGAAAGCACTTTCCCATCCACATGAACTTTATTTATAAAATGTAAATTAAAATTAATCATGGAAGAATACCTAATATTGTTGAAGGGAAGAATTATTGTTGTAGAAAAGTCCATTTTCATATGGAAAAATTTTAAGTGAAAAAGTACAAAAATAATAATGATATTTTGTGTGTATGTATGCAAAAAAGGGTATATGTTTATTAAAGACCTAAGAGACATATACCAAAATGTAGTATCTTGGAATTCCAGATTAATTTTTTTTCTTATTTGCATTTTCTGCACATTCTGCAATTTACCTGTATTACTTTAGCATTCATTTTGTAATCATTTATGAAACGACATGGCTGACAATATGTAAAGCAGTGTATTGAGAAGTAAACCAAATAGACAGGAATCCCTGCCTACATAATGCTGATATTTACAACAAACAGTTTACTTGAACATGTTTATTTCCTATGGTTAAGAGCATAGACTTTGGAGCCATATTTGTGTTCAAATCCCAGCCTTGCTACTTATGAGGTGTGACTTTGGACAAGTTATTTATCCTGTTCCATGCTTCAGAGACCTCATAAATCATAGAAGGTTAATAATAATACCTACCTCAGAGAATGTGTTGAGAAATAAGTGAGTTAATATTTGCAAAGCACTTAAATCAGTGCTGGCATCTGGTAAACCTTTTCTACATGTAAGCTGTTATTATTATTATTATTACTGTGATTATTATTTATTGTACTTTTAAATCCCTGATAATACCTGGATGAAGAGTTTCATTGCCCCTTTATTTAAAAGGAGGTAGCTGAGCAGGCAAAACCAAAGTGTTCACTCTACAGAATCTACAAAGTGCAATGGAATCTATGGAGTGGTAGTTATATTGAGAAACGAGAACTTTAATCAAAACCTTATTATGAGGAATGTATTAAAGTTTTACTGTTAAATATACCATTGCAGATACATTAGTGCATTGATGTTCCATTTCTGTGTTTATACAACAGTCCACACACGTCTGACCTATCAGAAAATAAGGAAAATTTTTCCCGCCCATCTTTAATATAGGAAGAATAATTTTACTTAATGGACTTGATATAAATTGAAGTTATAAGATGTGAGGAAGAAAGG
This sequence comes from Mustela erminea, assembly GCF_009829155.1. Lineage (NCBI taxonomy): Eukaryota > Metazoa > Chordata > Mammalia > Carnivora > Mustelidae > Mustela > Mustela erminea. The sequence goes on from NC_045614.1 coordinate 141,882,875, forward strand.
ATGCTTTGAAGATACAGTGTAATTATTATTTTTAAAATAGGTATAATTTATTCGTCCCTACTTATCAGGTTTAATTAATTACTGTGCTTACCATGCGCTCTGATATGGAGTTCATACTAAGTACGATGGCTGTGAAAACTGCCGATTACTTTTTTTTCAAATTGCTTTTTGAAGTTTTCAAATTTTTATCCCAGGGTTGGGATAATGGTGTTGGGAACAAACAGGGTTGGTAGAATGGTGTGAGGGGTGGGATAATAACCATAGTGAGTGGTTTGCCTTCAAAGTTCATATCGCTGTTTTGCAAATTAAAAAGGAAGGAAAGAAAAGAAAAAAGGGGGCGCCTGGGTGGCTCAGTGGGTTAAGCCTCTGCCTTCAGCTCAGGTCGTGATCTCAGGATCCTGAGATCAAGCCCCATATCGGGCTCTCTGCTCTGCAGGGAGACTGCTTCCCGCACCCGCCCCCCTTGCCCCCCGCCTGCTTCTCTACTTGTGATCTCTCTCTGTTCAATAAATAAATCTTTAAAAAAATAAATTAAAAAAAGAAAAGCAAAGAAAAAAGGACAATTTCTCCATCATGTTTTTGCAAATGAAAACTAACCGGAAAATCTGAGCCCCAGGGTTATATATTATTTCCTGCACTTATTTATTTTTCAGCTATCTATGGTTAACTGCTAATGTTAGCGTCTTAGTCAGTGCTTTTTTCAGTTGCTCTTACTGAGACCCTCTGTGTGCAAGCACTGTACTAAAGCTAGCTTCTCAGTCAACAAAGATGAATAAGGTCTGGTCCTTGCCCTCAGGAAGTTTGCCATCTAGAAGGAAAGCAGACTTAAAAATAAGCCATTCCTGTTCAATACATTATTACTAGAGAAGAGTTTAAAAGAAGACATGCATTTCTTCCAGGCAATGAGTATGCGCAAGATTTTCATGGCATCATTGGTTATCATAAAACTTTGGGAGAACCTCCATATTTCTATGCATATTAGCAGTATTTCTATAACGTTTGTGTGTTGCAGACAAGTAATCAAGATCTAACACAAGAATTGAATAGGATGGCTGTATCATGGGGTCTGTAGAAAGACATTTATGCCAAGGCAGGGCATTTGTTTAGTAAGTACTGAGGCTCATGTCTTCATGTGCTTTCTTGATGGATTTTTAAAGCCTTCTCCCCCACTTCCATTATTCTGTGACCCCCTCTTACCAAGGGGTGTAAACTTGATGTTTCTGCAAATGAATCAGTCAGAACAGAAACATTAATTTTTTTGAGCAAAGCTATGTCAATAAAGCTTTAAAGAGAAGTTGTTGGAACTCCCAAACAGTGTATAGACCTCCACAAAAGAGGGCCATTGTGAATAGGGGAATGATCTCTCTTGAAGCTGGTATATGACTTCCTAATTATTACCTGGATCAAAGTTTTACCTACTAAAAATTTGATAAATGTAGACTTTCATTGTTCACAGTCTAAATAACCTCTTCTATACTTAAAAACTGGATGTTAGCTTTGTGATAAAATATTTCATATAAACTGGCACACACACAAAGCAATGATCTTTTTTTTTTTTTTAAGATTTATTTATTTATTTATTTATTTGACAGACAGAGATCACAAGTAGGCAGAGAGGCAGGCAGAGAGAGAAAGAGAGGAAGAGAAGCAGGCTTCCCCCTGAGCGGAGAGCCCGATGCGGGGCTCAATCCCAGGACCCTGGGATCATGACCTGAGCTGAAGGCAGAGGCTTTAACCCACTGAGCCACCCAGTTGCCCCGCAATGATCTTTTTATATCCAAATTATCTCACTCAGAAAAATCCCACCAAAGTACGTAAAAGAAAAATCTATGACAATTTTATTTTGAGCTCATTGTCAATTCTCATTCTTGGTTTAAAGAGAAGCAAAAGCGTCTATAGTTTGATCTGTATTTTGATGTTGACTTGGCCATTTCTCCTACTTTATGCATGTTTAAAGATAAAATACTTTTTAATTGGCAAAATCACAAATAAAATGAATATGGAAGAACAAAGGGATCACCCAGAGTCAGCGTAGATGTCTCACAGTCTCTTTTCGTCAGAGGAATTAGAAATTGTTAGGAGTTCAATACAGAAATATATACGCAAGAAGAAAATGCATGCTTCTGATAAAGAATTCTGCTTTATGGTTTTATTACATGAAATATGAGTTTCACGAGTTTTTAAGTGTTTCTAATAATTGTAGAGTGAAGATTGCTCAAAAAGAAATTGGAATAAGGGGCACCTGGGTGGCTCAGTGGGTTAAAGCCTCTGCTTTCGGCTCAGGTCATGGTCTCAGGTCCTGGGATCGAGCCCTGCATCGGGCTCTCTGCTCAGCAGGGAGCCTGCTCCCCCCCCCCTCTCTCTGCCTGCCTCTCTGCTTACTTGTGATCTCTGTCTGTCAAATAAATAAAATAAAATCTTTAAAAAAAAAAGAAATTGGAATAAAATCCTTTAATTATAATGGAAGGAAGAAATATCTAATAATCTCTCCAAAAATGACCATATTACCACTCTTTCTCCATCATACCCTATACACTTCCCACTTGTAGAATTGGATAATTCCTGGTTATATGGGCACAGTTAGTGGGATCTAGGTAGAAAAGTTACATTGGACAAAATGTTCAAATCAGTGTGGTGAGATCAGTCCTGAAAAACATTATGATGTTTGTTATGAAGGAGGACATCTTTTTTCCACAGTATTTTGAATAGAACATGTTTGTTTTTGACTTTTGTTCCTGTTGTGGTGGTCAGTTTTAAGTGTCAACTTGGTCGGGCTATGGTACACAGATATGTGCTCAGACATTCTAGGTGTTTCTGTGAGGGTGTTTTTGAGTGAAATGAGCATTCACATGGGTGGACTTTGAGTAGAGCACATTACCCTTCATAATATAGGTAGGCCTCATTCAATCTGTTAAAGGCCTAAATAGAACAAAGGACTGACCTTTCCTGCACAAAAGGGAATTCTGCCATCAGATGGTCTTCTGACCTTCATGGCCCATCCTGAAGCACTTGGACTTGCCAGCCACCATAACCCTGTGAGTCAATTCCTGAAAATAAAATCTCCTTCTGTATATGTATACATCCTATTGAACATATCCCAGTCTGTTTCTCTGAGAATCTTAATACATTAGATAAAGCTCTAAAGTCAAATTCTGGAAAATGATAGTAATGACATATGTAGTGGTACTGGAGTGAGACAGGGTTAGAAATTCTTTTGGAAACTACTGGAGAAGTGGGTGAACAAATTAATGTAGGTCTTTCCCCTCATATTACGGAGTATAGTTAGTGTGGATGCTGGGAGACACAAATGCCTTCAGGTAGCATTGCCAGCTTGTAGCAGATAGAAGGCCCTCACTTAAGACAATAGCATGGCCTGTGGTGTGTGGTAAACAACAATTATTGGATTGAGTCTAGTTTCCCTCTTCTTCCTCCTCCTCATTCTCATTTTTGTTCTCTTTTTTAGTTTTCATAAGTTAATATTACACTGGTCAAAGACAAAAAACCACTTGTAAACCATGTTAGGTCATTATATTTGTAAGCCCAAATACATTTGACCTTGAAATTTCAAAGAAGCTTGATCTCACAGATATTGACATAGGACTAACAGAGGACATATAAGGGTGTATCTAGTTAAGAAGTAACAAATCTAACAGAGGGCAGGGAGAGTAGCATTGTAGGTTGAGTCTGTGAGGGCAGAGGTATTAGACCACAGCAAGTGAGGGAGAGACACAAAAAAAGGTTACACAGAGGTGATATTATTACAACTCAGTGCTTGAGTTGGAAAGTTCCATAGATTTGCAAACAAAATCCCCCAAAGATGGTGACTTTCCCAAGTTCACAGCTAGGCAACAGAAGAGTCAACCAGGACAGATGCAGAATTTAGATTCCACTAAGGAAAAAGTTAGATAAAAGTGCAGCCCGTTAAACCTAAGTGCCTGGAGAGCTTATTTCTGTACATCTAACAACTTTATCACAGTGCCTTGTACAAAGTAGATGCTTGATAAATATTAGTGATTTAAAATAGAACTTAGTAATAAATAAGTAGTCAGCTTGCTGTCACAAAGGCCTTTTTCTCAGTCTGAAAGTACAGGAAGGGAAGTGCCTTTATATATTTTTTAATTTTTTTTTTTTAAGATTTTAGTTATTTATTTGAGAGAGAGAGCACAAGCTGGGCGGGGTTGGGGAGGGAAGGAGAAGCAACCCCTGCTGAGCAAGGAGCCAGATACAAGGCAGGGTTCCAGGACCCTGAGACCATGACCCAAATCGAAGGCAGTCGCTTGACTTACTGAGCCACCCAGGTGCCCCAGAGAAGTACCTTTAAGACACAGGGACAACCTTGGAGCAGTGAGCCCTGAGGCACACCTCTGTGCCTGGCTCTATGGAAGGACTTGTCTCAAAAATTATCTGTCCCTCAGCACTCCGTGTGAACTTTTTGGTTTTTATCTTTTATAACATTCCAGATTCCCCAACCTGGAGCCTCCATTTGGTTAGGGCAGCCCTCCACCCTTTAAAAATCAATCTACATTTTTAGGATTAGTGTGACATTAGATGATAAAGCAATTAAAATTGAGTAGTTTTTGTCTACTCATTAGCTGAAGTCAGCTTTATTTGTGAAGATGGGGGATTTTTTGTTAGTTGGGGTATAGGAAATACTTTAAGAGAAGAGACAGCAGGATGTCACAGTAAATTAGGACAGTCAACAAGGGGGATTGGGTAGAGGGATTGCAAGTACAGATATCTTATGGCTAGTTAAGGTAATCTAAGATCTTGTTATTCAAAATGTGGTCTAAAGACCCCACTGTGGTATCAACCAGAAGCTTGTTAGAAATGCAGAATCGAAATGCAGAGACCTAAAAGAGTGTTTATGATTATGAAAGTCAAGAAATGCTTCTAATCTTCCTTCTTCTATTCCAAATGACTTCCTACTTCCTGGAGCCAGGACTTAAGGCCTGTGCTGTTACTAATGGATTTGAATTACCCTATGCATTAAGTAGGTTTTAAAACTGGCCTAAGAGTCTAACTAAAGCATGCAATACAGTGCCCATTAGGGGAATGTCTTCTGATTTGGACAACTACATTTGAGTTGCCTTCGGTCACCCACAGGAAAGTCTTACTCTTTTTTTTTTTTTTTTTTTGGAAAGTCTTATTCTTAGTTCAGAAACAAAACTGAATTTTCACACATCAATCTATAAATAGCTGAGGTAATAATATTAGAATTTCCATATTCAGATGTCAGTGACAGTGAGAGAAAATCAAATATCTAAGCAGAAAAAAAAATCCCTCAATATCATAAATTTATTTATGATAAGTCATGCTAAGAAAGCTTAAAATATTCCACTGAATGAAGAAATTTAAAAAAATTAAAAACAACAACCAATGAATGGGAAGTTAAGATTTCTTTCTGGACTCCTTGTGGCTTCAAGACGGAGCCAAATTTCCTCTATCCCTAATATCCAGAAGTGTGCCTGGAACAAAGGAGACTAATTAGTTGTGAATGAATTGATGAATGAGGAAATCAATACCTAGTATGATGTCTCATTTAAACTGGATTCTAAAAAAATGTCTGTCAAATCAACAAAAAGGTACAAGAACATATTAAATCAAAAGAATTATCTACTAAAGAGAAGAAGGTGAATCAGGGTGATTAGCAAATAAATGTTAATTTAAAGTGGCATGTCTTATGTCACTGAGGATAGAAATTGGAAAAAAGATTTTTTAAAAAACTATACATTTTTCTTTAGATATAATGAAGTAGTCTATCAGCAACAGAGGTTAAATTCGTAAAGGTTTACCAAAATGAATTAATTTTTTTTGAAAACCTTCAAATCCAGGTAATCTCTCCTATGGAGTCAGGTTGCCATCCATGTCCATTGTCAAATTTTTAACATCTAAAAATGTAAGAGAATAAAAACCAACTTGCTGATTAATGAACATTTTGCATATTTTTTTAAATTTATTTTTTATTTTCAGTGTAACAGTATTCATTATTTTTACACCACACCTAGTGCTCCATGCAATCCGTGCCCTCTATAATACCCACCACCTGGTACCCCGACCTCTCACCCCCCGCCCCTTCAAAACCCTCAGATTGTTTTTTAGAGTCCATAGTCTCTCTTGGTTTACCTCCCCTTCCAATTTCCCCCAACTCCCTTCTCTCTTGTTTTAAGTCATATTTTCCAAGATGTAAGTATGGAATCCATTTGTTAGGACAAAGTTAACCCAAGAGTTCTAGATCCTAGCCTAAGTCTTTTAAAGACTCCTAGCACATTAGTCTCCCATCACAAATCAATTAAATACCTGAAATGTGAAAACTTTCATAAACCTCTACTTTTAACCCAATTCCAGATCAACTCAGAAATCTGACAAGCTAGTCAGTGTCACAAATGGAGTGAAAACTTTAATGGACAATAAGTGTAACCAGTAGCTCAGGACAAAGGTGTTTTTTATTTTGATTTTTTCCTGAAACTGAATTCGGGATTGGAGTTTGTTTTCATGGATCCGTGTATAGTTAGCATTTCTTTCCAAAGGAAAATCCAGCACCTAAGCCGTTCCAGGGTCTACCCTCCACAGCCGGGCTATATCTCCAAGAAATGAACTGCCTGAGTCTCCATGCTCAGACTGTCTTCTGAGCAAACGTAGTCATGGTTTTTTACCTTTCCAGAGTAGATTGCCACACCTTCGTGAGTCTGCCTAGGCTTTATTCTATATCAATACTATAATTAGAAGATGTTGACTGAGTGCCAGCTGTGAGGGGGCACTTTGGCAGCTGGGTTGTAGCCAGGACCAAGGCGGGCTGGGTCATGGTTCTCAGGGAACCTACATCCTAGAGGGGAAGGGAGTGGGCAGACAGGAGACAAAAGAAAACCAAGCAAATAAAACCTAAACCTAACCAAGCCAAACCAAACCAAACCAAATGCAAATAAGGAAATGCCAGTTAGTAAGAAGGGCTGTGATAACAATAACATAATCTGATATGTGGTACATGGTAGGTAACTTTAGATTATGTTCTCAGAGGAAGTCCGTCTCAGGAGATTACATTTAAGCTGAACCGCAGAGAAGATGTCAGGCATGCAGGCATCTGGGGTAAGGACATTCCAGCCGGAGGGAGGACAGTTAATGAGAAAGCTTTACAATGAATGGGGAGAAGCTGGGCTGGCTTACAAAACACAAAGAAGTGGGCGTGGAAGACAGCCCTTGGAAATGAGGTCAGAGGGGTAGGCAGGAGTGAGATCACATAGAGTTTTACAGGCAAACGTAAAGAACCTGACATTTTTTCCAATTGAAAATAGAAAGTCTTTGATATATTTTAAACACAGGAATAATATGATCAGATTTAGGACTTAAAAAGATCACCCCACTGTTCTGTGAAGGGTGGATTGCAGAGTGGTAGGGTCATCTAGACAGGAGGGAATAGAGCTTTGGACAGTGTGGTAGAAGGAGATAGGAGTGAAGTGAGTGTTGTTTGTTTGTTTGTTTGTTTGTTTTTTAAATTTATTTTAGAGAGAGAGAAAGCACAAGTCAGAGGGGCAGAGGGAGAAGGAGAGAGAAGCTGAAGCAGACTCTGTGCTGAGCACAGAGCCCAACACGGGCGTGCCCTGGCAGGGGAGGTCATGACCTGAGCCAGAACCAAGAGTCGTTTGCTGTACTGACAGCACCACCCAGGCAACATGAAGTGGATGTATTATTTTTTTTTTTAAGATTTTATTTATTTATTTGACAGAGAGAGAGATCACAGGTAGGCAGAGAGGCAGGCAGAGAGAGAGGAGGAAGCAGGCTCCCTGCCCAGCAGAGAGCCCGATGCGGGGCTTGATCCCAGTACCCTGAGATCATGTCCTGAGCCGAAGGCAGCGGCTTTAACCCACTGAGCCACCCAGGCGCCCCAAGTGGATGTATTTTTAAAAATGATTTGGAGGTAGAGACAATAGAAGCACCTACAAAATCCAAAGATTTTATAGCTTCTTAATGAGGTATGTTGTCCTGTTGTATTTCTCATACCACAATCAATATTATTAAGAATTCTGTTGACATTTGTGAACCAAACTAGTTTGTAGATCAATGTCTTCACAGAAAAGTCTGTGTAGACTTTTAAGGTTCCTTCCTCTTATGCCTCTGGGAAATGAGAAAACTCCTAAGTTATCAGCTTTTTGAGTAGTTTGGGATATTGTTACAAAAATGCATGATTTAGCAAGGCCTTTTTGTTCATCACCCAGGCTCAGCACTGAATGCATGATAGGTCCCTCAGAAAGGCGTATGCTGGAAGGGAATAAATGCTGACATTTTAAATTTCATTTCAAATTTCATTTCATTTCTACTCATATAAACTTGACATGGGCTACTTAAAACGTCTCTCATTTGCTATTCTGCTACTCAGAGAAGATTCCTTTCTTTGGGATAATTCATGTTAACATCTACTTTGGGGTTATTTGATAATGGAAGATTTTATTTTTAAAATATTTAATTAAGTTGTTGCTCAATGCATGGATAATTGTGTTTACATTTTGTTTTATTTTGCTAGAGCTGCCATCACAAATACTTACACTGAGTGGCTGAAACAACAGAAATGCATTTTCTTACAGTTCTAGAGGCTGGACATCCAAGATTGGGGACAGCAGGTTTGGTTTCTTCTGTGATCTCTCTTTGACTTGCAGATGGCCACTTCCTCACTGTGGCCTCCCATGGCCTTTCCTCTGTGTGCACACATGGCCCTGGTATCCCTCTATGTGTCCACATTTCCTCTTTGTCTGAGGACCCCAGTCAGACTGCATTAGGATGCAACCCAAAGACCTCCCCTTAATTCAGGCCCTGTCTTTAAAGGCCCTGTCTCTTTAAAGGCTCTGTCTCTAAAACTAGTCACCATCTGGGGTGCTGGGGGTTAGAGCCTTGACACAATTTGGGAGGAACACAACTTAACCTGTGTTTGTCTGTTACAAATGCTAATTCATTATCAGTAAGAAAATAGACCATTTTTTAGTGATGACAATACACCAGTGATTAAAACACACACACACACACACACACACACACACACACGTATGTGCACTAGCCCCATAAGGTAAATAGTATTATTTGCTGATGTATGAACTGAAGCTGAGAGAAGACAAATTGGCCCAGATCCGAGAGCTAGAAGGTCAGGGCTAGGATTTAAACCCAGATCTTCATGACTTCAAGGCCTGTTCTTTTAACAACTGCACAGTGCTGCCACCCTTATTAGAACGATCGTGAATGCATCTAATAAAATAGTGCATGTAAAGTACTTGGCAGAGTGCCCGACACGGAATGACTTGACAAATGTCAGGTTACTTTGCCTAACACTACAGGCGTAAAGGACAATAGCATTTGAATCACCTCTTTCTGGCCCTCCTGGTTTTTCTGGAATGCCAGTTTGGAATATGTGTCTTGAAAAGACTGGCCATAATGGTTATTTCTCTCGACTTTGTGTCAAAGCCTGTTCGCTATTTCAGTAGAAGCCTCTGTGTACATATGAATTCATAGGAGCTAGATAATGAAAATGCTTTTAAATATAAAAATAGTTTTCACAATTCTAATGCTTAGCAACTAGCATTAAAAAGGGAAAGAAAAGCACAGTAACATTCCTTTTCCTTTAAAGACTATTCTGTTTATAAAACCATCTCTAGCTGTGAGTGCTTTAAATCAGTAGGAATTAAGGCAAAATAAAATAAACTCCAAGTTTAACATAGTAGTAAATTAACTATTCAAGATCCTGGCCATGAATACATTTACCAATTTATAGAGGTAAACGTGGATGGTAAAATGAAATGTCTATCGTGAAATGAAAATTTACTCTGAACAGAGAAAACACCCAGCAGGTTTAGACATGGAATCAAAGAGAATTCGAGACAGAATTTCTCCTCGTGTGATTTCACTGCTTACTGCTACACATGCTATCTCGAAGTGTCTAGTAATAATAATAGTCAAGGCTTGTTTAATGAAATCTGTAACCTATTTTAAAAGGTTCTGGTTTAGATGGTTTAATAGCACATACATGTCTGTTGGTTTCGGCTTTAACCCAAGGGGCAGGCAGTTGCCTTAATAGAGATTCCAGAGATGGGAGGCAGGCAATTTATCAGAAAACGCCACTTTTCCGAGGTAGCTGGTACAAGTGCCTCAGCTCTCTGCCTCTGTACGCCTGAGACTTGGCTAATTAGCATACTAAATGTCAGAAGTGGTTTTATCTGGGAAATTCATGGTTTATTTATAGGCATGATGAATGTTAGAAATGGGCCATCATTGGTGACATTAAAGGTATTCATGGATTGCTAAGGAATTTTAGAGACAATTTCTACCTTTGTAGGATCTGGTGAATCCTGAAACTGGTGCCAGCAGGGAGGGGACCCAAGGCTGGACTCCAGAGCATCATGGTTCCATTCGTGGTTCTTCAGTCAATTGGCTGTCCAAGGCAGAGTGGAAAGGACAGAATCCTGCCTGCGGATTTTTGTTTTGAATAAATTTTCATGCAGAATACCTAAAGAACGCTGGCACATCTTCAAGCTTTTGAACCTGCTTGTTAACAAGTGTTTGTGAAGTGAATATCTATTTGAACGGCAAAATTGGGCCCGAGATTTATTTTTCATTATAAGGTGGTAGCCAGTTTGTTGGGGAGGGGTCAACCCTTTCCTACTCGAGGTCTTTGGGGGTCAGATAGAATTCAGTATATACATGTGTATAGTCAAAGTGGCTTAGGTCTATCAGAGCAGCATTTTAGGGGATGCTTTTCCTTTAATTCCAACCTTTAATTTTCTGTGAGAATGTTGACATGACTCATAAAAAATAAAATATTTTAATATTATTAATCATGCGGTTCTAAGTAGACCCTTAATAATACTAAAAATGAGACCACTTGAATGAATATTTTCCTTATTTCTTAGTTTTCAATTAACATTCTTTTTTATCTTTCCAGAAAATGGGAAAAACAACAAAAAGTTGCCTTGAGAATTTATAAATTAAGAAAAGTGTTGTCCTCAAGGCAAAGAATTCAGAGAGGAAAAAAGCAGGAACTAATGTTTTAGCCTTAGTTAAGTTTCATAAACCATTTTGTTCTGGATTTGGCAGAACACAGAATGCTTTTGCCAAATTTTCCCCTCATTATTTAAGGCCACATGTTCTATGAAGGAAATTTAATGCATATGTTACAAATGTTTTTATAAATATGTTTTACTAGTGGAGAATACTAAGCTAAGGTAACCAGGCCTAAACATTAGCCCATTATAACACAAGCCATGGGGTTGTTTTAATCAGTCACTTTCCTACAGTATGATGGAATGGAATTTACCTACAGAGGAAATGGAATTTAGTTGAACCATGAGGAATTGAGGTTGAATATATTTATCACCAGTGAGATTTATTAAGCCTTACAATATATGGAAAGCTTAGGAATGTAGATTCATCAGACAAATAAAAATTCAGAGTTGGAAGGGGATTTTGGCAAGTTGTAACCTCATTTGGCCTCAGTTTCTGCTTCTGTAAAATTTAAGGGTCGGTGTCTGTTGTCGAATCCCAGCCTATTAATATTAAGGACCATCTTTCTTATTAACTCACTCACTGTAGGCCCTAAATTTCAAAATTTTTGCTAACCAAATTGCATCTGATGACTAATAAATCATTTCTCAGATTTTTATTAATGAAACATATTAATCACTGATTGTGATCAGTAGAAGATACCCAGGATTACCACACTGGGTGGATATATTGTTGGCCAAAACAAAGATAGTTGATATTTTAGTTAAGCTCTGCAGGTTGCTTGTGGTAAAGTTTACTATTTCCATCAATCATTTTAAAATATAGGCAGTGCTGATTATATGAGGATAATTGATTCCAGAAAAGAGCCATTTACTGTGAGTCCATGTAAAACAGAGTTCATTCTGCCTTGAAAGTTGAAGTTTATAATTACGAAATGAGTATATTTTATTTCAGTTATACTTGTAGTTAAGGAGATATGTGTACCTGAATATATTTAATCAAATTATAATATCTTAGAGTTTAAAGACAAGGCATGATTTGAATATATTCTAGAATAACAGAGTGATAAGAAGGTTGTTTGTTTTATTTTGATGTAATTTTTTTCCTAAAAAGGCCTCACCTCACAGTTAACTTTGAAGTTTGCAAGAAGGGTCCTTTTGGTTGGGGGAGAGGGAGGTGTGGGGCATAGTGAGTGCAAAATAGTCAAGGCCCAAAGACTTCCTTAATCCTTTGATCCTTAAGCAAATTGTTCTCTTGTGCGCCCTGATCATCCTTGTGCCCAATCTCGGACTTCAGTTTGCATTGTACCGGCATTGTGTGGTTGAAGGATTACAAGCATCAAGTACCTGTCATAGAGAACAGAGATACGGAAGCTAAAGGCAAGGCTAGATCTAGTGGTAGCATGGGGATAAAAGGGGGCTATTTTTTTTTAAAAGTGTTTCATTTCTGAGTGATTTTTATTTTCATGCTACATTTTCTTTCCTTTGCAACTGGTACCATTGTCTGCCATCCATTGAAAGGCATCATTCACTTGGCTGGCCTAGGAACCCCAGACTGGGAATCAAATTGCTTGATCTGTGTTATACCCTCTGTCTCTAATAGTCTACACACTTGGTTGTATACTCTTCTGATGTGGAAATTGAGAGACTGAAGAGTTATTATTTGCTATAGGTCACATGGCTACTACTTGCCAAAGCAGGTCTAGAATCTGGATTCCTGGCTTTTTTTGGGGGGGCGGGGGGAACTCTTGAACATACTTGTGATTGTAGATGTTTATGATTTTTATTAATTCAAATCATGCCTTGTCTTTAAACTCTAAGATATTATAATTTGATTAAATAGAAATGCTAAATGTTAAAAACAATAACTGTCCCTTCCTCAGGAAACCTCAGGGGCTTTAAAAGGATATTTTTAAGAAATATATTCTGTTAATTTTAATCACATTTTTCTAGTCTGGAAATCAAAATTAAGCTGCAATTTCAGACACTGGCACTTCGGAACAGCACAGTTTGCTACAACTCAGCCAAGGGAATTTCCTTTGTTAAGATGTGTCAAAGAGGTGGCATCGTGTGGTCTAAATGGTAACAACACCCTCCATGTGGAACCTTCAAGATGGTACCTGGAGGGTGCGGGAGGGAGAGAGTCTTCAGGTTCCCGCACTGGAGCCAGGGGAGAAGGGATGAGTTTGAGTATTAGAATCTGGGGGTGGAATTTAGTATTATTGGTCTCTAACCTTTTAAAACTTACCCAGAGTTTAGATTCCCCTTAAACTAAATTATGGAACATTTCCTGTATAAATTGACTGACAAGACACTTTTTTTCATGGATATCTTCAGTGGGAACTCCAAAATAGCAGACTCGCTATTGTTATTCTTACTAATCTTCCTCTCTGAGGAGCTATTTTTTTTTTTTTTAAGGAAAATGGAAGAAAACAACCTTATTCTGCCTTGAGTCGTATCTGAATAATGTCACAGGAGAGTCATATGCATGCTCTAATTAGCCCTTCCATGGTCAAGTTTTGATAATCTCTCCTGAAGAGTATCAGGATTTTTTTTCCTTCCTTTTGTTCTCTAAAATTCATGGAGAGCTTATCTTTCTACTAGCCATTAAACCATTTGTCATATGATAAACTAGAAAAGAGAGCCCTTCTTGATTTATACTGGTAAAATGGGTCGTCAGGAAAAGTTAGGAGATTTAAGAATATTTGAGTTACTTCTTGCTTCCTGGTGAGACTGTTTAAATTTAAGATATGCACATAGTATAATTGTGAAAAATCTTGTGGAAATTCAGAAAGGTTTTAAAATTATAAAAAAGAAAACAATCACCAATCATACTAAGAGCTTTAACCTTTCCCAGGTCACAGCAGGATAGAGAGTGGTTGGATGCGTGGATTTGAAGCTGTGCTGCCTGGGATCTACTGTTCCCCAGCTGGCAGAGGCAAGCTCCTTAATCTCAGTGGGCCTCAGTTTCGATCCTTATAGAATGGGGAGGAGAATAATACCCACTTCATTGGGTTGTTGAGAGGATAGAAATGAGTTAGCATACATGAATTTCTTAGAACTGTGAAAACATGACCCATGTCAACTTCCATGGTCATGTCAGTGTCATTGTTATAAGTTTATTCTTCTGAATCCTTGATAGACATGTAGATGAATAACATCACAGGTCTTAGTCTATAATTAGAGAGACTCAGAAATCACCAATACTGTGTAAAAGATCAGGGTGAATCTGTAGCTTCCTATCTGTAGAATCTGGTGCCATTTAGAAATAAAGAATTAAAAAGGCATGACTATTTGTTTCTCTAAATATAGGAGGAGCATGAACACCAAATGTGAAAAAAGGATTTGGTGAGGTTAGAGGAAAGTTCAGAGTTGATCTAGTGGTTAAGACATGAGTATCTCAGTAATTTGGGAGAGTTCGTAACATGAAGCCCCTTTCTCGAGAGTCTGATGGACTATCAGTGGTTCTCAAAGCTGGATCCCCAGACCAGCAGCATCTGCATGACCGGGAGCTGGTTGGGAATGTAGATCCTCAGGCCTCACCCCAAACCAGACTTACTGAATCAGAAACTCTGGGGGTGGGCCCAGCCATCTACCTTTTTGCAGAGACAGCACACTAAAGTTTGCGAGCACCGGAATAGTGAGGTCACATGACGATTGAAAAACCACCTCCTGTTTTTCTAATTCTGACATTCACATGGACCTCCCCAAAAAGTCAAGAACTACTTGACTGGATGGAAATCACCCATAATTAAAGAAAAACAAAATAACTTTTGAAAAGAAATTTTGTCAGGGAGATAAGAGGTTTTAATGTTATTTATGTATGTATTTATTTATGAACAAAAGGCCCTTACTGTAGTAATAAAATAAAATCTGAATTCAAAGTCATCCAATTCTGCCTTAAAAGAAACCAAAGTGGTTGAAAAATAAAGCACTGTTCTCTGAGGGGCTTTTGTGTCTCGATAGTTCTACGTTCTGACCTGAAGTGGAAGTGTTTGCTTACCTAATAGCCTGCAGGCTTCCGAGCAGTTTCCATGTCTTGGACATCTCAATATTTTTGATGCTGACTTAGTGGAAGTGCTGTACACGTTTCTGTAAATCACTAATTACCTGAGCCAAATGCTTATTACTTAAGAAAGATTAGTGGCTGAATTAATAAAAAGATGGCAGAACTGGAATTTTGATTTTCCTATATAACTTAAAAAGTAATTGTATAAAGCTGCCAAAGGAATTGCATTTTTTAGTAGGCACACGGTTTTGAAATAAAGGAAATTAAAGGGTCTGATTAAAGCAATATTATCAGATTTTTATTTTTAAAGAGACAGTGGAAATTAAGTGCTTTCCAAGTATATATATCATAATTCTTAGCAGAATTTATTTAGATTTCCATGATTAGTCATAGCGAATGACATAGAAAAAAGTATATATATATGCACACACACACACACACACGCACGCATTTTATCTTCAATCTGATGGTAAGAAAAATTGAAGCTATTTCCTTTAATTAAAAAAGAAATTTGTTGTTTTTATTATGATGGGCGTGAACTATTATTTTTAAATGCTAGGAGAAAGAAGAGTGGGGGAAAAAAACAAGTTTAGGTTCACTTGAGTCACCGGGCAAGAATCTGGGAGAAACGCTGAGCTCCCAGCCTTCCAGGGAAAAGACTGGCATTCGCATGCGTGGGTTCTCAGAAGTGCACAGCCAATGGCCAGATGGTGACAGTTTGGGGAGAAGAAGGGCTGTCAGCACCGAGAACATTCAGGTTGCATACAGATGTTCTACGTGGGCTGGGACAGAGGGAAGCCTTGCCTGAACAAAGATAGAGCCTTGGTTAGGAATTATTTAGAAGCAAGCCATTCACCTTAATAATGGAGAAAATAGAAAAAAAGGGTTCTATAATAGTTAATGTATTGGTAGCTATAATATACAGGAAATCATGTCTGAGATCTTTGAGGTCATCATTCTTGAATTCAAGTAAATGCAGTAAGGAGCATGTTGCTTTAGTCAGCCGACTGGAATGGAGTAGAGTGCCTTGGGTTTCATACAGGTCAAAACAAAACAAAACAAAACACCCGATCTATGTGTCCCCAGCCTGTAAGTCTGCCAATAGGGTCTTTGTGCCGCAGCTGGTGATGTAATCACTCAGGGACAAGTACACCTGGTACAGTGGCGGTTTCTAGAGTCCAGAGTGCCCTGTTTGGGGCTGCACGCTTCGCCTTACTGTTGCCCTTAAACCTTGCCCTTTGCCAGAACGTCTATTATTCGAGTTGAAGTATGCTGAAGAAGGGAAGGGGGCTGAGTGAAAGAAAGAGGGCAGGGAGAACAAACGGCAGGGTAGTGCTAATCAAATCCTAAAAACAGACCGCTGGGAGGAATCAATGGCTGGGAGAAAATTCCAGGAAGATCTCTGTGAAGTTGGTTTGTCTTGGCTCCTTTGAATGAGGTTCCCTTTACAGAGTTAAATTAGTAGAAACTCTGTGGGCCTGACATGGTCTTCAGTTTCTTTATGATGTGTATGTGTGGATGTCAGTTTTAACTAAATTGCATGACACAATAAGGTCTGTACCATCTAGACTATGCTGGGGGCTTTGACTCTATCCACTGAGCTTCAGAAAAGAGGGTTACTCCCAGTCTTCATTTGGGGTAGCTTGGGAGATCTGGTCTTTGCGGTTCTACAGCCATTGACAACACATCTTCATTCATTGGACCGACCTTGAAAGTGCTCTCTCTCTTAACTTCAAAGGGCTATGGGATTGGCGAGAATGTGGGGCATGCACTGCAGCTAGCAGCCCTCCTTTCCTCCCTGTCATGCCTGAGGATGGTGAGAGGAAAACCTATTTACCTGAAAGTATGTCCACATGCTCCTTGTTTTTGGACACAACCAATAGGTAAAGAGCCTTATACAGACCTTATACAAAACTATATATATAGTTTTGTTGACTCCTGGCCACCAGTGAAAAAGAAACCTGGGACCTATATGGGAAAACTGAGGCTAAGCAGCTGTTTCAGGGCAGACTTCAAGAGGTTCTGTTTGTAGTGTTTCTTGAGGCTAGGCATTCCCAGGGTTCTGGAGTTTGGAAGGTATGTTGGGCTTTGACTTTAGCTCTCCATTACTTTTCATCCAGAACAGGTGGATAACGAGCTTTCAGTATGCCCGTGCATGGAGGCAGGAGTGGGACTATTCCGACCTTCCTAAACTACAGAAAGACTAAGAGTGAAGGAAACAAACAGAGGTGCTCTTTATCCAAGGAAGGGAAATGACTGATGAGTGATTAAGCAGGAAACTACAGATGTTCGTTGGTTTCCTCCAGCACAGTTCTGGGTTTGAAAGTCTTCAGCAATTATACTTTTTCTTTTGGACGCTTCAATTTTTTAAAACCTTTTCTCATATATTTTCTAACTTTAACCTCACTGTTAGCTCTCTGTTTGAAGAGGCTGTGTAGAGTACTGATGAAGAGCACAGATGCTGCGGCCAGTGTTCAAAGCCCATCACGTCGTATGATCTTTGGTGAATTATTTAGCCTATTGATACCATGATTTTCTCATATGTAAAATGAGGATATGTTAGCAAGCTCTTCATAGGTTGGTTGTGAGGGTTCTATAAATTAATACGTGTAAAACACATAACGGGACCGAGCTCACACTAAACCATCAGTCTGTGTGAGCTCTTACGAGGACACTAGAGCCCCTGAGAAGTGGAATGATTTAGAGGCTACATTCCACCAGAATCTCAAGGTCACAAGACTGAGAAGTGATGGTACCTGGACTTGAGCCCTAGTTTCATTATGTCAGCTCTGGCTCTCCTTTTCAACCATAGAAAAACATATGAATATTTAAATGCACCCATGGGGACAGAGAGAAGAGAGAGGCCCACTGCATTTGTAGAAAATCATAATGTATGTCATTGTCTCACAATTATGTACGAGGATTTCATCTGTGAACATGAGCATTTTTGTGGACAGGATCTCTGTCATTCTCTTTCCTTTTACTTTTTCCTTTTCCTTTTTCCTTTTCTTTCACGTACCAGGTACGTGAAGTGCCTGGCTATACGTATAGATGTTCTCGAATGAAAGAATAGAAGAAAAATGGAGTGAATACATGAATGGATGAATATGCATGATTAGTAAACAACACTGTGAGTCTCATCAATTAGAGCAAATAGTTGGGAGAGGTTGGGGTAACAATAACCCCAAACTGTGTCACCGTGCTGCTAGTAGGAAAGGGCTTGATGCAAGAACTGTCTCTCATCGACACAGCCTCACGTGGTTTCCTAAGAGCACTTTTTCTTAGAAAATGATAATAAAGGGGACTGAAATGATCAGGTGCCTCAGAACATTGAAATTCACTGTTTCTTTAGCGGAACACCTTCCCCCATCCCCCTACTCATAGGTATGCGGGGTCAGAATTCCTTTTCTCAGCTAAGATTTTCCTTTTAATCTGGAGTCCTTAGTGGGAGGACGGAGGGCTTTTAACAGCCAGGCTTTAGTGATCATCAAGTTTTGATGTCCAGTTTTCTGTGTCCCCGGTCACTCAGATCCCTGGTGCAGCCTGCTAACACACCATAAACGCTTCTATGATCTACCCTCCCAGCCCCTCCTCAAATGGACCCATTCTTTCCTGTCTTTCCATGGCTGGCTACTTGGTGAGAATATCACTAGCAGCAAATAAAGATTTGAACTCTGTAAATGAACAATCTAAAACTTAAAGTCTCTCTGCACCCTATGGAATTCTCTAGGCCATCCATCATCCCTTTAATTCAGCGTTTTGTGGAATTATACCCTATCCTAAATGGCATTTCAGTACCAAAGCAGTGGGGGGCATGGAGCTCTGCCACATCCCACTTATTAAAATGTATGTTACTTTGTTGTGATTTGTGGATCTGCTTGATTTCTCCTAATTCTACATTTCCAAATTGATTGAATTAGTTCTTCCTATAAAACCATGATAACTAAATTTCTGCAGCACTCTCCCTCAGGGTTGCATAGTAAATTTCCCCTCCCTTCTCTCTGCCTTCCCCAGCTTCTCTGGGGCTTAATTTTTGCCCCCTGCTTCAGCACTTAACACTTGAGAAAGTCAGACATTAAGTTATCATCAGGACCTTCATTTCACTCCCATATGTAAATAGCTTAATCTATAGGTTAGATTTGCAAGATTTATAGGAAGAAGCATGTGAGTGAACTTTTTAATGCTAACTCTAATAAGAGTTTGGGTCAAACTATGCCACCAATAGTCTGGAGTTCATATTTATTACAGGTAAGACAAGCTATTTGTTACAGGACAACTCCAGAATGGCCCTACTGAAGATCTTAGGATTTCCTCTGCTTTACAATAATTCAGTAATTCAGTTTTTTTTTTAAATTGTAATTATCATTTAGGAGGGTGCATGAATTAGTCTGATAGCAAGCGCTCAGAATAAAGAGTTCAAAGATATGACTTTAATTTCTGGTCTTTTTGTTCACTCATGTGTTGGCCTGAGGGAACAAGGTCATCACTGTTTGTAAGGAGAGGGTGGACACTTAACGAAGTGTAATGGGGCTGTGGGGTACTAGAACTGTTTCCATAAAGTGCCAAAGGGCCTGTTGTTCTCTTTTTAAAGGTCAGTGTATTTGTGTCAAGTCCTTCTTTCTCTCTCTTTTTAAAGATTTTATTTATTGGGACGCCTGGGTGGCTCAGTTGGTTAAGCAGCTGCCTTCGGCTCAGGTCATGATTCCAGAGTCCTGGGATCAAGTCCCGCATTGGGCTCCTTGCTCGGCAGGGAACCTGCTTCTCCCTCTGCCTCTGCCTGCCATTCTGCCTGCCTGTGCTCGCTCTCTCCCCCTCTCTCCTCTGATAAATAAATAAAATCTTTAAAAAAAATTAAAATTAAAAAAATAAAAGATTTTATTTATTTATTTGAGAGACTGAGAGAGGACGCATGGGCAGAGGGAGAGAGGGAAGCCAGTTCCCCGCTGAGGAGGGACACACTCCCCCCCCCAACACCCCCCCCCCCGCCCCCGAGCCCAGGTCCTGGAGATCATGGTCTGAGCCAAGCTGAAGGCAGATGCTTAACCAATTGAGCCACCCAGGCGCTCCTCTTCCTTCTCTTTTAAAGAGCAAAAGGAAGTAATGCATTAAGATCCTAATAACATGCTATGACTTAACGTATGATACACTGTATTACTGCGCTCAAATGACGTCAGTGTGTGTATATATGTGTTTATGGGGGAGGGGCTGTTGGGGCTCAGGGTGTAAGTGAGAGGGCAAAAGAACAGAAAGGGTTGTTTCACAACACTGAGGACAAATCAACTTTTTCAGTTTCTTAAACTATAAAGCAGGAGAAAAGCCTTGAATCTATATAGTCATTTGAACCTTTGTCAGCTAATGGTTACTGATGTGTTGAGGAATGAATGGGAGACACATACAAAGTATCAGTTTTTCAACTGAGAACATCTGACATTCCCAGGGGTCACTCCTTTCACCCCTGAGAGTGAAAAGAGCCATTAGTGCTGTCAGGAAGCTCACAGGTGCATGTGCCCACATGCACACGGACACACACATGCATACCCCTAATGTGTTCTATAATATCTTTCATATCGAGCCATCTAAGCTACCAAGTAATCATAGCAGTTAAAATAACACATTAAAAGAAAAAAGGAAGTTATTTTTCCTCCTTCGATGTATAGTTTTGATAAAATGCTATTTTGTTTCTTCAGTCCTTCCAGTACAACTTGTAGAAGGTAATGACAGGTTGCAATTTTGAATCCACTTAGTTTTCTTTCCTCTGAATAATCCTATTTGACAGGTTCCCCTCCACCCCTTTTTTCTTGTCATTAAGAACAGCCTCAGTCTGGTCTGAGTAAAGAGTGGATTAATTGCATGGCTGTAGGAACACAACTGCTATGTTCTGAGAGATAAAGAAGGGAATCTCAGAACGGGATCTGTCTTTATCAGGAATCAATAGCCTTCACACCTCTGAGCTAGACGGTGATAGTCACCCATTTGTATTATATGAGTTGAATATTCTACCGGATGACTTCATTTATAGTTTGAAATAGAGAGAGGATGTTCAAATCTTTTGGTCAGGATCTCGGTGTTCCCAGAATTCTGTTTTGCCTTATTCTTTTGGAAAGCGATCAGAGCCGTGAATACTTAACCTCTTGAAAAGTTGCCATTTTTAAAGAAGTGTTTCATTTGGAATTGACAAATATTTTTAAACTTTGTCCAGTTTTGGTGCATCCATGCTCAAAAGTTATCAAAGAAGACCATTTCTCATTGTAAAGATATATTTTTTCCATTTCAAAAGAAAATTGAGAATAATTTTGAGAGGAATTAGTCGATGACAGTAGGTGCATGCATTCTAACTATTTCCCCCCAAAAGCTCCATTTGAGCTTACCCTGCATTTCAGAGAGTATTACTCCTGGTGCAAAAAGCTATTATGGCATCCAGACGTTGAGTGGCCTGCCAAGATCACTAAGTCAGGCACTGGGATCGAGGATAGAACTAGAAGTTTCCTGCCTTCCAGATGGTGGCAGAACAAGCTGAGACCCGTGTATCAGGTGTTTCTGAACAGTAGGAGGGTAGAGACAGTCCTTCAAGAGCAAGGGCCTCACCCTCTTTCCAGAAGGCAGCTGCAGTCTGAAGTTCTTAGACCTGGGTCTTGCCTAGGTCAGACCAGGGCTTCCCTAGCCTCTGTAGATTGACAGTCAGCGGCAGTCTGAAGTTCTTGTTTGGGTCCAAGAATGACAGGGAATTTGTGAATTAAATAGTAAGACTACCTGACAGAATAGCCTGGGATTTCCATCTCAACGAAGTGCTACCCTCAGCAGCTTCTCCTGCCTCTTCAGAGCTGTCTGCACAGCTTTAGTGTCTAAGTGACAGGTGGAGAAAATTGAGACCTTTTTTGCTGTCCCCTCCCTCTTCCTGGAGAACTGAATACTAACACACAGGAACATCTCACCAACTTTTTTTTTTTTTTTTTTTTTTGAGAGTGGCAGGTAGTGGTGCATTGGCCTGCAGTAAAGTTTATCACAAATACACCAAATGAGTCAGTTTTCCCTAGTTGGCCCTGGAGGGGTGGAGCAGGGAGTGGTCACAGTGATCCTCTGCTGGCCTGGTTCTCAGTCACACCCTGAGTCAGGAGCCCTGCAGGTAGGTCACCATCTCTCTGAAACCGGTGGTAATGGACCACCTGGGGCAAGTGGTTGTTTCACAAGAGAAAGAGACTCCAGGAGGATGAGGAGGGAGGGAAAGACCCGAAAGGGACAAGCAAAGGAACCTCAGTGCTGGAGTAGCTAAGCCCATTTTCCTATACCAGAGACTGCCTATTTACCTAGAAATGCAAAGGCTAAATTCTATTTGACCACACCTAGTTTCTAAAGATTACAGAGGTAGTTTAGGAGATAGGAAGTATCTGTCCAAGGTTTGCTAGAAAATCCAATTCTGGTTAAGCAAGTTTCATTCAGTAGCTTCTGAGTTGCCCATGCAGTGAGACTTTGCCTACAGGGAGGAAGCAAGTACAAAGCCTTTACCATGATTTATAAA
Source organism: Mustela erminea (assembly GCF_009829155.1). NCBI lineage: Eukaryota > Metazoa > Chordata > Mammalia > Carnivora > Mustelidae > Mustela > Mustela erminea. The sequence goes on from NC_045614.1 coordinate 141,905,376, forward strand.
GTCCATCCCCTTCCCTACTTAGGTATTACTGTAATCAACTCTCTGCCACTCCTACGTACTCACACTTTGCACTCCAGATTATTTGCCGTTTCCCAAACCTACCAGGCTCCCTTATTACAACTCTCTGTCCTGGGGTTACCTTCCCTGTCCCTGTCCCTATGCCCTGTTCTTGTTCCCTTGCAAATATCAACCAGTTTATCTTTCAAGATTTAGCTCAGGCTTCAGCTCCTCTGTGAAGCCTAAACTGGTCACTACCACACCAAATAAAATCCACCATTTTACTTTTAGGCCCCCATATGGCTCACTTGATTATGTGTATTTGTTTATGAGTCTGTCTTCCCTGGCTGGACTCTGAGTGGCCTTGAGGTGGAGCCCGTGTCTTATCTTAAAGTCTCTTGACACTAACAGTAGTGTCTCAGTAGCTAAATATGTTTGTTGAATGAATGATGGTCAGTATTCTCTGCTCTGTTCTATTTGTTATCTTAGATAGAGCAATCCACAACTTCAGATTTTTAAGCAATGAGGAATTTGGAAGAATGATATGGAAGGATTTTGGAAACTCAAAGTCCAACTCTGGTTTTCTGATAAGTTCTTGTCATGGTGGGACAGATTCAGTGCATGAGAAAATTCCGTAGAAACATTCTCTCTGCTGATTATAACGAACTACATTTAAGTCAGGTCCTGGCTGTGCTGAATACAAACTGTTTGGAAGCAATTTATTCCTTTTTTTGGACTGCATTCAACCCAGATAAATATAATCCAGGGAATTTTTTATTAAAGGCTTTTATTTACTTGAGGGAGAGAGAGACAGAGAGAGTGCACACAGAAAGGTGGAGAGGCAGAGGGAGAAGCAGACTCCCTGCTGAGCAAGGAGCCTGGCTCAATCCTAGGACCCAGGGATCATGATGTGAGCTGAAGGCAGATGCTTAACCGACTGAGCCACCCAGGCACCCATCTAGGGAATTTTTAAAACAATACTGATGCCTGGACCCTACCCTGGATATGTCTGGTTAAATTGGCCTAAGTAGGGCTTAGACTTGGGATTTTTAAGTTTACCAGGGGATTCTAATGTGCAGCCAGGCTTGAGAATCACTGCTTTAAGAGAACTCATCCAGGACCAAGGCTTACCTAGCCTCTGTAGACTGATAGTCACCAACTTTACAGGACCAACTTAAACCCAATGGGCATCTTCACCTCTACATATCTAAAACGATCACACCCCATGCACCAAAATAACTGGCATCTCCATCCTTTCACTAGCTCACACCAAAATCCTTGCAGCTGAGGAGATGAAAGAGTACATTGACCAGTGGGGGAGGAAGCCAGATATATTTTAATGAGGGCAAGAAAATTACTACAGTAGAAGAATAAGGTAAGGGCCATGAGAATTATAAAAAGACCTAAAAGTATTCAAAGAATAAGAATTTTTCATGTGTGGGAGGCCACTGGAGATACAAATCAGCAAAGACTTCAAGGAAGAGGTGATGTTTGAGATTAGTCCTGAAGAACTAGAAGCATCCTTATAGTGGGACTGAGGAGAACATGCCAGGTGGAAAAACTATCTTGACAATAGCACAGAACTGTGATGGGGCCAGGAATGTTTGCCTGACTAGCATTGTAGTCTCATGGCAAAATAGGCTATGTATACCCCAGTGGTCAGAATAAACCTGCAAAGACTGGACTTGGCAATTAGGCAGGCCTGAGTTTGGACACTGGTGCTACCACTTGATAACTCTGGGATAAGTTACGTGACCACCCTTAGCCTTGGTTTCCTCATTTCTAAAATTAATCTGGTCATAGGAGCACCTAGGTGGCACAGTTCATTAAGCCACTCTTGGTTTCCATTCGGGTCATGATCTCAGGGTGGTGAGATCGAGCACCACATGGGGCTCTACACTCAGTGTAGAGTCTGCTTCAGATTCTCTCTCCTTCCCCTTCTGCCCCTCTCCCTCGTGCTCTCTCTCTCTTTCTCTTAGGTAGATAAATAAATCTTGGGACTCCTGGGAGGCTCAGTCGGTTAAGTGTCTGCCTTCTGCTCAGGTCATGATCTCAGGGTCCTGGGATGGAGCCCCGTATTGGGCTCCCTGCTCAACTGGAAGCCTGCTTCTCCCTCTCCCTCTGCCCTTCCCCCTGCTTGTGCTCACTCTCTCGAGCACTGTCTCTCAAATAAATAAATAAATAAATAAATAAATAAATAAATAAAATCTTTAAAAAATAAATAAATCTTTAATAAAATAAAATAAAACTGATATAGTCATACATTTCCTGGGATTATTTTGAGATATCTGTTCTGCAGTAGTTATTTAGTAAATCGTAGGTATTATTTTGTGGAGATGTTGAATATCAGTATGAAAAGTTTATTTATTTATTTATTTGCCAGCTAAAGGAAGATTTGCACAAGGTAACTACAGTTGGAGTAATCTGCCAGCAATGTGAAGGAGGGAGGGATTTGGGGGGTGCGGAGGTAGGAGAGAAGTTGGGAGCCTGTTTGTAGTCAGCTGGTTGATCAATAATCCTCAGGGTGATGCTGCTTCATGGTCAGTCAATGATGTCACAGTTTTATTTTTGAGTTTTCAGAATATATGGATCCTGTTTATTTTCTTCTTGTTGGATTTTTCTGGCAGTGGGTAAAAGGAAAATCAGTGGAAGCTCAATCAACCAATGTTACCAAAAAAAAAAAAAAAAAAAGAAAGAAAAAAGAGAAAGAGAGAGGAACTTAAATATCTGGGGTTAGTATGTGGATATAAACATCTTTGAATGATTTGGATGGAGCAGGCTAACATTAGCCACTTGAATTAATATTTTACAAGGAGTATGTGTTCCAATAGATCTTACCTTCCTTTTGTTCCAGTGATACAGCTGAGGCACGATAGTGTTCTAGAACGTTTAGGTAAGTATTTTTTTGTGAGTTAATTAAAAAAGGCAGGAGGGCAGGGTTCATTCAAAGTCAGAAGGTTTGTCACTGACCTACCACATAGGACCTTGGACAAGTCATTGAATTTTCTTGACCCACAGATTCTATATCTGTAATTTTGGAAAGATAATTTATTTCCTGCCTTTTTCTCAGGGTTATTGTTGGGATCAAAGGGAGTGACTGATAGAAAAATGCTTGTGTTTTATAAGCCACAAATGCACAGCATTATTATCTAGACCAATCTACCTCACATCAGTTAGGCACAAGAATTATAAACTTTCTTTGGAACGTTCCCACTTCATTTTCTTCCCTGTGCTTTGAAGGTCTGCTAGATTTATCTTTCTTTCGGGTGGCGATCATTTTACTTCCATAAGCTGATCATGGTTAAGCTCCCATTTCGGGGGAGATTTCCAAAGTACAATTTTGAACTAAATAGCCATTTCATCATTTTGAATTTGTGTTGTTTGCCTTCCCCTGTGTTTTGGGATAAGTATGGGAGGGTTTGGTTTCAGACTTCAGTTATTTCATTAAGGGCAATTCTGGAGGAGGAAAAGTTCTTTTTTGGTCATTTAATGAAACAACTTCTTGTATAGCAGATTCTCTCTCATTAAGGGCTATGCTGTAGACTCCAGGGATGATTTAAGGGACTGAGTCAGCATCTTTATCTTGTGATGTATTAGAAGATGTGTTAGTTCCCATCGGGAGAAAGAAGAGAAACGGAAAACAAAATCTTATTGCCCCCTTTTTGGTTAATTTCCTGTTTTTGCCAACAAAATGAAGCAGTTACTTCTGAAATATAGACACACAGATGAGAAAATGTGTGTAATTACTTAATAAGAGGGGAGTCTTGCATAATTAAACTGAAATTCAATGCATTTTAAGGAAAGAGAAAACATTCCAACTAAGTTTCTGGCAGATAATAATGAGGGAAAAAATTGAAAACATTTGAGTCTCTGAAGTCACACTTCTGTTGATACATATGGTGTTAATGGATTTTGAGCTCCTCTGCCTCCTGGGAAGCAGATGGTTTTATACTTGTTCAAAAACTAGGGGTTAGATGGCTTGATGGCAAATAGCAATGACCTTTCACGGCAAGTTTAGTTTTGGACCTAATGATCTGTGGATTTAACTCTGTCAAAGGATGAAGACAACAGACTTTGCAAACACATATTCTGATGCATGATGCATGCTACTCTTTATGATACTTGAACACTGACTGGCCTTGGTAAATAAATCACCGTTGATTCTCAGGGTGATATGTCTATGTTTGTATCTATATTTATATCTATATGTCTGTATTTTCCCCTTTCCAGGATGAAGCTAAGTTTTATGACTGTTGCTTTCTCTTATCCTGGGCAAAGGGTTAAATCAGGGGATTGGTATCTCTCATTGGATTGCCTGCTCAAGTATGCAAGTTGCAAACAATAATAGGATACTAAAAATATACACTAGTTCCTGATAGGCTAACTAGAAAGTAATATTCCTGTAAGTAATTATGCTGCCATGAAACTATAGTAATAAGCTTCCCCTGAGCCTCCTACCGCACACACATATTTTATTACAAAAATACTGGGCTCATTCCAAATCCTAACTAACTTAATTTAAAACTGTATGTTCTATACAGCAAGTACATATTTTTTTTTAAGTTAACTAACCATTGTACCATCAGCTCATACATTTTATGAATGAAAATAACACTTCTAATTGATAAGCCTGGCATGCTTATCAAAGAAGCTTTAACAATAGTGACACTCTGGGAAACAAATATAACCATTTTACTACTTCCCAGAAGTAGCCTGTTTAAAAAAGATCCAAGAAAATGACAGATCTCTGCATTCAAGACTCATGGCTGGAAGCTGAAATGTACAGGAAAGTCAAGAAGGAGGAGCTGATCCTTTCCTTTTGGTGGTCAGAGGTGCTAGGAGCGAACCAAGGGGAGGGGACTGGCTAGATAGAACCTAGAGAATTACATCAATAAACACATTCTCACTGGGTCCTGGGATGCCAGGACTCTTTCAACACAGCAATTATTGAGAAAGAATTGCATCTAAGGAAGGAATTCTCACCTTCTTTAGTTTTGTGTTTATAAAACACCCTGGAGAGAATGTATATTAGCATGTAATACCCTGATTGATTAAAGTTATTTAGTCAAGAGATGATTGGGTGGATATGATATCTTAAGAGGAAAGAGCATGTGCATTTTTTTGTGTGAAAAATAGTTCTCTAAATGTACTTAAGAAAGACTACAATGAGGCATTCTAACAGTGAGGTGGAGGGAATACAGATGCTTTTCATTTTCTTCTGACTTAATCTGTGTTTTCAAACAATCATATATTTTAGAATAAGAAAAAAGTTCTTAAAAATGACTTATGGGAAGAAAACTTTAACTTATGAGAGCATGGGGCAATAATTATTACTTAGACTGTAAATCTGTAGACTTAAAGGGACTAGAAAGCAATTAAAATATAGACATAAAGAAACAGTATTTATATTTCCTTTCATATGCTGGAAGAGTGCATTTTTGAGAAGTGAATTATTTAGCTGAGTTAGGCTATATATATTCAAAGAATCCTATAATACAGAGTTATTAACTGAGGAGTATTGTACTAACCAAAATCCCAATTCATTTGAATATCTTATAAGAATAACTTAGCTTTAAAAAATAAAAACTGCTCCTTGTCTCTCTGAAATAAGTCAGAATTTGAACTGAGAAATATTGCCATTAATAGCTATAATAGACTGAGACCAGAAACCATCAGAAACCATAAGGATTAAGGAATATTTGTAATGTGTAGTGATGGAGAAGATACTGGGACACAGGCTCTCTCCCATGTTACTGTTGGAAATATATTTTCGCCATTCTCCAGGGCTATCTGGTAATGCTCATCAAAAGTCTTAATATTGTGGCTAGCTTTACAACCAGCATTTCCATTTCTAGGAACTTACCTTACAGATTATACGAGAATATGAACAGTCCAATAGGGATGCTCACAGCAACATCGCCTATGACAGTGAGAAATTAGAAATAGCTTCAATGTCTCATAGAAGACCATAGTTTTACTTTTGTGCTTGATTCAATCACAGCAAGCCATTCAGTAGTATACCATGTAGCCATTAATAAGTTTGCGCATGAGAGTATCTAATAAACACAGTGTTGGACAAAAGAAGCCAGGCACAGAAGACTATATATGTCATTTATATGTAGCACAAAATGAGGCGAAATCAATTAGTGGTGAACTTTGAGAGTGCCTTATGATTGCAGGTAGGCACAGGGGCTTCCAATATTCTAGCATTGCTGTTTCCTGGCTCTCAGACTGATACATAAGGATGTTCATCTTGTGAATGTTCATCAGACTGTACCTGATGTTTGTTTCTTTTCTGCATGTCTGTCATTCTTCAGTAACATTTATCAGAAGAAAAGCTGTAAGCAGTATTAATAGTGTAGAAGGAAGTTCAGCAGGGGTGCCTGAATGGTGCAGTCAGTTAAGCCTCTGACTCTCAGTCTTGGCTCAGGTCCTGATCTCAGGGTCATGAGATCGAGCCCTGCATTGAGCTCCACGCTCAGCGTGGAGTCTGCTAAATTTTCTCTCTCCCTCTCTTTCTGCTCCTCCCCCACTCAATCCTACAATAAATAAATAAATCTTTAAAAACAAAAAAAGAAGAAAGTAGTTTGGCATATATTACTAATGTAAAACATAAAAATCCTTTTCTGTCTTAAAGAATTTTATAGAAAAATAAATGGATGATGTTCACAAAGTGGCCTTGGTGTATATCTCTGGGTGACGGGATTAAGAGGTGATTTTATTTTTAGTGTTTTAAGTTTTAATGTATTTTTAAATTGTTATGATATATACATATTATTTTTGTAAGAAGAAGAAAGTCATTATGGTATCGTTATAGAAATGAGGAAAGTACTGATGTTTGTTAAAACAGAGAGCAGAGTTAACGAGAGCATGTGAACAGTAGGAGCTAGAGAAAGAGTTGATAGAGGTCGTTACAATTCAGTCACCCGGCATTTTACAAAGCCAGTATTCAAGAAGAGAAGATATTCATTCTGAAAGTGCATGACATATGGCTTCAAAATGAAGGCAGGATGCAAAAATTCTAAAATGAGTCTGTAATAACTGACTCTGCCCCACTAATTTGCTAGGTGATACAAAGCAGTCTGAACGTCAGTTGTTCTGTTTGTAGAATGGGTTTAATAATAGCTTGTCTGCATCTTCCCAGAGGTATTTTGAGAATAAGAGATATAAAGATATAGGAAGAGCTTTGAACTTCTCAGCGATGTTGTCCAAGGCATTATTACAAGATTAGTTTCTGAAAAAATATGGGATTTGATGCACTGGAAAATTTTGTGAACCTTGGGAAACTATACCTTTAAGAAGCATCTATATGTTGGAAAGATTTTAGAATACCATGTTGAGACTTTTATACAAGAGCATTTTTATAAAGAAAAAAATGAACAGAAATGAATTTGTCTTCTTTTTCAGCTTGAGAAAAGTGGAGCAGTTTTCTTGATCCAAATTCTTTTAAAATTGGATGATAACACTAATTCTGTAATTCTCATAATCAACTGGGTATTTCCTACTAGGGAGAAATAAAGATGAGTCCTTAACCCCAGAAAACACATTTTCCTCAGCTCCTTTTAGAATGTTGTTTATATGCTTATTGTCAGTTCTCTTTAATTTTAGAAGCATGGTTTTCTAGGACTGGCTAGGGAAATTCTGAAGAGGTGACAGATGGGGTGCCTGGGTGGCTTAGTTGGTTGGGCCACTGCCTTCGGCTTGGGTCATGTCCCTGAGTCGTGGGATAGAGTCCCATATCAGGCTGCCCCGGCTCTGCAGGGAGCCTACTTCTCCCTCTCCCTCTGTCTGCCACTCCCCCTGCTTGTGCTCACTCTCTCTCTGTCAAATAAATAAATAAAATCTCTAAAAAAAAAAAAAAAAAAAAAAGAGCTGATAGATTCAACAGTCTGAAGCCTAAAAGTTTCCCTTTCCACCCTGACTCCTAACCTACCTGCATTCTGTGGTCTTCTCTTATTACCTTAGGGGCATGGTATTGATATGCATTTAATATTTTATAATGAAATCCGTTTTGAGCTACTACTTTTATTTGCCAAATAGTCTATCTAGGCATTGCTTTTGTCCATATCCTCTTTGTCCAGAGGACAAAGCTGTGTCTATGGCATTCATTCCCTCTAGTGGCCCATTGAAATGGATTTCATCGAATGGTAGTGATAAACCAAGTAAATAGATCTCTGTGGCATTCTCTAGAGCAGTGACTCCGAAGTGTGGTCCTTGGACTAGCAGCATCAGCATCCTCTGGGAACTTGGTAGAAATGTAATTATTGGGCCCACTCCAGACCTACTGAATCACAAACTCTAGAGGTGCTGTCCAGCTTGATATAAAGATATATCTTTATATCAAGATAATTTTGATGCACAAAATGTTTGAGAACTGCTGCCCTAGGGGAATTATAGGTGCCTATAATTATATATAATTGTATAATTATAATATAGGTGCCTAGAGGCTCAGTATGCTGCCTGGAGGGATCTGATGAAAATTACCAGTGTACACAAACAAACTTTGAAAACAACATTGAAATCCCGAGATAGGTATTTATCATAAAAACCTGGTAGCACTAGCAGCTTCGCTCTGCAGTCCTTTGACCATTTTTCTGTTCACCACGACGGTAGATCAGAAATGTTCCTAATTTATAGACAAAATAAAATCAGGGGAAAGGAAAGCCCCTTAGAAGTTGGGTGCAGCTCTAGCATCATCTGAGTTTCTCTGTTAATTGTAAAAGAGATGGCTACACTGCTTTTCCAAACATTTCTCCATGGCCAGACTGAGCATGAAAATCTGAGTGCTAGTCTTATTTTCGCCAGTAAGTCATCCCAGTCTTTGAAGTAAGGTTCAGATATGTGAAATCCCCCAAGAGTGGAAAGATCTGTACTATGAAATTGTCAGCCCCCTGTTCAGTTTCTCAACCTAACCACAGCCATCTGTATAAAGGAGATTTGGTCCTGCCTAGAAACTTCCTTGATACCAGGTGCAGAAAAAGAAGGCCTCTTCTCTTCAAAGTAAACTCAGTTTACACATTACACAATTGTTCCTTTCCTTGCAAAGGACATATAAGGTGAAACCAGAAAAGACATAACGTGAGCAACAGTAGTATTACTACTGAAAAATTTTTTTATATTAAAAGCATACTCGGGGTGCCTGGGTGGCTCAGTGGGTTAAGCTTCTGCCTTTGGCTCAGGTCATGATCTCAGGGTCCTGGGATCGAGCCCCGCATCAGGCTCTCTGCTTGGCAGGGAGCCTGCTCTCCCCCTCCCCCGCCTTCTCTCTGCCTACTTGTGATCACTCTCTCTCTGTGACAAATAAATAATAAATAAAATCTTAAAAAGAATAATACAAGCATACTGTCTAACTAACCTCTCCACTAACTTTAACTTACTAGTTCATTTCATGTAAATATTTTGATGCACTAGAGGATCCCTATCCAGTTTATTAGATTTGATTATCTAACTTGTACTTAAATATCCTTGTGTAAGGGAGCCTCTAAAAGGTTTAATCTATTTCTAGGAGTTTGAAAACAACTCATAAACAAAATCTCTGTCTGGACTCTCATTAAGAATCAGAATGGTAACTGTTTTGCTGACAGAGATATACATAGATAATAGTTTCAAAGTTTTAATAGTGAATTAATTCCAGAATGTTGTAAATATAGTGGTAAGGCTTTGCAACAGTCAATTGTCTGAGCCTCAGTTTTTCTCATCTTAAAAAGGAATAACAGATGGTTTTGAGGATAAATGAGATAATTCATATAAATTGCTTAGGACAGTGCCTTTCACTTAGTAAGTGTTCAAAATGTTAGCTGTAATAGTTATTTTTGAAATTTTAAATGCTATTCTGATTTCTGATGAACTACAGAATTCTGAAGTCAGTACAAACAGATCAACTAAAGTTGAATAGTTTAGTAATCGAAAAATTTTTATGATGATGGATAGGGTTGCCCTATCCAAAGGTACTACTATTTACATAAAGAATTCAGATAATAAAATACTTTATCCTGTAATAATCATACTTTGAAAACATCTAACCTAGCTAAGTTTCTTTCTTTTTTTTTTTTTTTATTTATCTATTTGACAGACAGAGATCACAAGTAGGCAGAGAGGCAGGCAGAGAGAGAGAGAGAGAGAGAGAGGAGGAAGCAAGCTCCCTGAAGAGCAGAGAGCCTGATGTGGGGCTCGATCCCAGGACCCTGGGATCATGACCTGAGCCGAAGGCAGAGGCTTTAACCCACTGAGCCACCCAGGCGCCCCTAACCTACCTAAGTTTCTGATATGTAATATCCTATTGGAATTTGATTTATCTATTATAAAAACAAAAACCATTTTTTAAAAGATTTTATTTTATTTTATATATAAAGAGTCCATGAGTGGGAGTAGAGGCAGAGGGAGAGGGAGAGAATCTCAAGCAGTTTCCCTGCCAAGCTCAGAGCCTGACAGGGGCTTGATCTCAGAACCCTGAGATCATGACCTGAGCTGAAACCAGAAGTCAGACACTTGAATGACTGAGGCAGCTAGGTGTCCCTGGAATACTAACTTTTATTTTGTAGACACATGTAGGTCATGTTTAAAACCAAACAACTGAGAAAGTGTTCGTCTACAGGGTATTTGGCATTTATCCATTTGGTCCCTGATGTAAAGAACTCTTATTTGGTCTGGAGGATATGCAGCAGGAGGGTAATGGTCCTAGGGCAGAGTAGGGTCAAATTCTGTTTTTTCCTAATTCAGTATAATTCCATATTAACGTCCCTGGTACCAAAATAATGCATAAATACAATTTAGTTTAAATAGTCTTAAAATGCACACATGGGAAAGGAAAACAAAAGGAAGAAAAGAGGCTCCTTTTTATAGCTTGTCTCAGTTAATCCAGATAAGAACATTGAAATATATTTTGTGTGTGGGTATGCACGTGTGTGTGAGCACGCATGTCCGGTTTTATAGAGGAGAACGCGGGAGCCCTGAGAGATTAAAACAGGGAGGGAGCAGAAACCACGCTGAGAACTCACTCGAAGTCTCAGAAACAAGATCATGCCTTATAGAATGAGTCATGCTCTGTGCTTGGAATTAATGCACATTTCAAGGCAAGGAAAAGCTCTTCTCCCCTTCCTTCCTTCCTTCCCGCCTTCCCCGACTCATCCCTTGCTCCCTCCATTCTTTCTTTTTCCTTCCTTCCTACCTCCCTCCTTCTTTCTCTCTTTTTCTTTTTTTCTTCTACCCCTACTTCCCCCCCACCCCCCACACCTCTCTCTTTCCTTTTTAAATCGATCATTAGTAAAACTTTAAAACCTACTATTCAGAGCTCCTTTCCAGCATAACACAAACTGGTCTCCAGGCTTTCCTGATTTTGAATTCTAGAAAGGATTTAAGGCAATGTACATTTCTGACCTTTGAAGACTGAGGATAAACAGCTTGGCTTGGACATATTCTAATTTGGCACTCGGGCTCCACATTTGTGGCTCCAACTCTTGGCTTTTCTCTCTTCCTGACTGGGCCCTGTAATATCTGTGCTTATCTTAAAGTATTAATATAAGATGCACATAATCGGGAGGGTGGGAAAACACGCTAAATTAGAACGTACTACATAAATGTCAATTCTTGTTATATTTTACAACTGAAAATCTTCGTAAGTAATATCAGTTGATCTCTGAAAAAGGGACCTTGGAAAGATGTTATTATGCCAACCTTTGGTACATCAGATGTTATGTAATTTCAGTTCTATTTATCAGACGTAAACATTCAGTAAGAATACCACATGACGGCCGTACATCCTACAGTCTAATTACCAAACAAATCTGTACTCAGCCAGTCAGAAGCCTAATACAGAGTCTCAGCCTTAGTTATGGACGAAAATTAATGGTGGTAATTATAAACAGTGACAGATTGGATGGCAGTCCCTCTACAGTCTCAATTTGCAATTTTATTTTTGGCAGAACTCATAAGTTTTATGACCAACAGTATATTGCAATCCAAGGGAAAAAAATATGGAAGCATTATGAGCCGTTTTCAGAGGCTGCCTCACAAAACGCACATTGTCATCACTGAGCTGAAGAGAACAAATCCTTCCTGATATGACATGGTAGGGGCTGTTGTTTATATTGTTGTGATTATTATTTTAAAGACAGGGAATATGTATAGTACTACATCTTCCTAAAGGGATCAGCACGAAAGCTGCATGTTTGTGTGTAGCCAAAAGTTTGCCTAATACCTTTCAGAATTAATAATTAGAGAACTGAAAAAAGAAATTCTGTTTGGGGGAGTGGCTCAAACACCAAATGTTTAACAATGGTGTAGTTTTGATTCATAAACATGGTTTGAGAAAATATACAAAACAAGTGAAGATAAGATAAATCATGGCAGATTTATTTTCACCTTTTCAAGTTTAAACTCTAGGATAGATAATTTAAAATTTTAAGTTGAGCTATGGAAATGTGCAAATTTACTCTCCCATATTTTAATCATATAAGCTGTAAATTTGTGAGTTATTAAAATGAGACACCCCTAGTTTCTTTTTGTTTTCTGTTTTCTGGTAGGATTACAGTGATGTTCAAGGATTAGCTTAGATCTGTAAATAAAATTAAGCAATGTCTACACACAGATCTCCATTCTCTTGTTTTACCTCACCTAACTATTCTTAGGTCCCCAGTTAGATTGGCCACGTGGGAAATACCACTGTTCAGAAACATTTTCATGAAGAATTCACCAACTAATAGAAAATATCTCAGAGCTAAATTTTGCACAAGTTGCAAGTCTGATTGTATTCAGAGGGGGGAAAATGGTCTGATTGACATTTTTGTATGACAAGTATAGAATATGAAAAGCAGCAAGGATTTTAATGGTTGATGAAAAATTAGTTTCAGGTAAAACTTAAGGACAACATAGTCGGTGAGATATGCTTTCTTTGTAATCAAACTATTAACTAATCTCTACTCCAAATGATTCTTTTCACATCTCACTTTTTATTTTTTACTGTCTATCAAAGCACCTTGTTTTATTTTCTTCTCAGCACTTATCACCATCTAAAATTATCTTTGTGATATCTTTCCTTGTTAATGAGCAATTGACCTTGTCAGCTTTGTTCACAAGTGAATCCCCAACACCCAGCACAGTCACTGGTACATAGGTCCTCAAAAAACACCATAATTTTGGGACGCCTGGGTGGTTCAGTCAGTTGAGCATCTGGCTCTTGATTTCTGCTCAAGTCATGATCTCAGGGTCGTGAGATCGAGTCCCATGTGGAGCCCCTCACTGGGCTGCACACTCAACAGAGTCAGCTTGAGATTCTCTCCCTCTGCTCCTCCCCCCTGCTCTCTCTCTCTCTTTCAAATAAAAAAATAAAATCTTTAAGAAAAGTACTATAACATTAAAATGATAATTAAAAGAAACATGACGGGCACCTGGGTGGCTCGGTGGGTTAAACATCTGCCTTTGGCTGAGGTCATGATCCCAGGGTGCTGGGATCGAGCCCCGCATGGGGCTCTCTGCTCAGCCTGGAGCCTGCTTCCGCCTCTCTCTCTGCCTGCCTCTCTGCCTACTTGTGATCTCTGTCAAATGAATAAATAAAATCTTAAAAAAAATAAATAAAAAAATAAAAGAAACATGAATGGAGGCATTCTCTTCAGATGTGTATTTTCCAAAAGTTCTGCAGATGGCTTTCTTAACCTTTTTTTGTTGTTGTTAAAAAAAAAAAAAAAAACTTGTATCTTTCTTTTTCTTGCTGTCTCTTTCTAGTTGGGAAGAAGGGAAAACATTTTGTCATGAATGATGAATGAAAAATGTTCCTTGATCTGAGAACTTAAGAATAAGCTACAGAAACATGGGCTTTTATTTAGAGATCTTAGAGCTCTCAAAAGATACACATTGTTAAGTTCTCTCTAGAAAAACAAAAAACAAAAGCAAAACAAAAAAAACAAACAAAAAAACATTAGCCAGACTTCTAGTTAAGTAAGCCACAGAAAAGTTTGATTTCTCCTTCAAAAATCTGAAATCCACCTGCAGGTATGGATTCTGATTAAAAAGCATTTTTCTAGAATTAGCAGCATTGTAGCCTCGCTTCTGTCTTTTGAACAGCAATCTAAGAGAATGGCTAAAACATGGGCTCCGCAACAAGGGTGCCAGAATTTGGCTTCTGGCTCTTCTGTTTAGTAGCTGTGTAATTTTCGGGAACTTAAACAACCTCTTTGTGTTTTAGGTTTCCTCATCTGAAAAATGGAGTAATGATGGGAGCTTCTTTTTAGGGTTGTAAAGAATAAAGGAGTTAATACATCTCAGGTCTTTGGAAAAGTATGTGGCTTACAGAGGGGGCTCAAAAAGTTTTCTGTTATCTATTCCAAGGTAAAGTGTCCAAAGTGATATCTGTAGTGCAAAATTATCTACCCTCACAGATATCAAATTGTCTCCTTAGAGAAAGGTCAGACCAAGTGTGGCTAGGCACATTGATTTTGAACACATATGACCTGTTCCCCATTTTATGGACCTGTTTGATGTTTTACGGACTGAGACTCACTTAGGGAATAGCTAATACTAAAGAACTAATGTTCATTGGGTGGCAGACTACAGTATTTCTAACTTCTTATGATGCTAGAAGGTTGTAGTAGCATCTTCCAAAGCAAAGTCATCGAGAGATAATAAAACGGAAGGAGTTTTAACACCAAACCGAGATTTGTTTCATCTCCCTTTCTGGCTACTGTCTTCTCAGGTGGGCCTGAGCAAACAAACAAACAAACAAAAATTCCATCTACACTAGCAAGTCTCCATATCGAGTTATCACATGTCCTTCCAAGAAAAGGATCTGAGATGATCTGAATATATGAACATGAGGATCCTGAATTCTTTCTTAGTCAACAAAGGCTTGTCAAGTGGCTACTTACCGTGCCAGATTCAGTCCCAACTCTAGATCCAGAACTGGAAACAAAACAAACCCGAAACACCATGCCTCCCTACTGCTCTTTAACAGCTTAGAATGTAGTCAGATGGAGATGGACCATGGACATACATTAGAGAAAAGGAATCCACCTCTGGGAGAAGGAGAGAATTTTGATTTCAGGAACAAGGAGAGGTAGGTTTAGCATCGTAAAAAGGCAGAAGGGGGAAAGCTAGTGTGAGCAGAAAGAAGAACACAGAAAAAGCTGAGGCTAGATGCAGCAGGGCGGGTTCTGGAACCACAAGTAATTCAGTACTGACTCCAGTAGAGACTTCTGACTCCTTATGCAGCTAAATCTCCAGAGGAGTTGGGTTTTTTCCACTCCTTTCTGTCCTTCTGTCTTTCCTTCTTTCCTTTTTCCTTTCTTCCTTCTTTCCTCCCTCTGTCTCTCCTTTCCTCCCTTCCTTCCTTCCTTTCTTCCCTCTTTCCCCTCAGAGATTTTTAAAGTAACAGGTCAAGGGGTGGTGACCATGCCTTGGTATTGTTAAGTGCATCCTAGGTGATACTGCAGTGCCAGGTGATGAAAACAACCAAAGGTGGTATCAAACAGAAGACCTGACCTTGACTATTACAGAGAGCAACTTCAACACCATGCCTAGAGCAGTAGGATGACCTTGGAGAGTTTCATGTTTGGGGTGGAAGGATATACTCAGAAATTCACTCTGACTATATTACTCCTGCCAACTTGAGGGCTGAAGGGGAGTGAGACCAGAGGCAGAGACCACGTAAGATGCTCATGTGGTAATCCAGATGACTGCCTACAGATTTCCTGGTTGTTTCTTAACTCTGACCTCTTAAGTGGAGCAGCGTCCCCTGAAAAGACACCTAGGCAATCCTTAACTGCTAAAACTCAAGGGGAAGCCACTGAACTACGAACCCTCACGAGTCACAAGGGCAATCACTCAAATAGGGGTTCTTAGTTCTAATGGATTTCAACAGACTATAGGCACCTAAAATTGTCTGTAAAATTCTTTACCTTTCTGGGCATGTGTTAATTTTCTTGAGTGCTGGTCAACAGTTCTCATCACCTCAGCAAAGTGTTAGATGATCCCCACAAGTCAACAGCACATGAGAAAGGAGCACAACGTCCTGCTGTGGGTGAGGCAGGCATGTTTAGAAATTTAGTTATTCCTTGGGGCACCTGGGTGGCTCAGTGGGTTAAAGCCTCTGCCTTTGGCTCAGGTCACGATCTCAGGGTCCTGGGATCGAGCCCCGCATCGGGCTCTCTGCTCAGCAGGGAGCCTGCTTCCTCCTCCCTCTCTGCCTGCCTCTCTGACTACTTGTGATCTCTCTGTCTCTGTCAAGTAAATAAATAAAATCTTAAAAAAAAAAAAAGAAATTTAGTTATTCCAGATATAGCTCTGATATAATATGTGGGTGTTTTAAAAATTGTTCCTTAACTTGAATTCTCCTGTGGTTTCTAAACTGCAAAAACATAAAATCATCTAGGGAGATTACGAGGAGTACAGAATTGCAAACCTCATCTCAGAATTATTGAATAAGGACCTACAGGGGAGGACCAAAGTGATTTTAATAGCCAGTCAGGTTCAGGAACCACTGAGATACTTCTTTACTTATAGGAGTATTTACTTATAATCTTTACTGTCTTGCTTTTATTGTTATAAATCTTAATTATTAATGCATAAAGACCAAACCAGGATTTTTCTTTTAAAGTAATACATCAAATTAATAATAATAATAATAATAAATGAAAATACTATAACATCACCAATTCTATAACTCTCTGAATATGGGAGCATATAGATAATCCATTTTATAATTCTGGAGAATTTTTTGAGTTGGAAGGTTTTTATTGTTTTTTGTCTGCATCTCCATTCCCCCTCTCTCTACCAAGAACTGTTCTTCAATCTTCTTCTAATAGTACTGTTTCTACTTAAGATATTTGTGCCAAGGTGAAAATCCTTCTAAATTGCCCTATCTCAGCACTTGAAATAAATAGATACTCTTTTTAAGAAAGAGGCTTCCTGGTTTGGGGAAATTATTTTTCACTCTTATATGAATCTGGCCCTCCCATGAATAGCCTTCTTATTTTCCTCTCCTTATGCTATCTGCTCCACATCTGGTATCCAATACAAGGCAGACACAGCATGTTATCAACCACAAGAAGAAAGAAACATAAGGTCCTTAGAAATCTTGGATCTCATTTATGGTACTATTGAAGGCATACTCTGGAATATCAGAAAAGCTTTAGATAATTAAAAATGAAATGTAAGAATGTGTTGTCCTAGACAATTATGAAGGCAGAAAGGAGACCTTTTGTATGTTGCTGGGCTACTGCTATCTCCAAGGACAGCTTGAAATAGCAGCAGGAACATTATGATATTCAGAAGGACTGATTATATAGGATTGATACAGTATTTGATATGATTTCTTATTCTAACAGATTTAATAATATATATTTGACATAGTTTAATATTTTAAATGACAGCAACACAGTTGCTGTTTTGATGTACACCTTTCAAAAGGAAATATTTTAAATAAGTTCCACAGAAATAATCCAATCTAGAAAAATCTAGTTAAAAATTTTTTTTTAAGATTTTTAATTTTTTTTAAGATTTTATTTATTTATTTGATAGAGAGAGATCACAAGTAGGCAGAGAGGCAGGCAGAGAGAGAGAGGAGAAAGCAGGCTCCCTGCCAAGCAGAGAGCCCAATGTGGGACTCGATCCCAGGATCCTGAGATCATGACCTGAGCCGAAGGCAGAGGCTAAACCCACTGAGCCACCTAGGCGCCCAAGATTTTTAAAACTTTTAAGTAATCTCTACACCCAATGTGGGGCTCAAATTTACAACCCTGAGGTCAAGAGTCACTCACTCTTGACTGAGCCAGCCAGGTGCTCCTAAAAATGGTTTTATTAGAACTGGGGCTAGCAACCTCTGGCATGGTTTGCTTTGTACCTACTCCCTATTTGGTTTTTTGTTTTCTTTTTTCTCCTGCTTCCTTTCAGGAAGCTTTTTTCCACTTTTTTCTATCTCACTGTTATCCTTTGGCTCTTCTGTGGTTTATCCCAGCTTCTGTCTCAGAGTTCTGTACCCACAGCTCTGTGGAGCTTTACACAGTCTCTCAGGAGAAAAACACCGTGTGTTCCCTTTATAAGGACACCCGAGAGAAAGGAAGGACCAGGAATTGAAGAAATTTGAATTCTGTATGTGCAGTTTTCTTTTCTTTTCTTTTCTCTTTTCATTTCTTTCTTTCTTTCTTTCTTTCTTTCTTTCTTTCTTTCTTTCTTTCTTTCTTTCTTTTTTCCTTTCTAACTTTGGGTGGGTTCCCTATTGTCATTCCTTTGCCTTATAGGAGTTATCATCCTATTACACTTTCTTCTTTTTTCTTTTTCTTTCTTTTTTTTACATTTTTAAAAATTTAACACGTAACATAGAATTTCTCATTGTTGTGTAGTAACAAGTTATCAGACTCTTTTGGGTTTAGTTTTTGCTATCAACTGAAAATATCATCAGGTGAAGAGATAAAGTCTATCTTTAGAAGTCTGACCGTGTTTTAATTTTCCTGAAAAAATGTGCCCCAAGTCCTGAGCGTACGTCACATCTTCTGTCCAGTCTTTCCTCTCCCTACATTTAGAATCACACTGGGAGAGAAATGGTTTAAGGACTGCTCAGGGCCAAAAGGCTTTTCTTGGAGCAGTGGTTCTCAGTGGGCTGATTTTGTCCCTTTCCACGGACCTGCAACATTTGACTGGATCTGGAGACATGTTTTGTTTTTGGAACTGAAGAGGTTGGGTGCCTGGGTGGCTCAGTGGGCTAAGCGTCTGCCTGGGGCTTGGGTCATGAGCCCTGGGTTCTGGGATTGAGTTCTGCATTGGGCTTCTTACTCAGTGGGGAGCCTGCTTCTCCCTCTGCCTGCTGCTCCTTCTGCTTGTGCTCCTTCTCTTTCTCTCTCTCTGACAAGTAAATCTTAAACAAAAACAAAAACAAAAACACACCAAATAGGTGCCACTGCCTTGTAGTGGGCAGAGGCCAGTGACTCTGCCAAACTCCCTCTAGTGTACCCCATAGCTCCCCACTTTATCTACTGCAGCCAAACAAAGAATGGTCAAGCCAGAGTGTCAACAGCAACGAGGTCGAGAAACCAGCCCTGTTCTAGACCTCAGCTGGGCTCTGTTACAACGCTTGCTTGATCCATGGGAAGCAATAGGAAAATGTGTTCGTGAGACTTGATGCTGAGTCACAGATGATGATTGTGTGAACTTCGGGAAAACTGGCTCTGCTTGTTAGACTTGATGGGTGTGTATGTGTCTCCCAGGCACTTGGTGTGTTTGTAATGGAAAGTGAAATGGAGTCTCTTAAGCAAGGGTTGCGAGGGTTGGACACAATCTATTTAAAGAGCATAGACAGGGTCGCCTGGGTGGCTCAGTGGGTTAAAGCCTCTGCCTTCGGCTCAGGTCCTGGTCTCAGGGTCCTGGGATCGAGCCTCACATCAGTCTCTCTGCTCAGCAGGGAGCCTGCTTCCTCTCTCTCTCTCTGCCTGTGCCTCTGCCTATGTGTGGTCTCTATCTGTCAAATAAATAAATAAAATCTTTAAAGAAAAAAAAAAAAGAGCATAGACAGAGAGCAGCAGCCTGGGCTCTGCCTTCAGTTGGTCACAGGGCTTGAGCAAGTCCCACTTGGGGCCTCCCTTCTCTTATCTGTCAAATAAGGGTTTGAACTAGCTCATTGCTTCCTGTTCCAAAACTGTATAATGAATGAAAAAAACGACCTCACGGTTAAATGGAAATATTTAATATAATTGAGACTGGACATCTTCTTAATTTGTCGTTCCCTAAAATTTTTCTCTTTCAAAACGAGAATCATCTTTAAATATCTGTACTCAAGATATATTGTCTCGAATAAGCTTTGTATTCTAGGAAGACAGAGTTTCCGTTGATGGTTAAATGCACTTTGCGATGTGCTTCCTATAGAAAAATCTAGTTTGTCTAGCCACTTGTTTTACTCTTGTCTTGAAGAACTGTCAGTGTCTTTCTACTGGAAATACCCCGAGCTGGCTGCCCACTAAAGCTCTCTGGAAAGACACTAGGGTAGAATCAGGTCTGAGGAGAGCCACTGGGAATTGTGGCCTGTAATGACCTCAGGCTTTATCCTGTACCACACCCTTCTCTGAAAACTCCCTGGATCAATGGAGCATTGGTCTGACTCATTAGTGCCCAGAAGTTTATGAGCGGGAGAGAGGAAAAGAAAATAGGAATGCTCAGCATATACAACACACTTGACAAATGCTATCGAATGTAATCACCACAAGTACTAACTGAATGAATAATATTAATATCCCTGTAACTGATAAGAAACCCAAGTTCAGAAAAGCTGACTTATTTACAAGCTATAGAAAACTTGATTCAAGGGGACTTCAATAATAAAATTAATTTATGGGGTACTGCCACTGAGAAGTCTTGAGGTTGATGTAAAGTTTGGTCCAACGCCTTAAAATATATCACCATTGTCCCAGTTTCTATTTCTCCTTTGTGTTTCCCCGAAGTGTTGGTTTTAGCTTTAGGCTAGACTGTGCCTCCTGGAAGCGCTGGGCTATCACTGCAGGACCCCCTCCTACTACTCCAGTAGTGATGACCCTGCAAGCCCAGGGTTTACTCTCTCTCTCTGGCTCTTGTCGGGTCACCTATTTCTCCCCAGACTAATCACTTAGAGTTGAGGAGGGTCAGATGGTGCCGGGAAATGTTTGATCCATCTGGGCCCAGTCCTAGTGTTGCAACAGATTAGAAATTGATTGGATTCCTCAAAGGAAGACCTGGGTACTATTGCAAGCAAAATTTGAAGGGCTAGATACACATAGCAATTCAAAGTTGAGTTAGGAAATGAACAAAGTGTCTGGGGTTTATCATATAAAACTAATTTTTTAAACAATCTAAAACTAACTTGGAATTCAAGTACCAAATGAGCAAAAAGATTTTTGCCAGAATCTGGACGACTGAGCTTGAATTCCCAATAACGTTCTAAAAACTCTTGTAATTTTATATTAGTAGAGTTTATTATTTAGTGAAATTTTGAAGTTGATTTAGATAAACACTAAGTACAATTTTTGTTCACTGATTTTATTATTGGATGCATTCGTCCCACTGATTGGTAGCAATCCTTGCTAAAAGGTAACCAAGACCAAACGATTCCCTGCATCCATCCCTCTGATCATCTTGGGATGGAGTCATAAGAAAGAATCTGAAAGATCTCTAGACCAATCCAAGTGTCTTTTTCCCTTACACTTCTCAGTTTCCAAAGATGACTCCCTTTGTTTTTAGCTGTGAGTTATTTAATCGTGACTAATATGATGATTTTTAAAGCAGCTTGAGTCAATTCCATATGATTTTAAAATAATGAAGCTAACAATTTTAAAAGGAACACTACATTATTGTTTCAATCAAAGAGATTTTTCTCTCCATAATATCAACTATAAACATCTTTAATTAAGAGAATTCATAAGGTCCAAGGGAGATTGCCTGAGCAGCAGCCACTTAATCTGTAGAAACAAAAACCATGGAATGTAGACTTTAAACTTGTTTGTCCTCAAGAAGGGACTAGAACTCAATTTAATCTGAAATGGCAGGATTTATGTGAGTTGGATGTTGCAGCATTTCTCTGTGTGGACAGATATCGGGTTAAGAGAAAAAACAGGTTTCTTGTCCATCACGTAACTATCAATATACCAAAATAGTCTTTGATTACCAACAGTCCAGCTGGATGGAAAATGTATTCCTCCCTTTTAAAAATTACTTGTTTTGCTAGGTGAGAAACCTAAGGCTGAACAAAATGTCACTTGTGAAGAAATTAGCCCAGAAATTTCAAATATTAATTTTTGGTTTACCTCAGATTACCTTTAGACCACAAGGTAGAAATTATTTTTAAAAAAAACCCCACAAAACCTCCTTTATAACATTAGCTATTAAAACAGAAAACAGACCACAACCGTGAAATGATAATCCTCTTCGTGGACTTATGTAGAAGCGCTTATTGTCTGCAGGCAGAAGTCAGAGTTGGCCTCCTGCTGATTGGTCTTCTCTCGGCTGGCGGGTTCAGGATGTCACCCTTTGAGTGCCAAGAGGTAGACGGCATATTCAGAGAAGAGGGACTTTGGCGGTGAAAAGCCTCAAGATGAGGTCATGTCCAGTCTGGATTTGTTGAAGGAACGTGGGTGTTTAATCTAGGAAATGGTCGGCCCTCATTTCTTTTTCCAAATAACCAGAAGGTTAACTTGACCTAGCAAACTAAGTGCCCTATTCTGTAGCCCCTCATGGAAAACCAGAAGCAGTGAAGGGAGGCTCCAGAGAGCAGCTAGGGACCCAAATGATAGAGCCCCAAGTCGGGGGCTCAAATACCAGCTCCACTGCACGCTAATTATAGGGCCTTGGCAAGATATTTACCACTCTGAGGCTCAGTTTCCCTGTCTGGTAAGTAGGGAAAATAGCAACTAACTTGCAGGGTTATTATAGTAATCAAATGAGTCAACAATGTATGCAAAGTGCTCAGTGTAGCAACTGGTATGAAGGATTCAACACATAGTGGCTGGATAGTTGCTTCATCATCACACTCTTACTCTGATTTTTCAGAAATCTCCAGTGATAAAGACTCTTGCCTTTGGAAACACCCATTTCAGCTACAGCTGGAGAGATTCAAGTAGCTTCTTAAGGTGTGAGGAATATGGGCTTGAAGTCAGCTGGTCTGGCCTTAAATTGCAGTTCTGACATTTACTAGCTCACTTACCTTGGATAAGATATTTAATTTGTATGAGCCTCAGTTTTCTTATCCTTTTTAAAATTATTATTTTATGTTAGTCACCATATAGTACGTCATTCATTTTTGATATAGTGTTCCATGATTTATTGTTTGGGTATAATTCCCCGTGCTCCATGCAATCCGTGTCCTCCTTAATACCCATCATTGGGCTCACCCATTCCCTCAACTCTCCCCCCTCCAAAACCCTCCGTTTGTTTCTCAGGGTCCACAGTCTCTCATGGTTCATCTCCCCCTCCGATTTTCCCTCTTCATTTTTCCTTTCCTTCTCCTAATGTCCTCCATGGTATTCCTTATGTTCCACAAGTAAGTGAAACCATATGGTAATTGACTTTCTGTGCTTGACTTATTTCACTCAGCATAATCTCCTCCAGTCCCATCCATGCTGATGCAAAAGTTGGGTATTCATCATTTTTGATGGCAGAGTAATATTCTATTGCACATATAGATCATACCTTCTTTATCCATTTGTCTGTTGAAGGGCATCTTGGCTCTTCCCACAGTTTGGCTATTGTGGACATTGCTGCTAGGAACATTGGGGTGCATATATATGGCCCTTCTTTTCACTACATCTGTATCTCTGGGGTAAATACTCAGTAGTGCAATTGCCGGGTCATAGGGTAGCTCTATTTCTAATTAAAATATTAAAAATTAAAAATACAGTTTTCTTATCTTAAATTATGATAATGACATCTCTTTTGCAAGTGTAATAAATATTCTCATCAAAAGAAGAGTACAACTTTTTGAGCATGTACTCAGGGTCAGGCAGTATTCTAAATGCTTTTTATATGCATTCATTTATTTAATTGTTTCAGTAGAACTGGGAGGAGGTTGTTATGATCATTCCCATTTTATAGATGAGGAAACTGAGGCAAGCAAAATTAAGTCATCTCCCCACGGTCACACAGTTAATAAGGGGTAGAGCAGGAATCGTGAACCCGAAATGTCTGGCTTCTGGGGCTATGAGCCCGTGAGCATTCCCATCACAGTGTTTGACCTTGAGCATACATTTGTTCCTTCCTCCCCCACATTCTGGAAGACCACTTAGCTGCCATAACCTTATGTGAACAGGGAAACAATGAGTCCAACTTTACAAGGGTAGTAATTTGAGAGTCCAGACTTACCTTCCTTGAATGCCAGTACATGAACTAGGGCCAGATTGCCAGTTAGTGGAAGGTCACTTTGAAAAGTATTAATGAGCAGAGGAAATCTAATGAATAAGATGAAAACCTGAGTGTAAGCCAACCCCCCATTCTCCAGGTACTATGGATAACATAATTAAATTAACAGAAGCAAAGATGGAGAGTGTATTGAGTACGAAATAAATGGGTGTGGAAACTCGACCTCCACCTCAGTCATGCAAGGCTGTGCTATTTAGAAAGAGCAAAAGGAGCGACATCAAGGTCCAGAGAAGACTTTGTGAGAAACATCCTTAATTACAGTAGGTGTACAATAGGAGAAAGGTGAACTTTCTGCTCAAGGCATGTCTTTTTTTTTTTTTTTTTCTTAAAGATTTATTTATTTGACAGACAGAGAGCACTAGTAGGCAGAGAGGCAGGCGGGGGCGGGGTGGAGCAGGCTCCCCACCGAAGCAGAGAGCCCGATGCGGGACCCGATCCCAGGACCCCGGGATTATGACCTGAGCCGAAGGCAGCAGCTTAACCCACTGAGCCACCCACGCCCCCGTCAAGACATAAGTCCTGAGAAAGAAAAACAACTGGTTAGGAAAAGGGTTCAAAGACCCTGATTCAAGGGGCTCCTGAGTGGCTCAGCCAGTTAAGCCTCTGCCTTCGGCTCAGGTCATGATCCCAGTGTCTTGGGCTTGAGTTCGGGCTCTCTGCTTAGCGGGGAGTCTGCTTCTCCCTCTCCATCTGTCTGCTGCTCTGCCTACTTGTACTCTCTCTCTCTGTCAAATAAATAAATAAAATCTTAAATAGACTCTTATTCACATCCGGTAAAGCTGGGTCCCCTGAAGAGCTCTGCTCCTGTAGCTCAGTGACTGTGACACTGAGAGAAGGTGACAAAGAGCAAGACTGTGTGGCTGTGGGTTTATCTCATACACATATATGAATGCACATGAGTTCACACACATACATGTAGACATATATTTCAAGATTATACCCCTAAAAATAATTTCAATTGATCATCTCTCAGTTATTCCTTAACTAATTATTTAGACAAAAGTGTCCCCAAGTTTTCATGCAGGATACAGAAGAGAAAAAGAAGTTTTGTGATTCTTCAGTTGGAATTTGACTCACGGCCAAATTAATTTCTCTTTGCAGTGTTTTTTTAATCCCCTTCCCTAAACAGTGTTAAGGAAATGATGAATATTTTTTCACAAGAGCAAACACACATATTTTGGTTCCCTAGATTCTATCATGGCGTAAATACCTAAAGGAGATATCAATGTTGTGAAAACTCTGAAGTAGCTGGAAGGCAGAAGTGCAGTGGGGAATTTTCCAGAATGCACATTGACAGCAAGTTGTGGCAGAATGTTGAGCAGGGAGTACGGGATGACATTTGGTAATTCTCTAATTCTCAAGAGAAGAGAATGACTCAAGTGTTTCTAGAGAAGCAGAACAGTGTCTGTATCAGAATAAGAGAAGGGCAAAATAACTAACTGCTGTTGTATAAGATAAAGGCATAGCAATGACTTATTGTGAAGGAAAGGCCTTTACAAAACGAGTGGACTCGAAAGACTATTTTTAAAATTTACTAAGAGTGCCAAATAATAATGAAAAACATCTGTTCATCTTTCCCCAAATAACAGATAAATAAAATATAAAGTGAACAGAGAGTGGAGATTTTGTCTCCTTTACACTGAGAAGAGTAACTGTTGAAGCAGTACTTTTTCTCCAGCCAGTTGGAGGGAAATAGATGCTTTGGGTGCCATCTAGTGGGTAAGTGAAGGAAGGCAACTAAAAGAGTGAGAATTTTTTATAATTCCTTCACAGGGAAAAAAAAAATGCCTATAATGAAACATTTCAGTTTCAGGGAGAAGGCATTAGTTCGAATCTTATTAAGAAAATCAGTGCTTATTGATATGAGCAAGAATTTGGAGATGACTACTGGGTATTTACCCCAAAGATACAGATGTAGTGAAAAGAAGGGCCATCTGTACCCCAATGTTTATAGCCGCAATGGCCACGGTCGCCAAACTGTGGAAAGAAACAAGATGCCCTTCAACGGACAAATGGATAAGGAAGATGTGGTCCATATACACTATGGAGTATTATGCCTCCATCAGAAAGGATGAATACCCAACTTTTGTAGCAACATGGATGGGACTGGAAGAGATTATGCTGGGTGAAATAAGTCAAGCAGAGAGAGTCAATTATCATATGGTTTCACTTATTTGTGGAGCATAACAAATAGCATGGAGGACAAGGGGAGTTAGAGAGGAGAAGGGAGTTGGGGGAAATTTGAAGGGGAGGTGAACCATGAGAAACTATGGACTCTGAAAAACAATCTGAGGGGTTTGAGGGGGCGGGGGGTGGGAGGTTGGGGGAGCCAGGTGGTGGGTATCATAGCGGGCACGGATTGCATGGAGCACTGGGTGTGGTACAAAAATAATGAATACTGTTATACCGAAAATAAATAAAAAGTAAATTAAAAAAAAAAAGAATTTGGAGGTGATTTGGAGAAGGCAAGGACTTCGGCCTCTCAGGTTTTGCTGAATGGCCTGTACATAGAATGACATCCGGCCCACTGTATGAACTTGTGGTGAGCCTGTTTGAAACAAAATGAATAAATGGAGACGAATATTATAGGATTTCAGAAATCACATATATCTTGTTCTGCATGTATATTGCATCCACCTATGTTTTTTTAAAAAGGAATGGTATAACTTTTACAGATCATTTTAGATAATTAAATTAGACTTCTTTGCATCAAAGCATTGTTATTGTGGAATCTTCAAAATCATGTTAGCGGTTCTTTGTAGAGTTTGAAATGGAATATCAGAAAATCTAGAATATTCAAGCTCTAAAATTCATATTTCTCGGCTCTTTCTTTCTTTCTTTCTTTCTTTCATTTTGCTCATTTTCACAGATAGAAGATGGAGATTCACATATATTGTATCTCTTTGATGAACTAGATGTCTTATTTATACCTTAATTTATATAATCTTCACAAAGACAACCGGGTAATTAAAACAACAACAACAACAAGGCTCAGTGATTAGTTTATATAGTCATAAAGTCCACCCAAGATTTTTGGCTTGAAAACTTGTCATTTTGGTACCATTATCTGGGTCCAAGGAGTTGGTTTAGAGTTGGACATGTAACCCATTATGGCCAATGAGACAGAGAAGAGGTCTTCCAGAAAAGTTTCTTATCCTGCATAACAAGAAATATGAGAGAGAAATGCTTTCTTTTCTGCTTCTTGACATTTTCTGAAAATGCTGATACCTGGAATTGCCGCAGTCATCTTGTGGCCATGAGGGGAACGAGTTCACATATCAAGGATGACAAAGTAAACAGATGGGAAGATAGGCATTTTTGGCATTATGGGAGCAACTAAGTGAACCAACCCAGAGGCTGCTCTACCTTGAACTTATTGCATGGATAGTAAAGAACCTCCTTTAGAAAACGATTTAGAGATTATTTTTCTGTTAATTGCAGTTGAAAACATCTCAATTAAAACATTTAAGTGGAATGTAAGAATAAATGATCAGAAATAGTTTGCTTCAACACTGTGAAAGGGGTGCTGGGGTGGCTCAGACGGTTAAGCATCTGCTTTCGGCTCAGGTGCAGGTCAGGATCCCCAGATCTTGGGATCAAGCCCTGTGTCAGGCTCCCTGCTCGGGAAGGAGCCTGCTTCTTCCTCTGCTCCCTGCTCCCGCTCATCTTGCTGTGTCTCTCACTCAAATAAATAAACTATTTAATTAAAAAACACTTAGAAAAGAGAGCTAATATAAAAATGAGTGTTAGTGAATCAGAGAGATAATCCTGTATTTTAAAAAAAATCAACAATGGTGCATTGAAAAATGTGTAACAACATGTCTTTTGGGAACTTTAAATTGAGACACGAAGGAGCTAAATTCTGTACAGAGAACAATAAAAAGACCAGAAAACGGAAACTCTGCTTACATTTCATGGGCACCGCAACTTAGTATAGACTGTTAAAAATCTAAGTTTTAATAACTTTCTCAAATGCTGTGTCATGCAAATGGAAAAATAGGTCAGCAAACTTCAGCACACAGGATCCATATTGTAATAAGCTTCTCGCCTACTAAAAATGGTGCGCTTATATTTTCATGCATTGGCATAGATATAATACAAATTCACTTTGCTTTTCCCATCTTAGGTTCCTGCCAAAAGTGAATTTTCCACACTGAATTGTAAGTTCCAATTACTACATATATTTCCCCCATAATTAAAAACATCTATGCTTTTAGCTCTCTACCTTAGTTTTCTGGAAATCAAATCTAAGGAAGAAAAAAACCCCAAAACCAAACCAAACACTTCCAATTAAAGTGAAAATTAAAAATGAAAATAGTTTATTAAAAGAAATTCAAATAAAAGATGAAGACATTTTCAAAGTTAATTGAGGCATTGATTTTATAATTTATAAAAGTAAATTTACAATTACTTGGATTTAATTTCCATAGCAAGACTTGAGACTTGAAAGTTATAGCTATTTGTATTGTAGTCTGTCTTGGGTAAGACACAAGCACGCACGCGCGTGTGCACACCCCCCCCACCCCCAAAAGCCAAACACAAAACAAACTGAAATGATAGTTTCTTTTAAGATAAGATTCAGAATCATTTCCTATAAAATAATTTTTCTGGGTAAAAGATTTAAGGAGTAAACATTTTATTCTTCTCTTTGCCTTTCTTTAGCAGTTGTAACTGGGTGAGGGTTTTGGCAGGGAGAAATGGAGGCACCATTAGTCACACCCTGCTATCTTTTCCTGCTTCTATTTGGTTAATAGAGCAGCCTTGTTGTTCAGATGATCAGCTTGCAATAGAACTAAGTCTCCTCTTATCTCAGGCTAAGGAGAGTACAGTTTAGGTTTGGTATGGCTTTGGAGAAGTTGTTCTGTTACCTTCCTGTGTTTCAAAACAGACCTTTTACCACTCTTTCACTGTTGATGCATTCAAGTCTGAAAGAATTTATATGTAAAACCATCATTCTATCACAGCTCAGAGACATTCCCAGAATATTTTTTTATATAGACATTGTTAGACTATCACAATAAAGTATGTGATATTTTTCATTAACCTCATATATGCCTCTTCATAATTATGTCAGAAATAAAATAAATCAAATGATCATTATTATATCTTCAGAAAATGCCTATGAGATAGATGAATTATTATTCCCATTCTACAGTTAGAGAAACTGAGGCTGAGTGGAAGACTATTTCCTGTGAGATCACATAGCTATCAAGTGGCAGAGCCTGGATTTGAACGCAGGTAGACTGAATATAAAAACTCTGGTAAAGGCAAGTCTCTACTCTTGTTCTGGTGAGACAATAGTTATTTTAATTAGCTTGTTAAAATTATGTCAGAAAGGATCACTCACGTATTACTGGTGGGTATGTAAAATGGCAAATGCTCTTGCCAACAGTTTAGTAATTTCTTATAAAACTAAACATGCAACTGCCATATGGCCAGGCAATTGCACTCTTGGGCATGTAGCCCAGAGACTTGAAAACTGTGTTCATGCAAAAACCTTTCCACAAATGTTCACAGTGGCTTTATTTCTAACAGCTCTGAACTGGGAACAACGCACATGTCCTGCAGCAGGTGAATGGTTAGACAGACCATTATTCCAGACCATACCCTGGAGTACTATTCAGCAGTAAAAAAGAACGAACTGGTGATAGACACAACAACTTGCGTGTGTCTCCAGAGAATTACGCTGAGTGGAGAAAGCCATTCCTAAAAGGTTAGGGACAGATTTTAGTTGTATTACATTTTTGAAATGGCAGAAATCACGGAGAGCCGATCTGTGGTCGTCCATGGTGTAGGATAGGGTAACTGGGTGGGCAGGCAGGAGATGCAGTTGCAAAGGGGAAGACCCACGATTCTTGCGATGATGGAGGTGTGCGGTCTTGCTGCTGGAGTGGTAGATACACAAATCTATGCAGGTGATAAAATTACATGGAATGAAATGTACACGCCCACACACAACTGTATGTGAAACTGGGGAAATTTGGGTAAGATCTGTGAATGGCAGGGGTGCCTTGGTAGCTCAGTCTGTTAAGCCTCCGAGACTCTTGGTTTTGGCTCAGATTGAGCACTGGGCCAGGCTCCCTGGTCAGCAGGGAGTCTGCTTGAAGATTCTCTCTCTATGCCTCTCTTCCCCTCAAATAAATAAATATATCCTAAAAAACAAAAGATCCGTGGATTGGTCAGGGTCCATACTCACTTTTGATATTGTAGTATATTTTTGCAGGTTAGCCTTGGAGGACCCTGAGTAAAAGGTACACGGGATCTCTGTGTTATTTTTTATATCTACATGTGAATCTATAATTTATGTCAAAATAAAAAGTGTAATTAAAAATTACTGGAGATAATCCTAGTATCCTAATTAGAACTACTTTCTCATGTCCCTAAGAAATGTGAACAAAACATTTTATAGTATGTACTTGTAGCCACAAAGTAAGATATAAAAATAAGGTTTCATTCGGCAAACAAAGCAGCCAGCCTTCATTGCTGTATTGCTTTTACTGTTAGTGGTTCATCCACTGACAAGTGATTCAGTACGACCGCATCTTTGTGCTATATGGACATGCATTATACAGTAGCTGTTTTTTTTTTGTTTTTTTTTGAAGTGTGAAAAGAAATCCCTTAACGGTACAGCCTTCCTCTTGCATTAATTCATTATCCGAGCCTGGGCATATTTGTTTGGTTTTCATTTTCTTTGTGTGGCTTTTGTCAAAGACATCGATTTTTAAATGTAAATTGATTTTATTTGTCAGTGCTGACTGATTTTAAAGATAGAATCCAAGTCATTTATTTTTCTTTAAGAAAGTGGTGTAATAGTTTTTCTCACCTTTGATTTGAGCAGGGCAGAGAGGAGGTATGTTTGAAAAGAAATCACTTTCGAAGTCTGCTTTCTTCACACACAGTACTAATGAATCAAGACAGTCTTAAGTTACACAGCTTCTGGTTTGGGCTGTCATTTTCTTCACTCACTCTTGCTCCACAGTCCCCGGCTTCTGTTCCCCTGCCACTTTTGTTCAAGCCGTGCCCGTTGTTATTGGTGTTGATATAATATACACAAGTGAGATTTGCCTTTACGGTTACCATGGAGATGCTGCTTATTAATAAAAGTCTTTCTGCCGAAAGGAATTGTGATGTGATGCATTCACCCAGGTCTGTAAGCAAGTTTTCTACATTCTGAAAATACATATTCAATAGAGAACTGGCTCTGAAAAATTAACCTTTGACATTTACTGTCCCCATCAGTGACCTAGTCCTGTTTCTCAAGAAGTGCACTGTATTTCCGAAGTTGTGACTCCATCCTGCTGACCATAGGGAACTAAATAGAATAAATAAAGCAGGCAGTAGCGCTCCTCTTCCCTCCACCATCCTCCTTCCAATTAAAAAACTTGTGACAATTATTTACATGTCTCCCTGCTATATCCTCCAATCAAAATTATGACTGGCTGTACTTTGTAAATGTATCAAATACCATGACACTTACAGTTGGCATGATCTAGTTGAGAATTTTATTGCAGATTGTCTTGTAATTGTGTGTCCTATCACTTGCACCGACTATGGATGAATCAAAGGCAATATCACTCTGTGCTGGTTTTATATTCCTCTCTTCCTTCCCTCTTCCTTGCCTTACTAACTTAGGGATGAACAGCAAATCACTCAGTGGACAAATGTTTCTTAAGCTCCTACTGTATGCCTAGTTACATTCTAGGAGCTAGAGATACTGCAGTGAATAAGACAAGTTTCTAGATTTTTAAAATTAACATATAATGTGTTTGTTTCAGGGGTACGGGTCTGTGAATCATCAGTCTTACACACTTCACAGCACTCACCATAGCACATACCCTCCCCAATGTCCATCACCCAGCCACCCTATCCTTCCCTCCCTCCCCCCAGCAACCCTCAGTTTGTTTTTTGAGATTAAGAGTCTCTTATGGTTTGTCTCCCTTGCTGGTTTCATCTTGTTTCAGTTTTCCTCCCTTCCCCTATGATCCTCTTTCTTCTTTCTCAAATTCCTCATATCAGTGAGATCATATGATAATTGTCTTTCTTTGATTGACTTATTTCGCTCAGCATAATACCCTCTAGTTCATCCACGTCATTGCAAATGGCAAGATTTCATTTCTTTTGATAGCTGCGTAGTATTCCATTGAATATACATACCACATCTTCTCTATCCATTCATCTATCGATGGACACCTGGGCTCTTTCCATAGTTTGGCTATTGTAGACACTGATGCTGTAGACATTGGGGTACAGGTGCCCTTTTGAATCACTGTGTTCATATCCTTTGGATAAATAGCTAGTAGTGCAGTTGCTGGTTCTGTTTTTACGTTTTGGGGGAACCTCCATACTGTTTTCCAGAGTGGCTGCACCAGTTTGCATTCCCACCAACAGTGTAGGAGGGTTCCCCTTTCTCTGTATCCTCTTCAGCTCTGGAAATAAAAGCTAGAAAATGGGTGTAACTTTAGCTCCTGTAGTGTGAGAAGAATGGAGAATCAGAACCTGACCATTGCTTGAAATGAAGTCTGGAGATAAAGGGCACCCCAGCCCATGAAAGGAAGAGAAGAACAATTTTTGATCAACTATAACTGGGGTTATGGTTTATAAAAAATTGCATAACTGGGATGAAGGGGAAAGCAAAAGCTGCCTAGCACCCAGGACTCATGCTAACCGGTGCACTAGCTTAGTGCCGGGATGCGTACTTGTCCCAGTGTCATCCCTGAGTAAGCCCAGAGTCATCCATGCATGACCTTGTTCTGGGCTGGAGCTCCCAGTGGTCTCGGTGGTTCGTCAGTGGGAGAGAGAAATCTACTGAGAGAGGATAAGAAAACAAGCGAAGACCTGGAAGGGAAAAAACCTCCCATGAAACTGAGCTTAAAAACCCAAATTCCAGAATACATCAGAAATATTATAACTGAAAAGATAAGCAAAAAATACTTAAAGATTGGAATATATAATCCCTCTGGATGAAATGAAAATAACAGAGCAATCTGAGAAATTAGAGTGAGCATGTTTAAGATTTTAACAAGATTTTTCAGAGAGAGAAAAGAAAACAATCCCAAGAACATAAAGATTATGAAAAACAAAAGCAGTAACCTATGAAACAGAATCAATAAAAGCCTCACAAATGAAAAATATTACTATTATGGAAAAAATAACAGGATGAACTCAAGACTAAATGCAGTTAAAAAAATTCTTGTTTTATTTATTTATTTATTTTAAAGATTTATTTATTTGGGGGGCATGGGCACGTAACGGGGAGAGGGGTAATCTCAAGGAGACACCACACTGAGTATGGAGCCCCACACGGGGCTTGATCTCATGACCTGTGAGATCATGACCTGAGTGGAAACCCAAGAATCCGGCGCTCAACCGCCTGAGCCCCCCAGGCTCCTCTGAAAAGAAAAATTTTAAATATTAGGAAAAAGGTGCTGAGAAATATACACATAAACCAGTCAAAGGAGGTAAGACATCGAAAATACATGCATGAAATAGCAGTGAAAAGATGGGTACACTACAGAAAGGTTCCAAAGTTGTTTATTAGGAGTTTTTGAGAAAAAGAATTGAAGAAATAGCTGAGGTGTGGTAGTTAAAGATAGGTTAATATTACACAGAACTGAAAAGAACAGAATTTCGTCTTGAAATGCTGTATAAATACATAGCAGGATATATTTTAAAATAGATTTATTATGTATTCCAATGAGAAGATTCCTCCAAATCAACCTTTGTCTTTTGTGAAAACATGAACTTTAAAGGATGTTGAAGAAACGGTGAGTTTTGTACTTACAGAATTTAAGTATTTACTTTATTCACGCATATACTTAAATTATGTGTTATCTAAATACAGTAATTTAGAAATACTGCTTTTTTCTCCAGCCACACTTAAAAATTGTCACCTGTATCTCAGTTGTTTTGACATGCAGTGTGATATGATTGTACATGTGATGTTGGCACTGGACATTCCCATTCACAGACATTAGTACAGTCTTATTTTAATTTTTATTCTTCTTCTGGGTTTATATTCATAATCCTCATAATGCAAGAATCATTATTGCTTTTTAAAGTCCTCTTTAAAGGCCAAATTTCTAATGGCCTCCAAATCTAGCAAGCATACAGTCAAACCCAGTCATAAATATTAGAATTGTTAATCTTCTTTGCCTTTTTCAATACTAATTTTAACATATGATCTTTGTAAACACCAAAACTAGCATTAATTGTAGAAAAAACATTGCAGGGTGGTTCCTGGCTGTGTTGTTGTAAGCAGTATTTAATGGCTTATGGAAGTGGCCCACGATATTAGAGATTGTGTAGGGATCCAAATGTATGTGGTTATTTCTTTTCTATATTTTTTTGGAAAACAATACTTTATATTTAGTTTATATAGGGCTTCTAATGACCCCTTATTACATATCAGGTGTTAGTCGTGGGCATTATAGCAGGAAACAAGACGGATAATTGTCCTAATCTCCTGGAGTCCACATTCTACTTTGATGATATAGACAATAAGCAAACAAGTAAGCAAATATCAGGTAGTGATGAATACTACACACAATTAAAAATAATTTCAAGAAATTGGATGAAGCTTATCCGGAATCTAGAGGGTTTCCAAGGAATCTATCAGTTTCAAGGGGCTGTTAGACCAGGCTGACCTGAAGTCTCATTTTCAGACCAACCTAGGTCTAGAATTGCTATTTTCTAAATCTAAACCCAGTATTTACCTTTGTACCATTCACCTTTTCTAAAGTTGAACATTTTTTGGAGTATAGTTGAGATGTAGTGTTATCTTGGTTTCAGGGGTACAGCATAGCGGTTTGAGAAGTTCATACGTTATGCTGTGCTTGGCACTGGTGCAGCTCCATCTGCTACCAGACGACCCCAGTACCGTACCATTGACATGACTGACTGCATTCCTTCTGCTGTGCCTTTTACTCCCATGACTTACCCCATAAGTGGAAGCCTGGACCTCTCACTCCTCTTCACCCATTTTGCCCAATGCCCACTGTCTTCCCCTCTGTGACCACCAGTTTGTTCTCTGTAGTTATAGACCTGATTCTGCTTTCCTGTTGTTCATTCATGTGCTTTTTGTTTGTTTAGATTTTGCTGATGAGTAGAATCGTATGGTATTTGTCTTTCTCAGTCCGACTTAGTTCACTTAGCACGATACCTTCTAGGTCCATGTTGACCTCGCATCAAAAATGCATGATATTGAGAAAGTAGGAAGAAGAAAATTGGAAAAGTGTAGAAAATCAAAAGTGAACAAAAAAATAAAACATCTCTGATTTATTGACAGGCAGAGATAAATAATTGTGCATACATGTGTGAGTCTTACTCCTGTTTAGGCCACTTCCAACTTGCCTAGTAGGGATATATGTACTATTACTTTTGCTTGCCCTTTCTTTCTTTCTTTCTTTCCTTCTTTCTTTCTTTCTTTCTTTCATTCTTTCTTTCTTTCTTTCTTTTTCTGTATTGTCATGTGTTGTGTAATCTGGAAAAAACCTACATTATTTTAAACTGGGTGTTATACACAACTAATGAATCACTGAATGCTGCATCAAAAACTAATTATGTACTATAACTTGGCTAACTGAACATAATAAAAAAAATAAAGAACTGATTTCCAAAAAAAATTAAATTGGGACTATTAGCTTTCACTTAGTATTTCAGATTTTTTTTTCTTTTCTATTTGAAGTCATCGAAGTGATTTTTTTTTTACATTTTCTTTTTTCTTTTAAAGATTTATTTATTTATTTATTTGACAGAGAGAGAGAGAGATCACAAGCAGGCAGAGAGGCAGGCAGAGAGAGAGGGGGAAGCAGGCTCCCTGCTGATCAGAAAGCCCCATGCGGGGCTCGATCCCAGGACCCTGAGCAGAGGCTTAACCTGCTGAGCCACTCAGGTGCCCATGAAGTGTTATTTTTAAACCTAAATCTGAAACTTCTTATTAATACATTCTAATGGATATGGTACTTTATTGATTTTGTTTATCTCATATGTAATAATATAAGAATATATTGAACATAATCCAAAAATACTGATTTAAGTATTTTTTCTTCTAAAAGAAAGATGGTTTGCTTATCTGCAAAAGTTTCCTAGGAAAGTGTATTCTATGAATTACTTTCAATTGAGGGAAACCCAATCCATTTACCACGAGTTATTATCTTATGGCATATTTGATATTAACAGGTTAATTTCAGTATGTTAAATTACTTACATTATGAGAAAATTCCTGGATCTTGGAAAGAGATAACCACTCCTTCCTGAAACCTATTTAATATGGAAAATACAGATTCTTCTTCTAATTTCATGCCTGTACGTGAAGAAATCTAATAGAAAATACTGCTAGATAATAGTTCATCATCATTCCAAATGAAAATCTTTACTTCTCTATGCTCACATCCTGTTTCAGGTGATAAGAGACACTCATAGTAACTTTTGTGTTTTATGAAGTCACAGGATGTTTTGTTTGCACAGTTGTTCTGACATAAATGATACTGATTCATTAACTTCTTAATTTCTCGAACGCAAGCAACTCACATAATATTTTAGAATTGTCATTCTCCGTCCTACACTGTGATTCTGGAAAGACACGTGTGTAATATATCCCTGAACTCTGATTTCATTGTCTTGGTACGCTATAGACTTCCACCTATTTATACTTTGTAGAATTGTTAAGGGAAGTTGAAAATTTCTCATGATACTTCCAGTAAAATTTTACTTTCTAATCAAATGTGCCTTTAAAAAAATCAGGAGGGAGACAAAGGATAAGAGATTCTTAATCTCACAGAACAAACTGAGGGTTGCTGGGGGTGGGGGGTAGGGATACCGTGGTTGGGTGATGGACATTGGGGAGGGTATGTGCTATGGTGAGTGCTGTGAACTGTGTAAGACTGATGATGAAATGTGTACGCCTCATTTGCCCCTGTACCCCTAAGGCAAATAATATGTTATATGTTAATAAAAATAATTAGAAAAAATAATTTTAAAAATATGTAAAATTAAAAGGGTGAAATAGTAGAGTCCTTTTAGCTCTAAAAGTACATGATTCAGTACAGTAATCTTTGAGGTCTTTGAAAGTGTTTTTTTCTAAGTGGGAATATCAAACTGTGTTAGCATTGAACAACTGATAGAGGTTTTTAATTGTTTTTGAAAAGTATAGCATTACATCATCCAAGTATACTAATAAGGATATATTATAAGGGTTTTATGATTGGCATTTCCCTGATGATGAGTGATATTGAGCATCTTTTCATATGTCTCTTAGCCATCATATGTTTTCTTTGGATAAATGTCTATTCATGTCTTCTGCCCATTTTTAAATTGGATTTTAAATTTTTGGTGTTGAGTTGTATAAATTACTGGATATTGATCCCTGCAAACTGGTGTGACCACTTTGGAAAATTGTATGGAGTTTCCTCCAAAAAATGAAAAATAGAATTATCATGTGATCTAGATATAGGCACCCTTAGGTTTATTGCAGCATTATTTACAATAGCCAAAATATGGAAGCAACCCAAGTGTCCATCCATAGATAAATGGATAAAGAAGAGGTGGGGGGTGCCTGGGTGGCTCAGTGGGTTAAAGCCTCTGCCTTCAGCTCCAATCATGATCCCAGGGTCCTGGGATCGAGCCCCGCATCAGGCTCTCTGCTCAGCGGGGAGCCTGCTTTCCTCTCTCCCTCTCTCTCTGCCTATTTGTGACCTCTCTCTCTCTCTGTCAAATAAATAAATAAAATCTTAAAAAAAAAAAAGGAAGAGGTGGTACACACACATGCACATGCACACACATGTGCACACACAATGGAATTTTACTCAACCATAGAAAGACTGAGGTCTTGCCATTTGCAACAACGTGGATGGAGCTAGAGGGTATAAGGCTAAGTGGAATAAGTCAGGGAAAGACAAATGCCATATAATTTCACTCATATGTGGAATTTAAGAAACAAAACAAGAAAAAAAGATAACAACAACAACAGACCCTTAAGCAGAGAATAAACTGGTAATTACTAGAGGGGAGGTGGGTGGGGGATGGGTGAAATAGGTGATGGGGAATGAGAGTACACCTACCGTGATGAGCACTGAGGAAGGTAGAGACGTGTTGAATCACTATGTTGTATACCTGAAACTAATAATTCACTGTATATTAACTATACTTAAGTTAAAAAATAAGTAAAAATTTAGAAAAATTAAGAGGTTTTATGGAAAAATGTCTAACAAATGGCTTACGTCATAAGTCTTGAAGGCATTTACACCACACACACACACGCGCGCGTGCGCGCACATACACACACACACCTGTTGTGTGCTGCCTGGAGCAGTGCCCAGCAGCTGCTGGGGTGGGTGGAATGAGACAGCTGAAGTTGCCTTTAGGTCTTGAGGAACAGCTGGTGGTGGAAGGGCACATGTTGGCAATGATGCAGGTGAAGAATCCAGTTTTTCCTGCCAAGCTTTTGCCTGAAAATGGTGGCAACCACACCAGATATGCCTCACTTGAACTTCATGAAAAGGCCACTATGGGGAGAGAGCCCCTGAAGCTTGATCTAGGACTAAAGTGAGGCCAATGAGGTGTAGGATGCAGAATTTAAGGTGGCACGACTAAACGTGCTGACTGCACTTGTAGGACCTTGAGAATGAATTCCACCTTAAATTTTGTGTCCTGTTTGTCTCACCCTATTCCTGCCAACTTTACTCTGCAATGTTTGGTGTCTCTATGTTAAGGGCCACCTATGACCAGGTATAAGTTGGGTGACAAGAAAATCCCAGTGAGGTGAACAAGTGTCATTTTCTTCCACTGATGCATCTGGGATGCATTTGATAATGGGCTTAAAATAAAAACTGAGCTGAGAATTCTGAGTATCAAGGCTCTTCTAGGTTAACTAACATATATTGTTCCATTAGCCACTGTATAGTACATAATTAGTTTTTGATGTAGTGTTCAACGATTCATTAGTTAAGTGTAACACCCAGTGCTCATCAGAGCGCATGCCCTCCTCACTACCCATCACCCTGTTTTAAAACTATATTTAATTTCCACACATGCTCAGTCACATGAAAAAAGGAGAAATGTCCAACTTGATCAAACTGTACAGTCTATTCTTGTTTGTTCTTTGTTCTGGTTGATATCCTGAACGGATCCCAGCTATGCTGCTTTTTCATAACATTGACTTAATCACTGATTACTGAGAATTTTCTCTCCATTCTGCAGTTACTCTGAGTTAGGCTCTAAGTAATGTCTGTCCATGGCTCTAGCTACCTGTATTCAGAATCACACAGAGCTTAGTGAAGTTGGTTAGCTCCCAGCTTTATTAGCAAAAAGCTTGCTCAAACTCTTTATCCTCCAAAAATGGTGTCTCTTTCTCTGAGCAGCATTGCCTGTCCCTGATTGTCCCTCATCAAGAAAGTCTCGTCCTGTTTTAGATTTTGGCATGTCCACGTTTGTTGTAACCTGAGCAAGTCCTCCATTATGTGAAAAATCTGTACCCTCGTGTCATTCCCTGAGTTGTGCTACAGAGAAGCCCATCACTGGCTTCTAATATGTAACCATTTCATGTTCATTATTGTGTAGGGTTTCCATATTACACATGCCTCTTTCTGTTCTAAGTTTTGTGAAAAATGAGCGAGTGAGAGTCACAGAAGTACAGGTGGAACATCCTTTATTTCATTTCTGCTTCTGACCATCAGATCCTAAAGTCCTACTCAGTGCCCTTAAAGCCAAGCTGGCTTCCAATCTATGAATTAATTATCCATTCATAAGACAAACTTCTATCTGCCTTTTCTCTTAAGTGCACTTGTCCTTCCTGGCCTGATTCAGAGTGCCTAAGGCAGGAGTCACACCTTCAAATGTATTGAGTCCAGTCAGAATATATGAATGAATAAAGCTGACAGGTGAAAGAGAAGAGGGTTAGAACTGTGGTAAACAGGCATATAGGCGTTCTCTAGATGTCCTGCCTGGACCCCAAGGTCAAACCAGATGTAACTAATGTAGCATAATCCATAGATATAAAATAAAAATGCATGTGTGTGTGTGTGTGTGTGTGTGTGTGTTGTGCTCTATCACACTTGTACGGGAAACTTTTTTTTATGTAAAGTATTGTATATTATGAAATTTGCATGCATCATATATATCTCTTAAAGAGCCAATTAAAAATGAAAATTTTACAGTTGATCCAGAAGTCCATTCTGGAGATAAGCTAGGTATAAGATAGCCGTTTCCCCAGCAAGGAGAAACAGCAGAATTCCAATTTCTAGGTGAAACAAAATGCTAAAAATAAACTCCATCCAGTGAGACAGGGAGGAGGATTTAACACCAGTGTCAGTCTCATTCAAGTGATTGGGGAGATCAATGAGAAAACATCTTTTCCTGCAATTAATGCTGTTAGCATTTTAAACTGAAAAAATTCCAGGGTAGACAGAAGCCTCACTGAGACAGTAGCGAGACCAAAAACACTGAGGATTCTGCTGTGTTGTAACTTTCTACATTAATTCTTTAATTTATCTGAACCACTTGGAATCCCAAACTATGAAAGCAAATAACATAGAAAACATTACTGAAAACCCCCCAAATTTTATTTATTTTGAAAAACAAAGCTCAAAAATTGAAGTCTCTTGAGATCAGTTTTCTAGATTAAAACTTAAAATATTTAGTTCTTTGTACTAATATTCCCCCAATAACAAAATTTTGTGCATTGATTATAAAAATACTAGATGGTATACAAGCTTAAATGAACAAGGACCAAAAATCTAATTTCCGATAATAATATTAATATAGTAAAATGTTTGGTTTTGTAAATATCAACCATTATTAAATTATCTGTAGGGCTGTGTCTGAACATATATTCCTCTTTCTCTTCTTCTTCTTCTTCTTCTTCTTTTTTTTTTTTAAGATTTTATCCATTTATTTGACAGAATGAGCACAAGCAGGGGGAGCAGGAGGCGGAGGGGGAGGGAGAAGCAGACTCCCCGCTGAGCAGGAAGCCCGAATACAGGGGCTCCATCCCAGGACCCTAGGATCTGACCTGAGCTGAAGACAGAGGCTTAACAGACGGAGCCACCCAGGCATCCCTGAATATACATTCTTCAACTGAGAATGTACCTGTCTCTAACAAGGACACGGGAAGAAAAAATAGAAAACGATGAAAAATAACTTGTTTTATAAGTGCCATATTTCTTTGTAAAACAAACAAAAACACAGTTGTTCTCACAGTATTTCTTTTCTTTTCTTTTTTTTTTCTCACAGTATTTCTTGAGAAAAGCTCTTTCAGGAAGGTGATTGAATGCTTGGCGACGGAAATGATCTGGAGCCACCTTGTGGTCATTTTCTGTAATTGCATGTGGCTTTTAAAACAACCATGGAACCGTATTCTAGAGTAAATAAAGGTAGTTTAAAGCTGAAAAATTCTCTAATTTCTTTCAGAATGCTAGCGTTAACAATATAGGCAACATATTTATAACAGAGGTGCCAGACAAAAATATTTTTGTAGGGACGCCTGGGTGGCTCAGTCGATTAAGATTCTGCCTTCCGCTCAGGTCCTGATCTCAGAGTCCTGGGATCAAGCCCCTCATCCTGCTCCCTGATCGGCAGGAAGTTGGCCTCTCCCTCTTCCTCTGCCTCTCCCCCTGATGTGCCCTCTCTCTCTCTCTCTCTGTTAGATAAATAAATAAAATCTTAAAGGTACACAAACACACACGCATATATGTTTTTGTTTTGTTTTGGTTTTGGTTTTTTTGGTGACAGAAAGCAGTAATGATGATAGTAGCAGTCACTCACTTACTCAGTGCTCCCTGTGTGCCAGGCACTGGGCTGTGGGTCTTGTGTACCTTCATTCACTGGATGGGAAGAACGCTTTAGGGAGAACCAAGGCAGACTAAATCAAGGCCACGCAGATTTACTAAGAAGTGCAGGGGGCATTTGAAAGTCAAATCAATAGTAACTACTACCCTTTTAAAAATACCTATTGTAAAAAAAAAAAAATACCTATTGTATATCAGGCATCAGGTTAAGCTCTTTCTATTTGTTATCTAATCGTTATAACATTCTTACAGGGTAAATATTACTACACCCACTATCTAAATGAAGAGATTCAGACATAATCTGGGTTTAGACAGAATAGAAACCTGCCCTGAGTCATTAGCCGAAAGTGACAAAGCGAGAATTTGAAAGTGGGATGATTTGGTCCTAAAGATGACACTCTTTATATTATGGTGTACTGTATTAACTATATCATAATAATACTTTAATCGTACGTATCTGGATTTATTCATTCACTCACTTGTAACACACACACAATGAGGGAAGGTGTGGGGTAGGGACAAGAGAGAAAGGCTAAAATACAGGCTGTTGGGTTTAAGGCTCAGGGTCCATCTAACAGGATCTAAGAAGCATCTATTTTCTTCAGAGCTGGGAAGTCTGATTAATATGGCTTTAATTATGATGGAAGAAGGCTAAGAGAAAATATCATATATATATGTACATATACACACACACATATACATCTGGGCATTATGGAGGTTATGCTGAATTTTCTCATTTACATACACACACACACCCCCCATGACACATTTTCTGGCATACTTTCTTCTCCTTCCCTGGGTAAATCATTCCTTTCCAAGTTGATACTTGGATATCAGTTTCCTGAGAAGCTTCCCTGGCCAGCTTCCCCAGTCTAATGTCCCTGAAACTTCCATATTCCACTCACCCGCCTTCCGCCTTTCCCAGCACTTTGCACATTTCCCTGTGGTTGTGTTTTCCTGTGCCCCATCAGACACTAAGCTCCATGGCTCTCCATGCCACTTCTTCCATCAGTGGACCACCAGCATTCAATAAAAGCTTGTTGGCAAATGAATTAAGATCTACAAAGAAATCAGTATAAATCACAAAAATAAATGCAGTAAGCACCAGGGATGCAGAGTAGAAGTATAAATTACAGTAAAGTGGATGCACAGAAGGGGCAAATGGCCTATTTGATCTGAGGAAGGAGATGGTTAAACATATTTTTCTTAAGGAAGTGATATTTGATCTGTGTAGGGGCAGATGGGAAGAACAGAAGGTCATCATCAGGAATGAGACTGGCCATCAAATACTAATGTACATGAAAAATAAATTGCCTGGTGAATTTGTTAAAATGCGGATTCCCTGGCCCAATGCCTAGGAGTTAGATTTCAGTGGAATCTTGGAGCCCACATTTCTAAAAAGGTCTTCTGCTGATTTCAGCGCTGATGATCTTGGGACCTCATTTTGAGGAAACCAGAGGCATGAAAAGCATGATGTGTCTGAGGCCTTGCAAGAAGTTCATTGTGGCTGGGATTTGCGATGCAGGAGAAGAATGTTGGAAGGGATGGTTAGGAAATAGTTGAGGCCAGGTTATGAAGAGCCTTGTGGATCGTGCCAAGGAATTTAAATTTTATTCTGTAGTTCTATGGAGCCATTGGTCACCTAAAAGGAGGAAGGAGATAAGATCAAATATGGTTTGACTTCATTGTAGAGTGTGGAATTCATGGGCAAGAGACCAAAGATAGGGTTCCCACCAGATACCTCTCCCACCCACTGCCTCAATGGATCTAAGCAGTGTTTTTCAAAAGACTCTTGGGATCCATAAATTTTCTAGGATGGTCTCTTTAGCTTGTGTCTTTTTTTTTTTTTAAGGTTTTTTATTTATTTGACAGAGATATAGAGTACAAGTAGGCAGAGCAGCAGGCAGAGAGAGAGAGGGAGAAGCAGGGTCTCCGCTGAGCAGAGAGCCCGATGTGAGGCTTGATTCCAGGACCCTGAGATCATGACCTGAGCTGAAGGCAAATGCTTAACCGACTAAGCCACCCAGGTGCCCCACTTTAGCTTGTGTTATGATGTCAATAATAATTTGAGATGAAGGCAGTCTTTCCTCAAGTCATCTCATTGGTTGTTTTATATCCCCTACTACTAGGAAGTTCTAGGGGCTGTTTGCATTTGTGCTTCTCTCTGTATCATGCCTGTGAACTGGCAAGACAGTGTTGGAAAGTGTTGGATCAGTGCCTGGTACACAGTAAGGACTGCACGAGTTTTTACCACGTTTATGACTGCTTTTTGTTAGAAACCTCTCCTAGGCTGTGTTTTCCTGCCATAACTGCAGGGACTTCAGCAACAGCCTGGCAGAGCCAGAGACCTCTTCCAAAGTCTGAGAAACATGCTGTAACGGCCTTCTGATGTGGCCTTACTTGAGCTTACCTTATTAGCACATCCCTGTTAGAGAGGGAGCCTTTGGAAATCATACCAGACTCCGTAGCTGAGATCTCCAAGCAGAGAACATACATGGCTGTCACAACCTCTTACATGACTAATTACCCAGGGTCATGGCACCAAGCTTGAGATAGGAGGGAGCATGGTCAGCACCAAACTTGATTGTCGTTTTTCCAATATCTGAAGACTCTAAAACGCTTACCCTAAGTATCCTTGGTTACTTCTCCTCCTGTACATAGATTGGTGGAAGTTGATGGGAATAAGGCAGATGGGAATCTGGGATTTTGTAAGGTGGAAACTGTTAGGGTTGAAGTATCACGAACTACTTACTT
The DNA here is from genome assembly GCF_009829155.1 of Mustela erminea. Lineage (NCBI taxonomy): Eukaryota > Metazoa > Chordata > Mammalia > Carnivora > Mustelidae > Mustela > Mustela erminea. The sequence goes on from NC_045614.1 coordinate 141,949,766, forward strand.
CAGAATCAAGGGATTAATAAGGACCCATCCTAGGTTCTTCTGGTGGCAAAGCATCAGGACTGGCTTCTTCGTTCTCTCCAGCTTGCCCTGGACACTGGGCTTTAGCTCTGGATTCCTGGTACATCTCTCATGGGCTCCTTGTCACCAACATCTCTCCTGGACGCTCTCCCTCAAGATTTCTTTTCCTCTTTTCATCCCACCCTGACTCCATCCTTTGGTTTTGTTGAGCCCTTTCCCTATACAGAGTTGCATGTCCTTCTTCTGATCCTGCCTGGGTTGAGCAGGGCTCACTGGGGCCCTATTTCAAGAGCCATCTATCACTCGGGCCTCTGTGGACTGGTGTCAGCAGCCCAGAATCAGCTGTACTGCTTCACAAAACATTTCCCTCCAGCCACAATTTAGAAAGTGGCGGATACCATCCACCATCCACCATCAAACGCTGGGCCCTCCTCACAACTCTGTAATGCTTGCATTCTGTAAGAGGACCTGACGGCTGATTCTGCACGCATAGTCCATCACTGTTTTTCTGTGCTCAGGTATTACGCCAAAGGCACATAGTAGCCTAAAGGAAACCCACTCAGAGTTTCTTTTTCAACTTACATAAATAAATGGAGATGGCTCTTTTTGCCCTTGTAATCAAAGCAGAGAAAAGCAGCTGAGGCTCCTTCCCAAATGTCAAGAAATCTGAGTGGGGAGGGCATTATCGAGTGTAATGTGTAGGAAATCGATCTATTCTTTAGCTCCATTGTCTTCCAGCGTGGGCATAGAGTTCCTAGAAAATTCTACTCTTTGTTAGGGGATCCCCTGGGAATTATAGGCTCTTTTGTTCCCTAACTGAAGCATACTTCAGAGAAACCAGGTCCTAGTATTCCTCCCTTGATGGGAAAGGGCTCCAGCTGGGAGCCCTAGAATTTCCGGGCCACCTGGAACAGACTTTGAAGTCTTACCTGAAAGGAGCGAAGACCGTAGACCAGTCGTTCAGATCAAGGCTGTCTGGTTCTATTCTGTTTGAAAATAGAGTCCGAATCAGATTAGATTCCGACTGTTGGCTGGTTTTTATCGACTTCTATCAGTCTAACCACTGTAGGCAAGGTTTGCCCTTGAGCACCCTAGTGATAAGTAGATGATGTGGAAGGAGTGAGGAGTTCTCACTTCTTAAACCTGACCCTAAACCTACTGGCTGCCCTTTAGTAGCCTAGGGCATCCTGACTTCAAATCACACTGTCCGTTTAATGTGTAATAATTTATAGAATTATAATTGTAATGTTCCTTTTTTTTTTTTCCTGCCCTCATGATTAGTTATCTCAAATGCAAATATATTGCAATGACAAAGAATGCTTTATGGTCAATCATTAAGCTCTCTGAAAATGCCATCCTTGTGGAATGCTTCTGGAAAGGTCACCGTTCCTTAAACTCCATTCAGTGCTTCTGTTCTTTTTTTCAGCCTTTGTCTGTTCTTTTGGAGGGAAGAACAAGCACTTCCCAACTCACAGCTTTTGGTTCTATCTTTCCTTCCACACTGCACACCATCTAGTGGAGGCGAGGCAGCCACCACCTTACGTTCCTTCCAGGTTGTCTCTGACGGAGACCACTCGCCATGAGAGCCTGCAGTAGACAAGGATCGTCTATGCTCAGAAGGAACTGAGGTGATACGGACTGTTAACGTTACTCTGGCTGGTATTGGAGGTCTGAGCTGACTCCCCCGTGCTGTACCTGTGACCTCTTACCCCATAGCCTCCTCCCAAAATTTTTTTCCTCCCAGATTTTACATAATGCATTGCACCTTCAGGGCACTCCCAGCACTCAAGACCAAGAGTCCTTGCAAGGGCATGTGGCCAAATGCCTTTTATAGATTTGTAAGGCAGTAATCTTCTGCCACCTCCTGGCATGGCCCTCCATTTATCTGTACTCATATCTCTGCCTGTAGAATTAATGGCTTCAGAGGAAGGAGCTTGTTGCTAATGGGTAGCAATTCTGGAGAGGGGGATCTGGAGGGGTCATGCAGGGTTGAACCTAATAACAGGCCCAGGCCTATGGCCCAGAAGACTTTCTTACTCTGACATTCAGCACGTTTTGTCTTACAATTAGAATATTAATAGCCGATGCTTATAGTGCTTACCCTGTGCCAGGCTTTCTTCTAAATTCTTCACAATGAACTTAGTGCTGTTAACCCCAACACTAAAGAGAGATTTATGAGGGAGAAAACTCCCAATTCTATAATCTCATCCATGAGTCACTTGGAAAGCAATCCAACTGCTTTTCTCTTTAATTCTGTGTCAAAGTATGAGGCTAACATAATAACCTCTACTGGTTGTTTTCCTTGGCATTTCTATAGGACAACTCCCGTCCAAACTGGCCCCCCGAGTTAGCCTGGTCCTAACAGTCTCGTGAATGTTGACTCAGCCACAACCCTGGATGCTCTCCCAACCTTCCCGCTTAGAGGGCACCCCGTGCACCTTTACCAGTTCATACCCTGTCCACACGTTCCACAGCACACGTGGCTATGTTTGGTCATTAGAGTAGGGTGTCTGTTACATCGGATCTATGTGGTGATGTCATTCAGATAAAGGAGAACACTATACCACATTTTCAACAATCCTGGACAGTAACATTTCAAAGTGTAACTTTAGCATACTGCCCCCGTACTTCACGGCCAACCAATAAATTCATTAACAAAATCTGTTTCCTCTTCTATCCTTGATCGATATTGCGAAAGTCCTTTTCAATTCCTGTAGAACTTCTCCTTAAAGCCTGCTTTCATTCATTTCAAATACAGTCATGATGATATACTCCAGGAGGTCATCTCTCTCACATAACTAGCAATCTGGATGTAATTTTAAGCTCAGCTGGGATTCTCCATGTACAGAAATATTTAGCAGTTCGCTTAATGGAAATAGTAATGTGTTACAGAAATGAAGTAGCGTCCATTTCTTTCCTCTGACTGGGAAGCCTATAGCTTACTTACAACACAGCGCTTCTACTCGGACCCTTTGTCCGTGCTAACATGAGCTGTTTCTCTCTGTGTTTCTTCATACATACAGTTTCAGATTTCTATACACAGAGATACATTTCTTCTTTGTATACAATACTTATTTGCCTCTGTTTCTCTTGAGGAGGCAATAATATTCCATTATCGTATTAGTTAGGATGATTTTGATACCAATTAATGGAAACCCTAACTCAAATTAGGCTAAGCAATAAAAACAATTTATTGGTCATGTTAAATAAGATCAAGAATTAGTCCGAGTTCTAGATAAGGCTTGATCCAGTAACTTAGAAAGGTAACCTGTAATTTGACTGCTTAGTTATCTAAAGCATTGCAAATGGCTTTCAACTGCTTTTAGTATTCATATTCATACCTAGCAGAAAGAACCCTTCTGTGGGAGGTGCCTGGGTGGCTCAGTCATTAAGTGTCTTCCTTCAGCTTAGGTCATGGTTCCAGGGTCCTGGGATCGAGTCCCACATCAGGCTCCCTACTCAATGGGAAGCCTGCTTCTCCCTCTCTCACTCCCCCTGTTTGTGTTCGCTCTCTCACTGTGTCTCTCTCTGTCAAATAAATTAATAAAATCTTTTTTAAAAAGAGAATTCTGTGAATTTCTAGTAAAGAATTTCTTTTCTCAAAAGTGCCAGTGCACATTTTCTTGCATCTCAGTGTCCAACTGGGTCACACCCCATCTCCAGGCAATCAGTTCTGGCTGGTAAATGGTACAGACTGACTGGCTTAAGGTATGCAGGGTTCACCTCTGATAATGTGGGATCAGCTTTTGCCAAGCACAGAGGCTTGTACTGAAGAATGTATTTTCATAGGAGGAAGTAGAGCGAGCTTGGATACAGCAAGCTACCCTACCCTGACCATAGTTCTGTCAAATTGAATCCCACTTATTGTCAAGGAAGGCTGTGAAGTGTTACTTACCATCTCTTGTGTGGTCTGTTTCACATGTGCTCTGTATATTTCCCACACTCTTTGCTTTGGTATGCACAGATCTCTGAAACTTCAAGCAGTCTTACTGGATCCCTTCTCAACTATTTTCTTGTGTGAATGAGTAGGTCCTGAGTCAAGTGCTTTACATGTTCACACCTTAGAATTTCACCAAAGTCTTGTGCAGCAGATGCCATCAACTTCTTTCTGGAGATGAAGAAACAACATTAACTAATTTGCTCAGTGTCACATAATTGGTAAGTGATGGAATTGGGATTTATATGAAGGTTGACTGTCTCTAAACCTGCAGCCTTAACGACGACACCATGCCAACTAGCATGTCTCCTGAGACTCACCAGGAGTGCTGGGAGAGCCACATGAACTATTTTGGTTATATTCGGAAAAATCAAGAGAATAAAGAAGTTAGACTCTGTTTCTTGGGGCTAATAGTTTAGTGTTAGGAAATAACGAAGAGTAAGTAGAAATCCTGTATTTCTCTTTTTTATTTTTAATTTTTTATTTTTTATAAACATATATTTTTATCCCCAGGGGTACAGGTCTGTGAATCACCAGGTTTACACACTTCACAGCACTCATCAAAGCACATACCCTCCCCAATGTCCATAACCCCACCCCCCTTCTCCCAACCCCCTCTCCCCCCAGCAACCCTCAGTTTGTTTTGTGAGATTAAGAGTCACTTATGGTTTGTCTCCCTCCCAATCCCATCTTGTTTCATTGATTCTTCTTCTACCCAGAAATCCTGTATTTCTACATTGCTTTTCATCTTTCCCGTTAGGGGAGTGATCTTTGTTCAGAAAGAGTAGCTCATATAGTGGTAATAGGGAATAGATTTTGAAGCTCAGTGAAGACATTACGGAACACCTAGCCATTTTCGTGAGTTCTTGTCTTCTTGCCTGGACAAATTAAATACCAGGACCTGCGAGCAGCTGTGCCAGAGTCAGACTGCTGGAGCAATGACAGCGATCTGTGGTAATGGGAGCTACTCCCAAAGGCCAAAATAAATAAGTGAGCAAACAAACACATAAACATTTACACTATAGACTGACAAGGTGTTCATTGTGGGCAAGTGCCAAAGTAGCTACCCAAACCATAATTTATTAGCACTTAGGAAAGGAAGGTACTCTTCCCAATAAAAGGAAGTAACCCTTCCAAATAAAAATGGCAGACTGAAGAGTCATGTTTACTTCTGCTTTTTTCTTAAGACTCAAAAATCACAATTAAGAACTTAAAAATGCATAAATCTGAGTATGTGTAGTAACAAATGAGAAGGCCCTACATTTTGAAGCTAAAAATGAAATACATGCATTGCTGCTGACCTAGAAGTCCATTGAAAATGAAACCCAAGCCTGTGATCAGACAGAAAAGTCAATGAGAAGTAGGTCTGTTCACTACAAACCTGAAAAGGCTTGGGGAAAGGACACAGGAGTCATGCATAGAAGGGGGATTGGAGGAATCCTTTCTCTTGCTTGGATCCTGAACCTCTACCTTGCACAAAACTGGAGTATTTCTCTAGGAAAAAAGACATACTCAAAAGAAAAGCCTACTGGCTGCATAACAACACCTTATTGCTTTCATTATTTGGATTCAGGTATGTCTCCCTTCTTATTAAGATGAGTCTCTCAAAGCTAAGGACCATATTCTCTTCCAGTCTGTATTCCCAGCATCTATCCCAGTGCCTAGAAAATAGAAGAAATGTATCATAATATACTTTTATTATTATTTGGTTACAGTGGGAGTTTATACCTGTTGACTCAAAATAGTTCTCTTTGAGTCTTGAGATACTATGACTACAAAACAAAAACTTAATTTCCCAAGAAATTATCGAGATTGTGTATAATAGACTGTGACCTTTAAACTGTATAATTGAGAAAATGGGTATCCATTGGGAACAGCACAGTGTAATATCACATATAGGAAGCAGTGAAGAAAATGCAATCATTTCCTCGATGTATTTATTTTTTCATTCTCCGTTCCTCTATAGTTTCCTTCTCTTCATTCTGTTCACTACTCTCTTCACATTTAGAGATCATGTAAGTTTGTTCTGTGTATCTGGTGGATATTATGTATCTCTATGACTCTCTTTTGTTCTAAGATTTATTTATTTGAGAGAGAGAGAGAGAATACACAGCGTGGGGAAGGGAGAGGCAGAGAAAGAGGGAGAAGGAAGCGCAGACTTCCGCACTGAGTGCAGAACCCCATGCAGGGCTGGATCTCAGGACCCTCGGATCAGACCTGAGCTGAATCCAAGAGTCTGATGCTCAACCCACTGCACCCTTATGACTTTCAGTCTTTTATAAACCAGCCAGTGCCATGTGTCCGCTGGTTAACATTCCTGTGTTTAGAGTCAAGGACTTTGGGAATACAGTCCTCTTCCATAATCAAGACAGTGTGCTTTTGGCAAAAGATTAGACAAATTGATCAAGGGAACAGAACAGAGAGTCCAGAAATAGACTCACATAAATACACTAAACTGATTTTTAAAAAAGAAGAAAAAGTAAGACAATGGAGTAAAAATAGTATTTTCAACAAATGGTGTTGGAACATCTACATGCAAAGAAAATGAATCTAGACAGAGACCTTATACTCTTCATTCAAATTAACTCAAAATGTATCAGAAATCTACATATAAAATGCAAAAACATGAGATTCCTATAATATGACATAGGAGAAAACCTTGTGTATGATTATAACTGCTTAGATATAACACCAAGCATGAGCCACTAAAGAAAGAATTGATAAGCTGGATTTTATCAAAATTAAAAATATGCTCTGTGAAAGATAATGTCAAGAGAATGAAAGAACTAGCCACAGACTGGGAAAAAAATATTTGCAAAAGACACATCTGATAAAGGACTGTTAACCAAAATATAAAATGAATTCCTAAAACTCAACAGTAGGAAAACAACCCCAATGAACAAATGGGCCACAGACTTTAACTGACACCTCTCCAGAGAAGACATACAGATGGCAAATAAGAAGATAAAAGGACGTTCCACATCAAATGTAATTAAGAAACTGCAAATTAGAGTAGTAAGATACCACTATACAACTATTAGAATGCCCGAGATCTGGAACGCTAACATCACCAAATGATGGTGAAGATGGGGAGCAATAGGGATTCTCATTCATTGCTGGTGGGAATGAAAAATGATACAGCCTCTTTGGAAGGCAGTCTGGTGATTTTTTACAAAATTAAACACATTCGCACCATATGACCCAGCAATTGTTTATCATGGTATGTCCCTAAAGGAGTTGGTGACTTATGTCACACAAAAATCTGAACATGGATATTCACGGTTGTTTTTTTATAATTGTGAAATCTTGGAAGGAACCAAGATCTACTTAGGTGGTGGTATATCCAGATAATGGAATACTACTTGGTGCTAAAAAAGAAATGAGCCACTAAAATACATGGCGGGAACTTAAAAAATGCACATTATGAAGTGAAAGAAGTTAATCTAAAAAGACTATATGATTCCAGCTATAAGACATTTTAGAAAAGGCGAAACTGTGGAGACAATACAAGAATGGGTGGTTGCCAGGAGTTAGTGAATAGGGAGAAATGAATAGAAAGCACACAGAGAATTTTTAGGGCAATTGAAATTTTTAGGGCAAGTGAAAATTTCTTTGTTTGACACTATAAAAGTGAAGTCATGCCAATATAAATTTGTCCAAATCCATAGAATATACAACACCAAGAATGAATCCAGATGTAAACTATGAACTTTGCCTGATTAGTATGTGTCAGTGTAGGTTTACCAATTGTGGTAAATATACAACTTTGTGGGGGATGTTAGTAGTGGGGGGCTGTGCATGTGTGGTATCAAGGTATAACTGGGAAATATCTGTACTTTCCTCTCAATTTTTCTGGGAATCTAAAATTGCTCTAAAAAAATAAAGTCTTAAAAATAAGAAACAAGTGACAATGGCAAAAACTGCTTTTCCTAGAAGTTCAGACTTAATATTAGACTTAATATTAATGTCATAATTAGGCCAGACTTAATATTAGGTCAGACTTAGTATTAACGTAAGCACAATGAAAAACATAAAGCTTTGAAAAGTACAGGTAGAATTATGCAAAATTTATACACTGTTGGCTTAAAAAAGAACCTAATTCTTATTGGGCAGTATCTGTTCATTTGAAAACTGCTTTTAGAACATCTTACGTGGACGTTTTAGTAAAAAAAAGATGTTACTAAGATAGTATAAGGCAGTTTCTAGAAGACATTTACATCTAATGTTTGCTTTAGCTTTAGTTTCTTCATTGAAAGCACACACATTCAGTTTATATTTAAGTTTATTCTAAACTCACAAAAAAGTATCATGTTACAATCGATACATAAATGTGAATGAGCCTGGGGTGGTACATCTCAACCAAGGCAAATCTAGAAGTTCGACTCCTTGAATTCATTATTTCTATGAACATCTCCAGATATTGATTTTCTCTGTTTGCTTTACAATTTAAAAAGTATTATTTTCTTAAAATTTGAATAGGTTGTATGGTTTATATCATTCAGAAATCAAGAATCCGAAAGTATACAACAAAAACTTCTTTCCTTTCATTGACACAATATACTTCTTATGTATCCTTCTCGAGAACTTCCCTACAACACCTAAGAATACATATTTCCTTACTCCAATTTTCACAGGAAAGGAACATGCTCTACCTAATTATTTGCACCTTGCTTTTTTTTTTTTTTTTTTTTTAGGTTTGTTTATTGTTGTAATAACGTATCTTGGAGCCCTTATTGCTCCAGTATATAGAATGTCTTCCTTCTTTTTACACCAGCCCAGAGTTCCTTTTGTGGATATATAGATTATGTAACTGTAGGTGTGCTGACAGCTGACAACACCGACCCCTTCTTTGGCCCTCGGTCTTGATTGCTCTGGCCCAAAGGTGGTACCAGTTTAGATAACTAGTAGAGATCCTCTGGCGCACAGATGGTGCCAATTTAGGTAACTACCCTGTAACCTTACTACCATGCCCCTCCTTCTATAAAAGCCGTAGTTTGAGGGCCAGGCTTTGCAGAAAATACGGAGGCAGAGAACAGATATGGAGAATGGCCTACTACTACCTGGGTCATCTCCTTCTAACAATGAGGCCCATATTGACTGACACTTGTTTATATTCTTGATTCTACAAATAATGCCACAATAAATATCTTTGCTTATATGTGCTTTTTCAAATATTTGAGTGTTTAGAATGGGACTTTCGCCAAACTAATGTGTGGAAATGCTTATCCCAGTGAGTTTTAATTTGCATTTATTTTATTATCATTGAGTTAAGAGCTAGTTGTAAATTGCTTTCCTATGAACTCTCTGTTTATATCCCTTGTCTATTTGTTTCACTATTGGGTTTCAACCTTTCCTTAATGGTTTTTATTCTATATATTAGAAAAGTCATCTTTTGAAATGTAATATCTTTTGACTAATGCGTAATAACAGAGTCAAATTTTAGTCAATTGATTGTACATGGGTTTATTTTATTTCACCTGTGGTTATATTAATGAGATTACATGTACTAAGTGGCTTAGGATCACAAATGTAAAATGTAGTGTGTCTTTCTTCCTGACCTCATAATTTATTAGGGATGAGAAATATCTAAAAATAACTTAGATACAAGGTGGGTGTGGGTAAGAGAGAAATTAATCCTGACTACGGAATCAGGGAAGACTTGTACTGGGAAAGGTGGGTGGGGGAGGGAAGATTTTGCAAAGGAGACTTAAATGAGGAAGGCTCTTAAGTGACCTGTGAATTTGGAGTCTTTTGGGTGTCCCTTGAACACAAAGTGCCAGAGAGCAGGTCTTGAGGTGATGGTCTGTGTCATGAAAGACCTCTTGATAAGCAGACTCAGAGTTTTTGAATTTTAAAGAATCATAATTCTCATTAAAATCATTTTGCAAATGAAGAAATTGAGGCAAGAGAAATTAATGGATTCTCTTAATGTCTGAGTTGTCAAAGACTGTGCGGGGACTCAAACTATGGATTCCTGTCCCATGTTGTTCCATTACTTACACTCCCTCTAGAAACTGTGGTTAAACTAAAGAAGGCTCTGAATACCAGTGAAGGCATATGGAAAGGACCTGGGATAATTATTAGGATAAATTAGAGGGAAGAGGAGGTAAATATAATAATCAGGTGAAATCTGGGTTATTGTAAGAAAAACTAACTTCGTTTCCATTTTGAGGCCTCACAAAACCCTGGGTAGGTAGCACGTTTGTTAGAATGCCTTCTAATCTTTCGGTTTGAGAAATTGTACGGGCACGCAGGAAAATAAGTGTCTATGTTTGTATTTTCTGTGTGGGGTCATTGGCATGAATAACAGAATCTAGACTGCCTATTTATTAGGAAGGTCCAGCTTTGCCCTCTTGAGTCCCCCTGGCCGTGTCACATACATTGCCTTCACTCTTAGGACACTCATCCAAAAGGTCACTCCTCCCAAGATTGCGCCTTAGGAAGAAAATAGCAATCTAAAGCAAATGAGTACTTCATTCGGGCATAGCGTCAACATGTGTGATTTAATACTAAGACTAAAACTCATTGCTATGGGCTTCATTCAATATCAGCACATAGGTATAGGCTTTCATATTTTATCACTCCTTTCTCCATCAACAGCTACATGTTTCAAGTTCATCTTTTGTACAAGCAATCAATTTTCAGGAAAACTGGCTGTCAAGCTAGAGCTTGAAGGAAATAAAAAGAGAAGAATATCAATAAGCTTCCTGCTGCTTTGTCCTTTATAAATGGTCAGATTTATGCCTTATATGCCTGATACCTATTTTCTGAAGCTTCCAGTTGGCTTCCAGAGGGGGAAAAAAGCCCCTGAACTATCCACCTTAAAGATCTTGCCCTTTACCTCTGGGACAAGTTAATTAGCTTTTTGGTTTTTTTCCATTTAAATTAAAGACCAATTACGATGAAGGGGAATAATTACATTCAGTGGCATTTTATTTCTGATTTTATTATTGCTTTAGTCTTGCTTGATGTGGTTGGCTTCGAGTCTAACAGCCAGAAAACAGGATTCACAGTTGAGATGGTATAATGACCTGAAGAAGTAGAATTACTTCATAATTGGGTTTATGTATTGACTAATTACCATGCCCCAGAATTTTTCAGTTTAAAAATAAGGAAAATAATGTCCATAGTTGGGAGATTTTCAATGAAATACTTAGGTAATTTTCTAACAGTAGGAGCTCAGTGGTGATTCCAGCCACAGTGAATTTAGCGATGATTAAAATAATCTTATATTACAACCAATTACCTTTGGGAACTGATGCAAGCCCATAATCCATTTGATTTTTGTCACAGTCATGCTCTAAGTAAATAGTTCTCGGCTGCTACCAAGAAATTTACTCTCATCGGAACTCAAAATTTTGAAGCTTTTCAAGAGCATTTGGTTTAGTCAGCACTTAATCTGAAAGTAAATGGAGTCCTTTCAAATTCGAGGTTTGATAAGCTTGCAAACAGGAACTCCACTAAGCTTGGTATCTTGTAAATTGAATAAAGGGACCACAAGAGATGTTTGAAGGCATTACCTTCATCCAGAGCATTTGGTACATGGAATCAGATTTTTCCATAGCAGCTGCTTATGTAGTGGATCAATCATTGAAAAAGGTTACAGAAATATGCATAATAATAAACTGAAATTTCAAGAAAATGTAATCTTTGAGAGCTTTAGAAAATTAAATACACCTTTCACAAATATTCATATTTACTTAGAAAATTATATACTAAGAAGGTAGGTTCTACGTAGGAAGAATGATGAAAGCCATATGATAACTTCAGTTCTCTATTATGTTCCCAATTTGCTTAAAATCTATGTCACCTTGAATAAGTTACTTTAATTTTCCATGTCTGAATCTATCTCTATGCATAACAGGAGAATAATACTGCTTATGTATAGGGGTAAACCCAGGCCAGAGTGGATGGTTCACAAGAGCGGCTGCTGTGTTTGCACTGATGTGAGTTAAAGGGGTCCAGTGTTACCCCCTAGGAATGCAGAAGGAAGCCTTCTCTTGGAGTCCTTCATGTTGGTACTATGATTCCTTTATTATCTTTGCCACTTTGGAGTTAGATGGCAAGTTAGTTTTCTTCTCCGCTTCATCTAGACTAAAAAGTTTGTTTGTTTTTTTTTAGTTATTTTTGAATTCAAGAATAATTACTTCTCTCTGCAGAAAGTGACATACTACAGCCAGGGAGTCCTGTATGGGCTGAGCTGGTTTAATATTTAAAAAAAAAATTGCAAACAAGACAAACAAAAACCAGTATATGTGGTCAAGACTAGATTGACGTGCAAATTCTAAAATATACACTATCTGGCACTTCACAAATAAATTTTTTTAACCCCTGCTCTATGGGCTTCTATAACTTTCTAGGATCCTTATGAGAAATGCTGAATAATGTATTTTAATTCTTTATCCTTTCAAGCCTCTGTGGTAAAGTACTTTCCTCTTTTCCAAACTGTCAGCATTTGCATTCATGGTTATAGCTACCCATGTCAAGCGTGTTGCTTTTGTTATATCCATTCATTATGCATCAAATGTTTTAAGACTCGGGACACTCACCATACTGTATTTTGTAGTTTAAAGCTGTTAGATTTATATGTGTATCTCTTCTTCAAATCCTCAACATGAGAATTGGTCAGCTCCTAGAATGGCAATTTGGCCAAGGGTAACAAAGTGCGTGATGTCAGGGAGTCTGATTTGAATTTGAGCTTTACCACTCATCCAGTGTATGACCTTGGCCAGTGTAGCCAAGTTCTCTGCTATAGTTTCTATACTAGCTACACAGTCTAATATAGCACCTTCTAGAATTGTCTGGCTTTTCATGAGAAATCATAACTGAAAGCATCTTGTTCAGTTCTAATGCCTAGTCTAGTCTAATGCCTAGACTCCCCCCAAATATTAGTGGACTCAGAATTTGAGGTCAGAACAATGAATTTATAGATTTAACTCCATGTTAGACCACAAAATAATACCCACAATTTCTTACAGAGTAAGAAATGAATTTTTTTTCTTTCAACAGCCGGGAAAGAAATATTTTTTATTTGGTTAAACTTTATCATTTTCTTTGTAATCTGAATTTATTAGACATGACAAATTCTGTGACATATAAGGTTGTCTGTATTCTTCACTAGGAGAATCTTTATCTTAAAATATTAAATATGTAGTGAGTTTTGTTATCAGGCACATCATTTTTGACTGCGAAACAACTTTATGAAGTGAGTATTTAAGGGGGTCATGTCAGTGAGTACTTGTACAACTATAATGTGTGATGTGACATTACTGAGTGCCTTCAGGGAGATCTATTTCTTCCCACACACATATTTATTCCTTAACATGGCTTCATTTGGAAGCATGCTGAATAGCATGGTAACAGCAATTGCTAATGGCTTCCCAATATCTATTTTTCTTTCTTTTTAGTAAAAGAACCCTATTTTTACCATTGCTGATTGGTACCTAGGAAAAGATGACCACAGTTCCTTACCTTACTGCAACTAGATATGATTGTGGTTATGGAAAGTTGTGTGGCAACTGATGCAAGAAAAATGGTTTGAAGTCAACAGGCAGGAAAAGAATTCTTGAGAAGTCTTTGGTGTAAAAGGTGGTTTTATTAAAGCACAGGGATAGGACCTGTGGGCAGAAAGAGCTGCACTGGGGTCATGGAGTGTCCATTGTGTACTTTAAAGTTGGGAGGGGCTTAGGGCTGGCTTAAGTCTCTAAAGAGTTTTGAAAGCAAGGTTTCTAGGACCTTGAGGGGGCTAACTATTGTTAGGAAAAGGTCATTTATTACCTTCTTATAAAACTCTAGTCCTGAGACCCTTCAGATGTGTATCAGTGGGTCTGTGCTTGAGGGATGATTGCCAATGTTTATCTTGGGGTGCGGGTAGAGATAAAGGAAGTTTCCAAAGGAACTTTTATATGTTAAAGTAGATTTACAGGATCCTGGGGGTGGGGCTAAGATTGCCTTTTGTCGTTAGCAAGGTATTAACATCTAGAGGGCTGAGTTCCTAGAGGAATGTCACTCTGCCTGTTTTAAGGACTTGTTAATGGGCTGTAGGTAGTGAGGAAATTTAGTAACTTTTCTTCTTCCTTTGTTTCCTACATGAGTAACGTCTAGGTAATCTCCTACAAGAGAAAGGCTGTATCTTCTCTTTCTCTAACATCTTGCTGCCTAAAACGAAAATGTAGGTGGCTGGGCCTCTAGCAGGTATATTGGAACTGGAGGTTGAGGATTACCCAACAGGGTAGAAAGGGCAGAGAACTGCAATGTGTCTGGGTTTCTGATGTTTTGAAAGTCTTTGTAAAATTTGTATTGTCTTCCTGCAGGACTTAATTTCTGTGAGATGAAGAATAAGTTATAACTTGTTTTAGTTACTATTATTTTCATTTCTGCCATAGATGGTAAAATCTAATTCTGCCTAATGTAGACGTCAACAGATTTAATTCGTTCATAGTAAAAGTCAAACATCAACGTATTTTAAAAAAGGGGAGCATATTGATGCTATAGCAAGGATCATGAAAATTTAAATTTGCATCTTGACGTTGTCTTCAAATCCATCATTCATACCACTAACTATGTGTGAGTATGTGTGTGTATATAATGACTATGGTACAAAAACTTCTCTAGACTACTGTATTACGTAACTTGATGTTCCAGTGTTGCGCCTGTTCTTGGACAGAACTGATCAGCCAGTCAGAGATCTTATGTCTATGAAGCAATAATAAATTTTACCCAGGTACATTTCTTTAGCACAAATCAACCTTATCATAGAGTTAAGAAATTTTGTAAAAAATGTGTGGGTTATATTACTCTGAAAAAAAGTTATATTTTCTACTTCATTTGCATTTTGTTCCTTCATTTACAACAAAGCTTGGCAGGTGGTACTAATTCGTTAATTGCTACCAATGAATACTGCTATTTTTTGTGAATAAAACTACTATTTGGTGATACAGAGAGGTCGTCTACAAATTACGTAGTATAGTTGTGCCTCTGCAAATAAAACACACTGAACATATCATAATTTTAAATGTTTGTTATCTATGAATTTTCACAACCAGGCAGTGTGGCAAGATGACAGATCCATATGCGAAATAAGAAAAAATACACATGTATAATAATGCCCAGCAATTTCTTTTTGCATTTTTATTGGGAATAATAGATTCAAAGATGAAGTACATTTTACTGATAAAATATTAAAATAACCAACTGCCATGTAATTAAAGTATAAGGATTAGTCTCCTAAAATAGTAAGCAACTCTTCCTTAAATATCAGAAACCTGCAGCTTAGTAAGACTTAGAAGTCATTTTAAGTGAACACTAGAAGCAGGAAGAGAATTCATATTTCTTCGTTTCCAAACTAGTGCTCCCTTGGATAGGCTATATGAAGTTTTAGAAATGATGAATTATTGATAGATGTCCCACTGTTGTTGACTCTTCTGAGCAAGAGATTTAAAATTCAATTCTAGCTTGTACAAAAGCTTTGGAATTAATTGTAGACACCTGCCAATTTCTTGGCTCTGTCCTTTACCTGAGGAGATTATCACTAAACTTCTGCTGTTCCTGTTATCACATTCGGCCCCAGTGGGGTTCCACTGCTCACTCATCAGAGCAGACCTGAAATGCCCCTACAGCTCAGAGGCTGAAAATGATATGGAACCCAATCACACTCAGGGAAATGGGAGCCCTGAATTTTAATGAAGCAACTAGTTGTGATATTTTAAATTCTCTGCTTCATTAATAAAAACCTTGTACTTGCAGCTACTATCCTAAAGCCTATAAATATTGTAAAAGACCAATTGCTTCTCAAAAATATCAATACCACTTACTAAATAAATTATTTACAAAGTAAGCAATGATACTGAACTATAGAAAGGGAAGCTACTAGACAAAAGTAAGCCACATTGGAAATATGCTGGCCGGTTGATATGGGACAAACTCCTAGAAAAGCACGAAGGAGGTAATTTTAAAAAGAGGACTGATGATCGGGATGTTTGTTGCTACCAGTAAAGCCTTCTAGAATAAAGTCGCATGATAGATGGGTGTCCAGTGGGAGATTATAGCTATAGAGGGGGAGGGGTGGAGGCCAAGTGTTGGTTCTTTCTTTACAGCATTCCCCCTCTACAACTTCATAGTCAAGAAGGGACTTCTGTTGTCACTATATCTGTGTTTCTAGGCAATATATTTTCTTAGTGAGAAATAAAACTGTATTAGCTGTTTTGTTATCAGATGGTCAAAGTTGTTAACTTTATTTCTGTACACTGAGTACTTAAAGCGGTGGTGTGGGTTATTGATTAGTGAAAGAAAAAGATAAAATGAGCTAACTGAGTGATATTTGGGAAATCTTCTGATATCTGACTCCATGCAATGGTATGAAAGGCAAAAAGCTGGTAAGAGCTCATGGGTAAACAGAAGTCTAGGAATAATAATTTGACATACAGGATGTCAGTGGGTGGAAGAAAAACAAAAGGACTCATCCAGGAAGAAAAGTAATGTTCTTGTTCCATATTTATCACGCACAGATACTTTAGAGAAGGAACTGTGCCATAGAATATCCATATAATCCATAGTTGTTTGAAGTGTGTCTTTGTGCATTCCACATCAGTCTTAGGAAGAGAGGAGGAGCCTCTGCCAGAGGGGTTTATGAGCCAGGTTTTGTGACAGGGTTCCAGAAAGGGAAATTCGTTAATGCCTTCTGGGAAGATGGAGAAGGTCAGAATGGAAAGAGCTTCTCCATGGAGAAAGGGGAGAACCACGAAAGAATTGAGTGACAACCCACCTCTCCACTCCTCTACCCCCTCCACCCCTCCACCCTGCTCTACAGAAATTACTTGCAGCTGTGACCTCAAGGTGCCAACGAAGCAAAACTCAGACCTGGGAGCAACAAGTGTAAGGCTCAGAATGTTTAGAAGGAGAATTACTGGTCAAAGAGTCTGGACACCTGAGAGAATGAGGATGAGGGCGTTGAGTGCAGGTTTCGCAGAATAAAGCCAGGCCCCAGTATTCAAATATTTCAGAGTTGAAGGGGGGTTCTCATTTTCGGGGCCATTCACTTAACTAATACTTGTAGCTTCTTTAGTCTAGATTTCTACAGTTAGGTGATCTAATGCCTAGAAGTGCCAACTACCCGCTGCAACACCTCTTTGGGGATTGTTTGGTGGGGAGGGGTCTCCAAATTCAGTAAAGCACTTGACTTCCCAGCACAAAACTCAGACTCCTGAGCAATTTTAACACAGTGGTTTGTATCATTAAGTTTGAATAACTCTTACCCCTGAGGGAACGGCAACAGGGTCGCTCACCATCTGTGGTGGCTTAAAAAAAAATGGTCTTGAAATTCCCAGATTGAGAGATGGGGGCTATGTTTCTCCTTTTGGCTCTGTAGCACCTAGAATGCAACATACATGACATTGTGCCAGTTTCAGTCTCCAAGATTAAGAAACTGGCAGCTCCTACTACCTGTCTCTCGGCTAGTGGCTCTTCACACCCAGTTATAACCCTGTGAAGAAGCCAGCTGATCACAGGGTAGAGACCATGTGTTCTCATTCTAGCCAACAACCCCAGTGGACGTCCTGGCCAAGAGCCAGCCTCGACCCCCAGATGTGTGAGTGGATGAGGGTTCAGACAGTCTCAGTCCTCTAGCCCTTGCATCACTGGAGCCTTGCAGCCAGAGAGCTCCAGGGCTCACAATGCGTGAGCTCTGTCCAAATTGCAGATTCATGAGCAGCATAAATAATTGTTCTGGTCCAGTAGGTTTAGTGCGCTTTGGTCCACAGCAACAAATAATCAGAAACATTAACTACCTTAGATTTTTAGTGGCTGCAGAAATCTATCTAGGGGTATCTCTCACTTGTGGATATTGGATTTTTCTGAGAGAAAAGTTTTGCTCCGTGTCTTTCAGGATGCAAGCTGGGAGACACTGTAGATTTCTTTTTAGATTATTGAAGTTCAGGTTTGGCTAATGGGAGCATTTTGTGAATCAACATTAATATAAAATGAGAGCAAAATTATGTAAAATGTTTTCCTGCAGCACTGAACTGGTCTATAGGGACATCAAAGGATTTTTTTTTTTTTTTTTTAAGAGTCTAGATTTTCAACCATCCAAATCTATCTATCTTCTTTCTTGGAGAGAAGCCTTATCCTCTCTCATCAGCTCCCTTCATACCCACCTTGGTCTATTGCTTGGATCACCGTGTTAAACAGACTGCCACTTGAATAAGCCTACTGTTTTCCTTCAAGTACCACACCCTGTTTTCTCTATCCTTCGTATCCCACCTCTGAAACGTATGCTTGACTTACTTGCATGCAGAGTTATCTGCTTTGTTAGCTTCCAAATAGGACTCATTTCTGGCTTGATGTCAAAGTTGATTGGCTAAAATTGTGAATTTATTCAATATTGCACATGATCAGGAAGATTTGGGTCTTACCAGCATCTGGCACACTAAAATATCAGGTACTTATTTGGATTAAGTATTCACTATCCAGCTTTTACATATTTACTTACTTCATTTTCTTCTTTATTTGTGCTTTTCCTGGACTTAGAGAAACCGAGGAAATTAAAATGTGAGCCTAATCAATGCAAGCAGATTAAACCACCAATGTATATAATTTGTAATAAGTTCAAAGTTCTTTTGTGCACAAAATGCTAAAAAATTAAGGAGAACAAATATACATTTCAGTTTTCAGCTAAATATTTATTGTATTGGGAGGAAAAAGTTGAAATATGATTCCATGCAGAACTATTTTCATTCTTGGTGTTTATGTTTTTAGATGTTTGTAACATTACTGAATTTTAAGACATATTGATTTAAGTAAATTACATAAATCATTTGCATGCTATATTCTTTTTGAAAAATTTTTTTTTTTTTTTAGATTTTATTTATTTATTCGACAGACAGAGATCACAAGTAGGCAGAGAGGCAGGCAGAGAGAGAGGAGGAAGCAGGCTCCCCGCCAAGCAGAAAGCCTGATGTGGGGCTCGATCCCAGGACCCTGAGATCATTACCTGAGCCGAAGGCAGAGGCTTTAACCCACTGAGCCACCCAGGTGCCCCGAAAATGTTTTTTTTTTTAATTATAAAAAATGCATATTGTAGAAAGTCTAAGCAATATATAAAAGTATGATTTGAACAGAGACTCTACCCTATGAAATCTTTCCTAATTTGTTATTCCTATTTCCACCTGGTGTCCCAACACACCTGCCAAATTAAGTCTTTACTGTGGGAAAATTCATGAATCCTTTTTACATCACCCCTTTGACATTCACGAACATTATAAACATGACAAACCATTAGAATCAATTTGAAAAAGTTTATTTTAGAATGACATCCTTTTTAAGCCACAAAGTTGACTGTCAAGTCTGGCGATGAAACTGAATCTTGTCTAAATGTCAACAGATGAACTTTTCAGTAAGCATGAGAATATTGTTTTGCAGTAAGCATGAGAATATTATGTTATACTTTTACATTCATTATTTTAAATTATCTAAGGAATTTATTTCAAATAAATGAGCCGTCATTTTATATGATAAATCGGGAGCTCAAAAAGTTAAGCAAATCTTCCACACATATAAATAAAAAGCAGAAATGGCAGTAACCCAGAGCTTCTTTGCTCTCCCAAGTCTGCATTACTGAGCTGACAGCAATTAAGTAAAGTTATCATTGGAGAATTCAGGTAACTGCTGTATAAATAATATTGCTCCCATTCTGTCTGTTGTCATTAAATGCTGCTTCTTATTCATAGAGTAAAACCTGTCCCCTATTGAACTCTTTTCACAAAGAGATGCAACAAATTGAAGGAACACCTAAATTCACATTTTGTCTTACACACACACACACACACACACACACACACACACACTTCTGTTGTAATGTAACCCATGGACTTATTTTTCAGAATTTCTCATAGGTAATGAAAAAAAAACAAACCAGGATGACATTTTTATCACAAGTGAAACTTGATGATATGGCCATAATCTTAGCAAAAATTAGAGCATCTCTTAAGGGAAGAGTGACTTTATGCTAGTTAAGGGTGTATGCCATTTGGCAGAGGAAAACACGTGATCACAATGTATTGCATTTCTTCATTGAGTAGACTTTAACTGAGTACCTATTATGTGCCAGACACTATTATAAGCAGTGAAGATACAGCAGGGAACAAAGTAGATTTAGTCTTAGCTCTTATGGAGCTAAGATCCCAGGGATGCAACAGACAACCAAATGACAAACACGATAATTATAGTGGGTAAGTTAATTATGGACCTGAATAAATATAGTCAACAAATAGAATGATGAAATAAGGAGAGGGGAACTTGAATGCGCATGGATTGCGGAAGGCCTCTTTAGAGGTGAGAACAGAACAATGTCCTGGAGGAGGGTGAGATTCAGCTCTGAAAAGTATAGTGGAGATCAAGGAGGTAGAGCTAATTTAGGTCTGATATTGGACACATGACCGTTTTATAATCCCCACAGAGTCCAAATGCCTAAATTTGAATGCATGGTTTTCTATTTTCCAGAAACTAGTTTCCATTATCAATTATTTCATTTTCTGACATTGATTCTGTAATTCACTGATTGTGAGCATAAAGAATAGATGGATGAATCTGGTAGCTAAGTTGCTCTCCCTTGCTGGTTGGTTCAGGGGTAAATTTTGGTTTTTGAGCATTAATATTCCCGAGTAAAAAGCAGAAAGGAATACAGAGAAAATCGATGGGAGGATAGAGATCTGGTTACTGTTAAAGAAGGAACAAATCAGGTTGAGACTCAAGAAAAAAATAATCTAAATCAGAGAAAGAATCAGGATGTCAAAAGAAGATTATCTCGGTTATTAACAGAAAAAGACCATGCAATAAAATAGTTTAGAATAATGCTAGATCCATAAGACAAGCTATCATATATCCCATTTCTAGTTCTATTTACATGTACTATGTGAAATAATTATTGAATTTATATACAAATGAAACTGTCCATTAAGAAACCTGTAGACGTGGTGTCGATTTAAGTTTCCCCCCTTCTTCTGGCAAATAGTCTTTTACTGTCTCTTTCTGGAATTGCAAAGCAGCATCATTCCTTCCAGGAAGTCTTCATAGACCACCATGTTGGGCTAAATATTTCCTATCTGAGCTCTCACAGTTCTCTGCACAAAGCCCTTTCCTGATTGCTTACCAAAGCAGATCACGAGGAGAATATAGGTGCTTCCAAGACTGGGCCAGAATTTTATTATTCATTGTGTGCACGCTGTGCATGATGACTTCTTTGTAGGTGTTCAGTACATGTTACCTTGAAGTGTTTGCTCTGACTGGACCCTCATTGCAATCACTATTTTTACGTTCTGAAAAGAATTCCCTGTTTATTGCATGGAGCAATAAACAGTTGTGGTGCATAAACAGTGAATTTTGGAACTTGAAGAACAGAATTCATGTTTATTGAGACTTTTTAAAAATAAGAAAACATGGGAGAATTCCTTTAAACTTATGGAGTAGGGAAGGCCTATCTCAACTATGGCTCAAAATCAGAAACTACAAAAGAAAAGATTGATGAAATGGACACCATGGGCACACATATATGCGCACACACACATGCACACATGCTAGTTTTTACATGGCAAGAAAACATCATAAGCAAAAGCAAAATGCATATTAAAACCCTGGGGAAATGTTTGCATATTATACTCTAGATAAAAAGACAAATTTCCCTAATTTATGAAGCAGTCCTAGAAAGTGGGAGGAAAACGACTGCTGGATGCAATAGAAAAGAAGCAAAAGGCAAGGACAGACAGTTCACAGAATGTAGAGTATAAATGACCCTTGGTATTACAAAAAGAACTTAAAAAAAAAAAATTAATAAGAGAAATACGAAATCCACACCAAAATCTCATTTCTTTCTTAACCAGATTGCCAAAAATTTGCTAAGTTTGAGAATATACACCGTTGTCGAGGTTGAGGAGAAAGGGGCCCTCCCATATGTTCCTGATAGGAATGCAAAATGGTACAACCCCTAAGGAAGGGGAACTGGCAATGTCTCCTGGATCTGAAGATGTATTTACCTTTGACCCAGTCATCTTGCTTCTGGAACTCTTCCACAATTATGCCTATACATGTATGAAATCATGTATTTATAAGGTTAGTTATTGTGACATTACTTTTCATAGTAAAAGATCAGAACAAAACCCAATTGTTTATCAATAGAGCACCAGTTACATTAATTACAGCCTATCCACACAATGAACTATTATGCAAACGTAAGAAGGAATGAAGAGGACATCTAGTGACTGATACAGAATGAGCTCCAGGGTAGATTGCTAATGAAAAGATCAAGGTGCAGACCAGTGTAGAGAGGGTAAGAAAGAAGGACTAAGTATTCATATTTTCTTGTGTTAAAGAATCATGGAAGGCCAAACAGGAAACTAATAAAATCATTACGTAGGATGAGGAGAGGAAAAAATGAAGAGAAAGGGCAGGGGTGGGGACAAGACTTCTCTGTGCACACTTTATTGTTTTGACTTAGGAATCGTGTAAATGTTAACTATTAAAAACTATTTACTAAAAAAATCACTGCATTTCCAAAAAGAACAGGACAGTGACTATTAGCTTTGTGTATATATGTTATATTTATTTTTCTTCAGAGAAGATAAGTTATAGATGCAGAAATAAATGTCACAGTATCTGAGTATGTAAAGAATAGAGTTTGATGTAGCTGGGAAAAGTGTAATTTTAGAACCAGAGAGATCTAGGTTCAAATTTATAGCTCTACCATGTAATCAGGGGTTTGACCTTGGTTTCTTCCATTCTTCATTTTTCTCCTATAAAATGAGGCTAATAATGACAGTGTCCAAAAGGTTTCTAAAGGGTCAAATAAAAGAAGGTACTTAAGATTCCTCATACATCGTCTAGCTCATCAGTCATACAATGAACAGATGCAGAGTCTGGAATTTGACCAGGATGTCTTCATTCTGGAAGCTTTCTTCCTTGCATATATTCATATACTGTGACAATTCTGACACCAGGAATAGTCATTCTCTTGCTATCTGGTCATCCTAACAACGCCTTAAAAATTTAGCTGAAATCTGGTTTCCAGCACAAAGACTTCTTTCACAGGGATTTTATTCCATTTATGCTTAGTACTATAAAATTTATGAGTTTTATATTTTATGTACTGTATTTTTGTCTGTTAAGAACCATAAGATCTTTTGTACTCTTCCCCACATTTTAAACAACAACTGAGCATGTAAAAAATGCTCAGTAAATTTTTGTTGATCTATTTTCTTGCATGTATGACAGAAAGCCTAAATATTAAATAGTGAAGCCTAAGTCTAGAGTACCAATTTTATTTTTTGATCTGTGCACCCATTAAATAATGGATCTGCATCTTTTTGCAGTCTAGTAAATGTCTTTCTATATATCTAACACAATTATGAAGATTACTTTTTAAAAAAATTTTTTAAAAATTTCTTTTCAGCATAACAGTATTCATTGTTTTTGCACCACACCCAGTGCTCCATGCAATACGTGCCCTCCTTCATACCCACCACCTGGCTCCCCCAATCACCTCTTCAAAATCCCCCCTCTTCAAAACCCTCGGGTTGTTTTTCAGAGTCCA
This sequence comes from Mustela erminea, assembly GCF_009829155.1. Classification (NCBI taxonomy): domain Eukaryota; kingdom Metazoa; phylum Chordata; class Mammalia; order Carnivora; family Mustelidae; genus Mustela; species Mustela erminea. The sequence goes on from NC_045614.1 coordinate 141,973,297, forward strand.
TAGTCTCTCGTGGTTCACCTCCCCTTCCAATTTCCCTCAACTCCCTTCTCCTCTCCATCTCCCCATGTCCTCCATGCTATTTGTTATGCTCCACAAGTAAGTGAAACCATATGATAATTGACTCTCTCTGCTTGACTTATTTCACCCAGCATAATCTCTTCCAGTCCCATCCATGTTGCTACAAAAGTTGGGTATTCATCCTTTCTAATGGAGGCATAATACTCCATAGTGTATATGGACCACATCTTCCTTATCCATTCGTCCATTGAAGGGCATCTTGTTTCTTTCCACAGTTTGGCGACCGTGGCTATTGCTGCTATAAACATTGGGGTACAGATGGCCCTTCTTTTCACTACATCTGTATCTTTGGGGTAAATACCCAGTAGTGCAATTGCAGGGTCATAGGGAAGGTATGAAAATTACTTTTAATGAAAAAGTAACGTGCTCAGGACTTACTAAAATGCTTATATTTTGGGTATAATATCATTTAAATATTTTCCATTCTAGTGTTTTATATAATTTTAAGTAAGGTTTTAGCACCTTCAAAACTGACATTTAATTGTAAAAAATGGCAATCATAATTTTTCACTTGGCTACCTTTTAAAAATATTACTTTTTCTTATATTTTTAAATAAACCTATTTTTTAGAGCAGTTATAGATTCACAGAAAAATTGGGCAGAAGGTACAGAGAGTCCCATGAGGTCCCTCCCTGTACACATGTTCCCATAGTTTTGCTCCTCTAGAATGTCATACAGTTGGAATCATATAACATGTGGTCTTTTTATATTGGCTTCTTTCACTTAGTAATGTGTATTTTAAGTTTTGTTTTCATAGATTGACAACTTATTTCTTTTTTAGTGCTGAATAATGTTCTGTTGCCTAGATGTACCACAGCTTTGCTTCTCTTTCTTGCTTGCTTTCTCTTTCTTTCCTTTCCTTCCTTCCTTCCTTCTCTCTTTCTTTCTTACCCTCCTTCCATTCCTACCTTCCTGTTCATCTACCGAGGTGCATCTTAGTTGCCTCCAAATATTTGGCAATTATGCATAGAGCTGCTATAAACACCCACGTGCAGATTTTTGTGTGAATATAAGTTTTCACTTCATTTGGGTAAATACCAAAGAGTGCAATTGCTGGATCATATGGTAAGAGTATGTTTAGTTTTGTAAGAAGGCATCAAACTGCTTTCTAAAGTGGCTGTATCATTTTGCATTACCACCAGTAATGAATGAGAGTTCTCTTCCTTATGCTTGCTCTCCACACCACCACTGGTCTTGTCAGTGCCTGGATTTTGATCATTCTAATAGGTGTGTAGTGGTATCTCATTGCTCTTTTAATTTGCAATTCTTTGATGACCCATAAAGTGAAACATCTTTTCATATGCTTATTTACCATCTGTGTGTCTTCTTTGGTGAGGTGTTTGTTGAGGTCTTTGACTCATGTTTTAATTGGGTCGTTTGTTTTTTTACTGTTGAGTTTTAAGAGTTCTTTGTATATTTTGGATAACCGTCCTTTATCAGATATGTCTTTTGCAAAACAAAATTTTCCAGTCTGTGGTTTGTTTTTTCATTCTCTTGACATTTTCTTTTAATTTTTATTTTATTTTTAATTTTTTTAAATTTTATTTTTAATTTTTTATAAACATATATATTTTTATCCCCAGGGGTACAGGTCTGTGAATCACCAGGTTTACACACTTCACAGCACTCACCGAAGCACATACCCTCCCCAATGTCCATAACCCCACCCCCCCTTCTCCCAACCCCCCTCCCCCCAGCAACCCTCAGTTTGTTTTGTGAGATTAAGAGTCACTTATGGTTTGTCTCTCCCAATCCCATCTTGTTTCATTTATTCTTCTCCTACCCACTTAAGCCCCCATGTTGCATCACCACTTCCTCATATCAGGGAGATCATATGATAGTTGTCTTTCTCTGCTTGACTTATTTCACTAAGCATGATATGCTCTAGTTCCATCCACGTTGTCGCAAATGGCAAGATTTCATTTCTTTTGATGGCTGCATAGTATTCCATTGTGTATATATACCACCTCTTCTTTATCCATTCATCTGTTGATGGACATCTAGGTTCTTTCCATAGTTTGGCTATTGTGGACATTGCTGCTATAAACATTCGGGTGCATGTGCCCCTTTGTATCACTACGTTTGTATCTTTAGGGTAAATACCCAGTAGTGCAATTGCTGGGTCATAGGGCAGTTCTATTTTCAACATTTTGAGGAACCTCCATGCTGTTTTCCAGAGTGGTTGCAGCAGCCTGCATTCCCACCAACAGTGTAGGAGGGTTCCCCTTTCTCTGTATCCTCGCCAGCATCTGTCATTTCCTGACTTGTTGATTTTAGCCATTCTGACTGGTGTGAGGTGGTATCTCATTGTGGTTTTGATTTGTATTTCCCTGATGCCGAGTGATATGGAGCACTTTTTCATGTGTCTGTTGGCCATCTGGATGTCTTTGCAGAAATGTCTGTTCATGTCCTCTGCCCATTTCTTGATTGGATTATTTGTTCTTTGGTTGTTGAGTTTGCTAAGTTCTTTATAGATTTTGGACACTAGTCCTTTATCTGATATGTCGTTTGCAAATATCTTCTCCCATTCTGTCAGTTGTCTTTTGGTTTTGTTAACTGTTTCCTTTGCTGTGCAAAATCTTTTGATCTTAATGAAGTCCCAATAGTTCATTTTCGCCCTTGCTTCCCTTGCCTTTGGTGATGTTCCTAGGAAGAAGTTGCTGCAGCTGAGGTCGAAGAGGTTGCTGCCTGTGTTCTTCTCAAGGATTTTGATGAATTCCTTTCTCACATTGAGGTCTTTCATCCACTTGGAGTCTATTTTTGTGGGTGGTATAAGGAAATGGTCCAATTTCATTCTTCTCCATGTGGCTGCCCAGTTTTCCTAACACCATTTGTTGAAGAGGCTGTCTCTTTTCCACTGGACATTCTTTCCTGCTTTGTCAAAGATTAATTGACCATAGAGTTGAGGGTTTATTTCTGGGCTCTCTATACTGTTCCATTGATCTATGTGTCTGTTTTTGTGACAGTACCATACGGTCTTGATGATGACAGCCTTATAATAGAGCTTGAAGTCTGGAATTGTGATGCCACCAACTTTGGCTTTCTTTTTCAAGATTCCTTTGGCTATTGGAGGTCTATTCTGGTTCCATATAAATTTTAGGATTATTTGTTCCATTTCTTTGAAAAAAATGGGTGGGATTTTGATAGGGATTGCATTAAATGTGAAGATTGCTTTAGGTGGCATAGACATTTTCACAATATTTGTTCTTCTAATCCAGGAGCATGGAACGTTTTTCCATTTCTTTGTGTCTTCCTCAATTTCTTTCACAAGTACTTTATAGTTTTCTGAGTCCAAATTCTTTGCCTCTTTGGTTACGTTTATTCCTAGGTATCTTATGGTTTTGGGTGCAGTTGTAAATGGGATTGACTCCTTAATTTCTTTTTCTTCTGTCTTGCAGTTGGTGTAAAGAAATGCAACTGATTTCTCTGTATTGATTTTTATATCCTGACACTTTACTGAATTCCTGTACAAGTTCTAGCAGTTTTGGAGTGGAGTCTGGGTTTTCCACATATAGTATCATATCATCTGCAAAGAGTGAGAGTTTGACTTCTTCTTTGCTGATTTGGCTGCCTTTAATTTCTTTTTGCTGTCTCATTGCTGAGGCTAGGACTTCTAGTACTATGTTGAATAGCAGTGGTGATAATGGACATCCCTGCCGTGTTCCTGACCTTAGTGGAAAAGCTTTCAGTTTTTCTCCTGGTGGGTTTTTCATAGATGGCTTTGATAATATTGAGGTATGTGCCCTCTATCCCTACACTTTAAAGAGTTTTAATCAGGAAGGGATGATGCACTTTGTCAAATGCTTTTTCAGCATCAATTGAGAGTATTGTATGGTTCTTGTTCTTTCTTTTATTAATGTATTATATCACAATGATTTGCAGATGTTGAACCACCCTCGCAGCCCTGGAATCAATCCCACTTGGTCGTGGTGAATAATCCTTTTAATGTACTGTTGGATCCTATTGGCTAGTATTTTGGTGAGAATTTTTGCATCTGTGTTCATCAAGGATATTGGTCTGTAATTTCCTTTTTTGATGGGATTCTTGTCTGGTTTTGGGATCAAGGTGATGTTGGCCTCATAAAATGAGTTTGTAAGTTTTCCTTCCATTTCTATTTTTTGGAACAGTTTCAGGAGAATAATAATTAATTCTTCTTTAAATGTTTGGTAGAATTCCCCTGGGAAGCTGTCTGGCCCCGGGCTTTTGTTTGTTTGGAGATTTTTGATGACTGTTTCAATCTCCTTACTGGTTATGGGTCTGTTCAGGTTTTCTATTTCTTCCTGGTTCAATTGTGGTAGTTTATATGTCTCTCTGAATGCAACCATTTTTTCCAGATTGTCAAATTGGCTGGTATAGAGTTGCTCATAGTATGTTCTTATAATTATTTGTATTTCTTTGTTATTGGTTGTGATTTCCTCTTTCATTCATGATTTTATTTATTTGGATCCTTTCTATTTTCTTTTTGATAAGTCTGGCCAGGGGTTTATCAATCTTATTAATTCTTTCAAAGAACCAGCTCCTAGTTTCGTTGATTTGTTCCATTGTTTTTGTTTGTTTGTTTGTTTGGTTTTTTTTTTTTTTTTTGATGGGGGGGTGTTTCTATTTCATTGATTTCTGCTCTGATCTTTTTTATTTCTCTTCTTCTGCTGGGTTTAGACTTTCTTTGTTGTTTTTCTCCAGCTCCTTTAGGTGGAGGGTTAGGCTGTGTATTTGAGACCTTTCTTGTTTTTTGAGAAAGGCTTGTATTGCTATATATTTTACTCTCAGGACTGCCCTTGCTCTGTCCCACAGGTTTTGAATCGTTGTGTTTTCATTATCATTTGTTTCTATGGATTTTTTCAATTCTTCCTTAATTTCTTGGTTGACCCATTCATTCTTTAGAAGGATGCTGTTTAGTCTCCATGTGTTTGGGTTCTTTCCAAATCTCCTCTTGTGATTGAGTTCTAGCTTCAGAGCATTGTGGTCTGAAAATATGCAGGGAATGATCCCAATCTTTTGATACCAGTTGAGACCTGATTTAGGACCCAGGATGTGATATATTCTGGAGAATGTTCCCATGTGCACCAGAGAAGAATGTGTATTCTCTTGCTTTGGGATGTAGTGTTCTGAATATATCTGTGATGTCCATGTGGTCCAGTGTGTCATTTAAGGCCTTTATTTCCTTGTTGATCTTTTGCTTGGATGATCTGTCCATTTCAGTGAGGGGAGTGTTAAAGTCCCCTACTATTATTGTATTATTGTTGATGTGTTTCTTTTATTTCATTATTAATTGGTTTATATAGTTGGCTGCTCCCACGTTAGGGGCATAGATTTAAAATTGTTAGATCTTCTTGTTGGGCAGATCCTTTGAGTATGATATAATGTCCTTCCTCATCTCTTATTATAGTCTTTGGCTTAAAATCGAATTGATCTGATATAAGGATTGCCACCCCTGCTTTCTTCTGATGTCCATTGCCATGGTAAATTGTTTTCTACCCCCTCACTTTAAATTTAGAGGTGTCTTTGGGTCTAAAATGAGTTTCTTGTAGGCAGCATATTGATGGGTTTTGGGTTTTTATCCATTCTGATACCCTGTGTCTTTTGATTGGGGCATTTGGCCCATTTACATTCAGGGTAACTATTGAGAGATCTGAATTTAGTGCCATTGTATTACCTGTAAGGTGATTGTCACTGTATATTGTCTCTGTTCCTTTCTGATCTACTACTTTTAGGGTCTCTCTTTGCTTAGAGGACCCCTTTCAATATTTCCTGTAGAGCTGGTTTGGTGTTTGCAAATTCTTTCAGTTTTTGTTTGTCCTGGAAGGTTTTTTATCTCTCCTTCTATTTTCAATGATAGCCTAGCTGGATATAGTATTCTTGACTGCATGTTTTTCTCGTTTAGTGCTCTGAATATATCATGGTAGTTCTTTCTGGCCTGCCAGGTCTCTGTGGATAAGTCAGCTGCCAATCTAATATTTTTACCATTTTATGTTACAGACTTCTTGTCCCAGGCTGCTTTCAGGATTTTCTCTTTGTTGCTAAGACTTGTAAATTTACTATTAGGTGACGGGGTGTGGACCTATTCTTATTGATTTTGAGGGGGGTTCTCTTCACCTCCCGAATTTTGATGCTTGTTCCCTTTGCCATATTAGGGAAATTCTCTCCAATAATTTACTCCAATATAACTTCTGCTCCCCTCTCTCTTTCTTTTTCTGGAATCCCAATTATTCTAATGTTGTTTCGTCTTATGGTGTCACTTTTCTCTTGATTTCTCCCCTCGTGGTTCAGTATTTGTTTGTCTCTCTTTTGCTCAGCTTCTTTTTTCTCTGTCATTTGGTCTTCTATATCACTAATCCTCTCTTCTGCCTCATTTATCCTAGCAGTAAGAGCCTCCAATTTTGATTGTACCTCATTAATAGCTTTTTTGATTTCAACTTGGTTAGATTTTAGTTCTTTATTTCTCCAGAAAGGGCTTTTATCTCTCCAGAGTGGTTTTCTCTAATATCTTCCATGCCTTTTTTTAGCCTGGCTAGAACCTTGAGAATAGTCATTCTGAACTCTAGATCTGACATTTTACCAATGTCTGTATTGATTAGGTCCCTAGCTCTTGTTCTTTTTTTTTTTTTTTTGTGGTGATTTTTTCTGCCTTGTCATTTTGTCCAGATAAGAATATATGAATGAGCAAATAAAATACTAAAAAGGTGACAAAGACCCCAGGAAATTGTGCTTTAACCAAAACAGAAGAGACCCCAAATCTTGGGGGCGGGGAGAAAGGGGATAAAAAGAAGTTCAGAAAAAAAAAAAGAAAGAAAACAAATAAAGAAAAAATATAAAAAAGAAAAAAATATATATATATATTAGACTGGTGACTAGAACAGGTTGACCCACTTAATTTTGGGAGAGTTTTGGTCTCTTAGAAGAAATTACCTCCCAAAATTTTAAAGAATGAAAAACATATATAAAGGTAAACACAATGAAAGGATGGAATATGCCTATAAAGATGAAAAAAAAATTTTTTTTTTAAATTTCTAAAAAGGAGTTGATAAAGTAAGTTGGTTGGGAGAATAAAGAAAAGGAAAGTGGAGAGAATTTGTTCGGGCTGGAGACTAGAACAAACTTGCAGCTAGAATTAGGGTATTTTTGATCTATTAGAAGAAGTTGTACCCCAAATTTTTTAGAAGAAAAAACCCTATGTGTATACAAAAAATAAAGTTAGATGCAATGAAGGATAAAATATGACTATAAGAATGAAGGTTCAAAAAAGATTGTTTTCCTATGAAAGGTATTGTTACGATAAACTAGTTAAACATTAAAAGAGGAAAGGGTAAAAGTTAAAAAAAATTTAGCAGAATAAAAAAATAAAATTATAAAAAAATAATTAACTGCAAGACTAAAGAATCATGGGGAAAAAGCCATGAATTCCATGCTTTGCTTTCTCCTCCTCTGGAATTCTGCTGTTATCCTTGGTAAGTGAACTTGGTCTTGGCTGGATTTCTTGATTTTCTGGGGGAGGGGCCTGTTGTAGTGATTCTCAAGTGTCTTTGCCTGAGGTGGAATTGCACCTCCATTACCAGGGGCCAGGCTAAGTAATGTTCTCAGGTTCATTTTTGGGAGCTTTTGTTTTCTGAATGTTTTCCGTAGAGTTCCAGAGGACAGCAATGAAAATGGTGGCCTCCCAATCCCCAGCCTGGAGGAGCTGAGAGCTCGGGGCCCCACTCCTCAGTGTGCCCTCAGAGAAAAGCACTCAATCACTCCTGTATCCCTGGCCTCCAGCCGTGCACTGAGCTCACCCAGCCTGTGACCAAACAAATCTGTCTCTGGCACATCTCTGCCTGGAGTCTCTGAACCCCACAGATTTCTGAGCTTTTCCAGGGGCAGTCTCCCTGGATCTTGTAGGGACCCCACTCACAGAGCAGTGGCCTGTGCCACAGATTATGGTTCAAGGTAACCCCAAGTTGAGAGCACACTCCTCGACTCTGTCTCTATAACCAGCTTCCACGCTATAATACCTGGGATCTCTGTGACACTCAGACACCCCCAATCCTTCTGTGACCCCCTGGGACTTGGGGCCACGCTGACCCCGAGTGAGCTTCACGCCAGTTTAGCCTCTGGAGTGATGTCCCTCAGTGGAGCAGACTTTTAAAAGTTCTGATTTTGTGCTCCGTTGTTCTGCTGCTTGCTGGGAGCCGGCCCCGCCCTCTGTGGTCTGTCTTCCCGTTGCTTTGGATTCACTTCTCCACTGGTCCTACCTTTCAGAAAGTTGTCGATTTTCTGTTTCTAGAATTGTTGCTCTTCTCTTCAATCTCCTGTTAGATTTGTAGGTGTTCACAATGGATTGATAAGCTATCCAGCTGATCTCCAGCTACCTGATGTCATCTCAGCCTGCTACTCCTCCACCATCTTGACTCCTCCCCCTCTCTTGACATTTTCTTTCACAGAGCAGAAATTTTTAATTTAAACAAAGTCTAGCTTATCAATTCTTTCTTTCATGGACTGTGGCTTTGGGTTATTGCTAAACCCCAAATCCTGTGCGTTTTCTCCTATGTCATCTTCTAGAAGTTTTATAGTTTTATGTTTTACATCTAAGCTTGTGACCCATTTTGGGTTAATTTTTGTGAAGGGTGTTAGACCTGTGTCTAGATTCATTTGTTTTGCCTGTGGATGTTGTTCCATAACCATTTCTTGAAAGGATTATCTGCTCTGCTCCACTGTATTGCCTTTGCTCCCTTGTCAAAGATAAAGTGACTGTATTTATGTGGTTCTTTCTGGACTCTGTTCCACTGATTTGTCTATTCCTTTGCCAATACCACAGTGTCTTGATTACAGCATTTGATGACTTTAATATGCATATGCTATATTTAAGCATTTGTCATTCTAAATTACCTGAATGAATATTTAGCCATCCAACTGAAAATAGTATACTATAGTATAGTATACTATTCAAAGTTTTCTATGTAATTTCCACATCCTACTTATAGTTCCTAGGGTCACTGCTCCATATTTCTTGATTGGCAATCCAATATTATTATAACTTTTCCTTCTTACCTGGGCAAATTGGGTTTTTGTTTTTGTTTCTGATGCACAAAATGATATTCATTTGAAAGGACATCTAAGAAACAATTTAAAATATAAATTTAATACCAATTTTATATAGAAGCTAATACACTTATTTTTGCTTGATTGACAGAATCCAAATCAGAGTGAAAATTGGCAAATGACCATGTAATACAGACTTAATGGTAGACCTCAAAAACCCTTTATTTTCTTCTTTTTAATTACACACTCTCATATACAAATGTATCGATGTGTGTCCTTCAACACTGAGAACTGACAATATCTTGTTTGTCTTTTATAAAAGAAGCTACTTCTTTATGAAAAAATTTTAGATACCTTATCAGTAAAATAATAGTTGTATTTATTATTTGCTGTGTTTGAATTCAGTGGTAAGCTTTGCCCTATACAACTTTAGGGCAAAATTTCTTATAAATCTAATACCTAGTAATATAGGTGCTATTATTAGCTCTATTTTATATAATTTTTTAAATATTTATTTACTTTTTTGAGAGAGAGAATACATGTGTAACAGGGTGAGGGGGCAGAGGGTGGGAAACCCAAGCAGACTCTGTGATGAGTGGGAACCCTAGGTGAGAATTTGTTAGGACCCTGAGATCTGGACCTGTGCCAAAATCAAGAGGCAGAAGTTCAACCAATTGAGCCACCCAAGTACCTCTATTAGCTCCATTATAGAGGTGAGGTAATTAAAGTGTAGATAGGCTAAAAAGCTTGTCTAAGATCTTTCACATTTAGCAAGGGTTAGAGCTGATCTCATCAGACTGGCTCTGGGGTCTATAATCTAGCCACCTGACTGAACCAAGAGGCTGACATATTTAAGGGTTAGGGTTATCTTTAGCTTATGAAATTTCTTATTCTTAAATTTGGTACTGTATAGTAGGCCTCTTCTTCTTTCTTTTTTTGGAATCCAACCAGAAAACGTAGATAATTGAAAATGATGTCATTGATGGGGCACCTGGGTGGCTCAGTTGTTTGAGTGTCCAATGCTTGGTTTTGGTTCAGGGTCATGATCTCAGGGTTGTGAGATCAAGCCCTGTGGTGGGCTCCACACTCGGTGAGGAGTGTGCTAGAGATTCTCTCTTTCCCTCTGCCCCTCCCCCAGCTCGTGCTCTCTCTCTCAAATAAATAAATAAATAAATAATTTTTTTTTTCTTTTTTATAGTTTTAGGGAAATCCTATATAACATTTTGCCTCATTCAAATTACTTTTTGTTGATGACAGTTAGTTATGACAATGCTGAAGGAAAATTATTAAATTTATGTAAATGATTAAATAGGTTTTTCAATCCATCGAAAAAATTAATATTCCTTCCAGTTATAAAGATCACTGTTTTTCTCTTTTTAACCAAATGTTAGGTAAAGTATTGATAAAAGGAAAATGGAAAAGATTTGTATGTAGATTTCAAATATGAACTGACCCAAACTTAATTTAGTGAAGTAAAATGGAAACTGTCTCCTTCCTTTTCCCCGTGTCAATAATATTTTTAGGAGAAATTTGAATTTAAATGCCTCTTCAGCTATATGTATTGTGAAATTATTAGGAATTTGGAGTTCAAAAGTCCATTTTAAAATTTAAATTTTGTTTTATTATATAAAGGTAAAAGAAGTTGTAAGAATAAGGAAACAAGTAATCATGAGCTTTATTGGTAATTAATGCTTTTATAATAGTAACCTAATATTAGGTGAATCTAATGTTATCTAATATTTTCTAATTTTAATAAATATATTGCTGAATTGCAAGTTAGTGCTAGACTTCATATTAGCCCCACCATATTCTAGGCATACTTCAGTACAGGAGGTATTATGATTTTCAAGACAGATAATGTTGCTACTTTTATGAAACTTATTTTCTATTTGAAGTGTGTTTGTGTGTGTGTTATTTATTAAGAAGCAAATAAATAAGTTTTTTTTTTTTTTTTTTTTTTTTTTTTTTTTTAAAGATTTTATTTATTTATTTGACAGAGAGAAATCACAAGTAGGCAGAGAGGCAGGCAGAGAGAGAGAGAGAGAGAGGAGGAAGCAGGCTCCCTGCTGAGCAGAGAGCCCGATGCGGGACTCGATCCCAGGACCCTGAGATCATGACCTGAGCCGAAGGCAGCGGCTTAACCCACTGAGCCACCCAGGCGCCCAGCAAATAAATAAGTTTTATGGACTGAATTGTATCCCTCAAAATTCATAGGTTGAAATTCTAAACACTAGTACCTCAAAATATGACTATATTAGGAAACAGAATCTTTTAAGAGATTATTAAGTTAAAATGAGGTCACTGGGTTGGCCCCTAACCCAGTCTAACTGGTATCCTTGTTAAGGAGGAAATTAGGACTTAGACATATACAGAAAGAACAGCATGTGAAGATACGGGGAGAAGGCAGCCATCTACAAACCAAGGAGAAAGGCCTTAGAAGAAATCAACCCTGCTGATACATTGACCTTTGACTTCTAGCCTCTAAAATTGTGGGAAAAAAAAAAAAACCCACAAAAAACTCATTGTCCCATAGTCTGGCACTTTGTTATGGCAGCCCTAGGAAACTAATACAGTAAGCAAGTACTGTAAGATCAAAGTAAATGTGCTAGCATAGGGACCTATGGGCGGATTACCTTCACCTGGATACCCAGAGAACGTTTCTTAAAGGGGGAGATACTTAAAATGAGATATAAGTGGTAGGAAGCAGTTATGTGAAGGAAGAGAAAAGAACAAGTCATCAAAGGAAAATGGGAGAGCCAAATTTCTACTGTTCAAAGAACTGCAGAAAGCATGAATTAGATCTGTTAGAAAATGATGTGAAATAGGGATGGATTTCTAAGCTAGAATCAGACAAGGTAAAACTTAGAAGCCAGAGAGAGGAGTGTGATTTTATTTAAGGGCAATGGGTGGTCCCAAGAGGGTATGGATTGGAGATACGGTATTATGGGATACCTGTTTTAAAAAGATAACACTGGTTTCTGGGTGAAGTGTAGATTTAGGGATCAGGAGAACGTGAAAGGAAACTAGTTAGAGGCTCCCCTGGTTGTTCAGGCAGGGTGGCTTGTGCTGGCTAGTCACTGAGGAGATGGAAAGAAATGGTTAGATCAGGGGTGGGTTCTCTAGTCAGAGACTAGAAATACATATTGCCAGAATGTAATTGTGAGGAAGAGAAAGGGATTAATAACTTTTGGGTTAAGCAACTTGTTCTACTTTGTCCATGTTACTTTCTATTACCCCCCACCCCAACCCCTGTGTTTTTTTAGAGCTATCAGGCAGCTAGAAGTATGAGCCTGAGTTTCTGGAGTATTTCAGAGCTGGTGGTAAGGAGTTGGTAGTCATTGTTACAGAGATAATACTTCTAGCCTGAGGAGTGGATGAACTTACCCAGGGAGAGTGCATACCAGAGAAGAGAAAATGTGTTGTCTCACCATGGGGAAGTCATCTGGAATGGTCACTGTGGAGACGACTCAGGGTAGGCCTTCATATATATATATATATATATATATATATATATATATATTTTTTTTTTTTTTTTTTTTTTTTTTTTCCCAAATAGATGGTGCATTTTGGCCTTGTGTGAATAGCAGGCCTGATCTAGGTAGAAGGTTGTTTTCTTGCACATGGTGATCTGCTCCCGGAACCCTCACTCAGATACAGCAAAACACCAATTTTAAAAAAATCAACTTGCAATACTTCTTACTTCTCTTCATATATGTTTTTGTTCTAACCCCTCTTAATACACTCAGAATACTCTAATGCTTTCCTGCTACTTCTTGTGCGCATTACTCCTATGAAATTTCAGAGACCTTTGAGGAAAATAAAAATCAGACCTTGTAAGTTCACAAATTATATATAACCTTTCTTACTCTAGTCCTGTCTAAACTCCTCCCTTCTAGAGGAGGATAAACAAGGAGTTAGTTATAATGGCTAACCAAACGGAGTTAGTTATAATGACCCACTGCATTGAGAAAGAAAAAAATGGTGCATAGCCCTTTGAAAGTGTCACAAAGTCTAAATGAAATGCAAAGTATGGTCTTGGCAAGTAGAAGTGGCTCAAGCAAAAGATATTTTTATGACTACAAATCAATAACTTCATTCATTCATCCACTCATTCAACATTTATTTTACTTTTATTTATTTTTAAGGCACTTTTAAAACAAAATTATTTATTAACTTTTCAGAGATAGAGAAAAAGAGAACACACAAGCAGAGGGAGCAGCAGGCAGAGAGAGAAGGAGGCTCCCCGCTAAGCAAGGAGCCCAATGCGGGACTTGATCCCAGGGATCCCAGGGGCCTGGGATCATGACCTTAGCCAAAGATGGACACTTAACCAATGGAACCACCCAGGCATCCCTCATTCAACAATTATTAAGAAGCAACTATGTTTTAAGCATTCTGCTGCATCCAAGTGAGGCATGGGATCATGACAAGCTGAAATCTAATCAAATGCTTCTACCTGGAACATTGAACCTGGAGCAAATGAAGCTTGTGGCTTATTAAGATGGTTCCTACAGGAAAAAAAAAAAAAAAAAAAAAAAAAAAGATTTTATGGTTCTCTGATACTGTCCTGGTTCTTATTCAGTTCCCAAACTTGGATCTCCAGCCTTCCATTGACTCCATGAAACTTTGCTAAACTTATAAAAACTTCTTCTGCTTAAGAGAGCAGGATCAATTTCTATCATTTGGAAAGAGTTCTGGTTGCCAGCGCCGTAATTGGGAAACTACAAAAGGATAAATCAGGATTTCAAAGACTAAATTTAAAGACCTCTTAAATGGCTATGTATCAAGAATTACTATCCAAGACTCATATGTAATATAGGATGAAGGACAGTTTCCTCCAAAAATAGGTGAAAATGAACTCTGCTTGGTACCCAATTATTTCTTAGATTAGGTCTATTTTACTAAACCCTAACAGCAAATGATTTCTTGCTGTCCGTCTTGCCATAGTTGAAGAATGGAAATTTGGTTAAAGGATGGAAGCAAGTAGAACTAATTGCCAAGTCAAGCAGAGTAAATTACATGCAATGTCTAAGTACTATTAATAGAAACTCTCCCCAGAACCTTGGGGTTATAGAACTAAATGCCAGAGAGAATGAAACATCGAATTGGTCTAACCAATCATTTCCAATTTGATGACCAAGAAATGAAAACACTTGGGGGAGTCTAGTCACAAGCTCAGAATATTTCTAGTTCCCTTTCTTTGTCAGATCTTTAGGGTAGACTTTGGGCTTTCAAGGCCAGAAGTGATAGCAAGTCATTCTAAAGTGCTCAGAAACGGGAGCATGATGAAGCATGAGGACCTGGGTTTCTTGTTAGCCTTCTGGGTGCAAAAGATAAAGAAAACCAGTGAAAAAATGACAGTATCTTTTTTTGCAGCAGCCATAGGCACCTTCGTTTTTTGCTCTTAAATGCCACCAGAAAGCCTTTATTTAAGACGGGGACAAAAGTGTTCTTTGTAACTTTCACTGGAAGTTAGAAATAAAAGAAAAAAGTTCTGCTTTGCAACTTGACCTGCATGTTAAAAATAACTCTATTGCACACATTTAGGCCAATAGAAGCCGTATATTTATGTATCATTTTACAGCTTTTAGCACTCCTTTACATCCATAATCAAATCTGAAATATGAGGTGACTCACCAGAGATTTCAGTGTAATAGCTCCATTTTGCAGATGACAATTCTCAGCTCAGAAAAATCAACTTGCCCTAAATCATATAGCTTAGGAATTCTGGAGCCCAGATCAGAAGAAGAGTTTTTAGGATTATAATGCTTTCATAAAATAATGATATCTTTAGCTTGCATTATCATAGGTAAAACATTTTGATTAGATATAAAATTTATAATAGTAATTTTGTAAGAGAAAAATGCAACATAGTGCAACATTAAGTCTCCATTTCTGGCCTAAAGGACCATGTGGGTTAATTACTATGCATGACACAGAGTTTTGATAAAATGTGATTTCATAGTCAAAATAGTTCTGGTGTGCCCAAGAACAATTCCTCAAAGGCTTATTGTTAGAAGGTTATTAGAATTAGATGGAAAATTATAGAAAAAGAGATTTGACAAAACTGGACAGTACCCTTACTGGGCTGCCACTGTGTGTTTGCTTTAAAAATATCAAATTGCCTGTTTGTTTCATAGGGATAAACGATTTCTTAAAAAAATATTTTATCTATTTATTTGACAGAGATCACAAGTAGTCAGAGAGGCAGGAAGAGAGAGAGAGGAGGAAGCAAGCTCCCTGCTGAGCAGGGAGCCCCATGTGGGGCTCGATCCCAGGACCCTGAGACCATGACCTGAGCCAAAAGCAGAGGCTTTAACCCACTGAGCCACCCAGGTGCCCCAAGGATAAGTGATTTTTTAAAACTAACTAAAATTTAAAAACAGGCTTATATAGTATTGTATTAAAAATTATAATTCCATATACATCAATTAAATTATCAGTGGACTCTAAGTACTTCACACTGTCATGGAATTTATATAAAAATTTATATAAAATTATATAAAAATTATTTACCAAAAGAAGTGTATATCTAGTGCTAATTTTTAAAGAAAGCTTATAGAAGATATGTTACCAGCTCTTATAATAATAATAATTAAAAATGATGGCTAGTATTTATTATTTGATGTGAATCATATCATTTAATCCCTAAAGCCATCTGCGAGACTGGTGCTGTTATTCCATTTTATAGTTGAGATTACCAAGTCACAAAAAAGATAATTGTCTAAATTGTCCAAAGTTGGGGCACCTGGGTGGCTTAGTGGGTTTAAGCCTCTGCCTTTGGCTCAGGTCATGATCTCGGGGTTCCTCGGATCGAGCCCTGTATTGGTCTCTCTGCTCAGCAGGGAGCCTGCTCCCCCAACCCTGCCTACCTATTTGTGATCTCTGTCTTTATCAAATAAATAAAATCTTTTTTAAAAACTAAGTTGTCTAAAGTTATATGCAGCTTGGAAGTAGATGGGTGGAGAACGTGAACCCAGATAGCTGGACTCCATCATCTATCCTCTTGATCATTATTGCCTTTATTAGATATGATGCATATCAAAAAGGGCGGATTCCATTTGCTAGACAAAAGAGATGGATATTAATGAATTATTTTGTTTTTGAGATAATATGGCCTGAAAGATTTGTAAACTGGTGCACCGCCATGTGCTATTACAGTGCAAATGATCTCGAGTTCTCATCTCAGAAGGCTTGGATTTCTTTTCTGAACCCACCACTTGGGTGGGTGGCCAAGGGCAAGTTAGAAAGGTTCCCAAGTTGTTCTGTAAAATAGATGTAGGGGCGCCTGGGTGACTCACTCGTTAAGCGGCTGCCTCTGGCTCAGGTCATGATCCCAGGGTCTTGGGATTGAGTTTGGCATCGGGCTCCTTGCTCAGCAGGGAATCTGCTTCTCCCTATCCCACTCCCCCTGCTTGTGTTCCCTCTCTTTCTGTGTCTGTCTCTGTCAAATAAATAAATAAAATAAATTTTAAAAATTTAAAATTTTATTTTTAAAAATCTTAAAAAAAATCGTTGTTGTCATCAGCTGCTGCACCCTTATTTCTTATGAGAACATATTTTTAAAACTATAAAATTGTGACTTAAAATTATTTACTCATTAAGACAAACAGAGCCCCCCCCCCCAAAGTAATGTGCGAAGTAGCATTACTCAATAAAAGAAGAATATTTTTCAGACTATTCTCGGAGATTCCAGCTTTCCTCTTGACAACATTATTTTCTCATTGTCAGCAAGATTTACAAGAGGTATTTACAGTAGAATTGGCATTCATTGAACCATTTGTTACCTGTGCCCTGAAACCAGCCAAAAAATGTCATCTGGGAAAGTACCAGCGCTTATAGTCTGATACCTTTTAAGAAAGTTTGCCCAGTTGCATTATTCAGATAATGCACATCTCCAAGAGAATGAGCTGCCTTTTTCGTTTTATTTTTATTTTTGTATTTTTTAAAAGATTTTATTTATTTGAGAGGGACAGAGAGCACTAGTAGAGGAGGCGGAGGGTACACAGAGGCGGAGGGAGTAGCAGGCTCCCCACTGAGTAGGGAGCCCAATGTGGGACTCAATCCCAGGACCCTGGGATCATGACCTGAAATGAAGGCAGATGCTTAACCGACTGAGCCACCCAGGTGCCCCCATTTTCATTTTTAATATTAGGCATTTGATAAAGTGATGGGTGAATTGGAGGTAAAAACAGAAGGAAAGATGAGAAATGATTTTATGGAAATCAGGACTACAAAGCCTAAGAAAACTGTTGATAATCTAGGTAGAAAGGAATTCCGTGTTTCCTAGAAATAGAGAAAGGGGGAAATAAGACGGCAGATGGAAGTGGTAAGGTCAAGTTGACATTTAAATCTGAAAACGCTTGGCTCAATTAAGCATCCTACTCTTGATCTCTGTTTGGGTCTTGATCTCATGGTTGTGAGTTCAAGCACCACATTGCGTTCTGCCCACAGCATGGAGCCTACTTAAAAAAAAAAAAATCTGAAAACTCAAATAGAAATTGCATGATTAATGAAGAATATAGAACTGATGTAGCATTCTAAATAATATGAGTTGTGCTTCAGCTAGCTGGGCCTTTTCATAAGACTGAGTAACTATGGTGCTAGGGGAAAGTGTTGGGTTTAAGGTTTGAGAGATTCAAGGGGGGGATGGAATATGGAGGGAAAAAATTATGATGACTCAATAATTTTATTGGATTTATAAATCCCTAAGGGAATATTTTCTGTATGTGAGAATTGACAGCTCATTTCTCCCTTCCCACCTTATCCTAAAATATACTTTATCTCAGCTTCAAAAAGCATAAAATATATCTATGTATGTATATATATGCCCATATACATTTATTTATTTATATATACACATACATACCAACCTACTCATCTAAGACTTCAGAGAGTTCATTTAATTACATAGTCATCTGGGTTTGTGTTTTGTGTAGTGGAGAATGTAAACTCTATGAGTAGAGAAACTGATTGTCCTGTTCACTGATACATGCTCAGCATCAGGCAAAGAATCTTGTAAATAAAGATGCTGTATAAATAATGGCTGAGTGAGTGAATGCCATTCATTCTTGGTCTCATAGCAAATGCTCTAATTTTTTGAGGTAGACATCAAAACCCCAATATTACATGGAAGGCCCAATTTTGAATGGTAATCTTTGAAAATAGTTAAAAATAAATGCATATTTTAATTTATGAAGAGAAAAATCTTAATACTTAATCATGCTCTTAGGTCATATAAGTAGGGTATGGTATTATTATAATCCATCTGGTAAAATGTCCAAGCATTCAACTATTAGGAAGATATTTACATCTGTTCAGAATATACAGAAATTGATGTGTTAATTTTCACACAAATTTCTTTGTGAATCTAAAGGATTACTGAAAGCCATAATCTTTTACAAACTGACAATGTGCAAACCTCAGTTAAATAAAGACATAAATGAAAACCAACTTTTAGCAACTAATATTGAAATGTCATTGATGTCAATTTAGCACTGATGGAAGATATTAAAAGCTTCTCAAAACTGACATTTTTAATCAAAGTAATATTTTAAATAATAGTTCCTCTGTGATCATGGCAATCACTTGTGTTATTCAAAATCCATTTTTTGATACAAGTACATAGGTGCAGCTCTAAATGTGGATGGTGTAGGCAGCACCTAGTGTGATCTGAAGGTCACCAATAGGGCTGTTCCCCCCCCCAAATCTATCCATACCGTCAATAATATGGTGTTAGGTTTGTAGTGAAGTCTATAATATTATTGGAACATATTATTATCTTAGTCTTATTGCCAGCATGTCAAATAGGGCAAGTAAGTAGCAACAGATGCTTGAACAATTTTAGTGACTTGCTCAAAGCCATATGGCTAATAAGTAACGGCACTGGGACTCAAGCCCAGGCCTTCTTACTCGTAATCTAATGTTCCTTTCACTGTAACACATTTATTCTTGGCACCTAAATCCCATGAGCCAGGGCTCTTCTTTTAGGTTAGACACAGTTGGGTCTCCAGAAGATCCTTGTTAAAGTTCAGGTTTACTGAGAGATGTAATGCATTGAACAATAACAACAACAACAACAACAACAAAATTAACCCTGAGAAAGAAAAATTAGAAGTTTAACAAGATGAGACACAAACAAAGGTCAGTTTGGATGGTAAAAATTAGAAGGCCCACAAATGGAGCACTGCTATTGTTGGAACATGTGAACCAGCCAGGTAACACAGCGGGAGGCTCTGAATCCTGGCTCTGAGGTCGGCATAGCATAGAAGCTCTGGAGATTGCTCCTGGAACTTAAGGAATTGGCCTAGGTCTGAGGAAGAGCTGAGACTGGAGAGCAATATTGGTATTTGTTTTTGATTAGAAATCACCCATGTATGTATGTATTTTTTTAATTTAATTTTTTTGTGTATTCCAAAATTCATTGTTTATGCACCATACCCAGTGCTCCACGCAATATATGCCTTCCATAATACCCACCTCCAAAACACCCAGTTTCTCAGAGTCCACAGTCTCTCATGGTTTGTCTCTCACTGATTTCCCCCAACTCACTTCTCGTCTCCATCTCCCAATGTCCTCCATGTTATTCCTTATGCCCCACAAATTAGTGAAACCATATGACAATTGACTCTGCTTGACTTAGTTTACCAAGGTATATTTTTATCAAGACAAGTAACTTGCTTTGAAAAGAGACTGTTTCTTTTTTGGCATTAAAAAAAATGTTCTCTAAAGGTCTAATTTTCAAGTGTTATTAATTTTTAAATTCAAATTATTTTTTAGACAATTGGACACTTTCACCAAAGTGATACAAAAGGGAATAAAAAGGAAAGCCCACTATAAATATGCATATAACCCCCACTCTCCTGTTCCCCACTCACCAAGACACAAACATGTCTGGGCACTAAAGGTCAATATATTCCTTGGGAAAAACCCAGACCTGTGCTCCATTCATTGCCTAGGACTCCAAGTTGTCCCACCAAGGGTTCATTCTAGAGCATTGTATTTCTGATGTAGACATGACTGGAGAGAATTGTAGTCTATATGTAGCAGTGCCTGAAAAAGAGATTTGAGCCCAATAGTTGACACATGTCACGTTAGGCAACCAAGTATTTGTTCAGAAAAGCCAAATAAAGAGTTAACATTTAGTGCTGTCTGCAGAGTCATTTAGCCTCCATTTCATGGCCCGATATCACAACCTCTCCCATTAAATATATTAACAGCTGAGAAAAAGCTCAGATTCCATTCTGTTAAGAGAAGATCTAAGTTATGTCAAGCTCTTTTGGTTCTTTGCTTTATTATTTTCAGGAAACTCTCCTGAGACAGAAAGTGTAAGCATGTGAATAAGCTCTTCCATGAGCAGAGGCCAGGATTGTTAATGGAATGGCTTTTATGTATGTGAAGTGTTTGGAAGCCTGGTTTTAAAAACAGGGTTTGTATCTTAGTTTCAATTGTAGATTTTATTCTTATTTTTCTCTTAAATTAATTTTCAGCTCAGCTCACCAAATTTCCAGCAATAACATTTTATGAGTTACTATGAAGACAGAGATGTTTTCTCTTATTCTGAACATTTTTTCATAATTTTCTTGAACAGATAATAAATTTAGTTCAAGAGCATGAGGACGGGATGAAGAACTTTCAGTAACATGGAATCACCATACATTTAACAAATATTTACTGAGCCCCTGTAGTATGTTAGGCCGTTCTAAGAGGGAAGGATACATCAATGGAAAAGAAATCAAAACAGAAATCACCACCCTTGTGGGTCTTGTTTTCTAGATTCGGGAGGACAGAGTTAAAAAGTAAGTAATTTATACAGGATGCTAGAAGGTGGTACATGCTAAGGAGAGAAATAAAACTTGAAAGGTCATAGGGAGTGTCAGGGTCTGGTGTGGGTTGCGGTGATGAACAGGACCACTGGCACCAGCCATGCTGAAAAAGGGATATTTGAGCAGAGACTGAAAAGTGGTAAGAGAACAATTATGTGGATCTAGGGGAGGAGGTTTCCAAAGAGAGAAAACAGCAAGTGCCAAGAAATGAGGCAAGTGAATGCCTGGTGAGTCCCAGGAAGAACAAGGCAGCCTGTACAGCTGAAGTCGAAGGATCCAGGGGAAGAGAGGTGGGAGATGAAATCGAAGAGATAATGGATGGCCCACACCACAGAGGACCAGAATGCCATTGTAAGGTTTTTATGCTGAACAAGGTGGGGAGCATAAGGTCTTGAAAAGAGGACTGACAGACTGGACTTAACCATTTAACCATTTCAGCCTGGCTGCTGTGTTGAGAATAGACTGTAGACAGACCAGTGTGGGAGCAGGAAAATCAACTAGGAAGTCATTGCAATAATCCAGAAGAGTGATGACACTGGCTTGAAAACAGTGTGAAGTGGTCAGATTCTGCATATATTCTGACCGGAGAGGCAACAAGATCTGCTCAGGAATTGAATGTGGTGACTGGAGTAAAGAGAACCGTGTAAGATGACTGAGGTTTGGGCCTAAGCAACTAGAAAGACATAGTTGCCATGTACTGACATGGGAAGGTCACAAGAAGGACGGTTTGGTGGAAAGATCAAGCACTCACTCAGTTCGAACACAGGAGATGCCTATTAGCTCTCCTAGTGCAGATTCCAAGCAGGAGGTGGTTGTCCAAGTTGGAAGTTCCAAGGAGCGGTCTGTGCTGGAGATCTGGGACACATTTGGGGATTGCCAGCCTACCAGGAAATATTTAAAACAACACAACTGTATAAGATGACAGAGAATGAGCGAGAGAGAAGATACTCTGATATTAAGAAGCTGGGGACAAGAACAGAAACCAGGACTTTCTCCTGAGATAAAACAATCAGTGACCAATGAGAGAGGAAGAAAATAAGAGGGAGTGGTATCTTACAGACCAGGGGGAGAAAGTGCTTCAAGGGGGAAGGAAGTATCTTGGAAATACTTCTCATAAACTAAATAAAATGAGCACTGATCCTTGGATTAACTGCTGTGTATTTACTTTTGGGATTAGATTTAAAATTTCTTTTCCTTTGGATTTTCTTCAGTGTACTTTTTGGCAGGCAGTCCTGTTTTCTTTCTTTTTTTTAAATGATTTTATTTATTTATTGAGATAGAAAGTATAAGCAGGGAGAGGTGCAGAGGGAGAAGGAAGAAGAGAGAAGGAGTGAGAGAATCCTAAGCAGACTCCATGATGAGTGTGGAGCCCCATGTTAGGGCTTGATCTCAAGACCCTGAGATCAGGTCCTGAGCTGAAATTAAGAGTCAGAGGCTTAATCCACTGAGCCGCCCATGTGCCCTAGGCACCCCTGTTTTTAGAAGCTAGGTTTGATTTGTCCTGGAAATAGAGCTTGAAATTCTGGCCCCATGCTGGTCATGTGTATTTTCTCTTCTTCGTTACTAAAGTAGCTGATCTTTCTGGGAGGGTTAGCCCCAGACCTCTCATATGTCTGGTAGGTGATAGCACAGAAGAGGCAAGAAGAATTAAATCCCATTCTCCTAGAGCATTTCCATTATGGTTTAGGTAAGGATGTAGGGTCTCAAAAAACATAAAAGAGCTGTCATTACACTTAAAGACCAAATAGTAGGAGGCCCTATGGTTATTTATTCAAAGATACGGAAAACTGAAAAAGATGGGGGAAATAGAGGTGTTGCAAACTTGGAATTTAAATAATGATTTTGTATATCTTTTATTATGGCCTTGATATCTCAACCTTCAGTTCCCAGATCATAAATGGGGCATTGCAAGACTTCTACATTCCCATAAAAATATGTAAACTATATAAAACTACATATAAACTATGCATAAGATATGTAAACAAAAAGCACTTAAAAACATGAAGGAATTTAGAACTTCTTTAAAAATAAAATTCCCTCAGGAAAATTAAGTATTATTTTCATCACAGTGCAAACATCAGATAACTGAGCTTACAAACATAGTTTACAGACTGATTTAAAGAAAGCTTTTATATATTTTGACTGAAGAGGGAGTTGCAGTTAGGAAGATGCAGTCACAAATAATTTTATTGCATGATTATATTAGGTTTTTCTTTTTATGCTCATTTTTCTATTTAAGGTTTACTTTGTATAGGATTTTAATAAAGGACAATGAATATATATATGTATATATATACACATGTTTCAATAAACATGTTTGAATTTCACAAATCTATTATATAATGAAGATCCAATTTCAGAATATAAATTTTCATTTATGTATTGTTACATAATGAATCACCCCAAAATTTAAAGGTCTCAAGCTATAATTTTTTTTTTTAATCTTTGAGATTATTTTGGTTAACTGGGTTTAGCTGAGTGGTTTACTATATTCAGCTGAGTGGTGCTTAAGTTTCATGTGATGGTGGCAGGGGCCACAGCCCTAGGATACTCAGCTGGACTAGAGTACAAGATGGCTAACTTGCATGGCTGGCAGTAGTGCTGGCTCTTGTGAGGAGCTCAGCCAAGGCCATAGAGTGCCTCATTTCTTCTGTGTGAACTCCCATTGTGTTTGGGAATTCCAAGAAGCGGAAAGTAAAAACTGTCAGTGCTCTTCAGGCCTGGGCTTGAGCTTAAGCTCAAGCTTAAGAATGGTATTTCTTTCTTTCTTTATTTTTTTAAGATTTTATTTATTTATTTGCATACAAGAGAGATCATAAGTAGGCAGAGAGGTAGGCTGGGGGGAGGGGGAAACAGGCTCCCTGCTGAGCAGACAGCCGGATGCGGACTCTATCCCAGGACCCTGAGATCATGACCTGAGCCAAAGGCAGAGGCTTAACCCACTGAGCCATCCAGGCGCCCAGGAGTGGTATTTCTGCTGCATACTCTTGGTTAACCTGACACAAGGTTAATCCAGATTCAAGGGTATAGAAAATTCTTTCCACCTATTTCTGTAAAGAGTGGCAGATACATCCAAGAAGGGATGAAATGGTTGAGGACCATCTTTGGAAATTAGCTGCCACAGCTTGTCCTCTGCCCCCAACAGTCCATGACTCTACCACATGAAAATTACCCTCATTCTTCTCTAAGACCTCTAAAGCCTGATACCATTATGACAGAGCCCAAAGTCCAGGATGATCTAGTCCTGTCATCTAAATCAGGCCTGGGTGTAGATGGGGTCTTTAGGTACAAAGACCTTTAAATGACAAAGTACCTGTTGTCCACACTTTTACCTGCATTTAGAGTTGAGTAACTCTCTCAGCCTGCTTCCACTCTGTAGGAGGGCATTTGTGGGGGTTCTAGAGACCTCTTTTAATTTTTAAGTCTCTGTACCATTTGGCTCAAGCTTGTATAATTCTTTTAAAAATGTGCAGGTTTTCTGTGCGTCAAATCCTGATTTACTTCATTAAATCAATGAAACGATACCTATACATTTCTTTCAACAAGGCTATGGGAATGCACCTTAAAGTTTCTTAAAGGTCCTTTTAGCATAGTAGAGACAGTGTAAGAATCATGGCTTGTGATTCCTGAGGGGCCAGTTTTTAAACTGAGAGGGTCTTTAACATATGTTCCTTAGCTTCCGAGAAGTTCTGTAGTCTAGCTCAGAGGGTATACAAAATATTCCATTACATTTTCCTGATGTCCCAGTAAAGGGACTCACAGCCATATCCCCATACTCATCTTGACCTTGGGACCATATTTTAGTGGTTTGCTCTGGCATTGCCTCCAGGTTTTAATTTTCCTTGAATATATTTTGTGAACTGGGATTTTGGGGATGAGTTGTATTTTCTAAACCAGTAATTTTGGAGTTGGAAATGTTTCTTTCGTATTTACTTGAAAACCTAACGAGTCTTCTATATTACTGCAGTTAAGAGTGTTGCCAAACTTCCTGCCATTACATAATGTGGGTAATATTTTCCTCAGTCTTTAATAACAGTCTCCTTACTGTCTGCCTGGCCACCATTTGCAATCTCCTTGAGGCCCTCCTGGTCTATGCTAGCTACTAGTCATAAAGCCAGTGCCACATGTTTAAGGATTTTGTTATGGCAGCACCCTACTTCCAGGTATCAGTTTTAATTTCAACTGTAATGGTACTGCTAATAAAAATTCGGGGCATTTAGGGAAAAAAAAACCCCACACTTTTCCTTAATAGCAGTGCTAAGAGAATCAAAATTGACAAATTTTCAATGATTCTCCATGCCTATCTATATCAGAGTTAGTCTTTTAGCAATAGATACACAGAAGTTACATAGCCTAGATATGGATTTTTCTCCAGTGATGAATAGGCCTGTAAAAATTAGTAAGCCAAAATGAGGGCATCAAAGATGTCATTTTAGGGACTCTTCTAAGATTCTTTTCTGTTAAAGATACTGCAATTTCTTCCATTCTCCCAGTTCCCTTTAGGCTAAAAAAATGTGAAATTTTCTTGACTTTTTTCTGTCTTCTAGCTAGTCACCCATTACGTTCTCTAGATTCTACCTTTGCAGTACCTCTCATAGCTATCCATCCCCTCCATGTCTTTGACAGTTCAGATTCAGCCCTCCTTGTCTATCATCTTGTCTAGTTTAGTAGCCTCCTCATGTCCAGTCCTGTGCTCTATTTTCCCTTTCATAGTTTTCATTCTCTGCATATGCAGTGTAACTATTAGATGAACTAAGTATGGTCCTTTCTCTTGAGGAACTCAACCCTATTGACCAAGACATTTTCTTTAAGCACAGATTGAATTACTTTATTCACAGTTCAAAAACAGTGGAAGACCACAAGATCCTTTTCCAGAACCCAATCCAGGATTCCACACTGCATTTACTTGTATAGCTCTTTAGTGTACTCTATTCTGTGACAGTTCCTCAGTCTTCTTGTCTATCATGATCTTGACACATTTGATCAGTACTCATCAGTTATTTAATAAATTTCTCTCAATTTTTTCTGTCTAATGTTTTTTTCATGATGAAGTTTAAGTTTTGCATCTTTGGCAAGAATATCACAAATGCCATGTTGTGTCCTTTCCGATGCATCCTATCAGGGGTGTATGATGTTGATACATCTTAACTACTAGAGATGTCAACCTTGATCACTTGGAAGTGGTGTCTGCCAATGTCCTCCACTGTAAAATTACTATTCTTCCTTTGTCATCTAAAAATACCTTGGAAGAGATTATATTAATATATTATTTCTCTTCAAACCTTCACCCAGGGATTTTAAAATCCTCAGTGGATTTTGTTTGCAACAATTGTTACTGTGATGTTTGCATGATGCTGGTTTTGTATGTCTCTCATTCCCTCTATATTTATTAATTAGAATTATTCTGTAAGGAAGAGCTGCCCCTTTTTGCCGATTTATTTATTCAAATATATATTGATAAAAGTATGGGCTCATGGATATTTATTTTATGTGTAAAAATCAAATGCTGTATTTATTTTGTTGTTCATAGTTCAATAGTCATCTTTTTAAGGGAGTTTTCTTCTTTAATTACTGTAACTGGATATTATTATGCTTTTCTCTGAAACTGGAGAGCATTTCATCTGTGGCCCTCTTATGTCTCTCCCTACTTTTAGCCTTATGTTGTAGATATTTATGCGTATGGCCATTCTTATAACCCCTACCACCATTTTATGCACTAGATTTTTGAGTTAAAGATGACATATTACTAATCTTTTGTTCCCTCTGTAGTCATTGTACATTGTAGGAGATCAGCAAATATCTGCTCAATTAAATTCAATCAGCTAAAGTATTTTTGGCCAGGACATAATTTAGCAACACTCCTGAGAGCTTGAAACTGTTGTCCCACTCATTTTTATACTCACTTTTTATCTCCAGGTTTCTTTGTTTTTGAGTTCTTAAATGTCTTATTGCTTATGTCCCCATTTCTTAGTGTTCTAGATTATTTGTGTTTCAAAAAAAAATGCCTTTCCTTAAAATTATTAATAGAAAAATGGGAATTCAAGTAGGAACATCACAATTCAAAACAATTAAAAGTTAACACAGAACTAAATTAGGTATAGATAAAGACAAAGGACTAGGGGTAAAAAGCAATTAAGGCACAGAGCCTTAAAATAATCAGAAATATGCAGTAAAATAATAGTATGCAATTAGAACAATTTGGGTCTGAAATGTAAAATTTGGATCTTCTCAATTTCTGATCTGATTTCTCTGATTCATGTACTTATCAACTGGCTGTATCACATTAAGAGTGAGGATTGTGTCCAGGTCATATTATAATACAATCTGTGTTCTTCTCTGCATTTATATGTGAGAAAGAGAGAGGGGTATGTGTATATACACACACATGTATGCAGACATTATTATTTGTTTCTGTGTCATTAGTCTTACGGAAGGCCATTTTAATTAATTTATCCAAAAGCATGTACTAAATACTTATTAAGAGTTTAGTTTGCGCTATTGATGTTGAGAAAATACAAATACATTGCTCTCCAGCTAGTTCTCCAACTGCAGTCATTTTTGTGCTATTTTCAAAATACACAATTAGTTACTGGTAATCTGGGATTTGAACCCAAGCAGTCTGGTCCCAGAGCCTAACCACTGATTCTAAACTCCTTCTTCCTATGTATTTAAAATGTTAAGTGTTCTTTCTGAACCACAGAAATAATTTTACATAACACTGGTGGGCAATTTCATATTTTGTGATTTCTTAAAAGTTGGGTGAAGCATATAAGTAACTGTAATTCAGAGTAAGTGTTACATACTGTGAGAGTGGCACTATGGTGAATTGCTATAGGAAAAAAGGAAGAAAAAGAGTATTTTCCTGCTTGGTAAAGTATATAAAGATTTTGTGGAGGAGTTGTCATTAGAACATTTGATTTGTATGTACAGACGTGGGCATGAGAGGGAACTTTCCCATTGGGGGTGGGGGAAGGAGAGACTGTGTGTGAAATGCAGCAGGTAGATAATTTTGATGGAGCATACATCATGCGGATGAGAATAATGGGAAATAAGGTGGGTTTAGTACTATACAAAAGCATTAAAAGATCTTCCACTTAATA
Source organism: Mustela erminea (assembly GCF_009829155.1). Classification (NCBI taxonomy): domain Eukaryota; kingdom Metazoa; phylum Chordata; class Mammalia; order Carnivora; family Mustelidae; genus Mustela; species Mustela erminea. The sequence goes on from NC_045614.1 coordinate 142,001,315, forward strand.
ATAATTTATTGTGTTAAGGAAAGGAAATGAAGCATCTGAAAAAATGCCTAAAATCCTAGAAAGATATCCCAAAGTGTTTTTGAGTTGGCCACATGTTTTAGATTTATAGATTGAGAGTTGAATTGATCAACTCTCAATCTATTGATTGAATTTAAATCTATTCAATCTATTGATTGAGTTTAAATCTATTATTTAAACACAAGAATAGTAAAGCTTGAATTTGGGTAAACTACCACCAGGTGGTAGCAGATGTTTTTAGCAGATATTTTTCAGTCCAAATGACTTGGTTTAAGCCAGAAACTTGTGCATGAAAGCCAGTTCAAATTTCTGTTATCCAGGTTCTTATGTGTTTAAAGGTTTTTTGGTATAGCATCTAATTACATCAAGGTCGTCCAGATTTGTACAAAATAATTTACTTCTAGTAGTACAGCAGCAGCCCTATTTAAAGAAACAATACAACAGGTCTGTTTGCCAGACATTTTTATTCTTAGAAGTAGAATGCTCAGGGATATACACTGATCCAAAGGGGTGGTTGAAAATTACTATTCTAAATAACATTTCAAACAAGTTAGAAAATATAATATGTTTATCTGCAAGTCTTGTGCTTGAAGGAGTAAAGTTGGAAATTGGGTTAATTAAGATTGAGAAAGATTGAGGAAGGGCCCAAACTTGGCTTATTCCCAGATAGTGGATGGAATCTAAAGGATTTCAGATTGTAGGCAGACCTGCCTTTGAGACACAGCTATTGTCTTCTCCTTTTATCATCTAATTTAATCCTCCTAATAGTCCGATGAAATAGAAAGTATTATCTTTATTTAAACATAAGGAGACTGTTGCTCAAAGAACGTAAGTAATTGCCTAATTTATTTGTCCAAGTACAGAACAGATCTGCAATTTGAACCCTGATCTGGTTTCACTTTCAGAGCCCTCTCTTTTCAGTACCCAAGAGCTACATGCTCTACCTGCTTCAGATATCCATTGGCCTCTGTCCTCACTGAAGCAGGAAAGGAGGTGATAATCTTTTATCGCAGGAAATTAATTGCTACATTTTCTCCACATTTTATTATGGAAACTTCAAACGTACAAAAACGTTTAAAGAAGTTTGTAGGGCACCCTGCATATATCTATAGCCTAGATTCTACAATTTTTATTTTATCCTACTTCATTTATCACCTAGCTTTGCATCTATTCATCCTGCTATCTAATAATTGATGCAATTTTACATGCATTTTACAGCAAAGTGAGACATCTGTATACTTTACTCCTAATCACTTTGGCATGCATATCATGAACCAGAAAGCAATATTAATTTATAGGCTTGTTAAAATTTTGAGATAAACTTCACAATGAAATGTACCAATCTTAAGTGTATCATTCAATAAATTTCAGACAAACTCATACAATTGTGCAGCCCAAATTTCTCTCCAGATACACATCATTGCTCTGTTGTTTTATATTCCTTTCCAAACAATCTCCTCTTCCTCCACACCTCCCAAGGACATCATCTTTGTTTTTTTTGCTTTTTGTTTTTTTGTTTTTGGTTTTTTTTTCAGTTGTCTGTTTGTTTAATCATAGTTAATGTTGCCTGTTTTAGAATTTTATATAAATGAAATGAAACAGTATGACAGTATGTACCTTTGTGTAAGACTTCTCATTCAGCATGTTTTTTGAGTCATCCCTTTTCTTCTGTGTGTAAGTAGTTTATTCCTTTTTATTCCTGTTGGACAGCTGGAATGTTTTTTTTTTTTTTTGTCTTTTGTGACACAAAACAGCTATGAATACTCTTGTATGAATATTTTCTTTCTTTTGTTGACTACTGGGGAGTGTAACTTCTGGGTTGTGGGCTAACTATAGGTTTAATTTTATAAGAAACTGCAAGAACTTTTGCCAAAACGTTGTACTACTTTACACTGCCACTAATAATGTATTAGAGTTCTGGTGCTCCATTTTATCAACACTTGGTGTTGTCCATCTTCTTAATTTTGTTTTTCTGGAAAGTGTGTATTGTTTTCTTATTGGGGAAGAGAGCCATACACAGTCAGCTTTGGCTGGACCCCAATTCCCCTTGAGTCAACTTCCATTATGAACTTTCCTTACATTTTTTGTCACAGCATGTTAATATTCCCCAACTTACCCACTCATATATTTTCTGTTTTCCCATAACATTTTGTTTTGGGGGAATTCTTCCACTTCAACATATTCTATTTCTACAGACTAGCTCTTTTACTAACTCCTCTTTCAATGCGATAGATTGTCCCTTTTGATTAGTATGACTCAGTTATAATTGTGTTTCTTATTGTTAGCAATCAGATAAAAGGATCCAGGTATGCAAGCTCTCTGTAATTCAAATTGGACAGTATTTAAGAATTCTGCTGGACATTTCAATAGGATTTCAGGCTCAGCATTTTTAAGTTATGTAGGCAGGAACTGCTTTTTTTGCAATGAACTTTTTGAATCGAGTAAAGTAGAAAATGTTTTATGGTGAAATTGTGATTGGCAGTTGCTTGACCAGATAAGTTTTGATGTGCAAAACGTAAATGAAAGAGTAAAAGCTGATGAGTAGCAGGTTTTGTTTTAATTTGGCAAGACTTGAGCAGAGAAGCAAAACCTAGGGATTGCCCATGTTAAGCTTTGTGTTTGTTAATTTGATTGTATTTGTAACTCATTGTGAATAACAGAGGTTCTCTGTTTCTTACCTGTTTGGTACTTATGAAAGGAAGATCTGCCAGAAGGTTTCTTGAGAGTATTATTGAAGTTTTAATATATTTTTTTTAAAAGTTGCTGTTTATAATTTATAACATTGTATATTCTACCAGTGACTAAAATAGTTTTAACTGATTCCAAAAGGGCAGGTACCTTTTAAAGTCAGAATTTCAAAAATTACATTTAAAGGACATTTCTTGACATGTGTTCTATGTCTAGTAATGTAAGGCGTTAATAGAATAGAAGAATGCATAAATAGATTTCTATTTTCATTAGGAAGACATTTCTCAACAACTTATACTTCTGTCCACATTAATTAAACATAAAAAAAAGGAAGAAACATGAAAACTTCTTGGTCTGAAATCCTGACCAAGATCTTACTAGCAAAATCCTGACCAAATCCTGACTAGCAAAATCCTGACCAAATCCTGACCAAAATCTTACTAGCAAAAGAAAAAGGAATAAACTGGAATTAAATGACATGATAATATAAGTTACAAAGCAGGGAGATAAAAGTGAATAAATCACATAACAATGCTTTGGATATCAGAGCAATCTCTCACTTTTTAGCTGTGTGATCTTGGACAAGATTTTTAAATTCTCTGAGCCTCATAACATGATTTTTAAAATGAAATAAAATGCCAGTTTATTCTCAAATAGTCAATATAATATTAATAACTAAGTCACCATACTAACATTATCTTTTTAACACTTATTTATTTTATAAATGGAAGTTTGCGCCTTTTGATCTCTTTCACCCATTTTGCTCAGCCTCATGTTCCCCTCTTCTCTGGCAACGACCAATCTGTTCATTTTATTTATGAGCTTGGTTTTCGGTTTATTTGGTTGTTTTGTTTGGATAGATTTCACGTATAAGTGAAATCATAGGATCTGTGTCTTTCTCTGAGTTATATCACTTAGCATAATGTCCTCAAGTTTCGTTAATATTGCGAATGGCAAGGTTCCATTCTTTTTTGTTGTTGCTGCTGAGTAATACTCAATTGTATTTATATGCTACACCTTCTTTATCCACTAATCTATCAGTAAACACTTGGGTTACTTCCATATTTTGGCTATTGTAAATAATGCTGCAATAAACGTGGGGTGCATGTATCTTTTTGAATTCATGGTTTGATTTTGGGGGGGAGAGTAAGTACCCAGTAGTGGAATTACTGTATCATAGGGTAGTTCTGCTTTTAATTTTTAAAGAAACCTCCATACTGTTTTCCACAGTGGATGCACCAATTTACATCCCACCAACAGTGTATGAAAGTTCCCTTTTTTCCACATTTTCACTGACATTTGTCATTTCTTGTCATTTTTGATAATAGCCATTCTGACAGGTGTGAAGTTATATCTCATTGTGGTTTTGATTTACATTTCCCTGATGAGGAGTGAGGCTGAGCATCTTTTCATGTGTCTGTTGGATATCTGTACATCTTCGTTAGAAAAACATCTGTTCAGGTTCTCTGCCCATTTTACTTCTAGGAATTTTATAGTTTTAGGTCTTATATTCAAGTCCTTAAACCATTTTGAGTTAATTTTTATATATAGTGTAAGATAGCAGTCTAGTTTCATTCTTTTGCATGTGACTATCCAGTTTTTCCATCACTCTTTATTGAAGATATTGTCCTTTTCCTAATATGTATTTTGGCCACTTGTGTTGTGGATTAATAGGCCATATGTGTGTGGGTTTATTTGTGGGCTCTCTATTCTGTTTCACTTGTCTATGCATGTTTTTATGCCAATGCCATACTGTTTGGATTACTATGTCTTTGTAATATAGTTTGAAATCAAGGCACATGATGCCTCTGTCTTTGTTCTTCTCTGTCAAGATTGCTTTGGCTTTTGGGGGCCTTTTGTGGTTCCAAAGGATTTTAGGATTGTTGATTCTACTTTTTGTAAAAAAATGGTATTGGAATTCTGATAGGGATGGCACTGAATCTGTAAATGGCTTTAGGTAACATGGGCATTTTAACAATGTTCATTCCTCCAGTCCATGAGCATGAAATATCTTTCCATTTATTGGTGTTGTCATTACTTTCTTTCATCAGTGTCTTACAGTTTGCAGTGTACAGGTCTTTTACTTCCTTGGTTAAATTTATTCCTTAGGTATTTTATTCTTTTTGATGCAATTATATATGGAACTATTTTCTTAATTTCTCTTTCTGATAGTTTGTTGTTAGTTTATAGAAATGCAACAGATTTTTATATATTGACTTTGTTAGTTTTTATTCAAATTCTATTAGTTAACATACAGTGTAATATTACTTTCAGGTATATGATACAGTGATTCAACACTTCCATACAGCACCCAGCGCTCATCGCAACAGGTGTACTCCTTAACCTCCATCACCTATTTAATCCATGTGCCCACCCTCCTCCCTCTAGTAACCATCAGTTTGTTCTCTATAGTTGAGTCTGTTTCTTAGTCTGCCTCTCTCTGTCTTTCCCTCTTTTTGCTCATTTGTTTTGTTTCTTTAGATACATTTTATTTCTCTTTATTGCCTTAATACTCTGGCTACAACTTCCAATACTATGTTGAATAAAAGTGATGAGAGTTCATATCCTTGTCTTATTCCTGATCTTTTTTATTTTTCCTCCTGATCTTAAAGGAAAAACTTCTAGCTTTTCACCATGTTTGATGTTAGCTGTGGGATTGTCATATATAGCCCTTATTACATTGAGGTACATTCCCTTTAGATCCGCTTTGTTGAGAATTTTTATCTTAAATGGATGTTAAATGTTGCCAAATGGAGGCACCTGGGTGGCTCAGTTGGTTAAGCGACTGCCTTCAGCTCAGGTCATGATCCCGGAGTCAGGCTCCAGCTCCATGGAGAGTCTGCTTCACCCTCTGACTTTCTCCCCTCTCATGCTCTCTTTCTCTGTCTCTCCCTCAAATAAATAAATAAAATAATTAAAAAAATTTTTTTTCCAAATGCTTTTTCTGCATCTATCAAGATGATCATGTGATTTTTATCCTTTGTTTTGTTAATATGTTGTATTATATTGATTAACTTGCAGATATAGAGAATCCCTGGAATAAATCTCATTTGGCCATACCATAGTATATGGTTCTTTTAATCTATTTGTCTTTTTTGAAATTAGTTTTTATGAAGTACATAGTATATACCTTTCAGTGCCTGTTTTTTTCTGTGCAAATTTCTGTATGAGCAATTCATTCACGATTTTTCTTTTTTTTCCTTCATTTTTTTAATGAACATATAATGTATTATTTGCCCCAGGGGTACAGCTCTGTGAATCATCAGGCTTACACATTCCACAGCACTCACCATAGCATACGCCCTCCCCAATGTCCATAATGCAGGCACCCCATGCCTCCACCTCCTACCCAGCAACCCTCAGTTTGTTTCCTGAGATTAAGAGTCTCTGATGGGGGGCACCTGGGTGGCTCAGTGGGTTAAGCTTCTGCCTTTGGCTCAAGTCATGATCTCAGGGTCCTGGGATCAAGCCCCGCATCGGGCTCTCTGCTCAGTGGGGAGCCTGCTTCCTCCTCTCTCTCTGCCTGCTTCTCTGCCTGCTTGTGATCTCTCTCTCTCTGTGTCAAACAAATAAATAAATAAAATCTTTAAAAAAAAAAAAGTCTCTGATGGTTTGTCTCCCTTCCAATCCCATCTTATTTCATTTTCCCCCACCTACTGCCCACGAACCCCCAACCTGCCTCTCAAATTCTTCATATCAGAGAGATCATATGATAATTGTCTTTCTTGATTGACTTCTTATTTCACTTAGCATAATACCCACTGGTTCCATTCACATCATTGCAAATGGCAAGATTTCGTTTCTCTTGATGGCTGCATTGTATTCCTGTGTATGTGTGTGTGAGTGTGTGTGTGTGTGTGTGTGTGTGTGTGTGTGTATCACATCTTCTTTATCCATTCATCTGTTGATGGATATCTAGGCTCTTTCCATAGTTTGGCTATTGTGGACATTGCTGCTATAAACATTCAGGTGCACGTGCCCCTTTACACATGAAGATACATTTGTATCTTCAGGGTATTTACCCAGTAGTGTGATTGCTAGATCATAGGGTAGCTCTATTTTCAGTGTTTTGAGGAACCTCCATGCCGTTTTCCAGAGTGCTGTACTAGCTTGCATTCTTACCAACAATGTAGGAGTGTTCTCCTTTCTCCGCATCCTCGTCAACATCTGTCATCTGCTGACTTGTTAATTTTAGCCATTCTGACTAGTGTGAGGTGGTATCTCATTGTCAAAAAAACCTCAAGTTTTGACTTGTATTTCCCTGATGCTGAGTGATATGGAGCACTTTTTCATGTGTCTGTTGGCCATCTGGATGTCTTCTTTGCCAAATGTCTGTTCAGGTCTTCTGCCCATTTCTTGATTGGATTATTTGTTCTTTGGGTGTTGAGTTTGATAAGTTTATAGATTTTGAATACTAGCCCTTTATCTGATATGTCACTTGCAAATATCTCCTCCCATCCTGTCAGTTGTCATTTGGTTTTGTGGATTGTTTCCTTTGCTGTGCAAAAGCTTTTGATCTTGATGAAGTCCCAATAGTTCATTTTTGCCCTTGCTTCCCTTGCCTTTGGTGATGTTTCTAGGAGGAAGTTGCTTCTGCTGGGGTCAAAGAGGTTGCTGACTGTATTCTCCCCAAGGATTTTAATGGATTCGTGTCTCACATTAAGGTCTTTCATCATTTTGGGTCTATTTTTATGTGTGGTGTAAGGAAATGTTACAACTTCATTCTTCTGCTTGTGGCTGTCCAATTTTCCCAAAATCATTTGTTGAAGAGACCATCTTTTTTCCATTGGACATTCTTTCCTGCTTTGTGGAAGTTTAGTTGACCATAGAATTGATGGTCCATTTCTGGGCTCTCTATTCTGTTCCACTGATCTATGGGTTTATTTTTGTGTTAGTACCATAGTGTCTTGATGATTACAGCTTTCTAATAGATCTTGAGGTCTGGAATTGTGATGCCATCAACTTTGGTTTTCTTTTTCAACATTCCTTTGGATATTCAGGGTCTAGTTATAGGTCTGGTTAGGTTTATTCCTAGGTATCTTATGGTTTGGGTGCAACTGTAAATGGGATCAACTCTTTAATTTCTCTTTCTTTTGTCTTGCTGCTGGTGTATAGAAATGCAACTGATTTCTGTGCATTGATTTTATATCCTGACACTTTACTGAATTCCTGTATGAGTTCTAGCAGTTTTGGAGTGGAGTCTTTTGGATTTTCCACATAAAGTATCATATCATCTGCCAAGAGTGAGAGTTTGAGTTCTTATTTGCCAATTCACATGCCTTTTATTTCTTTTTGTTGTCTGATTGCTGAGGCTAGGACTTCTAGTACTATGTTGAATAGCAGTGGTGATAGTGGTCATCCCTGCTGTGTTCCTGACCATTCAGAATTATATTCACTGTGGGTTTTTCATAGATAGCTTTGATGATATTGAGGCATGTACCCTTTATCCTTGCACTATGAAGAGTTTTGATTAAGAAAGGATGCTGTACTTTGTCAAATGCTTTTTCAGCATCTATTGAAAATATCATATGATTCTTGTTCTTTTTTTTTTAATTAATGTACTGTATCACATTGGTTTGTGGCTGTTGAACCAGCCTTGCAGCCCAGGAATTAAGGTCTTTGGGATCTGGCCTCATAATGCTGGCCTCATAAAATGAATTTGAAAGTTTTCCTTCCATTTCTATTTTTGTGGAACAATTTCAGGAGAATAGGTATTAATTGTTCTTTAAATGTTTGGTAGAATTCCCCTGGGAAGCCATCTGGCCCTGGGCTCCTGTTTGTTGGGAGATTTTTGATGACTGCTTCAATCTCCTTACTGGTTATGGGTCTATTCAGTTTTTCTATTTCTTCCTAGTTCAGTATTGGTAGTTTATATGTCTCTATGAATGCATCCATTTCTTCCAGATTGTCAAATTTGCTGGTGTGTTGTTGCTCATAATACATTCTTATAATTGTTTGTATTTCTTTGGTGTTAGTTGTGATATCTCCTCTTTCATTTATGATTTTATTAATTTGGGTCCTTTCTCTTTTCTTTTTGTTAAGTCTGGCCAAGGGCTTATCAATTGTATTATTTCTTTCAAAGAACAAGCTTTCTAGTTTCATTTATGTATTCTACTATTCTTTTGGTTTCTGTTTCATTGATTTCTGCTCTGATCTTTTTTATTTCTCTTCTCCTTCTGGGTTTAGGCCTTCTTTGATGTTCTTTCTCCAGCTCCTTTAAGTATAGGGTTAGGTTGTGTACTTGAGACATTTCTTGTTTCTTGAGAAAGGCGTGTATCGCTATATACTTTCCTCTTGGGGCCACTTTTGTTGTGTCTGCAAGATTTTGAACAGTTGTGCTTTCATTTTCATTTGTTTCCATGTATTTTTAAAAATTTCTCTTTAATTTCCCGGTTGACCCATTCATTCTTTAGTAGGATGGTCTTTAACCTCCATGTATCTGAGTTCTTTCTAACTTTCCTCTTATTGTTGAGTTCTAGTTTCAAAGCATTGTGGTCTGAATACATATGCAGGGAATGATCCCAATCTTTTGGTACTGGTTGAGACCTGATTTGTGACTCAGGATGTGATCTATTCTGGAGAGTGTTCCATATGCCCTAGAGAAGAAGGTGTATTGTGTTGTTTTGGGATGGAATGTTCTGAATATATCTGTGATGTCCATATGATCCAGTGTGTCATTTAAGCTTTTATTTCCTTGTTGATCTTTGGCTTAGATCTGTCCATGTCAGTGATGCGGGTGTTAAATTCCCCTACTACTATTGTATTATTGTTGATGTGTCTCTTTGATTTTGTTATTAATTAGTTTATATAATTGGCTACTCCCATGTTAGGGACATAGATATTTAAAATTGTTAGATCTTCTTGTTGGACAGACCCATTAAGTATGACATAGTGTCCTTCCTCCTCTCTTATTATAGCCTTTGGCTAAAATCTAATTTATCTGATATATGGATTGCCACCCCAACTTTCTTTTGATGTCCATTATCATGGTAAATTGTTTTCCACCCCTCACTTTAAATCTGGAGGTATCTTTTGGTCTAAAATGAGTTTCTTGTAGACAGCATATTGATGAGTCTTGTGTTTTTGTCCATTCTGATACCCTGTGTTTTTTGATTGGGGAATTTAGGACATTTACATTCAGGGTAACTACTGAAAGATATGAATTTAGCGACATTGTATTGCCTTTAAGGTAACTGTTATTGTATATTGTCTCTGTTCCTGTCTGTTACTTTTAGGCGCTCTCTTTGCTTACAGGAGCCCTTTCAATATTTCCCGTAAGAGTGGTTTGGTGTTTGCAAAGTCTTTTAATATTTGTTTGTCCTCGAAGACTTTTCTCACTCCTTCTATTATCAGTGACAGTCAAGCTGGATGTAGTATTCTTGGCTGTTTATTTTTCTCGTTCAGTGCACTGTTGCATGTTACAGACCTCTTGTCACTAGCTGCTTTCAGGATTTTCTGTCACTAAGACTTTTAAGTTTTACTATTAGATGATGGATTGTGGACCTATTTTTATTGATTTTTGAGGGGGTTTCTCTGTGCCTCCTGTATTTTGATGCTTTTTCCCTTTACCAAATTAGGGAAATTCTCTGCTATTTTTTGCCCCAATATACCTTCTGCCCCTCTCTTTCTTCTTCTGGGATTCCAATTATTCTAATATTGTTTCATCTTATGGTATCACTTGTCTTTCGAATTCTCCCCTTGTGGTCCAGTAGTTGTGTCACTCCCTCTCTCTTTTTTTAAAAAGATTTTATTTATGTGACAGAGAGAGAGAGATCACAAGTAGGCAGAGAGGCAGGCAAAGAAAGGGGGGGGGAAGCAGGCTCCCCGTTGAGTAGTGAGCCCGTTGTGGGACTCAATCCCAGGACCCTAAGAGCATGACCTGAACCAAAGGCAGAGGCTTAGCCCACTTGAGCTACCCACGTGCCCCTGTTTGTGTCTCTTTTGCTCAGCTTCCTTATTCTCTATCATTTGGTCTCCTATACCATTAATTCTCTCATCTGCCTCATTTATCCTAGCAGCAAGAGACTTCATTTTTTATTGCACCTTATTAATAGCTTTTTTGACTTCAACTTGGTTAGATTTTAGTTCTTTGATTTCTCTAGAAAGGGATTTTATTTCTCCAGGAAGGGATTCTCTAGTATTTTCCATCCTTTTTCAAGCCCAGCTAGCACCTTGATAATTGTCATTCTGGGCTCTAGTTCTGATATATTACTAACATCCCTATTGATTGGGTTCCTAGCCTTCAGTACTGCCTCTTATTCTTTTCTTTTATCATGAGTTTTTCCACCTTGCCATTTTATCCAGATAAGAATAGATGAATGAGAGAACAAAATACTAAAAGGGTAGCAATGACCCCAGAAAAATCTACACTAACCAAATCAGAAGAGATCCAAAACCAGGGGGTGAAGAAAGGGGGAAAATATATATATTATATTTATATTTTATATATATATATAATATATATATTAATTTTAGACTGGTGAATAGAACAGAGCCACACTCTTGATTTTGGATTTATTCTGGTCTGATAGAAGAACTGCCTTCCAAAAAAATTTTTTTTTAAAGATTTTATTTATTTGACAGAGAGAGATCACAAGTAGGCAGAGAGGCAAGCAGAGAGAGAGGAAGGAGGAAGCAGGCTCCCTGCCGAGCAGAGAGCCCGATGCGGGACTCGATCCCAGAACCCTGAGATCATGACCTGAGCCGAAGGCAGAGGCTCAACCCACTGAGCCACCCAGACGCCCCTGCCTCCCAAAATTTTAAAGAAGGAAAAACTTACATATATACAAAAAAAAGGATAATGATGAAGGGATGGAATATACCTGTAAAGATGAAAATTAAAGAAGATTCTAAAAAAGGAATTGATAAGAAGTTGGTTGAAAAAAGAAAAAAAAGAGGAAAGCATGTGATCAGACTGGAGACTAAAACAAAGGCATGTGCTAGATTTAGGGTATCTTTTGATCTATTAGAAGAAATTGTATCCCAAAATTTTAAGGAAAAAAAAACCTATATGTACACAAAAAATAAGGTTTATTACAATGAAGAGCTATAATATGACCAACAATGAAAATTTTAAAAGATTTTTTTAAAGTATTGATAAAATAAAATAGTTTAAAAATGTTAAAATAGGAAAGAGGAAAAATTAAAAAAAAAATAGCAAAAGAAAAAAATTTAAAAATTTAACTATTAAAGACTAAGGGATGATGGGGGAAAACAATCCATGAATTTTATGTGCTGTATTCCCCTAGCTCTGGATTTTCGTAGTTGTCATTGATCTTGGCTGGATGTTCATGCCGATCTTTTGGCGGAAGGGCCTGTTGCAGTGATTCTCAAAAGTCTTTGCCTAAGGCAAAATTGCACCACCCTTTTAGGGGCCAGGCTAAGCAATCTGCTTGGGTTCACTCTCGGGAGCTTTTTTTTTTTTTTTTTTATTTCCAGCATAACAGTATTCCCTAAATGCTTTCCATACAGCTTTGGAGGACAGGATGAAGAAGGTGGCCTTCCAATCTCTGGCCCAGAGGAGCTGAGAGCTCAGGACCTCACTCTTCACTGCATCCTCAGAGAAAAGCAGTCTATCCGTCCCGTTTCCCTGGTCTCTGGCTCTGCTCCATGCTCACCTGGCCTGTGACTGAGTTTTCTATCTCTGGTGCACAGCCCCATTTAGAGTCTCCAAACCCAGCAGATTCCTGTGGTGTACTCCCACGCTGCTCCTCCAGGAGGAGGAAGGAGGGGGTTTCTCCAGATCTGCCACTTGTCGGGTCCCTGCTTGAAGAGCAGTGGTCTGACTGTGCCTTGGTTCATGGTTTAAGGTAATCCTGACCTGAAAGCCCCTCCTCAGCTCTGTCTCTGTTGCAGGCTTCACCCCTCTGATACCTTGGAGCTTTGTTGTACTCAGGCATCCCTGATCTTTCTGTGACTTCACAGTACCTAAAACCACACTGTCCCCTTGAGGGTTCCACCTCCCACTTAGCCTCTGGAACAGCATCCCTCAGGGAGGCAGACTTCTGAAAGTTAAAATTCTGTGCTGCCCTGCTCTTTCACTTGCCAGGAGCTGGCCCTCCCCCGTGGTCTATCTTCCCAAATGTTGCCTCGGATTCACGCGTGTCCTACCTTCCAGAGAGTGGTCAATTTTCTATTTCTAGAATCGCTGCTCTTCCTCTCTTCTATCTCCTGTTGAGTTTTCAGGTGTTTCAGAGTGGTCTGATAACTAGCTGAGCTCCTGGGACCTGATGATATTTCGGTCTCCTCTTCTGCCATCTTGCTCCTCCCTCATTCACTGGTTTTCCGTGAGAGACTGGGCTCTCCAAAGACAAGTGCTGAGAAGAAGTTTGGATTGTAAAATGCTACGTAGTGTTCTATATCTGTTAATGGAAGGAGGAGAGAGGATTGGACAGAGAAAGAAGTTAAACTGTGAAGCTGACCTGACAAAGCTTCAGTGAATAGTGTCCATCAGAGTGTCCTGTGTTGTGTTGAAATGCCTAAGCGTTTGCACCTTCATTTAGTTCGCAGGTATGAGTTTCGGGAAGGGCAGGTGCTAGGCAAAGCAAGATGCTAAAAGAGGTGACCAAGAGGAAGCTGCCTCCTGACTGCATTGTTTGTGACTTATCAGTCAATTCTATGGCAGGATTTAAATAAGAAAAAAAAGGGGGGGACTCAAAATAAATTTTCTGAAAGTGGGACTAATGTTGCATAACACTGGGATAAGTAAAAGTCTCTTAAGTTCCTCTGCATGTAAAAAATATATTTTGAAACTGGGATCTCAGCATCATATCTTGGTAACCTATTACTGTATGTTTTTTCACATTACCATATTTTTGCTGTGTAATATTACATTGAATGAGTCTAGCTTTACAATATGTTTTGAGTTCTGAGAGTTTAAGTCTATAAGTTTATACTTCAGTATTACCTTGATTCTTAAATTGTTTTTTTGTGTTTTTGTTTTTGTTTGGCATCTCCCTACGTATTTTAGAATTACTGACTGCAGAAAGCTGGTACCTAGGAGGGGATGTTACAGGAAAGAGTACAGAAGCTGATGAGGATAAAGAGCTGGATCCCATTAGGAGAAAAATGGGGATACAGTGCACTTCTCTTATCAACTGAACTCTAGCACAGCATCAACTTCTCCACTGGCTTGAATTAGCAGATTCCTTATAGCAGGGTTTGGTTTGAATGGTGAATATTTTGCAAGTTTTTGTGGTTTTATGTAGTATTATTATAATGTATAAGAATATTAAGATAGTAAGAGTTTATATACCAAAGGAAACATTTGTTTCCTATTCATGTAATATATATATGTATCTCACACACACACACACACTGATATCTCTAAATTTATATTTTGTGAGGTACTTACTGTTTTAGGACTATAATAATATGCTTGTTAGTAGTATATTGTATATTATTCTGGTAGCGTAGCTTTGGTGGAAATTGTGAACAGAATCCTAGAGAACCCAAAACAATAATGAATGTTGTTAGCCATTTCATGCCTCGGTGCCTACAGCTAAACATGTACTAAGGAAAGTAAATGATAGTGCAGACTTCCTTTCTACAGTGTCATTTCCAGTTGGCGAGTATAATTATGTTTAATTGAGTTGAGGCACATTATTACACTGAATCATGCTTCTCTTGATTCGAAATAAGAAATCTGTGATATTTTATAACAGTGGAAAAATGCTTTTAGTTGGAATGGAGAAAAATTTAGTATGGTGGCCAATGTATGTTTACCCCCAATTATAATCTTCGATATTACAGTTGGAACTTCTGACAATTGATTAAAGCATAGATCAGATAAATTTTAAAATGTATATAAACTACACAAAAAATATGGACAAATGATATGAATAGTGAAAAAAAATGGTTAGAGATATCAAAGTCCTGAATTTTAGTTCTAAAATCATGAACCACTAGCTGTATTTGGAGACTGTACCCATTACTTCATCAATGAAACAGAGTTGGTCAAAGTGCATCTAAAAGATCCCTTCCACAAAGTTTATAAATATAAGCACAACTCATACTTAAAGAATGTGTTCTGAGAGATATGTTAATGTTATCATCATTCACATTACTCAAAAATACATTGAGATAAAATGTAAATGTCATATGATAGTTTTGGTTTTGGTACAATGAATACCTGACTTCGTTTCTTTCACATTGTTTTCCACAATATCACCTTTTTTCCGCTATTCATGATTATGTCAATTGCATCTTAACTCTAAGTACACATTGACAAAGGAGGCAAAAATATACAATAGGGAAAAGATAGTCTCTTTAACAGATGGCGTTGGGAAAACCAGAGATTTTCCCATGCAGAAGAATGAAGGTGGACTACTTTCATACACCATCCACAAAAAATGAAAAACAGACCCCAAAGTGGATTAAAGACCTAAATGTGAGACCCGAAACCATAAAACTCCTAGAAAAAATAAATGAGAAGCAATTTGTTTGGCATTGGCCATAGAAGCATTTATCTAGGTATGTCTTCTGAGGAAAGGAAAACAAAAGCGAACCTAAACTATTGGGACCACACCAAAATAAAAACTCTTGCACAGTGAAGGAAACCTTCAACAAAAAGACGAGGCAACTTACTGAATGGGAGAATATGTTTGCAAGTGATATATTTAATAAGGGATTAATATCCAAAGTGTATAAAGGACTTAAAAACGCAATAACAAAAACCCAAATAATCCAATTAGAAAACGAGCAGAGGGGGCACCTGGGTGGCTCAGTGGGTTAAGTTGCTGCCTTCTGCTCGGGTCATGATCTCAGGGTTCTGGGATCGAGTCCCGCATTGGGCTCTCCGCTCAGCGGGGAGCCTGCTTCCCTCTCTCTCTCTCTGCCTGCCTCTCTGCCTACTTGTGATCTTTCTCTGTCAAATAAATAAATAAATAATCTTAAAAAAAAAAAAAGAAAAGTAAACGAGCAGAGAACCTGAATAGCTGTTTTTTCAAAGAAGGCATACAGATGTCCAACGAACACATGAAAAGATGTATATATACCATGGAATATTATTAAGCCATAAAAAATGAGATCTTAGCATTTGTGACAACTTAGATAGACTTAGAGGGTAAAATACTAAAATAATTCAGACAGAAAAAGACAAATACCATATGATTTTACACATGTAGAATTTAAGAAACTATACAAATGAGCCAAGAAAAAAAGATACAAACACACTCTTAACTGTAGAGAACAAACTGATGGTTACCAGAGGGGAGTTCAGTGGGGTTGAAATAGGTGATGGTGATTAAGAGTACATTTATCACAATGAGCACTAAGTAATATATAGATTTGTTGAATCACTTCTTAATATGCCTGAAACTAGTATAACACTGTATGTTAATTATACTGCAATATAAATACACACATACACACACACACACATGCTGACATACAGAATCCATGTCCTTCATAAACTCACCAGTTGTGACTTTTTTGTTTGAGGAACAGCATTGAAGTTCCTAAGCTTAAGTTTCAAATTGTCAGCATTCTGTTAGGTTCCCAGGCTTAAGAGTGCTCAGCACACTCCATTAAATCAACTTTGATAATCACAGAGCATTAGGGGAAGCATTAATAGATGAAGTGCTTCATTTTGCTCAGTGATTTCATATGCTTATGTTTAACAATGCTCCCCCACCTCCCATTTGCTGCTAATAATTCTGTAGTCTGGATTGACCTTTGGTACCAATTCTAATTTTGGAAGTGACTGGCGTTAAGGCCATGTTCAAAAGAATTCTGAGGCCCCTTTTGGCTTGGAAGAAAAATGCACTGTAATCAATAAATGACAACTACTTTAGGCATGGAGGGAAGCCATAGGCACACATGTGCTACAGATTGGCCATCCCTACTGCATTTACTACTTCGTGAATCACAATGAGTGTAATGATTTTTGAAGTGGAAAAAATGTCATTATCATTTGTTGGATAAATTATATGTCATGTAAATTATACTAACAGTCTCTGGCCCCTCTTCTTTCCTTTCTGCCACCCAGCTGAAGTAGGACATAGGTCTATAATCATGGTTAACACTGTATCTACCACTCTCTGGTATGGAAGAGCCCTGAATGCCTTAACTTTATAGTAAAGCACTGTAGCGTGATACAATTCAAATATTCCATTTTCTTCTCAACAGGGTTAATGTCTCAAGAGCCTCATTCTTTTCCATATATAAAAATAACGCAGACTCACAAAACCTTAAATAGCATTTAACATTTCTTTTAATGTCTCTCTGAACACCAGTTGTTCCCTGAGTACCCTGAATAGTGCTTCAGAAGCAAAGTTGCCAAACTACACAGGTGCTTAAGAGTTAGGATTTTATCTGTTCAAGTAAAAAGACCAAATTCCATGAGGCTTAGTAAATAGACATATACCCTGAGACACAAATAAAGTCCACATTTTCAGACTTCCCATTCCTTAATTGAAAGATCATCTTTGTTTTCTAACAAAGTAGAACATAACAAAGGGCTATATTTACTGTCTGACCCTTTATAGGAAAAGTTTGCTGACCCCTGTCCTTTACAAAGGAAAGTCATTTAAGTTTATCTTTATATTTTTAAACTTACTGGACCAAAGAATTAAGAACAAGTTTGTTCTGTGAGACTGTTTTCTCTTTTTTGGCTTATTTATGAAATTTGTTTTGTTTTACTTTGTCTACCTATGACGCGAAGGTCAGTCTCCTTGTTAAGGTTCTTTGTCTTTTTCAAGGTAGCATCTCACTTACTAAAAACCTTTATCTGTTTCATATTGTACCATTTTTTAAAAAAAATTATTTATTTCCGAGAGAGTGCAAGTGGGTAAACGAGTGAGAGAATGTGTGTGTGTGTGTGTGTGTGTGTGTGTGTGTGCAAGCAGGGTTGGGGCAGAGGGAGAGGGAGGCAAGCAGACTCCTGGTTGAGAAGAGAGCCCCATGTGGGCTGGATATCAGGACCCTGAGATCACAGTCTGAGCCAAAATTAAGAATCGAACACTTAACCAACTGTACCACTTTAGGTGCCCTGTACCATCCTTTTTTTTTTTTTTTTAAAGATTTTATTTATTTTTTTTGTGACAGAGCACACGTGTGCACGAACATGAGCATGAGTGAGGAAGGAGCAGAGGGGGACGCATACTCCCCACCAAGTGAGGAACCCTCGCTGGACTGGATCCCAGGACCCTGGGATCATGACCTGAGCCGAAAGCAGGCACTTAGTCTACTGAGGCACCCAGACGCCCATCCCTTTGCCGTTATGTTAATCACTACTATAAAGAGCAAATCTACAGCTGGTAGGTCATTTATTTGCTATGCACATTGCTTGAGTCTGGATGAGTCTAGAGGGTTTTAAAATGGCACTCTTAGCTCCTTTTCTTTCTTTTTTCCTTTTAGGTTTTTGTTACCTAATTGGTCCCACCTTGGAATTTACCAAGCTTAGAAAGGTAGTCAGAATCCCTCAAACAACTTTCCAATGACTCAAGAGAAGAATCGTTAAGAAGGCAGTCAGGCAGGCAGGCAAAGAAGGATGACGAAAGGAGAAAGCAGCAGACACTTTAAGACTGCTTCAGTATTGCTTCAGTGGGTCTCCCAAAAGCCCATCTGCTTCCACACTGACCTCTTTTTCAGTCTCTCAAGATTTCAGATTCAATTCAAGTAAGGACAGTTTGCTGGAGTCTCAGAGGACTGGCTAAAATCTGTTGTGATGTTACTGAATCTGCAGTCATTGCCGAGACAATCATAGGCATTTCAACGATGGGACTATGGGGGCTTGCTTCCACATCAGGCATTTTTTTCCTCTCAAAGTATGTGGAATGTAGCTTATTTGAGGCCACTCTATCAATAAAGATATGCATGGTTAATTTCCTAAGTTAGTTGTTTTTAACAAGTATCTGCAAATTTGGAAAGAATGAGTTGTAAAGAAATTTGTATTTCCTAAGACTGACTTTTGATGAATACCATATAAATTACCTGAGATTACTGAATGGTATTCCAAATATCTCAATAACTGACAACATTTGGCAAATAAGCCTTAGGTTGCCAAACTGTACCCTAATCAAATAGGCAGTAAGTTTATTTTTAAAAATTTCCTCTGTTCTTCACAAATTGCCTGATGATACATGTGAGTTGGAGTTATAATTTTTTCCCAGGGTATAATATTAGAAATAACGAGTAAAACACAGGAGGGAGACCTTTTGGCTTATGAGAAAGAACTTCTAGAACTGCATTGTCTAATATGGTAGCAGTTAGTCACATGTGCTTATGGAACACTTGAGCACAGTAGGACTGAGGAACTGAATTTTCAATCTTACTAAATACCAATGACTTTAAATTTTAGTTTAAGTGGGTACTTAGTACTGGAAAAAAATTAAGTAGGTTTGCAACAACTTAGAACCTACTTTTTTAAAATGTTAAGTTTTATGAAATTAAAATACAGATCAAATATCTTCTTAAAAATTAGCTGTCCAACTTGAAATGGGTTGAGAATTAAAAATACACAATGGAGGGGTACCTGGGTGGCTCAGTCAGCTGGGTATCTGACTCTTCAGTTTGGCAGGGGTCATGATCACAGGGTAGTGGGTATCGAGCCCCATAGACCTCTGCATTCAAGGGGGAGTCTCCTTGGGATTCTCTCTCTTCCTCTGTCCCCGCCCACACACATGTGAGCACACACTCTATCTTTGTCTCTCTCTAAATAAATAAAATCTTAAAAAAAAATACCCAGTAGAATCAGAAGGCTTAGTATAAAAAATATAAAATAGCTTCTTAATTCCATTTATATTGATTTTCATTTTGAAGTGATATTTGGGACATGGTGAGTTAAAAATGATAATAAGATTTCACCTGTTTTTATTTTACTCTTTCAAACATAGTTAGTAGAAAGTTTAGAATGATTTTAAGTCACTTGCATTATACTTTCATTAGAGAGCACTTACCTTAACAATTCAAAATGGAAGAGTGGTTTCCAGAGACAGGAGGTTTAACATTCCTGGCTGTATTTAAGTTCTTTACTGGGTACCTGAGCCAGCTGAATTCTCAAGTCCTCAGATCTTTCTCAATTCTGTTTCATTCATTCAACATTTATTATTGATCATCCATGGAGTGTCATAACTCTGCTAAGCTTCGGCCCCTGTAAATATGTATTATTTACAATAAACTTGCACTAGTTTATACTAGTTTATTATAAATAATTGATATTATGATTGGTGTATATAAACCATAGTATTAAGAATGTCAGAGGAGGGGGTGCCTGGGTGGCTCAGTCAGTTAAGCGTCCACTCTTAGTTTCAGCTCAGGTCATGATCTCAGGGTTGTGGAATCCCAGGTTGGGCTCCATGCTCAGTGGGGAGTCTGCTTTCCCTCTTCCTCTCCCCCTGTGCACGCGCATATGTGCATACACACACACACACACACACACACACACACACGCACACTCTCAAATAAATAAATCTTTAAAAAAATGTCAGAGAAGGTGCATGTCAGAGAAGAACCTTCCTGAGGAGCTGTAATTTTGAGCTCATACTTACAGGGTAAGTTAGAGTTTCATAGGTGTAGATGGGGAAGAGGGAATAAATGCATTAGAAAAGAAAGAAAAATAAATGTAGAAATGGCAGGCGAGGACTTGGAATATTTGTGGAACTCCATGTCTACTGTTGCTCTCATTTAGCAGAAGGACGGGAGATTGAAGCTGGTTTAGGAGAAAGAAATGATATTGTGATGTATCTTACACACCATTTAAAGGACCTAAGGGGTGTCTGGGTGGTGCAGTTGGTTAAGCCTCTGACTCTGGGTTTCAGCCCAGGTCCTGATCTCAGGATTTTGAGATTGAGCCTTTCCCTTCTCACTGGGCTCCATGCTCAGCACAGAGTCTGCTAGTGACTCACTCTTCCTTTGTTCCTCCACCCTCTAAAAAATAAATGTTTAAAAACAAATGAAAGGACCTCAGATTTTACTTTGTAGGCAACAAAGTTGGCTGACAATTCTAACTGTAGTTATTTGACTATAAGAATTAAGTTTCAGAAATATCGTTTTGTTGATTCTGAGGAGACTAAGAAAGAAGGACTTTGGACTGGAGATAAGGAGTCCGTGGGTTAAGCTATGGCAGTGGTCCTGGCAAGAACGGATGAGGCTCTGAGTGGGGGTGGGGGACAGAAAGGGCAAATGACTGCTAGGAGAATGACCACATGCTAGATAAGCTCAGGGTTCCAGCTGGGAAGGTACCTTTTACTAGGGCATGGGAGAGAGAAAGAGATCTGGAGGGATCTGAAAACCATTCAGTTTTGGGCATTTGAGACTGAAAATACCTGTGGGATATTCATACAGAGAGGTCTGCTAGATCATTCTCTGTATATTATTAAAGGAAAGGAAAATGTAGAGGAAAAGAGGAATACCCTCAAAACTTTAACCATCAGGAAAAAACCAGTATGATTTTATCTTAAAATGAATGCTCTTAAAAATATATTATGTACTTTGTCTTGCAAGGAAATTTAAATGGAGATTTAATCTAATTAATGTCCTATATAAGTAACTACTGAGAAAGTTATACAATAGGAAAGCATTTGCAGTCTCCTAAATGAGCAATATTAGGGCAATGGTTAAGTAAATAGCAACGTCTTTGGAACATTATGTAGACATTGAAATTATATTTCAGAGAATATTTAATCAGTAAAATATTCATGATATGATAAGTGAAAAAAACAGGGTATAAATCTATGAGCAGTATAATCCTAATTTTGTCTAAATATGTATCTAATTATAGAGAAATATGGGCAAGAACTCTAGGGAGTAGCATTAGAGATAATTTTGATTTTCCTTTCTTTGCTTTTATTAAGTGCTTAATGCTGAAAATTTATCAAAGACTAGGGAATAAATGGTCTATATAAAAAAGTATTCAGTTCCACTGAGTTTTGTTTGTTTGTTTGTTTGTTTGTTTTAATTTTTTATTTTTTATAAACATATGTTTTTATCCCCAGGGGTACAGGTCTGTGAATCACCAGGTTTACACACTTTACAGCACTCACCAAAGCACATACCCTCCCCAGTGTCCATAATCCCACCCCCTTCTCCCAAACCCCCTCCCCCCAGCAACCCTCAGTTTGTTTTGTGAGATTAAGAGTCACTTATGGTTTGTCTCCCTCCCAATCCCAAATTACATTATTGAGTTACAGACAAAAATAAAACAAATGCATTCAGTGTCTCATTTTGGGTGTAAATATGGCACACTTGCACTTTCTGCCACAATTATCTTGGAAGAAAAGTTCACTAATCTATACAAATTAATATATATGCTATTTGCATTATTGTCTTGTTACCCACAATTAGGGAAAGTTTTGTAATTCAGATGAGCAGTTTTGAGAATTGAAGGGCCAGTATTAATACTCTGGGCAACAGATACAGACTAGACATATGGCTCCACATTTACCTGGATTAAAATTTAAGGCCTCGAGTTGTGAATAGAAAGTTAACCTTTAGCATTATTTCCTCTCTCTCTCTCTTTCTTTTGGGTAGAGTAAACATTTCAAGACTAACTTGAAAAGCTAGGCCAACACAAAGTTGGCTTTTGTGCCTTCATGTGGTGTTTAAATCTGCTTAATGCTTGATAGGGGATTTTGAGTAGATATGCAATTTGAAACATCATCATCAAAGTGGGTGAATCATACAATGATGCCCACAGGCAGTCCTTTTTACCAATAATTTGCTCATTCACCAGATTGCACGATTCAGGTTTGAAAGTAATTCATTCTGGATGGGCTGATACGACAGGAAGAGAAAGAAAGCGTAAAAATCCACCTGTTTGAAAATTGATTTCTACTATGTTGGCTTTTCTGGAGTTTATAAAGTTCCATTTGAAGCTGAAAGACAGTGTGGGGTACATTATATTCTGACCTTCTAATGAGTTTTATGTTCTGGTTAATCTCCTAAACACTAAAATGGAAACCTTTTAAAATGATAGGCACTTGAAAGTATTAATATCTGGTGCCCTAAAGTTGTTGTACTACAGATAGTATGAAATTTCACAAAGACTGATGTGAGTCATAGAAATTCATGAAGTCATTTAAATAGCTAAGATTTGTGCCAACTTCTTATAGTTAATGAAAGAAAATGTCTAGATAGGGAAAACACTCTCATAAAGAAACGAGTATAATAAATGTTAGAGAAGGCATTAAAAAGAGCACATCTCATCTTTGTTAATTAGCACCGTTAAAAAGTGACAGAGGAAAGGGCACCCAACAATCCATAAAATTATATGTGGAACTTTTCTTTTTTGAAGAAAACCAAAACCATAAGCTTCTTAGCAGCTTTCATAGTTATATGGAGCTGGTAACATATTCAGTGCTCTTTATGATTTGCTTTTACCAAAGTATTTTGAAAATGATGGCAAACAAGCTTATTAAATATTGCTTTGAATTTTAGAATGAAGTTTTGGTGGTATTGGGATTAATGGGTAAGGGAGTCTATCATTTCCATGAAGAGAGCAAAGCACTCAAGAAACCTTATTTCTCTTAAACTTTAAAAAAAATCTGAGTGACTTCACAGATGAGAAACCTACAAAGTATTTAAATGTTCTTGCTCAAAGTAAAACCAAGTATTGTAAGTCTTGGTATCCATCTGCTTAAAAATGCATTAGATTGTCAGTTATATTGAAGTATGTACACACAAATTTGGAGGATAAACATAGCTCACCTTTTAAACATCTGATGTGTCCATGTTCTCCCAGTCACTATAAAGATCACCTGACAGTTAAAGTTAGAAATGATCTTGTCATTGTCACATTAGAAATAAGTTTATGGCAGCTTTGGAAATAACTCTATTTCACCCACTTTGATGATGATGTTTCAAATTGCGTATCTATTCAAAATCCCCTATCAAGCATTAAGTAGATTTAAACACCACATGAAGGCATAAAAGCCAACTTTGTGTTGTTTTTGTAATTCATGAGAATTTAATTTTTAAAGGTATAATGGAATGTTAACAGGGAGAAGGCTATTGTGGCAGGACCATCACGGCAGGCATGCTTGGTGGAAGACGCAGTGAGAGAGGACACCGGGCTTTGAAGCCACATTTTGTCTAACCAGTTTTCTGACTTGCATTCACCAGGTCTGGAAAGCATAATGTTCTGTGGTTTGCTCCCAGGTTTTTTATGAGAAGGTAACTAGTATTTTTAGTAGGCTGGTCTGTGATTCTATCCACGAGAGGACAGTAATAAATGTGTATACACATACAATATCCTAGTGTGTCTCACTGAAATAAAAACCTATGTTGCAGAAAGATGCCGCCCAAGGAAACACATGAATAAAATAAATTTAGGGTCAACATTCTGAATAAAATCCCAAGCATTATTGGAGGGTTATGGAAATGGCTGATCTAGAAAATATTTATATCCCGTAGTACATAAATGGGAATTTGCTCTGAGACTAGCTTCTCTGGAAGAAGTCTGCAGTGTGGAGAAAGAAAGACCCTTCCACAAGCAGTGAGGTGATTCATGGACAGCTCAGGGTTGCTCCCATTCCAAGGGTGGGCTCAGATCTCCTCGGGGATGTATTGTGGACTTTTCTGTCTCTGTAGCTCAGCCCAGTACTTTGTGTGCAGCAAGTGCTTAATCAAAGCTTGATAATGAAATGTAGGCATCCCCTGGATTGGTTTCCTGTATGGCCACTTGTCAGCTTTTTGATTTTGGGGAAATCACTGCTTTTTCAGACTCTGTTGGCACTGGTTTTGTGGATTCAAGAATTTCTGAGAATCTTTTGCATCCTAAATTATGTATTTAGCAATCTCACCTTTCCAGACATATTTTAAAAATTTCTTTACTACTGCCCTTCTCTGCTTAAGAACAAGTCAAGCCTTCTTACTATGCTATTTAGTACTTTTTCATCTCTGATTACTTCTTTTACTGATACAAAGTTTTTGCATGGGGTAAAACAAGTTTGCTTGCAGGTAGACAGCCTGAATGTGTACTTATGTGTACATTTCTTAATCTTGCTGAGAATCACTTTCTTGAGTAGCAAATTGGGATACTATATGTATCACAGTATGGTCAGAGATAAAACAAGACATAATATTTAAAGTAACTGGTACAACTTTTGGTTGACTTCTAGCAAATGTTCTGTATTTTCTCTCTGATAGATCTAATAGTGTGTGGCTGTATTATCTTCTTATTTATAAGTAGTAATTTATGGAGAATCCTATTAAAATAGGCTGCTTTTAGCACATGGTGGGTCATATTATGTCCTCTATAATAATATACTACTAAATCTAGAAATAACCTTAGTTATCCTTATAAATAACCTTACCTTACACAGGTAAGCAATAGCTGCCTTGTCCAATACTAATAATGATCTTGGGGGTCTAAATTTTCCAAAAGAACTAGAATAAATATGTATCCTGTATATTAACCAAATTTGATAAAAATGTTTTTATTGGTGAATTTATAATAAAATAGAAATATTTTAAGTTTTTTACTAGTTGTGATTGAAATACATTTTTCTCTTTATAAAGTACTTGGTTACACTGTAATTTCCTGCAAATTTAAATGTTCATTTTGTTAGAATTAGCAAGTCCTGTTGTCCTTACTTCCCATGTCATGAGAGGAGAACCACCCCAGTGTCTGAATCATTTATCCGTTAGTGACAGTAATAGAAACCCATAGCTGGAATATAATTAAGAAACTAAGTGTTTGACTTCCCAACAAAGGCAAAATGACAGATTTTGGAATAGCTGTTGATAAGGCATAGATATAATGCCTGTGACTTACTGACTTACTGAGTCTGTAGGTGAGAGTGTGAAAATCCCGATTTTTTCTTGCCCCTTCATGAGGAATGAAGAGATATCTGAAAACTAGGTCTCCTTCATGCTGAGTGCCTTGCTTTTGTAGGAAGAATCAAATAGCACCAACGGGCCTGCAAAGACCCATGAAAGAGGGTACTCACCAAAGTATAGAAGCAGATTTTTTCTTTTGCCCAAAAGGTGCTCTGTGCTTCTAGATTGTCTCTCTCTCTCACACACTCACTTTTATGAAGGTGTCCCCCAAGAATGGCTGCTTCTTAGACATAAGGGGACTATATAAATTTTTCAAGGAAATGTCTTTTCTGGGTTAATCCATCACATAATAGAGGATGTAGGCTATGTCTGACTTGAGCCAAAGAAAGGCACTTCCTAGATTCTGATGTAAGCCAGGCAGATCCACGGAGCACAGCACGCCAAATCTACAAATTTTTGAATGACCCAAAGTACAAAATAGATGCTGAAAAACCAAGATGTGAATATTAAGTGAAGAACAGCATTATTTTTTCCTTATGAGGGGAGGGCGATCACCAAGAATCTCTAAAATAAAAGACCCGATTCCTCCTTTGACACTTCTTGAATACTCCCGAAGCCAAATGGCCTTCCAGCTTGGCTGACAGACACTGCACAGTTAGGCCCTACCCAGACTTGACAGCTTTGTACTTGCCACTTCCAGTGCCCTTCCCCCCACATTCCATGCCCACATTTCAGTCCCTAGGCCTTTGTTTGGTTGCTTCCTCTTCCTGGTATATCTTTACTTCTGGTGAACTGTGACTCAACCCTCAAGCCTGACTCCAATGTCCACTCTGAAATCAGTAACTTCCTGGGAATCTCTTCTCTCTATCCACAGCAGAATTAAGTTCTTCCCTCCTGTAACTCCCCACTTGCCTAAATACGGCACTTGACATATATACTTTGTATACTACAAAATAGATATGGTATCACTAGTGCCATTTGTATTACATTTCCTTCCATATGTCCATCTCCTCGTTAGCCAGTAAATTCTCTGCTCTTCCCACCACCCGCTCCCTTTTACAATCAGTGCCTGAAACACAGTAGTCATTAAGTAACATTGTGTATACAGGAATATTCTCAATGCAATGATTAAACTTCATGCCATATATGTGCCCACAGTCTAAAGCCTTCATATGCAGATGGAATTGTTTCTGCTAATCTGCAGTTATAAGACAGAGAGGGCTGTGCTGTCTTTGTAGACACTTGTTCTCTGAGGCTTGGTTGATTTACTGATGAGTTATTAAGGTGCTTTTAGCATATCAAAATTAAATTGGTTGAACTTGGCAAAGTGATAGATTTATTTCCTTCTATTTCCTAAGCTAATTGTTGTGTTTATTTTTAAATCTTTTAAAAGGAGAAGACATTGACACACACATATGGTTTGTTGGCTATCAATTGTTTCTTAGATTGAGGTTCAAAATACAAAACTGGGAGTGAGTTATGGAAGATAAACATTGCAGATGCACCAAGGTCGAAGGGAAACATGTAAATTAAAGTGCTTTGAAGATCTGCCTTTCTTGGTAGATTCATATGAGCTGTGAAGTAACATAATTTGTTAAAAGATTTATTTATTTACTGGAGAGAGAGAGTGCATGGAAGCACACGTTCACAGAGTAGGGAGAGGCAGAGGGAGAGGGAGAAGGAGTCCCAGGCAGACTCTGCACTGAGCTGGGAGCCCAATGCAGGGCTTGATCCCAGGATTCTGAGATCATGACCTGAGCTGAAACCAAGAATCGGACACTTAGCCAACTGTGTCACCCGGGGGTCCCTGTGAAGTGACATAATTTAGTGGTAGAAAATTAATACACGTTTTCTCCATAATTAGAAATACTCAGAAGTGGAGTGGGTTGGGAAATACTTAGAAGGGATAAGGAAGATAAGATTGTTGAGAGAAAGTCAGGTTGGTCAGATGGTTACATGTAGAAACTAGAGTCAGAAGAAAATCCTACCCAACAAGAATGTATAGATATGAGCAATGGGACCCTAGAAATAATTAACATCTTAAATTAATGTTAAAAAAGCACAAAAGATGGTTAAGATTTTGACATAATCATTGTATTCTTGCAAAAGAGGGATGTCAGTCTTTGGTAGGAGAAGTAACTTTAGGTTCAATGGGAAAGTCTGACCTGACTGAAAAAGGCCTTGTCAGTCACTCATTTCAGGAACAGGAAATATTCGTGTAAAGGGCTGACCTAGAGCTAGGGAGAGTGGATATTTCAGCCAGTAGGGACAGCAAGAACAGATAATCAGTAGGTCAGTGTTGCTGGAGGGTGATGTTAGAAGGGCTTGGTTGAGATGAGGCTAGAGAGGCGGAAAGGTCCCACAGTTTGTTCTGCCACATAAAGGCAAAGGGACGGGATGGGGGGCGGATGGCTGCCATGATGTGGCTTTCTGACGTGGCCTGTTGTGTGGAGAGATTTAATAGCTGTGGAAATGTGCTTTATTTATCCAAAAAGTATTGAGTGTTTTCTGGGTTTCTCTGGGTGTCAAAATCGGACAAAGAGATAATCTTCTGGGAGCATTTTATATTTGCTCTCATAAAGTGTTTATTAAAATGCATCTAACAGTGTTTCCTGTCTTCTAGTGTGAGAAAACCACAGGGAGCTTTCCGGCAATTGTAAGAAGTTTCACCACATGTGCAATAAGGAGGGTGTGGTTTATAGGGCACGCAGAGCTATTTCCAAGAAATAAAATTCTGCCCAACAGGTTTAGACACAAAGTTTTAGTTGCACAAATGGCTAAACATTCTTCGTTATGACATGTACAAGGAGTCATTCCAAGCCAGCAAAGCCTGCCAACTTCAGTGCAGAAAAAACTAGGGGTCAGTCATAGCCACTGGCAGTTATGTATATGAAATACACGTTAGTCTGTGTAGAATACCAATTTCCCCTGTTCTGTGTTACTAAAGTAACCTGAGAGAATGTGGGATACCATTTCTTCCAGTAGCTCCAGTTAAAGCTCTCTGTAATGATAGGTTTCTACTGAAATAATAAGTTGCTACATATTTACTCACCAAAGTCTCCTTCACCACAAACTCTTAGGAAGATCAAAACTATAAATGGTAGGAAAAACAAAAGCAGGATATTTTAAATCCATAAACCCATTATCTGGACATAATTTCCATTGTTTCCCATTCAGTTCTGAAAACAGTAAAAACATAAATATAGATCCTTAATTTCTTTTCTCCCTGCCTACCTTGTAGCCTACACACATGCATGTGCATATATGTATGTATGTGTGTGTGTGTGTGTGTGTGTGTGTATATATATATATATATATATATATATATATATATATATATATGCACAAAGGTGGGGAAGAGTAGTTCTTCCAGAAGTATTTCTGTTGGCACATAAAAAGGGAGTGCCTTTGGCTTTTGGACAAACATACCTTTTCCAGATAATAGATTCTTCCCAAGACAGGTTTAAACACAAAAGCTCAGTCACTAACTCTTTCTGGAAGGCAAAGTTCAGTCTCTAAATGTGTAGAATTCACTTTTATATTGATATTTTAGAATTCTTAACTTAGATATAGTTTTTTAATCATTTATTTGGTGTGACAAATTTCAATACCAAAAATATGATAGGGAAGCATTAAATAATCATATATATATAGATGCATCCTAAAAATACAGCAATTAATGGAGTATGTTTGTCATATTTAGTGTATACACAAACACAAAGACAAAAGCATGCTATGGGTCATTATTAAATCCTAGAATGGTTGACATGCCCTTACCTTGCTCCCTAAAAATGAGTCTTTGTAACCATGGAACTGACCTTTGTTATTCATCCAAAGGGAAAGTGGGGAGATGGCTGAACTAATTATAAAGAATTTAGAAGTTTTTTTTTGTTTTAGTTTTTGTTTTTTGAAATTCAACTCACTGGTATTCTTGATTCCCTAACTCATTTGTGACAACAATCAATGTTGCTAGGGCAGCTGCCAATCCCAGGTTTCTCTGCTTACTCTCTTGCCTCCTCCTTGCTCCTAATAGGCAATGTATTGGAATGACCCCTGGACAAGTGGTTCATAACCATATTGATGGAGAATGTGCCAAGTCTACAGAAATTATACACCTGAGACAGAAAAGAAACTGTAGTGGCTACCAGGTCCAGGGCCCTAGTGTATTACATTCATTTCCTGATACCCCCCCCCCCCATTTCTTCAGGAAATATCCTATCTCATGTTTCAAGTGATTCTTGAATAGGGTTTTCTATACTTTCAGCTTCAGGGTTGAGACTTGGGTTGGTCTGAGCCAATCAGTATGCCACATCCCCTTGACTAGAGTAATCGATGGGGGGATTTTTTTTTTTTTTTTTTTTGCAACCACATTTGAACAATAAACAGTTTCAATATTTTTTGTGTTATCTGTCAACAGAGAGAAGTTCCACTTTGTAAACTTGAAGCTGAAAAAATATAAATTCCTTTTTTCCAAGTTTTTATTTAAACTCCAGTTAGTAGGGATGCCTGGGTGGCTCAGTGGGTTAAGCCTCTGCCTTTGGCTCAGGTCATGGTCTCAGGCTTGGGATTGAGCCCCGCATAGGGCTCTTTGCTAAGCAGGGAGCCTGCTTCTCCCTCTTTCTGCCTGCCTCTCTGCCTACTTGTGATCTAGTTCTCTCTTTCTGTCAAATAGATAAATAAAAAATCTTTAAAAAAATAAATTCCGGTTAGTTAATGTAAGGGGTAATATTAATTTGAGTAATATAGAATTTAGTGATCATCCCTTACATATAGCACCCGATAGTCCTCACAATACCCATAGCCCATTTAACGCACCCCCCCACCTACCTCCTCTCCAGTAACCATCAGTTTGTTAGTTGTTTCTTGGTTTGTCTCACTTCCTGTCCCCATGTTTGTTTTGTTTCTTAAATTCCACATATGAGTGAAATCATTTGGTATTTATCTTTCTCTGACTGACTAATTTTGTTTAGTATAATAACCCTCTAATTTCATCCACACAGGTGAAAATGGCAAGATTTCATTAAAAAAAAAATTCTGAAGCCATCTAGAAACTAATAGAGGAAAACTTACTTGAATGCAAGGTGCTGAAAAGATCCAAATTCAGAGGAACAGAAAATCAGGCCTTGGTGACTTCACTGAAGCCCCTGAATTAAGGCCTATCTAAAGCTAGCACTACTCGGAGACGTCTCATTATAGGACTCAATAGATTCCTTATATGTTTAGGTCAGTTTGGGTCGGTTTTAAGTTACTTGCTACAGAAAGAATTCTGTCTAATACAAGTCATCACCTGATCATTGAAGGACCAGCTTACATTTCTACCCTCTTGGTTGTGACTCATAAGGATGATGGCAAGTGAAACCATATGCCAACAGCCATCAATGGCATCGAAGATGAGAGCCCACTCTCATCTTTGTGGATGTGCATGATTATATATATGCACATATGCTGTGCATGTGTGTATATGTACATGTGTGTATATATATCATCAACAACTATATTCAATATATATTGAAACAGAGTTCTTTTCAGTGAATTAATAAATATCCTACTACTGTTTAAGCAAAAGGAGACGAAGCTTACTAATTTTGCTTCCAGCAGTCCATATAGTACGTAAGTACAACCATGTGGCTTCAGCGGGAGAAAATAAGCCATAAGAAGATCTGGATATAGTATCTTAAAGATCGAGCACGGTTAGGGGAGGAAGGTCACGCTGATTAATAGAGACCCCTCTAGTGGCAATGCAGGGGGACACAGATGGAGTCATTTCTCATATGTACTGCTCCAGTCTTGTGTTCTCTTTGTACCCTGCAGCTGATACTGTCTCCTTGTATCCAAGTAAGTTCAAATAAAGTTAGATGGTGAAAAACTTCAGCCTATAGGCAAGCAGCAGTCTTGTGCATTGGATTGTAGCTTGGAAGCTGACAGGCTTAAAGTGTCTCATAATATATCAGAAAAGAGATGGGGTCAGCTATTTAATCTGTAATATTCAGTGGCATTATAAAAAAAATCCACTGTAGCAAGTGTGACGCCTCGTTAAGTCCCAGCAGCACAGGCTGGGAGAAACAGTGTCAGTTACGCAATGTTGTGCTATGTGAAAATGAAGTTTATTTCAAAGATCCTGTCAGTAACTATTAACCAGTATTGAGGGTGCAAGTATTACATGAGCTGCTCAAAGGCATTCTACATTTTTATTTATACAAAATATGTTCTAATATATCTTCTGTAAAAAAATCTAGTAGTTAAACTTAGATGGTGAACACCAACAATAAAGGTAATAATAAAAATAGATGATATATTTCAGTGTGTGACAAAAAGTATCATAAGTCATCTGGGAGTAATATCCTTGGAAATCTATTAGCAATTAACAGAAACAATTTGACCTTGCTAGAATGGAAACCGGGATGGAAGGAAAATAAGAAAGTAGTTATAAAAATCCACACATATTTGTTTTAAAGATAATCTTGGTTTTTCTGAAAGTAGAATAAATTTTAAACTAAGGTTAAGACTTACTCAAGATGATTCAAGTATAATAATTTGAAATGTTTTGATGGAAATCTTTCAGGATTGTTTTAGTTGCATAGTGTCATTCTGATAACAGGCTGGCAGACTTGACCCTTTGAGGGCCTATGTTAATGTATAGAGGTAAAGACAAGTGTAACTTAAAGAAACATGGAGGAGCTTAATTCATATTTCTCATAGCCCAATAAGAGCTTTTGCAGTTCTACTAGCTCAGAAGATGCATAATCTGACAAAGATTCTAAAGAATCCTTTAGACAATGATTTATATAAGTAACTTAAAATACCCTCTCCATTGCAACATTTAACTCTTTTTTCCCAATCAAATGCCTCAACTACCAAAGGTGTTTTGGGACAAGGTGCCAAGTGGCCAACTGTCACCTTTTTTCTAACTGGGGAATATTTTGCATTTGGTTGTCTCCCCCTATCTTTTTGTTATGAGCTACTGGCATCTAATGACTTTAACATTAGCTCATAGAAACTTTCCAACTCCAATCATCAATAGATCAAACAGGCCCTGAAAATATGGAAGTTCCAAGTAGGTAGAGAAACCCGATGGTAAAGGAATATAGTATTGCCTAATGAACAAATAGGTTACAATTGAACAAAAACCACTGCTTGAATGGAGAGTCCAGATTAGTCCCCTCAATTTTGATGTTTGGCAATGAGGAAACTGAGAATCAGAGGTAAAAAGAACTTGCCCAAGTTGCGTAGATGAGAAATGGAAAAGGCAGGATTTCAACCCAGGGGATATGACTCAAGTCCTCCCATTTAACTACTGTTCCTTAGTGCAGTGATACAAGTACTACAGGTATATCTTGAGGAGACATTCTAACTCATTAGCAAAATAATTGACAAAATTGTTTTAAATAACTAAATCTGAAGCTTCTAGACAGACTTAAAATAGGAGTTATGTTTCGTGAATCATGGTCTGTTCTTTATTACAGTTATATTCCCTTTAGAAGATTTTTTGTAATGCTGTTTTTAAATTTACACAGCAAGAATGTATCCATGTGTCACCATGTTTTCTTGAGTATAACATTTATTCAGCTAATATTTATGAAGTGCCTTCAGTGTGGCTGGACACTGTTCTAAGAATTGTGAATCCATCAGAGAATGAAACAGCAGGGATGCTGTCACTGACCTCATGAAGCTTACATTCTAGTATGGAGAGACAGGAAATGAAGATAAGAAATAACTACAGTATGTAATATAGAGAGACGTTATTAAGTACAACATAAAATAAAACATGGTAAGTAGGATTTAGCTGCTGGAGCAGAAGATAAACCTCAGGAAGGTGGACAGTGACAGTTGAGCAAAGACTCGAAAGAAGTAAGGAAAGCAGCCACATGGATATATCTGGTGGAAGAAAATTATGGATCCTGGAAGACAGCAAAGGTTCTGCTCTGTCCAGTGTGTTTGAAGAATAGGAAAAAGATCTATGTGTCTAGAGCAAACAAGGGGTGTAGAATATCTAAAATGGTAGGTAAAATATAATGAGCTTTAAATAAGTAATGAAAACAGAGGCCAGACAAAGAATAAAGAATGATTATGCAATGGTAAGCCAAATCTGGAGTTTATTTTGATCTGAGGGCATCTGTTAATTCCTGATGGCTCAGTGCCTGGCTTTTAACTGGCTGCACATATTTAGGACTGGGACAAAGATTTAAGCTCCCAAAGCATGGTGTTCAAATCACAGATACTTTAGTAAAGCAGAAAACTTCAAATTACAACTTTCTTAGAGAGTGCATTAGGATAAATCCGCCCACCACTGGAAAGGAGATAGTCATAGACTTGGAACTAGTTGGAGGCTTGTAT
Source organism: Mustela erminea (assembly GCF_009829155.1). NCBI lineage: Eukaryota > Metazoa > Chordata > Mammalia > Carnivora > Mustelidae > Mustela > Mustela erminea. Next base: position 142,035,074 of record NC_045614.1, read on the forward strand.
TTATGTGAGTTAGGGCACAGGAGTAACACTACTTGTGTGGCCCATGAAAATCCTCAGTCAAATTTTAAGTTTCTAACATAGTCTTGAGTTGGTGACATCAGGGATAAAGCAAATTAAAAGCTATCTGTATTTGGAGATGAGGATTAAATTACTTATATGTAGAAGACCTTTATTATTTTTTATGACTCTTTTCTCTGTCCGCTTTTATCAGGATCTTCTTTCTCTTGTGTCTCTATCCTTTATCCTATTCGATTTTGATGCCATTCTCAGCAGTTTTCCTTAGGTTTGGGATCCATTTTGAAAGACAGCCTGAGTGGGGCACTTTTCAGAGGCTCTTGCCCCTGGAGCAGGTAAAATTCTTCACAGTTTGAGCTGCTGTTCCCAAACTGACTCACTGTACTTCTTGATGAATACCTGGTGGGTATTTTATACTTCTGTTCCTAGACACAACATTGCTTCCCATTGCTTCCTCATGCATAGTTGCTGATAGCATTCAGGTCTTGTGGTTGTTGGTAGATTGCCCCCACTCACTTGTACTTTTTACTTCCTGGGGACATCTTGTTTTCTAGTCATTCTAAATATTTTTCTTTGAGTTGTGGGTTTTGCTGCCAGTTTTCTCTGTTTTTATATGGGGATTTGGAAAGCATCAGAAAGTATGTCCACCATACTATTATCTTTCAAATTCCCATAACATTTATTTTTATTTCTATTTATTTGTAAGTCTTTTTAAAATTTGATTAGCCAACATATAGTATATCATTAATCTCAGATGTGGAGTTCAATAATTCATCAGTTGCACATAACACCCAGTGCTCTTCACATCATGTTTCCTCCTATTGCCCATCACCTAATTACTCCACCCCCCCATCTACCCTCCAAAAACCCTCAGTTTGTTTCCTAGAATTAAGAGTCTTTCATGGTTTGTCCCCCTCTCTGATGACTTCCCATTCCATTTTCCCTCCCTTCCTCTATGATCCTGTGTTGTTTCTTATATTCTACATGTGAGTGCACTGATATAATTGCTTTTGTCTGATTGACTTATTTGACTCAGCATAATACCCTTCAGTTCCTTTCATGTTCACATAATGGTAAGTATTCATCTTTCTGATGGCTGAGTAATATTCCATTATATATACATATGTATGTGTGTGTGTGTGTGTGTGTGTGTGTGTATAAAACCACATTTTCTTTATCCATTCATCTATCAATGGACATCTTGGTTCTTTCCACAGTTTGGCTATTGTGGACATTGCTGCTATAAACATTGGGGTGCAAGTGCCCTTTCAGGTCATTACATTTGTATCTTACCCCAAAGATACAATAGCCAATTACTAGGAGTTTGCTGTGTAAACTAGAGTAAGGTGAGTTTTTCATACATAGGGTGGAAGAGTTTAAAAGGGGTTCTGCTACTATTTGTTTTTTGGGTGTTGAGTTTGATAAGTTCTTTATAGGTCTTGGGTACTAGCCCTTTATCTGATATGTCATTTGCAAATATCTTATCCCATTCTGTAGGATGCCTTTTAGTTTTATTGACTGTTTCCTTTGCTGCATAGAAGCTTTTTATGTTAATGAAGTCCCGATACTTCATTAAAAAAAAAAAAAGATGTTATTTACTTGAGAGAGAGAATGTAAAAGAGAGAGAGAAAAAGATCATGAGCGGGGTGGGGGTGGGGGGTGGAAGAAGAAGCAGACTCCCACTGAGCAGGGAGCCTGATGAGGGACTCCATCCCAGAACCCTGGGATCATGACCTGAGCCGCTGGCATTTGCTTCACCAACTGAGCCACCCCAGTGCCCCCAGTAGTTCATTTTTGTTTTTGTTTCCCTTGCCTCTGGAGATGTATCTAGCAAGAAGTTGCTGTGGCCCAAGTCAAAGTGGTTGCTGCCACCATTCTTCTTTGGGATTTTGATGGATTCCTGTCTCAAATTGAGGTCTTTCATCCATTTTGAGTCTATTTCTGTAAGTGGTGTAAGAAATTGGTCCAGTTTCATTCTTATACATGTGGCTGTCCAGTTTTCCGACACCATTTATTGAAGAGGCTGTCCTTTTCCCATTGGATATTCTTTCTTGCTTTGTCAAAGATTAGTTGACCATAGAGTTGAGGATCCATTTCTGAGTTCTGTATTCTCTTCATTGATTTATATATCTGTTTTTTTTTTAATTTTTTATTTTTTATAAACATATATTTTTAAACATATATCTGTTTTTATGGCAGTACCATGCTGTCCTGATGATCACATCTTTGTAATAGAGCTATAAGACCAGTATTGTGATGCCTCCAGCTTTGGTTTTCTTTTTCAACATTCCTCTGGCTTTTTGGGTTTTTTTCTGGTTCCTTACAAATTTTAGGATTATTTGTTCCAGCTCTGTGAAAAATGTCAATGGTAATTTGATAGGAATTACATTCAATGTATAGATTGTTCTGAGTAGCATATACATTTTAAAATTTTTTCTTCCAGTCTGTGTGCATAGAATGTTTTTCCAATTCTTTGTGTCTTCCTCAATTTCTTTCATAAGTGCTCTTTGTTTTTGGAGTGCATTTTCTTTACCTCTTTGGTTAGGTTTATTCCTTAGCTAACCCATGGGTATTGGTGCAGTTGTAAGTGGGATCTATTGATTCCTTAATTTCTCTTTCTTCTATTTCATTGTGTATAGAAATGCAATGGGTTTTATGCATTGATTTTATATCCTGACACACTGATGAATTCCTGTATGAGTTCTAGCAATATTTGGGTTGAGTCTTTTGGGTTTTCCAAGTAAAGTATTGTGTCATTGTGAAGAGTGAGAGTTTGACTTCTTTGCCAATTCAGATGCCATCTATTTCTTTTTTGTTGTCTGATGGGTGAAGCTAGGATGTCTAGTACTATGAGGAACAACAGTGATGAGAGCAGGTATCCCTGTCTGTTCCTGAACTTTAGGAGAAAAGCTCTCAATTTTCTCCATTGAGAATGATTTTCGTGTACAGCTTTTCATGTATGGATTTTATGAAATTGAGGTATGTTCCCTCTATCCCTACACTGTGGAAACTTTTAACCAAGAAAGGATGCTGTACTTTATCAAATACTTTTTCTTCATCAATTGAGAGGATCATATGCTTCTTGTCCTTTCATTTTTTAATGTGCTATATCATGTTGATTGATTTGCAAATGTTGAACTGGCTTTGGAATAAATCCCACTTGGTTGTGGTGAATAATCGTTTTAATGTACTGTTGCATCCTGTTGGCTAGTATTTTGGGGAGAATTTTGGCATCCATGTTTATTAGAGATATTGGTCTGTAATTCTCCTTTTTGGTGGTGTCTTTGTCTGGTTTTGGGATAAAGGTAATGCTGGCCTCGTAGACTGAGTTTGGAAGTTTTCCTTCCATTTCTATTTTTGAAACAGCTTCAGAAGAATAGGTATTAGTTCTTCTTTAAATGTATAGTAGAATTCCCCTGGGAAGCCATCTGGCTTTGGACTCTTGTATGTTGTGAAATCTCTATAACATTTTTAAAAAAGAAAAAAGACCTATCTTTCTTATATATATATAAACAAGCACACATATGTAAATAAATTAAAAAAAAAACCCACACAAGACATTCTTAGAATAATAGTGTGTGAAGAATGAGCAAGCAGAAATGGTTAAAGAGTAAAATGCATGATTGGAAATAATTATCAAATCATCATATGTAATAACCAGGCCAGCTTCATAAAAAATTAGTAATAGTCATAGAATTTCTTTGGTGCTGAGTGCCTCCTGCTTCTGTTGTCAGTCTGCCTCTTCTGTCTGGCTTGCCACACCTAGTATTCCAGTGACCATCTATCTTTTTTGCCCACCTATGATCTATCAAAATGTTGTCTTTGGTCCTTATGTTCCACTCATCCATAATTCAGTGTTAAGAATGTTAACTTATATTTTTGGAAAGAACACTAGACTAAATGGAAATCTCAGCTAAAACACTAATTGACTGGAACAATGTCTGTTTGTGTGTTCTGCACATTTTTAAATTGGATTATTTGTGGTGTGTGTGTGTGTGTGTGTGTGTGTGTGTGTGTGTGTGTGTGTGTTGAGTTGTATAAGGTCTTTATATATTTTAAATACTAACCCTTTATCAGATATGTCATTGGAAAATATTTTCTATCTAGTAGGTTATCTAATTTTGTTGGTGGTTTCCTTTGCTGTACAGAAGATTTTTATTTTGCTGTAGTCCCAATAGTTTATTTTTGGTTTTGTTTCCCTTGCCTCAGGAGACATACATATCTAAAAAAATGTTGCTATGGCTGATGTCAGAAAAATTATTGCCTGTGTTCTCTTCTAGGATTTTTATGATTTTAGGTCTCATATTTAGGCCTTTAATCTATTTGAGTTTATTTTTTTTGTGTGGTGTAAGAAATTGATCCAGTTATAGTTTTTCTGTATATAGCTGCCTAGTTTACTTAGCACCATTTTTTAAACTAACATATATTATTTGTTTCAGGGGTACAGGTCTGTTAACATTAGTTTTACACAATTCATAGCACTCACAATAGCATAAGCCCTCCCCAAAGTCCAAAATGCAGCCACCTCATCCCTCCACCCCCTACCCAGCAACCCTCAGTTTGTTTCCTGAGATTAAGAGTTTCTTATGGTTTGTCTCCCTCCCCTATCTCACATTGTTTCATTTCCACCCTCTTCCCTCCATGAACCCCTGCCCTGCCTCTCAAATTCCTCATGTCAGAGAGATTATATATATGATAATTGTCTTTCTCTGATTGGCTAATTTCACTTAACATAATACCCTCTTTTTCCATCCACATCATTGCAAATGATGAGATTTGGGGGTTTTGATGGCTGCATAGTATTCCATTGTCTTTATATACCATCTCTCCTTTATCCATTCATCTGTTGATGGACATCTAGGCTTTTTCCATAGTATAGCTATTGTGGACATTGCTGCTATAAATGTTCGGGTACACGTGCTCATTTGGATCACTACATTTGTATCTTTAGGGTAAATACCCAGTAGTGCAATTGCTGGGTCATAGGGTAGTTCTATTTTCAACTTTTTGAGGAAGCTCCATATTGTTTTCCAGAGTGGCTGCACCAGCTTGCATTCCCACCAACAGTGTAGGAGGGTTCCCCTTTCTCTGCATCCTCACCAACATCTGTCGTTTCCTGATTTGTTAATTTTAGCCATTCTGGCTTGTGTGAGTTGGTATTCATTGTGCTTTTGATTTGTATTTCCCTGATGCCAAGTGATGTGGAACACTTTTTCATGTGTTTGTTGGCCATCTGGATGTCTTCTTTGCTGAAATGTCTGTTCATGTCTTTTGCCTATTTCTTGATTGGATTATTTGTTCTTTGGGTGTTGAATTTGATAAGTTCTTTATAGATTTTAGATACTAGCCCTTTATCTGATATGTCATTTGCAAATATCTTCTCCCATTCTGTCAGTTGTCTTGTGGTTTGTTAACTGTTTCCTTTGCTGTGCAAAAGCTTTTGATTCTGATGAAGTCCCAATAATTCATTTTGCCCTTTATTCCCTTGCCTTTAATGATGTTTCTAGGAAGCAGCTGAGGTCAAGGAGATTGCTGCCTGTGCTCTCCTCAAGGATTTTGATGGATTCCTGTCTCACATTAAGGTCTTTCATCCATTTTGAATCTATTTTTGTGTGTGGTGTAAAGAAATGGTCCAGTTTCATTCTTCTGCATGTGGCTGTTCAGTTGTCCCAATACCATTTGTGGAAGAGACTGTCTTTTTTTCCATTGGATATTCTTTCCTGCTTTGTGGAAGATTAGTTGACCATAGAGTTGAGGGTCCATTTCCGGGCGCTCTATTCCGTTCCATTGATCTATGTGTCTGTTTTTGTGCGAGTACCATAGTGTCTTGATGACTACAGCTTTGTAATAGAGCTTGAAGTCTGGAATTGTGATGCCACCAGCCTTTCTTTTCTTTTTCAGCATTCCTCTGGCTATTTGTTTGTTTGTTTGTTTGTTTTTTCTGGTTCCATATAAATTTTACAGTTATTTGTTCCATTTCTTTCAATTAGCAATAATCGCACCTCGGATAAACTTTATTGGCTACGATACTGCCACTGCACAAAGCTGATTTGTTCCATTTCTTTGAAAAAAGTTGATGGTATTTTGATAGGGATTGCATTAAATATGTAGATTGCTCTAAGTAGCATCAACCTTTTCACAATATTTTTTCTTCTAATCCATGAGCATGGAACATTTTTCAATTTCTTCGTGTCTTTTCAATTTATTTCTTGAGTGTTCTATAGTTTTCTGAGTATAGACTCTTTGCCTCTTTGGTTAGATTTATTCCTAGGTATCTTATGGTTTGGGGTGCAGTTGTAAATGGGATCGACACCTCAATTTCTTTTTCTTCTGTCTTGCTGTTGGTGTACAGAAATACAACTGATTTCTGTGCATTGATTTTTATACCCTGACACTCTACTGAATTTCTGTATGAGTTCTAGCAGTTTTGGAGTGGAGTCCTGGGGTTTTCCACATAAAGTATCATATCATCTGCAAAGAGTGAGAGTTTGACTTCTTCTTTGCTGATTCGGATGCCTTTCATTTCTTTTTGTTGTCTGATTGCTGCGGCTAGAACTTCTAGTAGTACTGTGTTGAATGGTAGTGGTGACAGTGGACAGCCTGCTGTTTTCCTGACCTTAGGGGGAAAGCTCTCAGTTTTTCCCCATTGAGAATGATATTGGCTGTGGGTTTTTCATAGATTGCTTTGATGATGTTGAGGCATGTACCCTCTATCCCTACACTGTGAAGAGTTTTGATCAAGAAAGGATGCTGTAATTTGTCAAATGCTTTTCAGCATCTATTGAGAATATCTTATGGTTTTGTTCTTTCTTTATTAATGTATTGTATCACATTGATTGACTTGCAGTTGTTGAACCAACCTTGCAGCCCTGGAATAAATCCCACTTGGTCGTGGTGAATAATCGTTTTAATGTACTGGGTATCCTATTGGCTAGTATTTTGGTGTGAATTTTTGCATCCATGTTCATCAAGGATATTGGTCTGTAATTCTCTTTTTTGATGGGGTCTTTATAAAATGAATTTGAAAGTTTTTCTTCCATTTCTGTTTTTTGGAACAGTTTCAGGAGAATAGGTATTAATTCTTCTTTAAATGTTTGGTAGAATTCCCCTGGGAAGCCGTCTGGTCTGGGCTCTTGTTTGTTGGGAGATTTTTGATGACTGATTCAACCTCCTTACTGGTTATGTGTTCAGGTTTTCTATTTTTTCCTGGTTCAGTTTTGGTAGTTTATAGGTGACAAGGAATGCATCCATTTCTTTCAGAGCATGAAATTTGCTGATGTATAGTCGCTCATAATATGTTCTTATAATTGCTTGTATTTCTTTGGTGTTGGTTATGATCTCTCTTCTCTCATTCATGATTTTATTAATTTGAGTCCTTTGTCTTTTTGATAAGTCTGGCCAGGTGTTTATCAATCTTATTAATTCTTTCAAAGAACCAGCTCCTAGTTTTGTTGATTTACTATTCTTTTGGTTTCTATTTCATTGATTTATGCTCTGATCTTTATTATTTCTCTTCCCTGCTGGGTTTAGGCCTTCTTTGATGTTCTTCCTCCAGCTCCGTTAGGTGTGGGGTTATGTTGTGTACTTGAGAGCTTTCTTGTTTCTTGAGAAAGGCTTTCCTCTACTTTCCTCTCAGGGCCACCTTTGCTGTGTCTGCAAGATTTTGAACAGTTATGTTTTCATTTTCATTTGTTTCCATGAATTTTTTCAATTCTTCTTTAATTTCCAGTTGACCCATTCGTTCTTTAGTCGGATGCTCTTTAGCCTCCATGTATTTGAGTTCTTTCCAACTTTCCTCTTGTGGTTCAGTTCTAGCTTCAGAGCATTGTGGTCTAAAAATATGCAGGGAATAATCCCAGTCTTTTGGTACCAGTTGAGACCTGATTTGTGACCCAGGATGTGATCTATTCGGGAAAATGTTCCTTGTGCATTGGAGAAGAGTGTGTATTCTGTTGCTTTGGGGTGGAATGTTCTGAATATATCTGTGATGACTATCTGGTCATTTAAAGTCATTTAAATGTGTGTCATTTGAAGCCTTTATTTCCTTTTTGATCTTTTGCTTAGATGATCTGTCCATTTCAGTGATGGGGGTGTTAAAGTACCTTACTATTATATTATTTTTGATGTGTTTCTTTGATTTTGTCATTGATTGGTTTATATAATTAGCTCCTCCATATTAGGAGCATAGATATTTAAAATTGTTAGACCTTCTTGTTGGACAGACACATTAAGTATGATATAGTGTCCTTCTTTCTCTCTTATTATAGCATTTGGCTTAAAATCTAATTGATCTGATATATGGATTGTCACCCCAGCTTTTGATGTCCATTAGCATGATAAATTGTTTTCTACCCCCTCACTTTAAATCTGGAGGTATCTTTGGGCCTAAAATGAGTTTCTTGTGGACAGCATATAGATGGGTCTTGTTTTTCATCCATTCTGATACCATATGTCTTTTTATTGAATTTTTTATTTATTGCCTTTTGATTGTCTTTTGATTGAATTTAGGCCATTTACATTCAGGGTAACTTTTGAAGGAGATGAATTTAGTGCCATTGTATTACCTGTAAGGTGATTATTACTGTATATTGTCTCTGTTCCTGTCTGGTCTGTTACTTTCAGGCTTTCTGCTTAGAGGGCCCTTTTCAGTAATTTCTGTAGAGCTGGTTTGATTGCAAATTCTTTTAGTTTTTGTTTGTCCTGGAAGCTCTTCCTCTCTCCTATTTTCAATGATAGCCTAGCTGGATATAGTATTCTTGGATGCATATTTTTCTTGTTTTGTGCTCTGAATATTTCATGCCAGTACTTTCTGGCCTGCCAGGTCTCTGTGGCTAGGTCTGCTGCCAATCTATTATCTCTACCATTGCATGTTATAGACCTCTTGTCACTAGCTGTTTTCAGGATTTTCTCTTTGTCACTGAGACTTGTAAGTTTTACTCTTAGATGAAGGGGTTTTGACCAATTTTTCTTGATTATGAGGGGTGTTCTCTGTGCCTCCTGGATTCTGATTCTGGTTCCCTTCCCCAAATTAAGGATGGTTTCCACTATAACTTGCCCCAACATATGTACTATTCCTCTCTCTTCTTTCTTCTTCTTCTTGGATCTCAGTAATTATAATATTGTTTCATCTTATAGTATCACTTATCTCTTGAATTCTCCTGTCATGGTCCAGTAGTTTTAACTCTCTTTTTCTCAGCTTTTTTATTCTCTATCATTTGATCTTCTGTATCACTAATTCTCTCCTCTCCCTCATTTATCCTAGCAGTAAGAGCCTCCATTTTTTATTGCACCTCATTCATAGCTTTTTAAAAAATTTTAACGTGGTTAGATTTTAGTTCTTTGGTTTCTCTAGAAAGGGATTCTCTAGCATCTTCTATGCTTTTTTCAAGCCCAGCTTGCATCTTAATAATCATCATTTTGAACTCTGGTTCTGACATTTTACTAATGTCCATATTGATTAGGTACCTAGCTGTTGGTACAGCCTCCTGTTCTTTTTTTTTTTTTTTAAGGTGAGTTTTCCTGCCTTGTCATTTTATCCAGATAAGAATAGATGAATGAGCAAACAAAATACTAAATTGGTAGCAACAGTCCCAGAAAAATGTACAATAACCAAATCAGAAGAGACTTGTAACTGGGGATAGAAGAAAGGAAGAAAAAAAAAAAAGATTAGACTGCTGAATAGAACAGAGCCATATACTTGGTTTTGGGTATATTTTGGTCTTTTAGAAGAAACTATCTCCCAAAATTTTAAAGGAAGAAAAACATATATATATATATATATATATATATATATATATAGAGAGAGAGAGAGAGAGAGACACCACACACACACACACACACACACACAAAGGGTAAACATGAAGGTATGGAATATACCTGTAAAGATGAAAATTAAAAAAGATTCTAAAGAAGAAATTGATAAGATAAATTGGTTGGAAAAAGAAAACAATAAAAGAAGAGGAGAGAATGTGATCAGGCTGGAGACTAGAACAAAGCCATAGCCTAGATTTAGGGTATATTTTGGTCTGTTGGAAGAAACTGTATTCCAAAATTTTAAAGAGAGAAAAAACTTACATGTATACAGAAAATAAGGTTAAATACAGTGAAGGGATAGAATATAACTATAACAATGAAAATTAAAGAAGATTTTTAAAAAGGTTTTTATAAGATTAAATAGTTTAAAAAGGTTAAAATAGGAAAGAGGAAAAAGAAAAGAAACAGAATAAGAAAAAATAAAATTAAAAAAATTTAACTTTGAAACACTAAAGAATCATGGGAAAAAAGCCATGAATTCTATATGTTGTATTCCACTACCTCTGGTGTTTTGCAGTTCTCATTGATCAGTGAACTTGGTCTCGTCTGGACATTCCTGCTGATCTTCTGGGGGAGGGGCCTGTTGCAATGATTCTCAAATGTCTTTGCCTGAGGCAGAATTGCACCACCCTTGCCAGGGGCCAGGCTAAGTAATCTGCTCCATTTTGCTCTTGGGAACTTTTTTCCTTGAATTCTTTCTGTACAGCTTTAGAGGATAGGAATGAAGATGGTGGCCTCCCAATATCTGGCCTGGAGCAGTGGAGAGAGCTCAGGAACCCACTCCTCAGTGTGCCTTCGGAGACAAGCAGTCATTCACTCTCATCTCCTTGGTCTTTGGCCATATTCCACACTCACACAGCCTGTTACCAAGCATTTTTGTCTCTGGGGCTTGGCCCCATTTGTACTCTCCAAACCCAGAAGATTACTGCAGTGCACTCCCATGCCACTCCTCCCAGAGGAGGAAGGTGGGGGGGTCTCCCTGGATCTGCCACCTGTGGGGTTCCTGCTCAGAGAGCCCTGGCCCAACTTGGATCATGGTTTAAGATAACCTTGAGGTGAGAGCCCCTCCTTGGTTCTGTCTCTGAAGCAGGCTTCTCCATTCTGATATGTGAGATCTCTGCTACACTCAGGCACTCCTGGTCTTTTTGTGACCACACTGTCCCTGTGATAGTGGCACCTGCTGCTTAACCTCTAGAATGACATCCGTCAGTGGAGCAGACATCTAAAAGTTTCCATTTTATGCTCTGCTGTTCTACCACTTGCCAGGAGCTGGCCCCTCTCCTTGCAGTCTTTCTTCCCATATATCACCTCGGATTCACTTCTCTGTATGTCCTACCTTCCAAAAGTGGTCACTTTTGGAGTATGGAGTATGGAGTATCTATTTGTGTCATCTTCAATTTCTTTCACCAGTGTTTTATGGTTTTCAGAGTACAGATCTTTCACTCCTTGGTTAAGTTTACTCCTAGTTTTTTTATTATATTGGGTGTAATTGTAAACGAGATTATTTCCTTAATTTTTCTTCCTGCTGCTTCATTAGTATATAGAAATGCAAGAGATTTCTGCAAATTGATTTCGTATCTTGTCATATTACTGTATTCATTTATCATTTCTAGTAGTTTTTTGGTGGTGTCTTTAGTTTTATATATATCATATGTCATCTGTAAATAGTGAAATTTTACTTCTTCTTTACCAATGTGGATGCGTTTTATTTCTTGTCTGATTGCTCTGGCTAGGACTTTTAGTAGTATGTTAAATAAAAGTGGTGAGAATGAACAGCCCTGCCTTGTTCCTGACCATAGAGGAAAAGCTCATTTTTTCTGCATTGAGGATGATATTAGCTGTGGGCTTTTCATATATGGCCTTTATTATGTTGATGTATGTTTCCTCTAAAACTGTTGAGGGCTTTTATTATGAATCGACATTGTACTTTTATGTCAAATCCTTATTTTTGCATCTATTGAAGTGGTTTTTCTTCTTTCTCTTACTGATGAGATATATCATGTTGATTGATTTGCAAATATTGGACCACACCTGTACCCTGAATGTAAGTCCCACTTGCTTGTCATGAATGATATTTTTTAATATATTGTTGGATTCAGTTTGCTAGTATTTTATTGAGAATTTTTGCATTTATGTTTATCAAAGATATTGGCCTGTAGTTTTCTTTGTAGTGTTATTATCTGGTTTTGGTATCAGGGTAATGCTGGCCTTTTAGAATGAATTTGGAAGCTTCCTTTCCTCTTCTATATTTTGGAATACTTTGGGAAGAATAGGTGCTAAATCTTCTTTAAATATTTGGTAAAATTCACCTGTAAAACCAGCTGGTCCTGGACTTTTGTTTGGGAAGTTTTTAAATTATAATTCAACTTCATTGCTGATAATTGGTCTTTTCAAATTTTCTATTTTTTTCTGATTCAGTTTTTGGGATTATATGTTTCTAGACATTTATCCATTTCTTCTAGATTGCCTAATTTGTTGGTACATTTTTCATATTCTCTTGTGATCATTTATATTTCTATGGTGTTTTTCTATTTCATTTCTGATTTTGTTTGACTCCTCTCTCTTACCTTTTGCTTTTTTTTTTTTTTTTAATGAATCTGGTTAAATGGCTACCAATTATATTTTCAAAGGACATACTCCTGGTTTCACTGATATGTTTTATTCCTTTTTTAAGTTTCTATTTTATTTCTGCTGTAATATTTAATATTTCCTTCCTTCTGACCTGGGATTTGTTTGGTCTACTTTTTCTAGCTCCTTTAGATGTAGGGTTAGGTTATTTGAGATTTTTCTTTCTTCTTGAGGAAGACCTATATTTCCATAAACTTTCCTCTTAGAACTCTTTTGATGCATCCCAAAGATTTTGGACCATTGTGTTTTCATTTTCATTTGTCTCCATGTATTTTTTAATTTGCTCTTTGATTTCTTGGTTGACTCATTCATTGTTTAGCAACACGTTATTTAACCTTTATTTCTATTCTTTCCAGATATTTCTCTGGTTGAATTCTAATATCATAGCATTGTGGTCAGAAAAGAAGTATGGTATGATTTTGATCTTTTTGAATTTGTTGAAACCTGTTTTGTGGCTTACCATGTGATATTTTCTGGAGAATGTTTCCTATGCTCTTGAAAATAATGCATATTCTTCTATTTTAGGATGAATGTTCTGAATATATCTGTTAGACCCATTTGTTCCAATATGTCATTCAAAGCCATTGTTGATTTTCTGTATGGACCATCTATCCATTGATGTAAGTGGGGTGTAAAAGTCCTCTACTATTAATGTATTACTGTAAAGCTCTTCCTTCATGTTTGTTTTTGCATTTTTACATATTTGGGTGTTCCTATGTTGGGTGCATAAATACTTACATTGTTAAATCTTCTTGTTGGATTTTTCCCTTTATGATTACATAATGTCCATCTTTGTCTCTTGTTATGATCTTTGTTTTAAAGTTGATTTTGTCCTATACAAATAATGATACACCATCTTTTCTTTCATTTCTGTGTGCATGATAAATGTTTCTGTATCCACTTTCTTTCTTTCTTTTTTAAGATATTTTATTTATTTATTAGACACAGAGAGAGAGACCACAAGTAGGCAGAGAGGCAGGCAGAGAGAGAGGGGGAAGCAGGCCCTCTGCTGAGCAGAGAGCCTGATGTGGGGCTATACAAATAGTGATACACCAGCTGATGTTTGTCCTATACAAATAGTGATACACCAGCTTTTCTTTCACTTCTGTGTGTATGATAAATGTTTCTGTATCCACTTTCTTTCTTTCTTTTTTAAAAGATTTTATTTATTTATTAGACACAGAGAGAGAGATCAAAGTAGACAGAGAGGCAGGCAGAGAGAGAGGGGGAAGCAGGCCCCCTGCTGAGCAGAGAGCCTGATGTGGGGCTTGATCCCAGGACGCTGAGATCATGACCTAAGCTGAAGGCAGTGGCTTAACCCACTGACCAACCCAGCTGCCCCTATCCACTCACTTTCAATCTGCATGTGTGTTTAGGTCTGAAGTGTGCCTCTTATAGGCAACATATATATGGGTCTTATTTTTTTATCCATTTTGTCACCCCATGTCTTTTGATTGGAGTGTTTCATCCATTTACATTCAAAGTCATTATTGATAGGTATGTACTTATTGCCATTTTGTTATTTGTTTTTTTTTTTTTAATTGCCATTTTGTTATTTGTTTTATGGTTGATTTTGTAGTTCTTCTCTGTTCATTTCTTGCTTCTTTTTCTCATGATTTGATGGCTTTAGTGATATAGTTGGATTCCTTTCTCTATTTTTTGCATATCAGTGATTTTTGATTTGTGCTTACCATTAGGTGTTTATATAACATCTTATGCATATAGCATATAGCAGTCTATATAAGATTGCTGATCACTTAAGTTTGAACCTAATCTAAAAGCACTACATTTTTATTTCTCTCCCTCTCTTATTTTAAGTATATGGTGTCATACTTAACATCCTTTTATTCTGGGAATCCCTTGGCTGCTTTTTATTGATACACTTATTTTTATCGCTTTTGTGCTTCCTATTTTTCTTATTCCTACTTAGGGTCTTTCCTTTCCACTCAAAGAGTTCCTTTAGCACTTCTTGTAAGGCTGATTTAGTGGTGATGAATTCCTTTAACTTTTGTTTGTCTGGGAAATTCTTCTTCTCTCCTATTCTGAATGATAATCTTACTAGATAGAATATTCTTGGTTGCATGTGTTTTTGTTGTTTATTTATTTTTTTTTCTTTCAGCAATTTGAATATTATCTTGTCAATCTCTTCTGGCCTGCAAACATTCTGGTAAAAAACTAGCTGATAGCATTATAGGGGTTCTTTTGTGTGTAACTGTTTTGTCTTGTTGCTTTTTAAAATTCTCTCTTTATCCCTTTTTTTTTTTCCATTTTAACTACTATTTGTCTTCATATAAACATCCCTAGGTTGGTTTATTGGGGTGGGGGTACATTTTTGCCTCCTGGATCTGTATTTCTGTTTCTTTCCCCAGATTCAGGAAGTTTTTAGCTATTATTTCTTTAAATCTCACTTGTACTTCTAGGATCCCCATAATGCAAATATTATTATGCTTGATGGAGTCATTGATTTTATTTTTTTCGCTTATTATTACTATTTTTTCTTTTTCTTATTCAGCTTGGTTACCTTCCATTACTCTGTCCTCCAGATCACTGATCTGTTCTGCTTCCTCTAGCCTACTATTTATCCTCTCTACTGTATTTTTAATTTCAGTTATGGAGTTCTTCATCCCTGATTGGTTATTTTTTATGTTTTCTCTTTGTTGAGGGTCTCACTGAGGTCCTCCATTCTTTTCTCAAGTCCAGTAAGTATCTTTGTGACCATTACTTTAAATTGTCAATCAGGCATATTACTTATCTCTGTTTTGTTTAGATCTCTTTCTCTGATTATTGTCCTGTTCTTTTATTTGGGACATATTCCTCTGTCTCCTCATCATGTATATCTCTCTCTATTTCTATATGTTAGGAAAGTCAACTACATCATCTGCTCTTGGAAGTAGTGACATTATGAAGAAGAGGTCCTATAGTGTCCTGCATTGTAATGTCTCCTATTCACCAAAATTTGGCACTTCAGGGATATCTTCTATGTGTGTTGTGTACACCCTATTGTTGTGGCTGAGCTGCATTTGCCTTCAGTCCAGTCATCTGCAATCACTCTCCTTTCTTATTGTAGGCAGAGTTTGGTCCCTCTGTTGTTAGTGGGCTAGACTGGGTCACTTTGAACTTGAGCTGGGTTTGGACCAGATGTTTGTCTTAGATGCAGTAGATGGAGCTGCAGGGCATTTTCCCTGTGTTGTCCCTTGGGAAGCTTTTGTTAGTAGGTTGGACCCGCAGTCAGACCAAATGTCAGCTCCTTACCCACTGCTGGGGTTCAGTCAGTGTGTGTGGTTTTCTTTCCCTCTCCCTGGGACAAAAGGCATTTGGGAGTAGTACTGGCTTCTGTCAGGGCTGCTTGCACACTGCCATGCTTGTGGCAATACTTTGGATGGACACTTGCCAAGCATGTGTTGGAAGAGGCAGATCCCCAGTAGAATGCAGGGCTGGGTGAGATGTTGGCAAGCTAAGTGGTGAGTATTCACACTGTGCTGGTTCCCGCAGATATAGCTAGGCTTGGGGATAGAGGAGGAAAATGACCGCTGCCAGCTTTTTTGTTTTTGGAGAAGTCCCCAAAGATGCCTTTCCTTTCAGCATATGCTCTGAGATTAATAAACAAATCTCCCTCCTGTATACCCCAAGCATTTTCCAAACAGCTGCTTCTATGCTGTATCTTAGCCAGGCTGTTTGTTATGCTGTCTCTTTAAGGGGAGCAACTCAGTTTTGTAACACTTCTGGCTCTTTTAGCACCAAGCACACCCATTTTTAAAGTTTCAGGTATCAAAACTCACTCACTGAAAGAACTTATGATGTTAACTCCTATGGCATCAAAGTCAAATGTTAGAGGGATAAGTCTTTGTCCTGCAAGTCTCCTTCTGTCTGGGGTGCCTGGTATGGAGTCTGCTCTTCTCCTTTCTGTGTACAGCATCCCTCCCTCCTGCAGACAGTCCCAAGAGTGAGTTCAGCTCACAACTGCATTCACAGCCCTTCCTATCCTCTTTTCTGTGGCCCCTTCTATACATTTATCTGTTCTGCCAGTCTTTAGGTCATTTTCTAGATTATTTACAGTAATGTGGCTATTTTCTAGGTATATCTGTGGGACAAGTTGAGCCTAGGATCCACTTTGGCCATCTTCCTGGAACCAAACATGACTATATCTTATAAAGTCTAAATCAAAGTGTTAAATTATTCTAAAAAGGCTTTTCCATGGTAGAAAATTATATATAGATAGATAGATAAATAGATAGATAGTGGAAGTGAGTTTCAAAGTCCTTCCCAGTTTGAAAACCTTTAATTGTAGTATTTCTCATAAGGATACTTACTTTAACATAGACACTACAAGAAGCAGGTCAGTTTATTGAGATATTTATCTTTTTGTTCTGACTGTTCAAGAAGATATGGAAGAAAAAAAAGATATTTTCCCCAGATTTGGCTATGCCCTTTCTCTTTGGGGTTTAGGTGGTTCCCTTGCTTAGGGACCTTGTATTTCAGTGCTGCAGCTACAGTAAACATGACAGTGAGCAGAACCCTAAGATTTCCAATATTTTTACAGCTCTTCATCTTGCTCTGTTTCCCACCTTGTTCACAAACTTTAATTCAGTTCCTTAAATATACCCAAGTGCTCTCTTACTCCAGACCCTTTGCACATGTGTTTCCTTTACCTAAAATACACTTACACAACCAGAGTCTCCCTCTGCATGAGACAGGCATTTCTGGCTACCGTATCAAAAATAGGATTCCTGAATCCTCTCTACCTTACTTTTCTTTACTATGTGTTTGATTCTTCTTATAAAATTTATCATTTGTCCAATTATTCTCCATGTATACTTGCTTGTGGGCTGTCTTCTTCCCTGGGATATTAGGTCCATGATGGAAGGGATTATGCTGATCATTCTCACTGATGTTTTCCCAGTGTCTAGCACAGTTCTTAGAGCACAGTAGACCCTCATATATTTGATAAATATTAATGCAAATGAATAAGTAGATGAATGGAACACTTGGGAAGAACTCTGCAGCTACAAAATTTGAAAGTGGGTACTAGAGCCAGAAAATCAGTGTCATCCAATAAGAATGGTGGCACTCGGGACTCCTGGGTGGCTCACTGGGTTAAAGCCTCTGCCTTCGGCTCAGGTCATGGTCCCAGGTCCTGGGGTCGAGCCCCACATTGGGTTCAGCAGAGAGCCTGCTTCCTCCTCTCTCTCTCTCTACCTGCCTCTCTGCCTGCTTGTGATCTCTGTCTGTCAAATAAATAAATAAATAAAATCTTAAAAAAAAAAAAAAAAAGAATGGTAGCACTAAATTCAAGCCAAAGAATAGAAGTATCAATAAAACATGAAGAAGATTGGAGCTAGCTAGAAAAGCAAACTATATTATTAGAACCTGGAAACAGTTACTAAATAAGAAAGTAGACACTTTCCAGACTGTCCCATCAAGTTACTTGGTTAAGAAAATATAAATCGATAATGACATTTTGTTAGAAGCAAATTTTATTATTTAAAATGTTAATGGCAATATGACACAAGAAAAATCTAGAAAAAAAAGTTATAGTTAGAAATTGCTGGGATATATCCCAATAAGGAGAGGGGGAAAATATTCATTTCTGGTGAAGAATTTGAAAGGGATTAAATGGACTGCCTCTAAAAGAATCATGGTTGCAAGAACTAAAAACATGATTATAGTGAGTAATGGAAATATCTTAGGTAATATGAAAAGTTATTATTTGTTACTTGTTACTCAATTAACAAGCTTGAGTAGGAATTAGAAGCTTTTTTTTTTAATATAGAACCTTATGATTTCTTACCTAATTGTGTAGTTTAAATATCAACAAAATCATTAAAAAGTACTTCATGACCATAGCACATATGTCAGACCATTGGCCTGATGGTATATGTTTTATTAAAATATAAGAAACAGTTGTCCCAGTTAAAACAGAATGAATTAATAATGTGGGCAATATAATCTCCAGTGACAGGAAGACTAAGAGGAGTACAGAAGTCAGAGATGGAATGTCAGATACTGGTTTAGGAAAGGGAAATCAAATAACTGAAACAACAAAAACAACTAAAATTCTTAGAGATGGGAGTCTGAATCCAGTCATTTCATGATCTATCACTTCTCTGACTTTTAACCACTTTCCGATGTTATAGAGAAATAGGGAAATAAACCCCAGCAATTTCTAACAGGCAAAATTCACACCTCGCTAGCTTCTGTGGGAGTCAATATCATGATCAAAGTATAATTAAACTGTGTATAAACTATAATAGCAGTTTGATGAGACACATGAGTCGAATACATCTACTCTGAGCAAAAGGGATTGTTTCCCAGGTAAGGCTTTTCAAAAGTTGGGTTACTGCTGCATCCAGTGACAACATGGCATACTGATTTGCCTTCCAGCTGTAGGCAAAGTGAAGCTCAAGGGCTTTTCTCTAAACCTGATAAATGTTTTCAGGAAAATCCCATTAAGTTTTTATTTGAGAACTGAATCTTCCAAGCCTAAAATTAAAACAGTAGGTATCATGGGACTAAAGAAGATGTGAGGTTGGATGCTTACTTATGAGCCATTTATTATAAATGGATAACTTGAAGGGTTTTTGCCAAATCTATGGTTCTGAAACAAATCTTTATTCAACGATATTCCATTTGTCAAGCACTGCCAGGAAACTAGTTCACACGGATGAATTTTCCAGATAACTGAGGCATCAGAACTATTTTCTGATACATAGCATACCACACTGCATTGTCAGTAGAGGATGCTGACCTTAATCACTTCTACTCTCCCACAGAAGGTAACTCAAGACCATCATAACTTATTATCCTTGGTAATGACCCTAGGACTCTCCTGAGGTGAGAAGGAGTAAAGGAACTTTCCCAGACCAAATGATACCAACATATATTCAGCTTCTCTAGTTCTATCAGATTTCCGAATTTTTTGGTTTTCATCCTCTGGCATCTGTTTCTCTTCTCCTGTCTTTGTTTCTAATTTGTTGACTTCCTACAAATGGAATTTTTCACATTGAAAAATCTATCTCCCATTTAAAAGTTTTGGCTTTATGATAACTTTAGCAATGGCATTCACCACTCAAAGATTCTTGGTTTAATTCTAGGTGGGTTGCTGGTTTCTAAATGGTAAAGATCTGTGAAATCTCACCTCTAAATTAGTCACAAGAGAATACATTATTCCTTTTATAGAGAGTAATTTGAAAAATAAACTCCTGTGTTATTTGAAACTTAACATGCAGAAATTTAAGTTCAAGACTAAGAACACAACTATTTATGAAAGATACTGAGTTATAATATTTCACAAACAAATATTATCTCTTATTTCCAAGTCACTAGGCACAGTATAAAACTATAACAGGTACCAAACTTTACTCCCTCATGCATATATATCTCTTTTCTGTAAGACTTTGCCTTTTATTTTGAAGATAAATTTATAGATATCACATTATAATCAAGGAGTCTAATAGCTGTGGCAAGTTATGTATGATGCACTTGGTTGACTTCTAAAATGTTAAAAAGGATTCTGAACAGATTAATCTGAACAATAAATTAAATTTAAAAATCCATAATTAAGCTTTATAGTTTCTTTTAGGTAGTTTTGGTTCTTGTTTTTCTCACTTGTATAACCGTGGCTAGGACTCGGATCTTTCAAAGAATATGTTGAGAAAACCAACAGCTAGACCTCAGTATCCTAATGCTTGAGGCTTCCAAACTGTCTCCATAGATGAAAACCTCTGTTAGGAGAAGTGTAGACCATGTGAAGAAAAACAAATTTAATCCAAACACGGAGCTAAGAACCATGCCCTGAAGTTAGTCTGACAAATTATGCAACAGTGGGGGGTGGGGGAACAACACATCTTCTTTGTATTTCTAGTTGACACTTAAGATTCTATCCTTCTCTTACACTGTGTGTTTAATTGTAAAATAAAATTCTGTAAATACAAACTTCTCCTTATATGCAGTCCTTTCTCTAAATTGAACAGAAGCTCTGAAAATTCTTTGGGAGAAAGTATGTTCAGAATGGTTCTTTTAACTGCCTCATGAATCGTCCCCAAATTTCTATGCATTGAACAATAGGCAGGTAGGAACTGAGGCCAAAAAATAAAAGTGTCATCTTTCTTTTCATCTCCCTTTATCAGTGTTCAAGGTATCTAGAGAGGGAAATGGTTACACATTTTCACTTTTATATTTTTTTCCAAAAATATATTCAAAT
Source organism: Mustela erminea (assembly GCF_009829155.1). Lineage (NCBI taxonomy): Eukaryota > Metazoa > Chordata > Mammalia > Carnivora > Mustelidae > Mustela > Mustela erminea. The sequence continues at coordinate 142,055,730 of NC_045614.1, forward strand.
AGTCACTTTGCCTTGGGCAAAACTGCTCAAAACACAGAAATAAAAAAACAAAAACCAAAGATACACCAGTACCTAAATATTTAAACTATCTACAAAATCAGATATCTGGCAAAATACTAGTTGAGATGATAGTAGAGAAGCATATAGTACACAGAAAAACCTCTGAGGACTCTGTTTTACTTAAGCTAATGCATTTAAATTGGGAGAGATCTCAATTTTTATTTTTCAATTGAGTGAATATTTTATATATTAATATAAATAAAACCATTTTCTGTCATTCAGGTTTCTAATGTTTTCTCCTGTTATTTAATTTGTTTAAAGTTTTTATTTTTAAACTATGGACATTTTATATAGTTGTACTGCCCATTTATGATTCATTGTCAAACTGACGTTTTTTTAACTTGATGCTTTCTGCTTTGGCTGTGATGATCAGAATGGCTAATAACTACTCCTCTAAATATACTCTTTTCTTTCCTTTATAAGCTTATTTTTTACATTTGACTTTTTAAAAAATGTTTTATTTATTTATTTTAGAGAGAGTGTGTGCCAGTGTGGGGGAAGGGAGGGGCAGTGGAGGAGGGAGAGGGACAAGCAGGCTCTGTGTTAAGCTGGAGCCCAACATGGGGCTTGATCTCACAACCCTGAGATCATGACCTGAGTCAGAATCAAGAGTCAGAAGGTTAACCAACTGAGCTACCCAGGTACCCCACATTTAAATTTTAAATTTAATACATACTAGGATATAGGGATCCCATATTTCTCTTATAATAGGAACACACCACCCCCCCACCCACACACACACTGAAAAATTTTTAGAGAATGTTACATTCTCTTTGTTGGAGTCTTCAGATTAATTCTTATAGAGTGAATTAGGAGGTCAAAGAGTTTGTGATAGACCAATAATCTTTATTTTAGAGTTAGGTAAATTTTCCCTAACATGATGTCATTGTTTTATTTAGGGATTTTAGGAATTTAAGAATTTATTACGTTTCTTATTTTATAAGCAGGAATTAAGCACTGAGGATAACTGGATTACAGAGCTGCAGTTTCTACCCTCAAGTTCATGGTTTAGTTAGGGCGGGGGTGGAGGTCTGAATGCAAGCAGATACCTCCAGAGTATTGTCTTAAAGGTTATGCCATTAGAATCTATCTAAATGACCTTTGCAGCAGTGAGGGTTCCCAGAGGAGGGGATATTTGAGTTGTGCCTTAGAGGATGAATAGGTGTTCACCAACAAGACAGAAGCAGAGGGCATTCCAGGTTGAAAAGCAGCAACTGGCAAGATGCTGCTTCCTCTTGTGCAGTATGCCAACACATTGAAGCATGCCAGCACATTAAAAAAATCATGAGAAGCTTGCTACAATTCAAATAAATATGCCAGAAAAAATACCGTGCTTGGAAAAATCAATCTTGTGGCTATATTGAGGAAGTATTAGAAGATAAGAAAATGTTGAGGTTATGGATTGAAAGGTATTTTAATAGCCCAGGTGACATATGATGGGTTTCTGAAATTTAGTCATCGCAATAGGGATGAGGAAGGGAATAGCATAGAGAAGTACTTGGAAAAAGTAAGACTCCCAGGTTTTTTGTTTGATAAGCAGAGTAGATGGTGGTACTGAAGCCAGGATATATGTTATAGGAGGCACAGCAAATTTGGGAGATCATTTATCTCTACAGATACTGAGGCTTCTGCTTTTGTTTTCAATTTATTTCATTCAACGAGAGAGAGAGACTGACTGTGTGTGCAGGGGGGAGGGGCAGAAGAAAAGGGAGAGAAAAACTCCAGCCGTTTCCATGCTGAGTGCAGAGCCTGGTGCGGGACTGGATTTCATGACCCTTAGGTCAGTCTGAGCTGAATCGGAGAGCTGGCTGTTCAACGAATTGTACCCCCCAGGTGCCCCTGCAGATACTGAGTTTTAATCACCTAAAGACCATCCAATCCATAGTTGGTTATTGATATCTAGAATACAAAAGAGATACCTGAGCTGAAGTTAAATCTTTGGGAGTCATGGATTGATAAATTGAGAATCCTAACTCCTATATCTATGGGGTGAAGTTGCTGCATCGACAAGGTAAATGAGAGACGTGGGTGGTAAGGAATGGTGGCAAATGACATGAGCTGGAGAGAGCATGCCCACCTGCTAGGGCAATAGGCAGCAGTAGAGCAGCTGCTACTCAGCAACCGTCGATTGTTGACGTGGGACTGTGGTCCAGTGCTGCCAGCTTTTTTTATTTTTTAAGAGAAACCAGACACCTGGCTTTTATTATGAGCCTTCCCAATTTCTAACTAGTTTAAGACTTTTAAGTATTACTTTTTGAGCAAAACCAAATTAGTTGGCTTGTCACGTCAAGGCAGTGGACAGTTCTGTTGTAGATAGTAATGCAAATTGTAAGCTTAAATAAAATCCCTCAGAAACATGGAGTCTAAAGTGAGAAAAGGGGAATCTCATAAAAATCTCTGATTGGAAACGCATTAAAAACTCAAGATGGAAGAGAGAGCCTTGGACCAGGCACTGTGCAATGTAACTCATCTGTTTTTAGTGATGGGAGAGTAAAAGGAACATTTGATTTTGTAACATAGAGATTTGTGCCATGAGAAATTCATGAGTATCAGCTTCAGTAAGTCCTCAACTGTGGCAATCCTCTTGCCTTTCTTTCAACTTACTCCCAGCCATCCCACCAGCAGCTCACATCTTCACTATGTTCTGTCCCTCACCTCCAACCCCAGCTATCCCCTCTTCTAGTTGGTGACCTCATCTTGTGCTTTACATAGAAAATAGAGGCTATCAGAAACTTCTCACACCTCTGATACTAAGCACATTATCTTCTGCTCCTCTCTCTTGTCCTCTTCCCTCCGGCTCCTCATGAGTTTTACACTCTCTAAGACTTTTCTCTGTGATATATTCAGCCACTCCATCTCAGTCTTTACCTAGATTTATGTATGTTCAGGACTCTTTGATGAACAACACTGAGAAACCAAACAACCACTCCTAGTCCCACAAGGTTTTCTGGCTTACTCTGTAATCTTTCCTCCCTTTTATAGCCAAACTCCTTGAAAGAATCCGATACACACCCTGTTTCTAGTTCCTGTCCTCCACTTACTCCTTAGCCTATCTGATCTAGCTTCTGTTTTAAAATCCTACCAGATTTTCTTGCTAAGATCAGCAGCTACTAAACCCACTGAAGGTTTTAGTCCTTACCTCACTGTCCTCTTTGTGTCATTTGATGGGGCCACTCCACTCTTTGTGACCCATGGTTCCCCTGGCTTCTGGGATATCAGCCTCTCCTGGGCTTCCTCCTACTCCTTCTTTAGATCACATCTCATTCTTCACTTCCCCTGGGAACCCTCCCTTTACTGGTTCAAATCTCACTATTATATGGTCTCTGAGGAAGTAATACTCTCCTTTGTAACAATTTTCACTGTGAAATTTTAATTTTTCTGTGTGCTTTCCCCACTCATAAGCTGAAGAAAGGGAGGAAGCATGCTAGGTTTTCTCATCCCCATATTGAAGGCCTAGTCCAAGTAACTAGTTGAAGGCCTGGGGGCTTAGTAGCTGTCTAGTGGATGAATGATTGACTGAAGATGAGTGAACTTAAAGCCTGGAACTACAGAGAATAGAGGCTGCCTCTCTTTCCTAGTACATGAGGAAATAATTAGAAAACAGGTTCATTTCAAGTTATTTTGTATTTGGATCATCTTCATGTTAAATTTTTGTTGAACATATACCAAATAGATATTTCAGGAATTTATCTAAGCAGAGTTTTTTCTGTCTATTCAATTTCAATCATTTTAAGCTTTAGTTTTTATTCTTCAACCCACATTTAATATTTAATATAATCTCTAAGTAGCATGACATAAAAATGAATAAAGCTTTCTGTTAAAGGCATAGTTTTTTCTTCTTTATATGTTTAATGTCAAAGCTTAAATTGGAAACAAAATTTAAATGTCCATTTATTTAAATAGCTACATATGCATAGAGGATAACTATAAGAATATAAGAAGCAGAAATCTTAAAAAGCTATTTGAAATTGTATTAAAATTTTGCTTTATCCAAAATGCTTTTACATCACAAATATATCCATGTAAAGAGTCATCGCTTCTCGGCCTTTTGGCTAAGATCAAGTGTATCTATGTAAAGAGTCTATATCCATAGAAGTATATAAGTCAGTTAAATGTCTGGCTTTGGCTAAGGTCAAGATCTTAAGGTTCTAGGATAGAGCCCCCCAAGGGGCTCCCTGCTCAGTGAGGAGTCTGCTTCTCCCTCTCTCTCTCTCTCTGCCCTTCTCCCCTGCTTGTGCTCTCTCTCTCTCAGTGAATAAATAAAATCTTTAAAAAAAAAAGGACATGTATTTAGAGATCGGTAAACAGTTACAGTATGAGGAATGGAGTAAACACTTTCAGTATGAGGAAAAAACACTTGCAGTATGAGGAATGGATCAAATATTATTGTTTATGATTATCAGCTATATTCATAAATTGAGAGTTTGAGCACTTGCCATTAGCCAAGGTGAATTAGGTCAAGTCTTCAAGACCAACTGGAGGTAGGATTGAGCACTGGGGAGAGGACAAAGATCAAAAGACACAGGTTTCTACGTGTGTTGACTGTGGAGGATGAACAGAAATTATTTCAGGAAGTTTTTGATTTAGGCCACCAATATAAAAATAAATTAAAACATGTTGAAAATAGCCCTATAATGAGAATTTGAGAGTTTTTGGTTATAAATATCATTTTGGTAGTAACTGATACATCAATGATGGGTGAAGGTCAGGGATCAATCAACAGTGTTGGATGTCATCGAGGGGTCAAGCTGCATTACAGATGAAAAAGTCCTTTGGATTTTCTAGTTAAATACATAGGAGAGCCTAGTATATGGATTTGGAGTTACAAAAACAGCATTTTTCTGGGAACTAAATGTCTCAAATCTGGTCTTTGTCTGGACAGCATGTATTCAAATCCTAGTTTTGTCATCTTTGATAATGTGACATTAGTCAAAGTATTTAAGCCCCCAGTGCCTCAGAGTTTCTCATCTGCAAAGTACAGATAATAATACGTGCCTTCCAAGGGCGCCTGAGTGGCTCAGTCATTTGAACATCTGACTCTTGATTTAGGATCAGATCATGCTCTCAGGGTCCTGGGATCAAGCTCTGCACTGGGCTCTATGCTTAGTGGGGAGTTTGCTTGAGATTTTCTCTCCTCCTTCTGCCCCTCATACCCTTTCTAAAATTAAAAAAGAAAAATCTTTAAAAAAATACCTATCTTTTGGTATTTGGGAAAGAATTGAATAAAATATTCAGTGCAATATCTTTCACATAGTAAGTGCCAAATATATAACGTTGATGATGAGGACCACCATCTCTGTTTATGTCAGGGCCAGGACAAATAGAGAAGGAAGGAGACTTTGATTCAATGTAGGGATGAGATAAAAGTAAAAGTAAATGATCCCCAACTGGACCGGGACAATTTTCTGGTCAAACATAGAATGGCAGCTGTTATATGCAAATACCTTTCCATGCCATCTCTGCCCACTCATTGATTTTAAGAACAACAGCCTTGTTTCTTGCACTGTAAGGTCAAATCTTTAGGAGAATAAAAAGAATTTCCTCTTGAAAAAAGTTTGGGAGCTCAATTTTATGGGAATGAGAGTGTGTGTCATTTTCTAGTCAAAAACTGAATTTTGAAAACAGAGAACTTGGTGATTAGTAGTAGTGTTACTGAAAAATTATTCAATTAAAGAAAATAGTTACCTACAGAAATGTTTTAAAGGACAGCTCCAAAGTTATTTCACTCTATTCTCAATTTTTGAGCTCCATACAGAAAGAAGGACTTACTAATGTGGCTATTTCTGAAGACTATTCTTTAATTGTTTTTAGAAGAGTGGTTGTGAGTGAGTAGAGCCTTCCACTTTGGTCTTTTGACAAGTCATATTCACTCTTGAGATGACTGGAACTAAATGTGCAAATTCTGGCTTTAAGTAAATGATATTCACAATCCTGGACTATCCCAAGCTCCAACAAAGAACTAAGAGATTTTAAACATTAAGACAAGATTTAGCATGACTTTATTCTTCTATGGAAAGCACTTCAGATAAATCTTTCTAGTCCCTAGATCAAAAAATGATCTGTGCAATAATCCCTCAGAGGAAAACCTTGAAGGAGCCCTAGTTTTCCTTACAGTATATGAAGCACCAGCATATGAAATCGTCTTTATGTACATATCACCTCTGAAATACCCAAGGGAAGCCCTCTTACAGCTATAAACATACTAAAGAGAACCGTTCTGGATCTGATTTCCTCCAAGGCTATCAGACTTAGGAAATGGATTTATAATATACTCACAATACATCCTGAGTGCAGTATTACATATACAGGTCTCCAAAGACAACACTCTGAACATCCTGAATGGGAAATAAAATCATCAGGATTACTAAAGTCTTCTAGGGCCATCTCAGACCACACCCTATATCTTGAGTTGTAACTATGAGAAGTGCATTGGAGTTACTCCTTATTCACGTAGAGGTGAAGAATTGAAACAAATACCTTTATTCCTGCAGTGTAAATAAGGCTATGTAGCAACATGTTAGCAATCTGGCATTTCTGGATTTAATACTCAATGTTCTATAGAATCTTATGTGATTTTATTAGACATTAACTGGAAATGTTTTATAATTCCACTGAGGCATAAATTTGACTTGAACATGCTGAGAGGCTGGAAAGTTTTGATTAGTGAGCAAGTGGATGAGCCCAACTGACTACTCAGTATCCACATCTTGTGCCTTATTTGTAGTCTTCCTTCTTGATCATATTTGTAATAACTGGAATGAAAGTATTTTGTAATAAAGAACTTTAGTTATGAAATCTGGCCATAAAGTTAGAAAAAACATGGTGGGAATTTCAAACTGATTTTAATGCATGCTCTCTGTTGATGGAAGTGTGATTGGATCATGTTCTTGTTTTTGTCCCCAAGTTTTTTAAACTTTGTAAATTTAGAGATTTCCCAAGGCCTCATCTTAAGAATATCTCTTTAAAATACAAGGATTAATTGTATCTCTTTTAAAAAGTATAAAACAGTTGAGGGACACATGGAAAAGAGTTTGAGGGTGAAGAATGTAATTTCACAGAATTCTGCCTTTAGACAATCCTAAGGTGATGTCTTCTTTTTCCAATGTTGATGTGATCTTTTAAAATATTTATTTGAAGGACACAAACATTATCAAAAATCCCCCTTTGTAGGATCATCTTAAATGTTACCTTACACAGAGAAAATACTTAAAACATTTCTCCATTTCCATCAATAAATTCAATTAACTCTATAATGGTATAAACTCATCCGGAAAAATCAATTCCCAACAAAACATTTTAAAACAAAACATTTTAGTACAAAACCAATGTTTATGCAGTTGGTAAAGAATTACTTACTATTTTATAATATAGAAAATGTGATGATTTTTTCCTATCAGAGTAACTTCTGATTTGATGTAAAATACTTGAGTGGTTCCTCATTGCCTTCAGGATAAGACGCATACTCCTTCACATGGCCTATAAGGCCCTTTATTGCCTCCCTTTGGATCCTCACTTCCTGCCACACACCTCAGCCCACATTTCTCCAAGCTCCAGTCATACTGAAATACTTGCAGTTCCCAGACCTTCAGGGGCCTTTGTTTAGGATGCCTTATCTGTCTGAAACTCTAAACTCAGTGTTGTTTTCTTCAGTAACAGTTTTTCTACAATTAACCACTGGAACATGTCTTCCGAAGGACCAACAACTCCACCAGTCTGGCTCATTGTTCCTCAAGACATTTCCCAAGCACCCAATGCTTCTATTTATGATAGAATTTTTGTTGCAGCCTGATGGTTGTCTCTTTGTCAGTTTCCCTCATTCATTCATACATTCATTCATGTATTCCACAATATTTCATCAACATCTACCATATGACAATCACTATTCCAGGCACTGAGGATACAACAATGAACCAAAAAAGTTCCAGTTATCATGAAATTTAGCTTCTAGTAAGGACACAAAGAACAACACATAAACAAATAACAAAAAGTCCAGCCATCTTAAGTACCATGAAGCAAAATAAAACAGGGTAAGGCAAAGAGGGAAAAAGTTAATTATTTAGTAAGTCAATGGGGAAAGTGGTTGCTTTTAGGAAAAAAGGTGGCTTACTTTTTAAAAGTGGTCTTTGGGGAAATTTTAATGAGATGACAGATTTTTGGTTTTTGTTTTTATACAGATTTGAAGTAAGTAAGAAAGCAAAGCAATACTGGTATTTAAATGAAGGTGTGTACTAGGCAGAGGAAATTAACTGCAGACTGCGGAACATATATTTCTGGTATATTTGGGGGAATAGCAAGGAGGACAGAGTGGCCATTGTACATTGTTTGAGGGAGATTGTTGTAGGAGATGATACTTGAGAGGTATAGTGGGAATGTCCAGAAGGACAATGGTTCTTGACAAGACTATACATTAGAAATAGCTGGAAAGTTTTTAAAACTATAGGACGTCCCAGTATCCTCTCAAGAGGGTCGAATTTGAATTAATTGGAGTGGAGCCAGAACATTTGTATTTGTTGTTGTTGTTTTTCCTATCAGCTTTTTTGCCCAAGATTTAATAAACTTTTAATTTTAGAGTAGTTTTAGATTCATAGAAAAGTAAATAGATAGTATAGAGAGTATAGTATAGTATAGTATAGAATAAAAGATAGTATAGAGAGTTCCTGAATATCCTCATCCAATTTTCCCTGTTAACATCTTCCATTACCACATTACCACGTTACCATTTATTGCAACCAAGAAAGCAACATTGATACGTCAAATTTAGCTAAGCTCCCTACTTTGCTAGGATTCCACTACTTTTTCAGTTTGTGTTGAGTTCTTTTCTAAGATGACACTCAGATGACATTTACTCCTTATTCCTCCATAGTGTCTTCTGGTCTGTGATAATTTCTTGGGCTTTCTTTATTTTTCATGACGATGACAATTTGGGGGGGTAGTGTATGGCCTTGAGTTATGTTTGGCCTAGAGTTATGGGTTTGGGGAAAGAATATTGCAGAGTTGAAGTAGCCTTTTCATCACATTGTATCAAGGGTACATGTTATCACCATGATTTATCACTGATGATGTTAACCTTGATCACTGGACCAAGATGGAGTTTCACAGACTCTATACTGTAACATTTCCTACCTTCCCTTTCTCACACTCTACTTTTTGAAAGTAATTCACTAAGCACAGCCCACATTCAAGGGAGGGTAGGGGGTGGGATTAAAGTTCACCTTTTGATAATTTTAAAGAGCTCCCATGGTGACTCTTGTGTGTAGTTGATGTTGGGCATTCTAGACCACTTTAGGGTGTGACCAATACTCTGAATGAGTTGGGAAAACTTTGAAGAATTTTGAGCAGGTTAGAGGTGTGAAATGACTTACAATTTTAGACTTTTTCTCTATGGACTATGGGGACAAGGGGAGAAGCAATGAGATCAGTCGAGAGGTTATTACAAGAATTTAGGTGAAGAGATGATAGGTTTGGAGACTAGAATTGGCTATGAGCTCCTTAGGAGATGGACCAGGAGTTCTTTATATCTTCAGAGCATAACACATGCCTAGTACTTATAACAGATGCACAATAAATGTTTCAGGTAGTTCATATATTGTTCTTTGGGAAGCAGCTCAGCTCAAACAGAAGTAAGGTAAGAAATCTGAGAAGGCTCTAGAATATAACATGGCCAGTATCATTTACAAATGATTGAGAAACTGAAAATTTACATTCCTTATCTATAAAATGGAAATAACAGTTCTTCATAGAATTATTAGTAGGGATAACTAATAATAATATTCAAATATAAGAGATTCCCTGTGTATTGCCATGATTTGTTAAGACTTATACACATCCATGTACAATAGTGATAAAGAAGCTGAGATCTGAAGTACTACACCTTGGTTCTTATCCCAGTATTAATGCTTATTACTTGGACCAAATTATATCACCTCTCAGTTTCTTCACCTTGGAAACAAAGATAATAGTCCCTATCTCATAAGATTGTTGTGAAAATCAAAAGATATACCAAAAAGTGCTTAGGATAATTCCTGGCATACAAAAAGTTTTCAATATGTAAACCACTACTATTGTTATTTCATCTTTAGAGTACATATTTCATGTTCTTAGAACATTTTCTCACTTAATCCTCTTGTGCTGGATACCCTGTTTCCCCTCCAGATCCATTCTCCACCCTGCACTGTGATGGGTAGCTGATCTATACAGACTGTATCAGGATGCTGCCCAGTTGGGAGGCAGTCACAGGACATAAGGTGAGAGGAGAATGATGGTAGGATATAAATCTCCCAGCATCCTCCCCACCTGCTATCAAGTTGAAACTGTCTCTGTTTTCCTTTGGAAATCCTTGGCTCGTGGCCAGCAGCCCTCTCTACAATTTTCTTTCCTCTTCCAGTAATCATTTTTTTTCCTTGCCCTTGAAGGCCAAGGGGTTTGGCTATCTTTATTCCTAGCCCAGGGCATTATCCCTCTTTCACATATCTTCTCACACTCTAAAATATTTCCCTTTATTAGACTCTTCAATTATCTAGTTTGGGTGTACATCAGTTCCCTTTTGGAACCCTGAAGAATACCCCCCGAAATAGGCATTATTCCCATTTTGCAGGTGATAACACTGAGGCTTTAAAAGAGTCTATCCAGGATAATAAAAATTTCAGAAATTTCATGGGTAGAGAGCCATGAGTTCAAGTCCTATATGAATGTGAACAAATCACTTAAACTTCCTTTGCTGTCTGAACCCTATAACTTCTTTTTAGCGGTGTGAGTTTGAGCAAGTTATTTAAATTCTCTAAAGTTTAGTATTCTCTCATGCAAAATAGCCCCACTACATAGGATTTCTGTGAGTACTATAAATGATAATGTAATTAAAGTAATCCTCATAGTAGCAGATACAGAATGGTCACTAAAAAGTGTTAGTTTCAGTCATTAAGCCTCTGCCTTTGGCTCAGGTCATGACCCCAGGGTCCTGGGATCAAGCCCCACATTGGGCTCCCTGCTCCGCAGGAAGCCTGCTTCTCCTTCTCCTACTCCCTCTGCTTGTGTTCCCTATAAATAAATAAAATCTTTTTTAAAAAGTGTTAGCTTCATGACCCAGAAAGTCCCCACAAGTCAAAGTCTTTGGTAAAATTTTGGATGTAGTTTGGTAATTTCTGTCTCAATATCAGCAGTCTGAAGACTAAACTTGTTCATTTTTATTATTTTCTAAGTACATTTGAATGCACTATTGTCAAGTAAGATTCTTGTTGGCTTTCCTTGTTGTTGTTTTAGTCTTTATTTTGTTTTTGCAAATTTAACTATAGGATTATGCTTTAACTTCCAAAAAATACTTCTACTTTATATCTCATAGTAGTAAATTTAGGTAAGTATGAAAACAAAATTTTTCTTTTAGCTTTATAATTTTTTTTAATTTTTTATTTTTTATAAACATATATTTTTATCCCCAGGGGTACAGGTCTGTTAGCTTTATAATTTTAATAGTTCTGGACAGGTTGGCCTAGTATAGAAAGTCTTCACCAAAATGATTTTGCTAATGATTATAGCAAGCAGTGCTAAATCTCCCTTTTAGATAGCCTTTTCCTATTGGTATTTGATAATCGCTTCTCTTACACAGAGGGACAGATTTAATTCAGAGCTTTTTCTGAAAGCTTTTCAAAGGTGGAGAACCTCTCTGCACAGAATTTGATTTGAAGTAACTGTTTCCACTTTGGGGATTTTCAGTTATTATCAGAAATCATTTATAATCCAGTTGGCAATGGGAGTGGCATTGGACTGTGTTATTGAATCCAACATTTTGTCCAACAAGTATATTGATTGGAATATGTCAGCTTTAGGAACATTACAGCTTTAGGAACATTTGTTACATTTAACATAACTGTCACTTAAGAGATCTCACAGAGTGGTTGCACTGGGCCTGATGATACCAGGAAAAAAATAAATTGCTTGTTTAAAAAAATACATGTTTAAGGTTGACAAACTGCCAAATTAAAAAGAGAAGTTGTCTTTTTTGTTTGTTTGTTTTTTAGTATAGTTGACACACAATACTAGTTTCAGGTGTACAACTTAGTGATTTGAAAAGTTTATGCATTATGCTAGGTTCACCAAAAGTATAGCTACCATTTGTCCCTTTACATCATATTACAATATCATTGACTGCATTCCTTATGCTGTGCCTTTTATTCTTGTGACTTAATCATGCTATAACTGAAATTCTGTTATTGCAAAGCTCTCCCCTCCGGCAACCATCATTCCCCACCCCTGAATTTATAGGTCTGATTCTGCTTTCTGTTTATTCATTTTTTTTTGTTTGATTTTACTTATGAGTGGAGTAATATGGTATTCTTTCTCAATCTGACTCATTTCATTTAGCATAATACCCTCTAAATCCATTTGTGTTGTTGCAAATGGCTTATCTCATCCCTTTTTTATGACTATGTAATACTCCATTGTGTATATGTGTGTGTGTGTGTGTGTGTATATCTATATGTATATAGATATATATATACATATTTGTTTTATGTATATGCTATTATATTTTACATATTTTTATTTATAATTTTCTAACATCCAATTATAGCCATTCCTTTTCCACTTGCAGAAGTCTTTTTAATATTTCTTATAATATTGGCTTAGTGGTGATAAACTCCTTTATCTTTTGTTTGTCCAGGAAATGCTTTATCTCTCCTTCAAATGTGACTGGTAACCTTGCCAGATAGGGTATTCCTGGTTGTAGGTATTTTCCTTTCAGCATTCCTCTGGCCTATATCATGTACTCCCTATGGCCTGCAAAGATTCTGCTGAAAAATCAGATAGCCTTACAGGTTTCATTTTGTGGGTAACTTTTTGTTTCTTTTTTACTGATTTCAAGATTCTCTCTTCATCTTTAAGTTTTCCCATTTTATTTATTTATTTTTAAAAGATTATTTATTTATTTATTTATTTATCAGAGAGAGTGAGCACAGGCAGACAGAGTGGCAGGCAGAGGAAGAGGGAGAAGCAGCCTCCTTGCTGAGCAAGGAGCCCAGTGTGGGACTCAATCCCAGGACGCTGGGATCATGACCTGTGCTGAAGGCAGCTGCTTAAACAACTGAGCCACCCAGGCATCTAAATTTTCCCATTTTAATTATTATGTGCCACATTGTGGACCCTCTTGGGTTCATCTTGTTTAGGCCTCTCTCATGCTTGGAACTTGGAAGTCTATTTCCTTCCCTAGTTAAGGGAAGTTTTCAGTTATCATTCAAATAATTTTTCTATACCTTTCTCTCTCTTTTTTTCTGGGACACCTATAATGTGAATGTTTGTTTGCTTGATGTTATCCAAGAAATCTCTTAATCCGTCCTTATTTTTAAAAATTCCTTTCTCTTGGGGCACCTGGGTGGCTCAGTTAGGTGTCTGGCTCTTGACTTTTGGATCAGGTCATGATCTCAGGGTCATGAGATCAAGACCTATGACTCTCTCTCCTTTTCCCTTGCCCACCGCCCCCCCAATGTTCTGTCTCTCTCCCTCTTTAAAAAAATATGAAAAAGAAAAGTTCCTTTCTCTTTTTGCTGTTCAGCTTGTGTGTTTTCCATTATCCTGTCTTCTAGATCACTGATACATTCTTCTGCATCCTCTAATCTGTTGTTATTCTCTATAGTGTGTTTTTTATTCCATTACTGTATTCTTCAACTCTGACTGGTTCTTTTTAACATCTTTATCTCTGTATTGAAGGTCTCACTGAGTTCTTCCACTCTCCAGCCCAATGAGTATCTTTATAATCATTACTTTAAATTTTTTATCAGGTATCTTGCTTATCTCTGTTTAATATAGTTCTTTTTCTGAAGTTTTCTCTCTTTTTTAAAATTTTATTTATTTATTTTGACAGAGAGAGATCACAAGTAGACAGAGAGGCAGGCAGAGAGAGATGGGGAAGCAGACTCCCCATTGAGCAAAGAGCCCTATGTGGGGCCCGATCCCATGACCCTGAGACCATGACCCTAGCTGAAAGCAGAGGCTTTAACTCACCAAGCCACCCAGGCACCCCTGAAGTTTTCTCTTTTGATACAAATTCCTCCCTATCCCCATTTTGCTTGACTCTCTGAGTCTGTTTCTCTGGATTAAGTGGAACAGCTACTTCTCCTAAATTTGAAGGAGTGTTCTTATGTATGATATCCTCTATACACACACGATGTACTTGGTAATTTTGCTGGTTGGCTTGCTAAAGCTCTAGTTAATCTAGTTAGTCTTTTAAACTAGTTAGTCTTTTAAACTGGCTTTTTACAGAAAGAAGAAAATAAAATAATAAAATATATACAAGAAGAAAAGAAAAAGAAAAAACCCTTTGTTTAACCTTCTTTGTTTAAGAACAAAATAAGAAATATTTAAGAATTAAATAAGATTTTTAAATTTATTAATTAAAAAAAAAAAGTGACTTATTTTCTGTGCCCCAGCACAGGGGCTGCCATGAGCTTAAGGACCCTGGGATGGCTGAGGTTGCAAGCTCACTGTGATGAACCAGACCAGTCCATTATGGTGCCCAGACCAGATTCTAGGCTTTTATGGTTGAATGGGAACATAAACCATGTCATTCTCTAGTCCCTCTGACCTGAATAATGTTCCTACAGCTCTGTCTCTCTTTGGTGAGGTACTAGTGTTATCTCATTTATATGCTAGTTGCTCTTTTAAATCATGACTTATTTTCTGTACCCAAGGACTATGGGACCTATTTCTGGCCCCTCTGCTATCCCTCCCCACTGCAGTTCACAGAGTTAGGGGTGGGTGTTTCCTTTTTTACATGTATCTGTCTCTCTTGCTATTCTCTTGCCATTCTATGAATGGTTGGTCAGGAGCTGTTCAGTCAGCCCTCATTTCTTCAAGAGATTTGTTCTATTAGTAAGTGTGATTTAGTGTGTTCCATGGAGGAGGCGAGTTCCAGGTATTCCTACTCACAGTCTTAGAACACCCCAAATCCTAAAATTGAAGTTTTTTTTTTTTTTAAATATTTAAGTTTCATTGTCATGGATTTTAGAATTCAAAAAAAAGAGTATAAAGAAAGCTAATGTTAATTGGCTATCCACATGTGCCAAGTATTCTTTGTATTTTATTTAAATATCCCAACAATTTTACAATGCAAGAATTACCTTCAGTTCACTGAGGTTCAGACAGTTTAAGTAGTTGAGCATGGGTCATCCATCTGAGAAGTGATGGATTCAGGTCTCAGGTGTAGACTTCTCTGATTTCTAGTCCAAACTCATTGTACTGTCATCTAATCACCAGCTCCATGTTGTCAGTATGGCAATTTATTAGAGAATAGCTTTTTGAAAAATTACTAAAAACCTCATTCTTACCTGATATTTAGACCATTTTCTCAACTTCTAACTCATCTCAAAGCTTTCTCTCCCCATCCAGTTGTTCTGTTCATTTACATTCTCATTAACTCTTACCTGGATTGTTGCAATGCAGTTGTAACTATTTTTCCTAAGTCTAGTTTTATCCATCCAATATGTTATCCATATTAATATTTTAAACACAGAAATCTGATTATTAATCCCTATTGAAAGTCTGCATAGCCCCTCATCCCAAATGAGATAAAGTCAGAATTCCTCAGTGAATAGCCCCTGCCTATATATTCATCAGTCAAGGTAATTTCTCATACTCTCTGTTTCAGGCATATGAAATTTCCCTAAACCCACCATGCTTTCCCATGCTTCCCAGGGAATACATGTTTCCCTCAATTCACTCCCATCTTACCTGGAAAATGTTTATCTTTCAACTTTCTTGTCAAAGTTACCCATCCAATGAAGTCTTCCCCTGTAAGAACAATACTAAAGTTGTTTCCTTTCATTTTGTCTCCTAATAAATTTTGAGCTCATTTTAAGCAGGGACTGTGTCTAGACGTTCAATAATTATTCATAAATAAATCTATTAAGACCTTTAGGGTCAGTTCCTCCTTTTCACACAAAAATCTTTCAATATTCAGTTTCTCTGTCACACTAATCACATTGAAGTGCTCAATAGCCATATGTGGCTACTGTATTGAATAGCACAGATGTAGAACATTTCCATCATTATAGAAATTTTTATGGGAAAACTCTGTAAGCCTTCTAATTTGTCCTGGACATTCCCACTAAGCCATACTAGCTCACGCATAATTCTGTCATGTCATTTCTTTGCTCAAAAACTTCTGACAGGTTTTCTTACTACCACGGAACAGTGCTTCCCAAAACGTAATGTACATTTATATTACTTGGAGATGTTGTTAAAACATAGTCTCTGATTTAATAGGGCTGAGATGAGCTCAGAATTCTCATTTCAACTCTCAGCTCCTGAGTGATGCCAATTATGTTCCTTCAACCATATTTTGTCACCCTGCATTTCGAAGTTTTCTATCCTTTAACCAGCCCTGCCTGATGTCCATCAGCTTCTAGAAAGGATTCTTCTTTGTTCCAGAAGCTAAGTTTCTCAGTAGTTCCCACTGATAACATTATTCACCTATGCTCTCTTCCTACCTTCTTCCAGTTTCTTCATCTTCAGGAAGGCTCTGTCCAGTGGTTCAAGCCTGCTCAATCACCACTATACAGATGGCTCTCAAATGTCAGTGAGCATAGAGGTCACCTCAAGGGAGCTTGCTATCTATACACGCATTCCTGCAGGAAATTCTAGTCATTGGGTTTGAGATGCAGCCCAGACCACTTATTAATGGACTGTTGCTTCTAATAACAGTGTTTCCCTGACAAAACTGAGAAATGTTGTCTTAGTGTATTTATCTATATAACCAATTCTGATACTTAAAAAACTTACAGATAATCATACACTGATTCAACTGCTTGTGGTGGTTTTTTTTTTTTTTTTGCCTTTTTTTTTTTAGATTTTATTCACTTATTTGACAGAGGGAGATCACAAGTAGGCAGAGAGAGGGGGAAGCAAGCTCCCCATCCAGCAGAGAGCCCAACGGGGGGCTCGATCCCAGGACCCCAAGACCATGATCTGAGCCAAAGGCAGAGGCCCAACCCACTGAACCACTCAGTACCCCTGCTTGTGTTGTTTTTTGACTCAGTCTATTTAAGTCTAAAAAATGTCTTGGACTTCAACCCAGATCACTTATTGGAATCCCTTGAGGAAGATTTTTAAGTCCTCATGCAGATACCCTTACCCAAAGATCCTGATTTAACTGGTAAAGGGGTATTCATTATTTTGTTCTTCAAAGCTCTGTATTAGTTTCTTGGGGCTGCTGTAACAGAGTACCACAAGTTTGAAGACGTAAGACAACAGAAATTTATTCTTTCACAGTTCTAGAAGTTAAAAGTCCTAAATCAAGGTGTTGGCAAAGCCAGGCTTCCCATAAAGTCTCTAAGAAAGAATTCGTTGCATGCATTTCTCGCAGGTTTTGGTAGTTGCTGGTGGTAATCCTTGGCATTCCTGGGTTATGGCTGCATCACTCTACTTTCTGCTCTCTTCCCTTGCATAATCTTCTTCCCTGCAGAGACTGTTTTTAAGTAAAGGTCACATTCACAGGCATTGGGTGTTAGGACTTCTACCTTTCTTTTCGTGAGACATGATTCGACCTACAACCTTCCTAAATTATTCTAATCTTCAACCAGGTTTTAGGAATTATGAGTCTAGACTCAGTGGCTCTGGCACTTGAGCACACTTCAGAATCACCTGAGGACTTGGTAATAACAGGGATTGCTCAGTCCAACCCCAAGGTTTAGTAGGCCTGGGTGGGGCTCAATAATTTGCATTTTTTGAACAAGTTTGAAAACCACTGGTGTTAGAGAAAGGGAAATGAAACAGATGTATACCTCTCCTGTCCTTGGAGAAGCAGCATAGTTATCACCTGAGAGTTTAGGAGAAATGCAGAATGTTGAACCTATCCCAGACTACTGAATCAGAGACTGCATTTTAACAAGATCCCAAGTAATCTGAATGTCCATTAAATTGTTAGAAGCATTGTTGTATATATTCCAAATAAAATTATTCTTAAGTGGCTGGTTGGATTAGCATGGGATGGATAAAGAAAGAAAGAAATGAATGAATAATGAAGTGAATCCCCAGTGACCTATCTCCTAGGAGACAGAAAGTGGCCTTATAAATCTATTGACCAAGAAGTTGTCTTAGCAACTGTGAAGAGAATGGCTTGTCACCACAGTGTCTACAAGGAATTTGACTTTTCGTTCTTCAGCAATCGAGTGTTCTCTGTTTTTTTTGGCCTTGTCCAGGCTTTAACCAAACCTAAGTTTCTTACTTGTCCTCCCCACTCTTGTCCCACCCCACCCCCCGTTCCTTCCCAATGACCTCATATTAACATTTTGTGGCTTCACTATCAACACTTTGTTATTTGTGCCAAAGTCTGAAATAGGAGGCTGGCTGGAATACAGAGAAACACAGCACAGTGTAGATTTAGTGATGAGCTGGCTCTGGGCCAAAGGGTAGCAGGTAAGTTTCAGAGTTTCAGCTGAAAAAGAAAGAAAGGCTTTTAGAAAGCTTAGAGCCAAGTCAAAACATGCCATATATGATTTTCTTTTGGCAGATATACTGTAAAATAAGAGTAGACCAAATTCCCCAGGTAATAGTAATTGACCTATAAATGTCATTATTGATAGATTGTGTTTCTGGAAACATTGTTCTAGAGTTAAAGTGCTCATGTGAATCTCAGAAAGGAATTTAGAATCAGGCTTTGAATGTCTTTTTCTCTCTGCACTACTGATTTCCATTTTCCTGTTTGAGGGTTGCATTTTTTTTTTTTAATCATTAAGCTGGTCATATACCCAAACAATCACAGACAATCACCTTCTAGAAGGCCAAAATTTCCTTGGAAAAAGTTGTTTTTGAAGGGCCGTTCGCTGTCATTTCTTCATAGAGCCATTTCTCAGCTGCACTGAATCATTTAATAGAGTTCACGTTAAGGTTTGCTTTTTTAACCAGCCAATTTGAGGAAGAGTTGATATTTCATTTTAATAAAATGGTTATTATCTGGAGAGGCACAGTCTGATTTCAGAGACCTTGTTTCTCATAGATGGCATCCTGCTACATGGCTTAAGGAATTTTCCTTTATATTTTGCTGCCTCTTCATCCTCTTCCATAAAATTGGATTAACAAAATTATTGGCCTGTCTCTCAAATGTATATGAGTTCTAAATAGAACACATGTCTAATAACAACAACAACAAAAATAAACCCAGTTTTTCCATGTCTTTAGCCATGCAATACAGATATATCTCTATAATCACTTCTAATTTAAATTTTTTTTCTGGTCTGAGGTTATAAAATCAGTTTCCACATTCCAACTGCTCATTTAAGGCAAATAGAATTTTTGGTCCAAAGTCAGTGAGTTACACACATTAGTAGCTTTAGAATAAAGAACAAAATTAACTGTAGATCTCTCTTTATGTGTGCGCACAATGAGAAACCTTCCTCACCCAAACCTGGAATGAAAAATCCTTCTTCTCTTTCTACATTCTCAACTTGTAAATTGCTGAATCACTGTGTGTGGCAGCCAAGTTCAACTCTAATGGGCATGCCTCTGAGAATTGCCAGGGGCACCCAAGGTCTCTCTGCTATTTCTAGATAACAGGAATAGAAAAGCAGCCCGATACCATACTTTAAGCAGGTGTGTGTGTGTGTGTGTGTGTGTGTGTGTGTGTGTGTGTGTGATTATTATTATTTCTTTCCTCCTCATTAAAGCTGGCAGAGACTGTATCTCTGTAAGTTTATGCAAATCACAGATTATACAATTTGAGCACACAGTGTAACGATCTTGAGAAATCGTAGAGGGTAACTCTAAATTGTAGTGTAAAAAAATGTAGATAGCCTTGGCCATGGTTGAGGGAAGTTGAGGGCTGGCTCACTGAGGTATACTATAAGTCACTTTCCAAAACCAGTGTGAGGAAAAAAATTGATAAATGAGATTTTCCTCCTCTCACACATAAAATGAACCACAGACTTCAGATTAACTCTTTCTTAATGGGAATAGACGTAACATTCTGGTAAAATAATATTTTATTGGTTTCCAGCTCTATTGCTTAGCTCCATTTTTCTCTTTCCCAAATTAGCAACAAATCTCTTTAATCCATCCTTTAAAAGTCTTTTTTATAACCTCTTAATTATTATCCATTAGAACTAGACATAATAACATAGGAAAGGGTTGATAAATACTCAATGAAATTATGGATTACTTTACAGATTAAGAACATTAGCTCTACTAGAAAATAGAACCAGCTTATACTCTGGAAACTGCCTGCCTGGATTTGATTGAATATGGACAGTGTGTGTGACACTGAGCATGTTATATAAACTCTCTGAGCATTAGTTTCTTCTTCTCTAAAAAAATAATAATAATATCTATACTGTGGGGTCATTGTGAGAATGAAATGATATAAAACAAAGTTTTTAGCATGGTGCCTAATGTTTGTGGATTGAGTAAATCCATGAGCACTTAAACGGAATGTGTACACTAGCCCCCTCTTCCTGTGGGAGATACATTTCAAGATGTCCAGTGGATGCCTGAAACTGCAAATACTGAACCCTATCTGTATACTATGTATTTTCCTATATATACATACCTTTGATAAAGTTTAGTTTATAAATTAGGCTCAGTAAGAGACTAGTAACAATAAAAATGAAATGAAACAATGACTACAGTATACCATAATAAAAGTTATGTGAATGTACTCTGTCTCTCTCAAAATATCAGTGCATAAGGAGATGAAGTGACGTAGATGACATAGACATTGTGATGTAGCATTAAGCTGCAGTTTCACCTCATGATGATACGTCAGTAGAAGGATCATTTGCTTCCAGATTAAGTTTGATCGTAGGTGACTGAAACCGTGAAAAGTGAAACTGTGGGTAAGGGGATGAGTGGCGATTATATTGTCTTCTAGGTTGGAATGTAATATAAATGTCAGTTAAATCCTATTGGTTGATGGTGTTGTTCAGTTCTTCCTTACTGTTGCTTATTGTCTGCTTAGTTGTTCTATCTGTTGCCAATAGTTAAGTGTTGAAGTCTTTAATAATAACTGTAGTTTTGTCTATTTCTCCTTTCAGTTCTTACAGCTTATTTTGAAGCTCTGTTGTTGAGTGCTATGTTTTCATGATGGGTTGATCCTTTTATCATTATGTAATGTTTCTCTTTTTCTCTAGTGATTTTCTTTGCTCTGACATCTATCTGATGATAATATAATCTGTCTAAAATTAAGGTTGGCGTCTTTTCCATTGTTTTACTTTCAACCTACTTGCATTATGTTTAAAGTGAGTTCTTGTAGAACTCATATATTTGAGTCCTACTTTTAAGTCTAGTCTGCCAGTCTCTTTCAATTAGTCTATTAGCCCATTTACGTTTGAAGTAATTATTGATATAATAAGGCTTTAGTCTGCTATTTTTTATTTTTTGTTTCCTTTAGTTGTGTTCCTCTGTTTCTTTTCTGTCTTGCTATAGATTACTTCAACATTTTTAGAACCCTTTCTTGTTTTATTCATGCTTTTGAGAATATCACTTTCTCAATAGTTTTCATAGTGGTTGATCTAGGTGTTACAATATATATATATCACTTAACCACAATATACTGCTATCAAAATTTTACCACTTCTAGTGAAGTACCAAAAGATTAATTTTATTTAAACCCTATACTGTCTCCACTTCGTAAACATAATTGTTTCAAATATTTATGCATATGTTGAGCATTACAACAGATTGAGTCACAATTTTTGATTTGAGTAACAAATATAATTTAAGAAATTTATGAGGAAAAGCATAGTCTATGGTTTTACCCCTAATTTTACCTACTACATTGTCCTTCTTTCTGAAGTTTTAATCCTGTTTCTGTTATCATTTCTTTTCTGGTTGGTGAACTTCTTTTTGCTATTATCTCAGGGGTAACTTATTAGAAGGGAATTCTTCCTTATTTTCCTTTGTCTGAGAAAGTCTTTATTTTTGAAAAATAGTTTCACTGAATATAGAATTCAGGGTTTCCTGTTACTTTCTTTCAGCACAAAATGTGCCACTTTCTTCTGGATTTCGTGGTTCTGAGAAATTCAGTCATTCAGTGGTCTCCTCTGCTATGTAATTCATTGATTGTCTATGATTGAAGACTTTGTTCTTTGTCTTTATTTTTCAGAAATTTAATTATCATATGTCTTGGTATGAAATTCTTTGGTTTTATCCTATTTAGGATTTGCTTAGCTTATTGGATTTGTATGTTCATGTCTTTTGTCAAATTTAGGAAGTTCTTTTTATTACTTGTTCAAATCCCCCATTCTTTCTCGACTTCCTCTGGGACTCCAATTATACAAATGTTAGGTCTTTTGTTATAGTCTCACAGTTCTCTATGGCTGTGCATGTGTGTGTGTATATTATTCTCTGTTCAGATTGAATCAATTTTATTGATATTTCTTAAATTTCACTGATT
Source organism: Mustela erminea (assembly GCF_009829155.1). Classification (NCBI taxonomy): domain Eukaryota; kingdom Metazoa; phylum Chordata; class Mammalia; order Carnivora; family Mustelidae; genus Mustela; species Mustela erminea. The sequence continues at coordinate 142,078,159 of NC_045614.1, forward strand.
TTTTTCTGTTGTCATCTTCACTCTATTGAGCATATCAAGTCAGGTTCATTGATTTTATTTTGGGGTTTTTTTTTTGTTTTGGTTTTGGATTTTTAGTTTTGGTTATTGTAATTTTTAGTTCTATAAATCCCATTTGGTTCTTTTTAAAAATTATTTTTCTTTGCTGAAGTATTCTATTTTTTAATATTTCCCCCAAGGAATTTACAATTTCTTATTGAAACAGCTTATGATGGCTGCTTTAAAACCTTTTTTATATAGCTACAATATAAGATTCCTTTTAAGTGCTGGCCTCAGAGACCAAGAACATTTTTCCTGGTCTGTCTTCTAGCTACACCATGCTTGTAGGCTTTCTACTCTACTTCTGCAGGGCTACTAAGAAAGACAGGTATCTACTTGAGATGTCTTCCTCTGCTGAATGGTGGGCCAGGAGCTTCCTATAGTCATGGGCTCTGGTTTGCCTTTTGCTGGTGGGTAGAGGGTCTGTCCTAGATCTTCTTCTGCTATGGAGAAGAAGGCAAAGACACACTGGACTTAGTTACCTTCTGACAGTGAGTGGAGGAAGAGATGCCTGCCTGGATCTTCTGCTGCTAGGTAGAGGGGGTAGAGGGCTAGGAATGGCTGGATCCCATGTGGCTCTCTGTGCTGGATAATGGATCTAGAGGTGTTGGCACTCGTCTCTCTCTACCTCTGGATGGAGGGCCTAGAAACACTGGCCTACTGGTACCCCCAATATGAGTGGAAGGGCTTGTTTATGGCTGTGGGTGTAGGACATGGACTAGGTACAGATACTATAATGCCTGGATTGAGTTACTCTTTCCTAGTTGATAAAGCATAGATTTAATTATTTTTTCAGTGCTATTCTTCTTGTTGTGAGCTTCTGTTTATTAATGTGACATTCTACTAAGGTAACTTTTCTTCTATTAACATAACAGTTTCAGCTAAAGGTTTATTATGCCAGATAAATAAAAGTTAAAGTTAAGCTAGATAAATAAGTTTTCTAGTGTAATATAGTGTAATCTAGTAGAATATCATGTAAGCACTATATTCTAGACAATATAGTGCTTACAGTTAATAATATAGTATTGTGCATTTCAAAATTCATTAGAAGGTACATCTCATGTTCAGTGTTCTTAGCACACACACACACACACACACACACACAGAAACATAAGGGAACTTTGGGAGGTGTTGAATATGTCTATTATCCTGATTGTGGTGATGGTATCATGGGTCTTTACCCATGATCTAAACTACATCTAAACTCCTTAAATGGTTATTAAATATATATACCATATGTGTAGTTCTTTGTATATAAATTATATCTAAAACTGTTAAGGATGATTTCTGTTAAGTTTAACTCCATTCTGGGGGCGCCTGGGTGGCTCAGTGGGTAAAAGCCTCTGCCTTCGGCTGAGGTCATGATCCCAGGGTCCTGGGATCGAGCCCCACATCAGGCTCTCTGCTCAGCAGGGAACCTGCTTCCTCCTCTCTCTCTGCCTGCCTCTCTGCCTGCTTGTCATCTCTGTCTGTTAAATAAATAAATAAAAATTAAAAAAAAAAGTTTAACTCCATTCTGTATTGGCTCTACTAGTAAATTAGTGGTACTTTGATGCTGTCTGACAAAGTCTTAATCTCCCATTAGCAATATTGACATTATAAGAAATAACAAGTAAAACACACACACACACACAATTGTTGCTAGATACTAACCTGACATGTTAAACAGAAGGATTTTGCTTTGGATTTCTTACAAGAATAGTAGATTTAAACAACTAGATTTGTTGTTATGCCAAAAACAGAATAGTCATTATTCCAATAAAACAGCTTGGCCAACTTTAGCTTGTTCACACTTCAGATTAATTAATAAAACCATTATTGGTTCCAGAAATCTAAAATTTAACCAAAGACCAAATAATTTATTCAGTAAATATTAGTTTAACAAATATTGATAGATTACCTGTAAGTTTCTAAGTTCTAATATGTTTGAAGAAAAATTATATTTTTATGAAGTGAGGTTTAGTATTTATTCTATTTTTCTGAATCACTCCCTCAAAATCACCTCAGTAATCATCGTTATTCTACTTAATAGATTAACCAGCCCATTTAGCCTTGGGGGAGAGTCCATATAGACTATGATATTTTAGTTTCTTTTCTAGTAGAAAATCACTATCTAATGCCACAGCACTGGTGCCAAAGTGGCAGGTATCCTGGAAGTGGCCAGGGAGTTTTCCTACAGCTGGAAGGGCTGTGGGTAATAAATGCATCCAAACTTACACTCGTGAGATCCATGAATTAAGGAAGCAAGACCCTAGCATAGTAATTATATAGCCACAACAGCATTTGTACACTGTTATTTCATTATCACATCCCTTGACTTCTTTAACTTTACCTGAAGCAACTATTATTTAATCTGAATTATTATTTATACAATTGATATTTATACATATATATACGATATATATATTTATATAATTGATAAGATTTTCTCTTTCAGTGGTAGCATCCACACTTGTACTTAAGAAAAAACTCTAACGATAGCTTTAAAATACCACACATTTCTTAACATCAGGGAATTTGGCTGAAATAAAGTCACATTTAATGCATTTAGTAACAGTCTAGATTTTTACTTCTAAATTATACAAAAGATACTATATTTGTTATATAATAGATCATTACATAGTATATCTCAGAAATTACATTAGATGGGGAAAAGTCACTGACCAGCAAAAGCACAGATCTTAGAGCTGCCCCTAATCTTTCAGACTAGCAGGGGCTGGATGTTTCTAGAACCCTAACATTTCAATGTGTTCTCTTTTGGCTCATGAGCCAAAGCTGGCATGTGTTTTGGCAGGTCTTGGAGTACTATGCAATCAGACTTTCACCAACACCAACAATACACTGAGCTTCAGACTGCACCAGCAGCTGAAGGTGGCTCTTGGTTGCCAGTGTCCTGTTCTTCCAAGCTGATTCTTTAGGCTCAGTGTTCCAAAGGAGAACTTGCACAAAGTAACCACATCTTATCTTTCATTCTTTTCTTTCTCACTGTCCCCAGACTCAAAAACTCCAGTTATTTAGAGATAGATTCCAGCCACAATAGGGAACCTAGGCTTACTCCTTGCGTAGGCCCACCAACAAGAAGCTAATGAATCCATGTAAGCCATTCCTAAGCTTGGAACTTAATGTATCATAAATGAATGGTTCAGAAGCTGACAAACTTTATGGTATGGTATATGGACATTCATCCTCTATAAGCATTCACCTGCATAAATTGCTTCTATTTCTCTGCTCTTTTAAGTTTGTGGGTTTTTTTTGTTTTGTTTTGTTTTGTTTTAGTAGGTCAATCATTCCTCTATTGGTGGGTACTGCCTGGGAGCAAAAGGATTAAGCCCCCTGCTCATCAGCCTTTGATAAGCCAAAATCTAAAGTCAGAAACGTAAAGGAAGCATCCAGTTAATTAATACTGACCCGGTAGTAATTCTGGTAAACCCGAAAGCACATTGCCTCAATCTAAAAAGAGTGGTTGCTCTTAGGATGTCTAACAACCCTGGTGTGCCTTTTATTGATGGGGTTTCCAAGGTGTAATACTCTCTGTACTAAAATTGGAAAAATGTGGCATAAGTAGGTCACCTTAGCTTCTACTCAACATAGCTAATTGTAACTATATGGGAAGTTGCTTCTTTTCATTCTTTCTTTCTTTATTATGTAAAATCTGATATTTTAAATATTGGGAATTAATTCAAATTTTAAAAATAATCTGTAGATCAAAACACAGACAAGATTTGGCGCCTGGGCCACCCAGTTTGTGGTCATTTTCTGACATGAGACTGTGAACCTAGGGAAAAAAGAGTCAAATAGATGATGTTGGTTTGCTTTTAGTCTGGGTCTTATACCAGAGACAAAATGAGTCATTGTGGCTCATTTATCCATTGTATCTAACTGACAGGAAGGGTTCCACATAAGCTTTAGGGCTGAAACCTAAGTTAGTTATAAACTATCATTTTGGTTATTTCCTTAGTCCTTGTTATCATTTTATGTCCTCCTTGGGAAACCACCAGAAGTATGTGTGAGAAAATAGGATTTCAAGACTCCCTTCATGGCCAAACTCTTAAAGCAGCTGATGTTCTCACTATCACATGTTCTGCATGTTTCTCTGCCCTTTCATCACTTTCTTTTTTTTACCATTTGGAATGTGGTCATTTCATCAGAAATCAATTCCTTTTATATCCTTAGCTTTTTCTTTTTTGCAGATTACCCCCACCCCCGGCTTGCTACAAATAAGTTAATAAATATAAAAATACTTGGAGCAGTGTCTAGAATATAGTAACTATAAATAAGCATATTTTAAAATTTTTATTTACTTATTTATATTTTATGTATTTGACAGAGAGAGAGATCACAAGTAGGCAGAGAGGCAGGCAGAGAAAGAGAAACAGGCTCCCCACTGAGAAGAGAGCCTAATTCGGGGCTCAATTCCAGGTCTCCGAGATCATGACCTGAGCCGAAGGCAGAGGCTCAACCCACTGAGCCACCCAGGCGTCCTAAGTGTTTTTATCACTATCATAATAATTAGTAACTGACACTCAGAGGACATACTTTGCAATTATCTCAGGGGGAGATCCTTCCTTAAGGCTTCAGTTCTCCCTGATGGGATTGAATTCTCCCACCTGCCCACTGCTGTTGGTAGACTATTAATTTATATAGTCCTGCGGAAACTCATGGTGTTTCAAGACTCATACCATCAGCTTACACCATTTTACTACTTTTTTTGTCAGCCTTTTCACAGTCCTCCTATCACTGAGGACTTCCAAACTGCCTTAGCATTTTCTTCCACCCTGATTCCTGTTGGGATCCTAACAACTTCATGTCCATGTGAACGAGCCATCCATTATAGCCTCCTGCATCTTTCATCTCCAGCTTTTACCATGTGCCTTTTCAATCTTATCATTAGGAAGCTCTAAAATCCTAAATTTCAATTTGCCACTCTCATACCACAATCACCTTTTAAAATCTCCTTTTACAAAAAGCACTTGAGCCTTTTTCTTTTTAGTGCCATCTCCTCTCTCATTATCCTTATGTCCTTCATAGAGGAAATTGAAATTGCCCTAAGAAAAGCCTTAACTTCTACTGCACCTTGAAAGGTATCTGTCTTCACTGCTACCTGGCTCAGAGAAAAGGGAACCATGGCCTCATCTTGATCAAACTTAGTTCTACCACTTGTGTTATTAATCTGATCACCCCTAATTCCCTAGGACAGTTCCAAACCATTTATCTCTCTCTCTCATCCTCTATGTTCTGGCTGCTCGTTGCTTGCCTGTGAATCATTCAAGTCTCTTCTATCTCAAAAGAAGCATGAGCACCCAGATTGTCCATCTAGCACCCCACCTCTGCTCATTCCTTCATATCCTAGCTCTTCAAATGCTCTTCTCTGACATCCTCATGTCCCATTCCCTCTTAAACATTTTGTACGTGGGCACTGTCCACAGTCACTCAAATTAACAACCCTTACTTAGCTTACTTAACAAATTTGATAAAAGAGAATCTTTTTATTTCCTAAGATACTTATCTTCTACTCACCCTTGACCTTTATCCAAACTTTTTTCTCCTTTGTTTTATATATAAATTCTGTGTGTGCCTCTCTTATAGCCCTTTCTCAACCTCCTCCATATTATCCATCCTGGTTTTTCCTAGTTTTATATTTGGCTCACTCTTCATACTAGCCAGGATCCTTGATCCTCTCACTCATGGCCATGACACAGACTGCCCCTGAGATATATACTCTCAAATGTACATCTGTGTCTCTAACCTCTTTTTTGAATCCGTGATTCATAATACATGGTTCCCTAAGAGAAATCTGTACCTGAGTGTCCTAAAACCTAAAAAGACCACATGTAAAAAAACTGACCTCGTCTTTCTTAGCCTTTCATCATATTCCTTGTAATTGTCATCAGAATTTATTTTTTTCCAGCCGTTAACCTGAGAATCCTCTTAGAACCTTGCTTTTCCCACATCCTCATACTTAATTAGTATAATGTTAATTTGAATCCTTCAGAAGCCAACACCAAGAGGGAATGAGATGTGAAAGATTATTAGGGAAAATACCTATGCAGGATAAAAGGAGGGAAGTAGCCACTAATAAGAAAAGCCTTCAGACTGTAAAGCAGATCTCTTCTTTGTAAAAGAAAAGAGGAAGGAAGGAAGATTGGGCAGAGTAAGAGTTTAAAGTCCGCCAAAGGGGAGCCTCCAGCCAGTCTCTCACTGTAAGTGTCCTATATGCCACAAGAGTCTTGCATTTTGTAGGAATGACTTGCATCACTACCACTAGCCAGGCTCATGCATTGGCTAGGAGCAGCACAGGAATCATGGCCTTTTCATGAATGAAGTGGTGGACATGGTGAGCTGGGAGCTGGGGGCACAGATCAGTTATATTCCATGCACTGCAGAATATCTGATGAATGTATTTTCATGTCTGCTATCTTCCAAACCCGATCAATTTAACTAAATATATATCACACTTGTTTCTGATCCATTCTTCTGGTACAGCCTCATCATCTTTTTTCTGGAATGCCAGCTGTTCTCCCAATTACCAGTCTTGTCTGTCTTCTCGCCAGTGTCTTCTCCAAGCTGCTGCTGAAATGTTCCTTTTCACAGGCAAATCCAACTTGATAACTCCTTAGCCAGCAGACTGTGGTCTTTCAGTGGACACTCTGGGATAAAAGCCGAGCTTCTTGGCATGGCAACAATGATGTACGAAAATTCTTCTGAGCCTTTCTAGCTGCATCCCTCAACACTTCCCTTGCCTCTCCAGAAATGGACAACACAGTCCACTGACTGAATTTGTGATCCCTCAGATACCCTTCTTCAATAGTATGCCTCATGCCTTTGCCCATACAGTTTCATCTCATTGCTGCTCCCTGCCTCATGGCTCACTATTGAGGGCCACATGGCTTAATATGTTCTCCTAAGTTTTCATGTTGGCTGTACACTGGCTGGAGAGCTTTAAAAACAAAGCAAAACAAAACAAAACCGATGCTTGGATCCCCAAAGATTCTTATTAGTCTGTGCTATGGTTGGGCATTAGGAGTACAAAATCTCTAGAGAGAATTCTGTGTAGTTACAGCAGAATTGAGAAACACCACTGTACAGAAGCTGCCCCCTGAATTCCCAAACTCCTAGGGCAAGTTTGGAGGTCCTGTCCTGGATAAGACCTAAATATCCTCTTCATATTCACATGACCTGGTATGAATTTGCTTTATCTGACTGAGCACATGAAAATTCCCTTGCTTCCTTCTTACTGTTTTTTTTTTTTTCTCTTTTGATGTTTGTTTGTTTGTTTGTTTAAATCATGCTGAATGTGACTTGTGTTTTTTTTTTAAAGATTTTATTTATTTATTTGACAGAGAGAGATCACAAGTAGGCAGAGAGGCAGGCAGAGAGAGAGGAGGAAGCAGGCTCCCTGCCGAGCAGAGAGCCCGATGTGGGACTCGATCCCAGGACCTGAGATCATTACCTGAGCCGAAAGCAGCGGCTTAACCCACTGAGCCACCCAGGCGCCCGTGACTTGTGTTTTTAACTATGAGTGAGAAACCCAATATTAGGGACGCCTGGGTGGCTCAGTTGGTTGGATGGCTGCCTTCAGCTCAGGTCATGATCCCGGAGTCCCGGGATCGAGTCCCACATCAGGCTCCCAGCTCCATGGGGAGTCTGCTTCGCTCTCTGACCTTCTCCTCGCTCATGCTCTCTCTCACTGTCTCTCTCTCAAATAAATAAATAAAATCTTAAAAAAAAAAAAAGAAACCCAATATTAGTCATTATTAGGGGACTGGTCTTACTCCTCACTGCAGAGCTGCATAAATGTATTAGGGTGAATACCAAATAGAAAGATTTTGAGAAAACCTGAAGACCTCAGTCCTACCTGTTTGTCCTTAAAGTGTGCAGTGCCCCAGCCTAAAACTGATATACCATTGGATAATGGTACACTGCTTCACTCTGTCCAAACTTCATGGCCCCCACCGCCAAGGTATTCATGCTCAGACTCCTTGCCCTCTCTGAAAATCCATCACAATTTGTGTCTCTGTAACTTACAAACAAAACTCTAAGTAGTGATTTTTTTATCTGCCTACCAGCTTACAGTTTGAGGCCCTCATACACAAAACTGAGAGAGATGAAAGAACATACAGGTTTGCTTGGTTATATGCCTGAAGTAGGGATGGGGAAAATGACTTTTAATCTTTTAGGAATGAGAAATAAGATAGAAATTAACATCACAATAAGTTATCCTACCATCCTTGTATTGTATATTTAATAATGTGGTTAGGTTTGCTTGTTTGCTTCCCCACCAGACTAAGGAATATGAGGGCAGAGAATCTCTATTATTATGCTATGTGCCTTTTACTATACCAAACCCAGTGATTGGCACTTATTAGATAATATTAATCTGCTTGGGCTACTGTAACAAAGTGCCATAGTGGCTTAAATAACAGATATGAATTTCTTGTAGTTCTTGAGGCTGGAAAGTCCAAGATCAAGGTACTAGGCATTTGGCTCCTACTGAGAGCTTGCTTCCTGGCTTGCAGATGGCTACCTTCTTGCTGTTTCCTCATATGGCAGAGAGAATGTTCTCTCTCTCTTCCCCATCTTATAAAACCACTAATCCTATCATGATGGCACCACCCTCACAACCTTAATTTTTACCCTAATTACCTCTTAAGGTCCCCATATCCAAATAGCATTACATTGAGGGTTAGAACTTCAACATCTCAATTTGCAGTTTAAACAATTCAGTCTAGAGCAGTAACACACAGTAAACCGTTTACTGTCCCTTATTTTCCACTTCGCATTTTTCTTGCAGTAAAACCAACTCTCATTTCCTTTACATTTCTAAATAAGTCTTATTCTGAATCAGTTTTTATCCTTTCTCCTGTTAATATGGTGAGTGATGTTTGATTTGTAAATATTGAACCACCCTTGTATCCCAGAAATAAATCCTATTTGATTGTGGTGAATGATTCTATTAATGTATTGTTGGATTAGGTTTGCCGATATTTTGTTGAGGATTTTTACACCTATTTTTATTGGAGATGTTGGCCTGTAGTGCTCTGATATAGTGCTCTTTGTTGTGTCTTTATACGGTTTTGATATCAGGGTAATGCTGGCTTCACAGAATGAATTTGGAAGATCTCCTTCCTCTTCTATTTTTTGGAGAAGACTAGGTTATAATTCTATATATTTGAGAAGACTAGATTTTAACTCTTCTTTAAATGTTTGGTAGAATTCAACTGTGAAGCTGCCTGGTCCTGTACATTTGTTTGTGGGGATTTCTTGACTACCAACTCAATTTCACTGCAAATTGGTCTGTTCAAATTTTCTATTTCTTCTGACTCAGTTTTGGGAGGATATATGTTTCTAGGCATTTATCCATTTCTTCCAGGTTGTCCAATTTGTTGGCATATAATTTTTCTTGATACTCTTTTATAATCCTTCATATTTCTTTGCATTTCTAATTGTTTTTGAGTTCTCTCTCTTTCTCTTTCCCTATCTCTCTCTCTGTGAGTCTAAAAGTTCCTCAATTTTGTTGTTCTTTTCAAAGAACCAGTTCCTGTTTTCATTGATCCATTCTATTGTGGAGGTTTTTGGGTCTCTTTTTCATTTATAAAGCTCTAATCTTTACATCCTCTTATTCTGTGAATCCCTTGACTGATTTTTATAGAAATATTTATTTTTACTACTTTTGTGCTTCCTCCTTTTCTTACTTCTCCTTATGGTCTTTCCTTTCCACCCAAAGAGTCCCTGTAACATTTCTTGTGGGACTGGTTTAATGGTGATGAATCCCCTTCACTATTGTTTGTCTGGGAAACCCTTTATCTTTCCTTCTATCTGAATGATAGCCTTGCTATACAGAGTGCTCTGGGTTGCAGGTTTTGTCTTTAAGAAGTTTGAATATATCATGCCACACTCTTCTGGACTGCAAGCTTGCTTGCTTGCTTTCTTAAAGATTTTTATTTATGTATTTGTCAGTGAGAGAGAGAGAGAGCTCAAGCAGGGGGAGCGGCTGGCAGAGCAGGTAGAGGGAGAAGCGGGCTCTTAACTAGATTTGTTTCCTTCACTGTATTTGGAATTTTCAGCTATTCTTTCTTTAAATAAAATTTCTACCCCCTTTTCTCTTCTCCTGAGATCCCTATAATGTGAATGTTATTATGCTTGATGGTGTCACTGATTTCCCTTAATCTATTTTCTTTTTTTTTTTTTAAGATTTTATTTATTTATGTGACTGACAGAGATCACAAGTAGGCAGAGAGGCAGGCAGAGAGAGAGAAAGGGAAGCTGGCCCAGTGTGGGGCTCGATCCCAGGACCCTGGAATCATGACCTGAGCCGAAGGCAGAGGCTTTAACCCATTGAGCCACCCAAGTGCCCCCCCACTTAATCTATTTTCATTTTTTTATTATATTTTTCTTTCTCATGGTCATCTTGATTGCTTTCTATTACTTTGTCCTCCAGGTCACTGATTGGTTTATCTGCTTCCTCTAGGCTACTCGTCATTCCCTCTGGTATACTTTTAATTTCAGTTATGGAATTTGCCATCTCTCATTGGCTCTTTTTTATGTTTTCTATCTAATTTTTAAGGGTCTCACTGAGGTCTTCCACACTTTTCTTAAGTCCAGTGAGTATCTTTATGATCATTACTTTAAATTCTCTATCAGACATATTATTTATCTCTGTTTTGTTTAGGTCTCTTGCTGTGATTTTGTCCTATTCTTTCATTTGTCTCCTCATTCTGGCTAACTCTCTGTGTCTATTTCTATGTGTTAGGAAAATCACCTTTATATTCTGCCCTTGAAAGTAGTGGCTTTATGAAGAAGAGATCCTGTCATGCCCTGTAGTGCAATGTCCCCTCTTGACCAGAACCTTGTACTTCAGAGGTATCTTCTGTGTATGCTGTATGCACCCTACAGCTGTGGCTGTGCTGCATTTGCCTTCAGTCTAGTCATATGCAATGGATCTCTTTTCCTGTTGTGTACAGGATTTGGTCCTCGTGTCATTAATGGGCCAGTTTGGGGCTACCTTGGGTTTTAGTTAGGTCAGACCAAGCATTTGCTAGAGCTGTGCTCACACTAAATTGAAAGGCACTCTCCCTGTCTTGTCCCACAAGAAGCTTTAGTTGGTGGCTGGGCCCATTGCTAGTGTCCCAGCAGGACTGGTGTGTGTATTGTTATCTTTCTTTCTCCCTGGGGCAGGAATCATTTTAGAGTGGTGCTGGTTCCTATCAGGGCTACTTGCACACTGCCACACTGTTACTACTTTGGATGGACTCCTGCCAAGGGCTTGTTGGATGGGGAGGGTCTGCAGGAGGCCATGGGGGTGCAAGGTGTTCACAAGATTTACAGTGGTCTGCTGTGGGAGGGTACCTGTAGAGATTTGAAGAACTCCTGTCAATGGTAGCTTGGAGGGGGTGTCTCCAAAGAGTGTGGGGTGGGCCTTACTGTTAGCAAGCTAAGTGGAGAGTATTCATGCCATGCTGGTTCCCATGGATGTTCACATATCTCAGCTTGGGGGCATGGGAGGGAAATGGTACCTGCCAGCTCTTTTGCTCTTGGTGAAGTCTCTTAAAGACTACCCCTCAAGCATATGTTCTGAAATATGTAAATAAATCTGCTTCCCATGTACCCCAGGTGTTTTTCAACCTCCTGCTCATATGCTGCATCTCAGCCAGTCTGTTCATTGTGCTGTCTCTTTAAAAGTAGGTACTTAGTTTCCTATGAACCTTCAGCTCTTCCAGAGCTGATTACTCTTCAACCTTGACGGCAGCTACTTCTTGCTAGACATATCTCCAAAGACAAGAGAACCAAAAGCAAATATGAACTCTAGGGACTTTTTTGAGAAAAAATCTTCTGCATGGCAAAGGAGATAGTCAACAAAACTAAAGGGCAGCCTACAGAATGGGAGAATATATGCGCAAATGGCATAGCAGATAAAAGGCTAGTATCCAAGATCTATAAAGAATTTAACAGTCTCATTACTCAAAAAACAAATAATCCAGTCAAGAAATGGGCAAAAGACATGAACAGACATTTCTTCAAAGAATATATACAAATGGCCAGATGGCCAGGCGATACATGAGCAAAACATTCCACATCACTTGGCATCAGGGATATACAAACCAAAACCACAATGAGATACTACCACATACCAGTCAGGCTGGTAACTTTAGCCAAGAATGAATATTTAACCATTTACATGAATATGGATGGAACTGGAGGGTATTATGCTGAGCAAAATAAGTCAGTTGGAAAGACAATTATTATATGATCTCACTCATGTGTAGAATATAAGAAATAGCACAGAGTATTATAAGGGAAGGGAGGGAAAATGCAATGGGAAGTCATCAGGGAGGGAGACAAACTTTGAGAGACCTTTAACGCTAGGAAACAAACAGGATTGCTAGAGGGGAGGTAGGTGGGGAGAAGGGGTAATTAGATAATAACATTAAGGAGGGCATGTGATATGATGAGCACTGGGTGTTATGCACAAATGATGAGTTATTGAATTCTACATCTGAAACTAATGATATACTATATGTTGGCTAATTGGAAAAAAAAGAAAAGAAAAGAAAAGAAAGCTCCACATTTTAAGAACTCATAAAGCCAACCCTTTGATATTCAAAGCCAAATGTTATGGGAACTTGTCTTCCTAGTGTGGGTCCCCAAGCCTAGTGTGGGATTTGCTTCTTTCCCATCTCTGTGCCTCTAGTGTCACCCCCTCCTGTGGACAGTCTTACAGGTCAGTTTGGTCTGACCCTGTCCCCATTCTCCCTACAATTTTCTGTGTGGCCTCTTCTCTACATTTAGCTGTGGAGAGTCTATTCTACCAGTCTTTGGGTTGTTTTCTGTGTTATTTACACTGACACTGTGGATGTTATCTAGGTGTACCCAGGGAAGTGATCATCCTCCTGTGCCATCTTGTACCTCCTGTACCATCTTGCCCTGAAGTCTCCATTTTATATCTTTTTTTTTTGAGTGTTTAATTTTGGCATTATTTTCAAAATAGTATAAGAAGCCCTGTGTAGCCTTCACTCAGATTCCCTAAATGTTAACATTCCACTCAATGTCTTTTGACTGAAGCAGTTAGTCCATTTACATTTAAAATAATTATTGGTAGGTGTATACTATATATATATATATATATATATATATATATAAAATATATAAAATATATATACTAATAATTATTTTTTAAATTATTTTTTGATTATTTAATTATTGGTAGGTGTATAGTATATAGTATATATAGTATACATATAGTATATTTTATATATACATATATAGTATATACTATACATATATAGTATATATAGTATATATAGTATACATATAGTATATTTTATTTAAAATAAAGTAATTATTTTAAATAAAATAATAACCATAAAACAAGCATATATATCTATATGCTTGTTTTATGGTCTTTGTAGTTCTTCTCTGTTCCTCTCTACCTTTTTTTTCTTCCCTTGTTTGGTGTCTTTCTGTAGTAATAAGCTTGGATCAAAATACAAAGTGCAGTAGCTATGTAATAGCTATGTTTAATGAAAAGCTGGTCAGCCAAGTGCTCATAACATAACTGAGCTATAAACCATTCACAAGCAAAGCAGATTGAAAATTAAACACAACTCCTTCATTTTTCCCTGCCATGAGTATTTGGTAGATTAAAGTGTATTTTCTTAATGTTAAGTGTCTATATTATTTTCTTCAAAGTCTTTTCACTAATGAAATTACATGTGTACATATATAACTATCTGTGTGTTATATATATACAATTTTGCATTTGCTTCTGTATTTATATCTTTCTACATAAACTAGAGTGAAAATGAAACAACTTCAGCTATTTTACTACTGATTGCTCAGCATCTAGGAAAATATATAGCTAGTGCTTATATTGACTGAAGAAAGAACTGTATTCATTATATAATAAAACGTTAAATAACTAATAGAGCATATATAGAAGGTAATCACTTCAAAATTGTAATTCTAAGGTCTGAACTTTAAAGTTACTTAAAATAACATGTTAAGGGTTTACATGATAAACAGGATAAATGAAGCGACACTCATTTTTATGTTTAGAAATATGATTCTTAAAAATACTGAACTATGGTATTATGATTGCAAAATTTAGACAAGAAATTTAGAATTTTAAATTACAGTGTGGTTGGAGGTCCTTTAAACACACACACACACACACACACACACACACACATATGGGGTGCCTGGGTGGCTCAGTCACTAATGTCTGCCTTTGGCTCAGGTCATGATCCCAGGGTCCTGGGTTTACAGCCCCACATCAGGCTCCTTACTCAGCAGGAAGACTGCTTCTCCCTCTCCTACTGTTCCTGCTTGTGTTCTCTCTCTCTGTGAAATAGATAATCTTTTTAAAATTAACATATAATGTATTTTATCATATGGTTTCACTTATTTGTGGAGCATAACAAATAGCATGGAGGACAGGAGGAAATGGAGAGGAGAAGGGAGTTGAGGGAAATTGGAAGGGGAGGTGAACCATGAGAGACTATGGACTTTGAAAAACAATCTGAGAGTTTTGAAGGGGCGGGGGGTGGGAGGTTGGGGGATCCAAGGGGTGGGTATTGGAGAGGGCACGGATTGCATGGAGCACTGGGTGTGGTGCAAAAATAATGAATACTGTTATGCTGAAAAAATAAAAAATTAAAAAACAAACAAACAGAAAATACCGTATGTATTATTTGTTTCAGGGGTACATGCCTGTGAATCACCAGTCTTACACAATTCACAACACCCACCATAGCACATACCCTTTCCAATGTCCATAACCCAGACACCCTATCCCTCCCCCCACACCCCAGAAACCCTCCGTTTGTTCCTGAGATTAAGAGTCTCTCATGGTTTGTCTCCCTCCCTGGTCCCACATTGTTTCATTTTTTCCTTCTCCTCCCCCCACAACCCCCATACCTGCCTCTCTAATTCCTCATATCAGAGAGATCATGTGGTAATTCTCTTTATCTGATTGGCTTATTTCATTTACCATAATACTCTCTAGTTCCATCCATGTCATTGAAAATTGCAAGATTTCATTTTTGATGGCTTTATAGTATTCCATTGTATACATCTACCACATCTTTATCCCATTCATCTACTGATGGACATATAGGCTCCTTCCATGGTTTGGCTATCGTGGATATTGCTACTATAAACATTTGGGTGCACGTGCCCCTTTGAATCAACACATTTGTATCTTTAGGATAAATATCCAATAGTGTGATTGCTGGGTCATAGAGTAGCTCCATTTTCAGCTTTTGGGGGAACCTCCATACCGTTTTCCAGAGTGGCTGCACCACGTTGCATTCCCACCAACAGTGTAGGAGGGTTCCCCCTTCTTTGCATCCTTGCTAACACCTGTTGCTTCCTGACTGGTTAATTTTAGCCATTCTAACTGATGTGAGGAGGTATCTCACTGTGGTTTTGATTTGTATTTCCCTGATGCTGAGTGATGTTGAACACTTTTTCATGTCTCTGTTGGCTATTTGGATGTCTTCTTTGCAGAAGTGTCTGTTCATGTCTTCTGCCCCTTTCTTGATTGAATTATTTGTTCTTTGCATGTTGAGTTTGATATGTTCTTTATAGATTTTGAATACTAGCCCTTTATGTGATATGCCATTTGCAAATATCTTCTCCCATTCTGTCGTTGTCTTTTGGTTTTGTTGATTGTTTCCTTTGCTGTGCAAAAGCTTTGATCTTGATGAAGTCCCAATAGTTCATTTTTGCCCTTGCTTCCCTTGCCTTTGGTGATGTTTCTAGGAAGAAGTTTCTGCCTCTGGGGTCAAAGAAGTTGCTGCCTATGTTCTCCGCAAGGATTTTGATGGATTCTTGTCTCACATTGAGGTCTTTCATCCATTTTGGGTCTGTTTTTATGTGCAGTGTAAGGAAATCGTCCAACTTCATTGTTCTGCTTGTGGCTGTCCAATTTTCCCAACACCATTTGTTGAAGAGACTGTCTTTTTTCCAGTGGGCATTCTTTCCTGCTTTGTGGAAGATCAGTTGACCTAGAGTTGAGGGTCCATTTCTGGGCTCTGTATTCTGTTCCACTGATCTTTTGGTCTATTTTTCTACCAGTACCATATTGTCTTGATGATTACAGCTTTGTAATAGAGCGTGAGGTCTGGAATTGTGATGCCACCAACTTTGTTTTTTTCTTTTTCAACATTCCTCTGACTATTCGGGGTCTTTTCTGGTTCCAAATAAATTTTAGGATGATCTGTTCCATTTCTTTGAAAAAAGTTGATGGTATTTTGATAGGGATTGCATTAAGTGTGTAGATTGCTCTAGGTAGCATAAACATTTTCACAATTCTTTTTTTCTAAAGATTTTATTATTTGACAGAGATCACAAGCAGGCAGAGAGGCAGGCAGAGAAAGAGGGTAAAGCAGGCTCCCTGCCGAGCAGAGAGCCTGATGAAGGACTTGAACCCTGAGATCCTGACCTGAGCCAAAGGTAGAGGCTTAACCCACTGAGCCACCCAGGGGCCCCGACATTTTCACAATATTTTTACTTCCAATCCATGAGCATGGAACATTATTCCATTTCTTCGTGTCTACCTCAAATTCTTTCGCTTGAGTACTTTATAGTTTTCTGAGTGTAGATTATTTGCCTCTTTGGTTAGATTTATTCCTTAGGTATCTTATGGTGTTGGATGCAATTGTAAATGGGATTGTCTCCTTAATTTCTCTTTCTTCTGTCTTGTTGTTGGTGTATAGAAATGCAGCTGATTTCTGTGCACTGATTTTTTTATCCTGACACTTTACTGAATTCCCGAATGAGTTCTAGTAGTTTTGGAGGGGAGTCTTTTGGGTTTTCCACTTAAAGTATCATATCATCTGCAAAGAGTGAGAGTTTGACTTCTTGTTTACCAATTCAGATGCCTTTAATTTCTTTTTGTTGTCTGATATCTGAGGCTGGGACTTCCAGTACTATGTTGAATAGGAGTGGTGATAGCGGACATCCCTGCCATGTTCCTGACCTTTAGGGGAAAAGCTTTCAGTTTTTCCCTGTTGAGAATGATATTGGCTGTGGGTTTTTCATAGATGGCTCTTATGATATTGAGGTATGTACCCTCTATCCCTGCACTATGAAAAGTTTACTTTGTCAAATGCTTTTTCAGCATCTATTGAGAGTATCATATGGTTCTTGTTCTTCCTTTTATTAATGTATTGTACCACATTGATTGATTTGTGTATGTTGAACCAAATTTGCAGCCCAGGAATAAATCCTACTTGGTCATGGTGAATAATCATTTTAATGTACTGGGGATTTTATTGGCTAGTAGTTTGGTGAGAATTTTTGCATCCATGTTCATCAGGGAGATTGGTCTGTAATTCTCCTTTTTGATGGAGTCTTTATCTGGTTTTGGGATCAAGGTAATGCTGTCCTCATAAAATGAATTTGGGAGTTTACCTTCCATTTATATTTTTTGGGAACAGGTTTCAGGAGGATAGGTATTAATTTTTCTTTAAATTTTTGGTAGAATTCCCCTGGGAAACCGTCTGGCCTTGGGCTCTAGTTTATTGGGAGATTTTTTTTTTTTATTACTTCTTCATCTCCTTACTGGTGATGGGTCTGTTCATGTTTTTTATTACTTCCTGGCTCAGTTTTGGTAGTTTATACGTCTCTAGAAATGCATCCATTTCTTCCAGATTGTCAAATGTGCTGGTGTATAGTTGCTCATAATATGTTCTTATATTTGTTTGTATTTCTTTGGTGTTGGTTGTGATCTCTCCTCTTTCATTCACAATTTTATTAATTTGAGTACTTTCTCTTTTCTTTTTGATAAATCTGGCTAGGGTGTAATCAATCCTATTAATTCTTTAAAAAAACAACTCCTAGTTTCATTGATGTGTTCTACTGTTCTTTTGGTTTCTATTTCATTGATTTCTGCTCTGATCTTTATTATTTCTCTTCTCCTGCTGGGTTTAGACTTTCTCTGCTGTTCTTTCTACAGCTCCTTTAGGTATAGGGTTAGGTTGTGTACTTGAGACCTTTCTTGTTTCTTGAGAAAGGCTGGTATCACTATATACTGTCCTCTCAGGACCACCTTTGCTGTGTCTACTAGATTTTGAACAATTGTGTTTTCATTATCACTTGTTTCCATGAATATTTTCAATTCTTCTTTAATTTCCTGGTTGACCCATTCATTCTTTAGTAGAATGCTCTTTAGCCTCCATGTATTTGAGTTCTTTTCAACTTGTGGTTGAGTTCTAGTTTCAAAGCATTGTGGTCTAAAATATGCAGGGAATGATCCCAATCTTTTGGTCTAAAAATATGCAGGGAATTATCCCAATCTTTTGGTAGCACTTGAGACCTGATTTGTGACCCAAGATGTGATCTATTCTGGAGAATGTTCCATATGCCCTAAAGAAGAGTATGTATTCTGTTGCTTTGGGATGGAATGTTCTGAATATATCTGTGATGTCCATTTGGTCCAGTGTGTCATTTAAAGCCTTTGGTTCCTTTTTGATTTTTTGCTTAGATGATCTGTACATTTCAGTGACAGGGGTATTAAAGTCCCCTACTATCATTGTATTATTGTCGATGTGTTTCTTTGATTTTGTCATTAGTTGGCTTATATGGTTGACTGCTCCCATGTTAGGGGCATAGATATTTAAAATTGTTATATCTTGTTGGACAGACCCTTTAAGCATGATATAGTGTTGTTCGTCATCTCTTATTATAGTCTTTGGCTTAAAATCTAATTTATCTGATATAAGGATTGCCACCTCAGCTTTCTTTTGATTTCAGTTAGAATGATGAATTGTTTTCCACCCCTCCCTTTTTTTTTTTTTTTAAGATTTTATTTATTTACTTGACAGAGACAGAGAGATAACAAGGAGTCAGAGAGGCAGGCAGAGAGAGGAGGAAGCAGGCTCCCTGCTGAGCAGAGGGCCCGATATGGGACTCGATCCCAGGACCCTAAGATCATGACCTGAGCCAAAGGCAGAGGCTTTAACCCACTGAGCCACCCAGGTGCCCCCCACCCCTCACTTTAAATCTGGAGGTGTCTTTGGGTCTAAAACGAATTTCTTGCAGACAGCATATTGATGAATAAATTAATAATCTTAAAAAAATGAACACACACACATAGGTACTCACAAATGCACATAAATACAGAAGCTGTGTATATAACCACATAAAATTGAACATAACTAAAATATTATTTTGATACAAAGCATCATTGACTTAATACAATGACACCCTTAATAGTAAGACTCCAAGGCTATAGGTATGAGTTGTGAAGAACTGAATCAAAGTAGTCTTCTAGTCTTTAAACATAGTTTGTTTGAATAATTAGATTATATATTGTTGAGTTATGGTAATTGCCAGTGTTCTTTTACTAATGACTCTACATTGGAAGCAATTTGAAAATTAAATATTTAGATGAATCATTTGAAATTCAAGGTTAGCTAGTGTTTAGTAAGTAGATAAAATTGGTTTTTGGAATTCAACTGATTTTTTTTTTTTAACAACCAATTTTTTTCTATGAATTAAGTTTTCAAGATCATTTGGAAATTTTCATGGGAAGATAATGGACACAAATAAACCAAAAACTACTGACTCCATTTACTATATACATATTCAGGAAATTTGGCTCCTAGGAATATCTGAATTTTTGTCCGGGATATGAAAGATTTGAGGCAGCAAACTTGGCCTTGCCTCCTTTGGGCCTGCTTTCAGCTATTGTTGGGTACTGAAACCAAGAGTAAGATGACAAGAAAGGTGGATGTCCAGCAGAATATGGGGCAGCCTCCTCACTGAAGCATAGATCACAAGGGCCTAGGCAGAAAGCAGATCCCAGGTATGACTGTGTGGAAAGGGTGACAAGAGTGAGAGATCTCAGGGTGGAGGAGAGGAGAGTGCACCTGGCATCACAGCTACAGGCCCCTCCTAGACAATGGTGTCTTGACTGTGAATGGTTGTGAGTTGGGAAGAGCTTTAAACAGGTTCAGTTATTCCTAAGGAGTTGTTTTAAACTGAAACAGTAGCAATCATCTAAGATGTAATTAAATACTACTTTCTGGAATGGAGTAAGAGGACTGTTCCTATCTGAAATGATTAATGAAATGCCAGGGCCATTTTTGAATAACAAGGGGAAAATTCTTAAAGGTATCCAGACAGAAAATGCAAGTTACTTGTGAAAGAAAAGAAACTAGCCTGGCTGCAGGTTTTTTTTTTTTTTTTTTTAATAGAAGTTAATGCCAGCAGGAAATGGAGCAGCACCCACATTGTCATGGAGGAAGAGGTTGAACTTAGCAATGTTCTTGTATATGTAGACTGTTAGAAGAGATTTTCAAATATGAAAAGATTCCCAAAACATTTATTTCACTTGCACTGTTGAAAAAAACAAAATTACTGTGTAGACAATTGAGAGATGACTAAAATTTAAAACTTTAAGAATGAGAAAGTTAGGATATAAAATATTGGTGGTAAGCATTATTATCTGTTAAACGTAGAAGTTGGTCAATAAATATGGTAGGCCACATAGGAAAGGAAAATTTATATAGGTAACATTCCATTTCTACAGTGTAAAACAAAACAAATAAACATGCACAAAGAGCCTCCCTTAATGTGGGGAATGTGTCAAATGTCTTATAACAAATAAGTGAAACCATATGATAATTGATTTTCTCTGCTTGACTTATTTCACTCAGCATAATCTCTTCCAGTCCCGTCCATGTTGCTACAAAAGTTGGGTATTCATCTGTTCTAATGGAGGCATAATACTCCATAGTGTATATGGACCACATCTTCCTTATCCATTCGTCCGTTGAAGGGCATCTTGGTTCTTTCCATAGTTTGGCGACTGTGGCCATTGCTGCTATAAACATTGGGGTACAGATGGCCCTTCTTTTCACGACATCTGTATCTTTGGGGTGTTGGAGAGGAGAAGGGAGTTGGGGTAAAATGGAAGGGGAGGTGAATCATGAGAGACTATGGACTCTGAAAAACAATCTGAGGGGTTTGAAGTGGCGGGGGTGTGGGAGGTTGGGGTGCCAGGTGGTGGGTATTATAGAGGGCACGGATTGCATGGAGCACTGGGTGTGGTGAAAAAATAATGAATACTGTTTTTCTGAAAATAAATAAATTGAAAAATTAAAAAAATATAGAAATTATAATTTAAAAAAATTGCAAAAATGAAAAAAAATGTCTTATAACAAATTATATCCTGCCATCCAAAAATCGTTTTTCTGATCTAGTCTAAAAAGCAATCATAGATAGTGTATACACAAAGATGTTTCTCACATCATTATTTATCATAGTGAAAACTGAGCCAAAACTTCAACAATGGTTGAATGGGTGCCCAATTATACAAGATTTGAATTAAGTGTAGAAAAAAGTTGGTGTGGTGTGGTGTGAGTATGGTGTGAGATAAGCAAGTATCTGGTGACAAAGGATACTGATAGTGTAGTATTTCTGGGCTTGCAAAACTGCTGAGTCAGCCTACATTGATCAGCTTCCCTGGGAGGGGCCATTCCTTTTTCATACTCTTAAATTCTTAGCAGTTAATTTAAACATTGCTTGTAAAATTCTTCCTAACAATGAATATATGTTTTTTAAAGATTTTATTTATTTGACAGAGAGAGACAGCAAAAGAGGGAACAGGAGGGAGAGGGAGAAGCAGGCTTCCCACCAAGTAAGGAGCCCGATGTGGGACTCGATCCCAGGACCCTGGGATCATGACCTGAGCTAAAGGCAGTGCTTAATGACTGAACCACTCAGGTGCCCCCCAGGAATGAATTTAAACTTGTTTCAGTGTTCATTAATCTTAACCCAATTCTGTCCCCCTAGAAAGGAATCCAAAGAGATTGTTATTGAGTTCTCAGATCACAAAATTATCACAGAGGGGAGAGTTGCAGAAATAAGGGAGTGAATAGTGTTGGCACCCAGTTGCTGTCCAATAAGTATTTATTGAAAATTATTTGACTATATCTGATGAGGAGAATTGTATCAGTAAAGCTTGAGTAGTTCCAGAACTACTGTGATAAGTTACTGCTCAGCAAATGTTTCCTCATAGCTCAATGCCCCTGCCTCTTTGGAAGGAATAACTTCCCTATCTTACTGATGATGGGTTTGGCTATGTGACTTGCTTTGGCCAACAGAATGTTGGAAAAGTGAAACTAGCAGAGGTTTGAAATGTGCTTGTGAGATTGGATGTAGCCTTGCCTTTTGCTGTGAAAATAACATGCTTAAGTAGACAGCCCTAGAGGAAGAGAGACCCATAGAGTGGATCTGGACCTAATCTAGAGTTTGGTACAAGCACAGCCAGCCCAGTCCAGACCAACCCAACTCCCTTATCTTGCAGGTCTGTGAACCCAAAATAAATGATCATTACTCTAGCCCACTGAGTTTTGGGATGGTTTCTTATGCTGCACATAGTGGTAGTAGCTAACAGGTACAGTTTTGCCTATAAACTTGGGAACAATGCAATAAGTTAAAAACAATTGTTGTGAAAAATATTAGCATTTGTCAGAGTTGAATGTAAGAAATGGAAGAATGAAATGTTGCTTAAGTAAAAATCAATTGAAGAGTAATAGCCAAGTGTATTCAGACTTGGGAGTGGAAAAATAGGAGAAATCAAACAAGAAATTATTAAAAATTTAGACCCATCAACAGTTGAGGGGCTAAAAACTTGTAAACAGAACACTCCAAATGTGGGAAAGAAGTAGGAGGTAATACACCTAAGATCTATTTTTTTGCTATGCTGCTTTATTTGTATGGGATCTCTGTTTTATCTGCTGTGAAAGGAGGGGATAGCAGTGGATAAGCTCTTACAGCATTTAAGCTCAATAAGCCTTTGAGATCATTTTAAATCTATTTAGGAAAATAAGCTTAGAAAAGTTTGTAGAAATAGATGTATCAGAAAATCAAATTCAATAAATAGATAAGGTTCTAGCTTACTGTGAAAATGGATTTGAACAGATTAGGAGTTTTTTGAGATAGATATATTTGGTGAAATTTCTGCCCATTTCCTTTTAAGTCACTTCCCTGCTAAATGTCAATGCAATATTTTAAGACACCCTTTATATATTTCTAGTTCCCCATGTCAAAGAAAAAATGTATCTTTCAACAATCCCTCAGTGAAAATATATCCTTTAAAACATTTTCCATTAAAATAATCATAAAAGCAAATTAGAAATAGAAATTGGTCAGTTTTTATCTATATAATCACTCTGTGACAAATTTTTATTAATTTTGTGTTATTACACAACTAAGGGCTTAGGGGTAATAGAGATTCTAACAGATTCTGGAAGGTCACCTAGTTAATAATATTGAAACCATCCAGTCGATTGAATAGTACTATAAATATAAGCTTGAGAAATATATGGCATGACATAAATCCTATGTATTATGGCAAATGTGACAAAAATACATTGCATTTTAATGGCAATTTATTTTCAAGAGGTCACTTGATAGATTGTAGGGCTTTATGTGCAATCATCTTCTGTGAAGAATGTGAATGAAAAGTGCAAAGTTTCAGACAGTTCCTTGAATCACTAATTGGATTTTACAAAAGCACCAGTGATTTACATCAAAGCTCATTATGTTCTACTAGGTTTAAACCTTACTTAGAAATGGTAAATAATTTTAAGAATTTGCCCAAACTTCAATCTAAAATTCCCATTTTGTATTTAAGTGTATTTTTTATATGTTTCTAATTTAACAGAATGTATTATGAGGAAAATTGGACTCAGCCAGTCATGCTCTAACCATAACTGCCATTATATTCAGAGCCTTTCAGTACTTCTTTTTTGCTGGCTTGTAAGCATAAGAAACATGACTTTCAATTTTTATTTTTATGAGCAGAACTTTCACTTCTTAAAACTTTTAGTTAATCTCATTTCCCCTTTATATTTAAGGCGATTTTATCAGGTAGAAACTATTGGTTGTGGTTATATTTCACAATTTATTTGCTATTCTGAGATGGAAAATCAGGAATAACTTTTAATCATAAATTAGAAGAAAACCTTTAACAGAGTCGCTTAATTCTGAATCACTTAGTATTTTAAAGTGGCTTCAATATGGGAAATAAAAATGAGATCTATGCAGTAAAATAATAGCAACTATGGTTAAAAAAAAATATGATTTATAAGGAAAAAAGCCCATGACTAGGCAAAGAACGCCATCAAAAATCTTTCAATGTATATACTTACTTCTATAGAAAAACTAAATAAAAAGCATATTAAATATGCTCTATTCTCCATTCTTAGTATGAAGTTGTAACTATAGTGTGTATTCATTGCAATCTACAGAAATTTAAAATTATATACCATGTGTTAACAATGCTCAGAATGTTATTTTTAGTTTTTGTTGTTTTTTTTTTTTTTTTAAAGATTTATTTATTTTATGGAGGCAGGGGGAGGAACAGAGGGAGAGAGAGAGAATCCCAAGCAGACCCTCCCACCACCAACTTGGAGCCTGATGCAGGGCTTGATCCCACAACCCTGGAATCATGATCTGACCCGAAATCAGAGGCTAAGTCAGAGGCTTAACTGACTGAGCCACCCCAGAACAGGTGCCCCAAAACATTATTTTTAAAAAAGACTAAATTTTTGTTTAATTTACTCTCAGTCCTCTAGAGGATATTCTGCTTCATAGAGAAATATTCCAAAGTAAGCATGAGAGAGAAGTAATAAGATAGCCACTACCCTCAAATGCATATTGATTACTTAGCATTTAAGGAATAGAGGTGGGCTGGGGAAAATGTACACACAAGAAACTGTAACACAACATTGAGTAAAATGCATCAGAGCATAAAAAAATTCTACTTATATTAGAAAGGGGAGAGGGTGCCTGGGTGCCCCATCAGTTGAGTGTCAGACTCTTGATTTTGGTTCAGGTTATGATGTCAGGGTCATGAGATCAATCCCTGGGTGGGACTCCATGCTCAGTGGGGAGTCTGCTAGAGATTCTCCCCTCTGCCCCACCCATATAAATAAATAAATCTTTTTAAAAAGGAAGAGATAGATAAATAAATGAATAAGTATTTATTGGTAGTCTCCTGTGTAGCAGACGTTGCACGAGGCTCTTAGGAGACCATAAAGATAAAGAAACATAATTTCTGCACCTTAGGGATCTAAATCCAGAAGGAAAGATATGAAACAATCCCAGAGCAGCCTCCGAGTTCAAGAATGGCAGTCATGTATCTTACTTGTTTTGGCCTCAAGTGGTAAGTCGATGCTCCTAGATGCTGTATTCATAATTCTAAGGAGTCAATCTGTGATTTACACACAGGTACTTATAATGAAACAAAGCTAAGTATTCCACTTTTTTTTTTCCTCTTAATCCTCCTAACAGCTTTCCATGGTTGCAACTATCAAATCAAGAAACCGAGAGTTAGAGAAGCTAAGTAAATTGCCCAAAGTGACACAGGTAGTATATTGTACTGTGTATCCCGAATCCAGGCTCTTAATCACTTTTTTTTTTCATATTCTCTTACTATGTGATACAAACTGTGAAATAATTTAGCTAAATTGTTGTAAGGATTAAAGAAGGAATTATTCCAATCAGGGAAATCAGTAGAGAAATTAAAGTACAGATAGTCGACCTAGGCATGTAGGATGGACAGAATTCAGAGGGATGGGAACACGATCTAGACCTTTACTCTCCAGTAACCATTAGCACATGTGGAAATTTAAATTTAAATTCACTAACATCAAATAAAGTTAAGAATTTAGTTCCTCAGTTGTACTAGCTACATGCCAAAGTTTCACTAACCACATGTGGTTTCTGGCTACCACATTGGTCAGCACAAAGTTACAGAACACGTCCATTCTCAGAGAACACTCTACTGAAGAGTACTGTCTGAATGGAAGAGATTATGATTATTGTCAGTAAGAAAACAGCAAAGGTGGCTAAGAAGTGATGTTCAGGTATGATCAGAAAAGATGGGGGTGCTGAGCTTGGTGAGAATAGAAGGTCCACATCTGTGTAGGACAAGATAGGTGCCAGATATATTTTGGATGGTCTTGAAAGCCAGAGAGGAGAATTTATGTGAATTTTGTATGCAATGAGAAACATTGAGGATTTCTCATCAAGGAAGTGGTATTATCAAATCAGTTCTTTAGAATAATTATTTGGGAGGTGATTCATAAAACTGATCGGAATAGAGTTGTATTTAGGAAACTGGTTATGAGCTATTGAACTTGAAATGGAAAAGCTGTAAAGGATGTGAGAAATTTGAAGTACAACCTAATGACTTGACATTATGAGGAGAAGAGGGAAGAGAAGTTTGAGTAATTGGGAGAAGGGTGGTGCCAGGGTCAGAAATATGGAAGTCACAAAGAGGACAGGGTTTGCTTCGAAGGAAAGCAAGTTCAGTTTTGAGCATCTTGAATTTAAGGTTCTTATGAGGCATTTATCTGGAAATGTCCAGAAAGCTCTAGGAAATGTTTCTAAATCCTTTACTTATTTTCACAGAGAAGTCAGTAACTGGCCTGTCAAAATGAATGAGATTGAGATCAAGGAAGTCAACACAAGCAGGGGAAACAATTTCCAAAATCTCAAGAGTGGAATCCAAAGTGACATTAAATTGAAGAGTTACAGAGGCAGGTATGAAAGTTGAAGTAAAAAGCTAAGAGTTGGGACTAAGACTGAAGCTGTCTAATTTATTTTTCATGGCTTTGGAATATTGTGCACTTTAAAAAAAAAAGTCTTTGTAGTGAGTTTAACATCATTTCCCAAATAGGATAACTACTTGAAAAGTCCCTAACAGTATCCATTTCAGATTGTTTGCTAACATTTTAGATATTTATTTCAATAGGGCAATACCTTTGGTAAATGTATGAAAAGTTATTAGAAATTCATGTAGATCCTCTTTAAGTTCTACTATAGACTTTCATGCATAAAACAAACTATTGGTATATCTTATTGAAGCATAAAGACTGTAGGTAAGGGTTATAAACTAATATCACAGAGAATCACGAGGTCTCCCTTTACCTTGTTATTAATAGATTCCAAGTTCTGGAGTGATTCTCTCCCACAGGAATTTTCTGTTCACCTTTTAGATTCTTTTAGTGTAATTGGCAGTGGAGGGAGAGAACCAGCAATGTAATAAAAAAGAAAACGGAACTCAGATGATAAGGTAAAGTTTTATGTATTTGTCCAACTTTGTGAGTGGATACAGGAAGAGGTAAAGATTTTTCTGTCTTTCAGGAGATATTTCAGTCTTTGTCACAAATGAAGACAAGGTACTTTTGACAATCAGAATTTCAAGGAACAAAATATTGTTATATAAAAAGATTGGTACTGGGGCACCTCAGTGGCTCAGTGGGTTAAAGCCTCTGCCTTTGGCTCAGGTCATGATCCCAGGGTTCTGGGATCAAGCCCCAAATCAAGTTCTCTGCTCAGCAGGGAACCTGCTTCCTCCTCTCTCTCTGCCTCCCTCTCTGCCTACTTGTGATCTTTGTCTGTCAAATAAATAAATAAATAAATAAAATCTTAAGGGGGAAAAAAAAAAGATTGGTACTAACTGAGAATTTTGAGGTTTTACACAGTAGATTCCCAAACTTAAGGCAATTTTTCTACCAGAACTCAATCTATAATATTGAACTTATAAATGCTAATTTGGTTCCATGATTTTGTTTTAAAAGGTTAAATGCTTGTAATTTATATACTTCCTAAGTCTGTAATTACTTAAAAAAAAAACCCTTGAAACTCCAGCTAGAGAATTTTTAATGAGTTCATTCATGATCCTCCTGTGAGATACCTTGAATTCAACAGGATGGACGCAGGTGCAAAAAATACAAGAGAGGTGAGCTGAACTCAACTACAGGTGAGCGGTAGCAAAATCAGAACTGAAATTCATTCCTCCCAAATCTCAGTGGCCATTTACATTACTCAGAAAAAGCAGGGCTGACTTGACAGCAAATTTAAGAAATTAACACGAAGTAGATACCTTGATGAGAAGTTTGTCATTAGCTATAGCAATTAACCGCAATTGCCAATATTTACGAAGAGTAAGATCTTTTACACAAGCAGCTCTTACTCAATAAAAGATGATTCTCTCTAGTGATTATGGTGGTGTGACAGGCAAGCTACAGATCAGTTAATATCAAATGAAAGTGAGTAATTGAGCAGCCGTAGTTCAAAACATATGCCTTGTACCACAAAACTAATGTTGACAGCCTCCACCCAATCCCAAGTATCCAAAGGAAAAGTTCACACTTGTACTCTCCCCCCAATACGCTGTCTACACAGTGTCAAATACACAGGTCCCTGAAAGGATTGATAAAAAGATGATGGAGAAGGGGCACCTGGGTGGCTCAGTGGGTTAAAGCCTCTGCCTTCAGCTCAGGTCATGATCCCAGGGTCCTGGGATCGAGCCCCAAATTGAGCTCTCTGCTCAGCAGGGAGCCTGCTTCCCTTCCTCTCTCTCTCTCTCTACCTGCCTCTCTGCCTATGTGATCTCTGTCTGTCAAATAAATAAAATATTAAAAAAAAAAGATGATGGAGAAACTAGAATTCTTCCATCTTTAATATTCTGATCTGAAGATGATTTATTTTTACTTCTTCATTCTAACAACACAGTTAAGTGAAGACTGGAAACTATAACTTAGAGAATTGCTGTAAGTGATCTGTATTTTTTTCTTTGGCACACATGTAATGGAAAGGTTATTTTCCTGACTGTAAACTCAACATTATATTAATCATAGATAATAGTGAATAAATAAGCAAAGGTAAATAATTATAGTAACAAGGTGGATTTAGTTCAGGGTTTAGAGCTCATGTGCAATAATGCTTATGTTGCACACTATAGGGCATATATTCTAAGCATTTTCTAGAAAAAATTCAGAAACAAATTTTGGACTTTATAACATATGTTATAAGCTTTAAATAAGTACATGAATTATGCATCAACTGATATATCTTGAAATACTTATGTATACATCTTGAAATGCTTATGCTTATGATTGCCTTTGAAAGGTAATCAGATAAATCACTTTAAGTCCTTTTGATTTATAATTTCAGCTACATTTGCAAATTAAAATTCATTAGGAATGGGCTAATTTGTATATTGTAAAATCATATTTGACTATAGGCCAGCCATTTTAATAATAGTCTTGATTTTATAAAAGGCTCTTTGTTTTTTTTAAGATTTATTTATTTATTTATTTATTTTTAATTTTTTATTTTATAAAGGCTCTTTTTTTTGCAATGGTTAAAAGAGCATTATCTGAAAGCAAACTGTCTGGGTTTGAATTTCTGCTCCTCTAGTTACTAACAGTAAAATCTCATTCAAGCTAATTATGCCTCTGTTTTTCTCACTATAAAATGAGCATAATAAAAGTACTTAACTCATAGGGATATTTTAGCAAATTAGTTGCTAATACATAAAGCCCTTAGCCTTTAGTGTTTATCAGATGTTAAGACCGATAAAAGTCTGACCATGTATTATCACAGGCCTATCTTATATATAACTGAAGGCCAACACATGGGCAATGAATAAGGAGAAAAGATTGCAAAAAAGTTAAACTTTGACATTAATAAAGTAAAAATCCTACATGCTAGATACACTTTTTAAGACATTAAGATTTTAACAAAGCTTGCCTCTGTCAAAAAGGAACACTATATTTAATCATTCAAATAACGTATTAAGATTAACATCTCCTTCCCTTACCTACTTATTCACTAAAAAAATTTTCTTCATATTTTTAAGATTACCACACTTAAAATTTATGAAGATAAAGTTAAGGTGACTTACTCAGGAACTTATAAAGCCAGTCAGATGAAGAATATAAAGGAGTCTTATAAATAAAGCAGTGGGTAATATCCAAACTTTAAATTGGGGTGATAAAGGGCAAAATGTACCCTGGATAATTCATGTTCACAGAAAACTCTAAAAGCTTGTTTTGTTTATGTCTCTTTTGTTTCTTAGTTTTTAATTGATTTTTGTTGGAACTGCAAACTAAAAGATACAGCTATTTCTGTTTTGTACTTTGCTCCTTTATTCTTTTTTTTTTTTTTTTTTTTATTTTATTTTATTTTATTTTTTATTTCCAGCATAACAGTATTCATTATTTTTGCACCACACCCCGTGCTCCATGCAATCCGTGCCCTCTATAATACCCACCACCTGGTACCCCAACCTCCCACCCCCCGTCCCTTCAAAACCCTCAGATTGTTTTTCAGAGTCCATAGTCTCTCATGGTTCACCTCCCCTTCCAATTTCCCCCAACTCCCTTCTCCACTCTAAGTCCCCATGTCTTTATTCTTTATTAGTGAACGTAACAATGGCCCAAATCAGGAAGTAAAGTTGCCTCAGCCTAGACTGTCCCTCCCACATTCTCACAGTAGGAATTTTTCTTTAAGCCTCAGCTCAAATGTTGAATCCTTTGATAAACCTTCTTCATTTGACTCTCCAATGAGAAGTAATCTCTTCTTCCTCTGTACTCATACTACGCATTTAAAAAAAAGAAAAAAGAAGAAAGAAATATCTGTAGTTAGTTCATTAGAAACAAACCCAGATTTCTCAAGGTGAGGAAAGGAAGAAAAACTTTGCCTAAAAGGTGTAACTATGGACCTGAAGTTCTGAGGTCTGACCTGAGGTCATTGACTGTATCAGAAAAAATCTTATATGGATTACAGCCAACAGAACAGAGACCTCATAAGGCATTCACTTCCATTAATGTTTTGTGTGAAGATGAATTTTTCCTCTTCTTCCCTTAACTCTAACAACATAGTCAAATGAAGACTGGAACTTTAAAACAAAGCATTTAAAAAAGGATATGAAGAAGGGCCTTGTGTGTGATCAGACTGTGGCTTACCCTAGCACGAAGGTTTGAGTTTGTTAACAAAGCTCATCCTCCAAATAGCGTTTACTTTTATTTTTGTTATGCTAACTGTATTCTTCACCAAATACAGTATAAACTCCTATCTCTTAGTGTTTTATAATCTCTCGACTCCCCATGTTGACAGCACTGTGTCATGTACATAATACATGATTCAACTCATGAACATAACTCATGAGTACATGACATGAGAGCTTTGATTTCAAAGTTTGGCTTTAGAAAATTGTGACAGGGAGCAAACTATAAATATGCCACTTTCATATGTGAACTTTGTGACTTTGACCTTAAATGTCATATAATAAATATAAATATCTATTATATTTATAAATATAATAAATTGTTATTTTTGTTTATATCTATTTTTCTTCTTCTGAAAAAAATACAAAATACACAAAAATTCATTAATGGGAGATACCTTAACTTTAGCCTTTCTCTGTCTTTCAGAAACACTGAGAGCTGATTTTGTTTTCCCTTTCTAAATTTGCTGGCAATTACTTCTGAAGACTCCAACTTCAGAATGATATTAGGATTATGGAAGAAGTATTTGTCCTTCGAAACTTATTTCAAAATGTCTCAAAGCTTGAAGGGTGTTTTGTTTTGTTTTTGTTTTTATTTCTTTAACTGTAGAGCCTTGAACTTCTGGGACAAAAGAGGAAGGAGAGTTGTGGCAAGAACTGGAACTAAACCCTACCCTAGAAGAGAAACTGGTCAGACGTGGATGGATGTGCTTGGTTTAGCCCTGATCAGACTTGCTACTCATTACATCATTACATCACCCTTCCCTTTCTGTCCATCCCAGACATACCCATTTCCGTCTAGCAGCAATCAGTGAATCATGTCAGGTCCTGAATAGGACATTGTGATCTTTACCTTTTTAAGGTCTACCTACTGCTTTGCCTCCAATCACCTTTTTCTTACTTCCTGCCTGTTCTCTATCATTGTTTACCAGAACCTGGTTAAGGAAATAGGTTTAGAAGGACATTTTGAATGAAGAAGTGTTTTAGAAATAATTGGACTAGAATTCAGGAGACCTGTTTTCATTTTAGTCCTAGTTGCATTTATTTATTTATTTACTTATTTACTTATTATTTGAGAGCATGGTGGGGGGAGGGACAGAGGGAGAGGGAGAGTGTCTTAAGCAGACTCCATGCTGGGCGTGGAGCTGATGGCAGGACTCAATCTTATGACCCTAAGATCAGGACCTGAGCTAAAACCAAGAGTCAGATGCTTAACCAACTATACTATCCAGGCGTCCCACTAGTTGCTTTTAAATAGCTGAACTTGAATGAATTGTGATTCTTGGTATAATTTGTAAAATTATGGATTTGGAATAAATAGGATTCATGAATTTTTATTAGTCTCCTACTTTATGGTTCCATAGATGTTGTTTTTAAAAAATAGAACTTGTTGATACAAACAATGCACTAATAAGCACAGAAGTAGATGTGATAGTACAATGATGTGAGAGTACAATGCTGAAAGAGTAACAGAATCAATGTTCATAGGGGTAGATATGAAACTAGGAAAGCAAATATAGACCTAGGTACAATGTACCTGCTTTCCAGATTTGTTATGTAAAGTTTATTTTGCACAATGGAAATGGTTTTATATGGCAGAATGTGCTGATAATTTAGGATGTTGCTTAGTTATGGACATTGGTTACTAATATGCAGTGATAATGCCTGCTTCCATGTTTTCCTTTAGTCTGTAACTTTTAGTTCACTTTTTATTTATAGTTTTTTCCTTATAATTGAACAGCTTTAAACATTCAATGAAGGAAAACTATAAGAAACAACCTTACCATCCAGCATCATTTTTGGCACTGTTGAAATTCGAATGTTTACTATTTTACTTGCACATGATGTACATAAAAATTTGGGCTCTTCCAAAAGATCCTAAGACAACAATTTGAATGCAAATCTTTTATTTGAGGTGAGTGCAACAGGACAGTAGGATAATGAGGGAAGGGAAAGAGGCCAGAAAAGAGCACACCATTCTTCTGTGATGGTAACTGGAGTTGATCTCTTAGGGAAACCTTAGGAAATGGTACGAAATATAGGTCTCAGTGATCCCACCTGAAATCCAATGGGGGCTGGGTTTCGGGCTGCTAGGTGTGGATGTCAATCACTCTGCACTTCTGAGTCACACTCAGTCTGAGCAGGCACGCAGTGGTCTTCCCCATTGAGGGAGATGACATTAAAGCAGAAAGTCAGCTGGAGCACACTGGAGAGTTGAAGGGAATTGGGTGGGCACTTAAAGTGTCAGCTTCAATACGTCGCCTAATTTTTTAAGCAAATCAATACCATTCTTTTTGTAATAAGATGAAACATATTTCACCTTAAATGTTAGAAAAGTGAAAATGACAAATATTTTAAAATCACTCCAAATTTGGCCATTTCGCAGTGTTCATCATTACATTTTGGTGGACACTGGTTCCATTGCGTGTACGGATGGAGAGAGAGATTCAGTGAATTCATTTTAGGAAAAATTACTTATATCTTTGGATACATGTGCATTTCTTTGTTCAGATTCCTTATTTCAAGATTTCAAGAGTGCTGTGTATCTTTATGTTGCATTTTCTTTGTCCTCAATATCTGTGCCCTACTGTGATCGCTTTATATTTGTTTGCCTCTTTCAGTATGCATTTACTGTAATTATCTCAACTCTTTACTCTAGGTCAGTAATTCAGTTTTTAGTAAATTCTATTTTATACTTGGCCTTCTTTAATTTACTTATTTCTGTGATTATATGTATAGTCTTGTTTTCTTAAATTTATAACCCCCCCTTTTTCTCAATCTTTATTGTTCATCTTCTTATCTTTGAGCTCTTGAATTCATATTATTTTCAAGGTGAGATCATTGTGATGGATTTTCTTGTGCTTTGAGATTTTTTTTTTTAATTTTACATTTAGGGTCTTTATCTTTTCTTTGAAAGTTACATTCCTTTCTTTCTTTTCTCTGCATTTTATTTTGTTTTGCTTCAGTATGTTTGGATATTTTCCATGGCATTTCACATTGCTTATAATTAAGCAGTTCTAATTTTGCCTCTTTTCTTCCTAGTAGAGCTAAACCAAGTTTCTTTTGTCCTTCTACTGTTTGAGAGAGATTTTATTTTCTATCCATTTTTAGGAGGTGGATAGCATGGCAAGGGTGAGGTAGGAACCCAGCCAAAGTGGTATGCACTCTCTAAATACCATAGCTTTTGTCTCTCTTCTGAGATTTTGTTAAATATCCTATAGAAGAATTCAAAACATGTATCTTGATGAATCACATTCTTACGGAGGCTATATATACTTGGGTTTTATACCATTTCCTCCTAGCACACTGTGCGTGCTTCAGTTTTCTAGGATAGCAGTAATTCAGCTTCTTGGCTTCAGAATAGAAGGAAAAAGTTAATTAATCTGTCACTTTACTGGATCTCTTAAATCCAAAATGCTTAGCTACTAAAATTGTACAAGCTACATCTTTGGATGAAGAATACCTAGAATTGACTGGGATCATTTACTTATAATGAGATTACAGATATATGGGTTGCATGTCATCTGTGATAGTGCCAATAATTGGGTGAGCCAATTCATTTTTCAAACCTTCATGACGGGACAAAAGAGTAGGTTACACTCCCATTTTAAGGCCTTGCTTGTCTTTCTGACATTCTGTTTTAGAATTGATTTTTAGTCAGGGGTACTTGGGTGGCTCAATTGGTTAAACATCTGACTCTTGATCTCAGCTCAGGTCTATTTTTTTTTTTTTAAGATTTTATTTATTTATTTATTTACTTGAGAGTTGGGTGGGGGAAGGGAGCAGAGGGAGAGGGATAAGCAGGATCCACACTCAATTTTAGTATATGTGCTGCTGAAGCGAGCACCAGGATCCACACTCAGCACAGAACCCAACCAGGGGCTTGATATCATGACCCTGAGATCATAACCTGAGGCTTAATCAAGAGTTGGACACTTAACCAACTCAGTCCCATCCAGGTGCCCCTCAACTCAAGTCTTGATCTTAGGGTCTTGAGTTTAAGCCCTGCATTGGGCTCCCTACTTCAAAAAAAAAAAAAAATGACCTTTAGTCAGTCAGTATCCAGACCTATTTTTAAGTGATACTAGCACATTATATAACTATACTTTTTTTAAAAAAATTGTTGTAATACATAGAAAGGATTCCTTTATTGGAGCAGGTATTAAAATATCTGAGTTTTACGAAAATTTCCCATTGATTTATTTGATGATTCTAAATAGACCTATTGTGATTTAAAATATGCAACTTGGGCGGCTGAGGCGGCGCGGCGGCACAGGGACGGCGGATTCGCGGGGCTACTGCAACACTAGGGTGTCAGTTGGTCCCACCCAGAACTTCAGTTCTGCTCTGCAAGGATATATAATACCTGATTGGTGTGTCTATTTAATACAAGAAAATGGAAACTGAACAGCCAGAGGAAACCTTCCCCAACACCGAAACCAATGGTGAATTTGGTAAACGCCCTGCAGAAGATATGGAAGAGGAACAAGCTTTTAAAAGATCTAGAAACACTGATGAGATGGTTGAATTACGCATTTTGCTTCAGAGCAAGAATGCTGGGGCAGTGATTGGAAAAGGAGGCAAGAATATTAAGGCTCTCCGTACAGACTACAATGCCAGTGTTTCAGTCCCAGACAGCAGTGGCCCCGAGCGCATATTGAGTATCAGTGCTGATATTGAAACAATTGGAGAAATTCTGAAGAAAATCATCCCTACCTTGGAAGAGGGCCTGCAGTTGCCATCACCCACAGCAACCAGCCAGCTCCCGCTCGAATCTGATGCTGTGGAATGCTTAAATTACCAACACTATAAAGGAAGTGACTTTGACTGCGAGTTGAGACTGCTGATTCATCAGAGTCTGGCAGGAGTAATTATTGGGGTCTAAGGTGCTAAAATCAAAGAACTTCGAGAGAACACACAGACAACAATCAAGCTTTTCCAGGAATGCTGTCTTCATTCCACTGACAGAGTCGTGCTTATTGGAGGAAAACCTGATAGGGTTGTAGAGTGCATCAAGATCGTCCTTGATCTTATATCAGAGTCTCCCATCAAAGGACGTGCACAGCCTTATGATCCCAATTTTTACGAGGAAACCTACGATTATGGTGGTTTTACAATGATGTTTGATGACCGCCGTGGGCGCCCTGTGGGATTTCCCATGCAGGGAAGAGGTGGTTTTGACAGAATGCCTCCTGGCCGGGGTGGGCGTCCTATGCCTCCATCTAGAAGAGATTATGACGATATGAGCCCTCGTCGGGGACCTCCACCTCCTCCTCCTGGACGAGGTGGCCGGGGTGGTAGCAGAGCTCGGAATCTTCCTCTTCCTCCACCACCACCACCTAGAGGAGGAGATCTAATGGCCTATGACAGAAGAGGAAGACCCGGAGACGGCTACGACGGCATGGTTGGTTTCAGTGCGGATGAAACTTGGGACTCTGCAATAGATACATGGAGCCCATCAGAATGGCAGATGGCTTATGAACCACAGGGTGGCTCCGGATATGATTATTCCTATGCAGGGGGTCGTGGCTCATATGGTGATCTTGGTGGACCTATTATTACTACACAAAGTAAAAACTATTCCCAAAGATTTGGCTGGATCTATTATTGGCAAAGGTGGTCAGCGGATTAAACAAATCCGTCATGAGTCAGGAGCTTCGATCAAAATTGATGAACCTCTAGAAGGGTCTGAAGATCGGATCATTACCATTACAGGAACACAGGACCAGATACAGAATGCACAGTATTTGCTGCAGAACAGTGTGAAGCAGTATTCTGGAAAGTTTTTCTAAGACTAGTGAAGAACTGAAGGAGTCCTGCATCTTTTTTTTTTTTTTTTAATCTGCTTCTGTTTAAAAAGCCAACATTCCTCTGCTTCATAGGTGTTCTGCATTTGAGGTGTAGTGAAATCTTTGCTGTTCACCAGATGTAATGTTTTAGTTCCTTAAAAACAGGGTGGGGGGGAAGGGCGTGCAAAAACTAACATTGAAATTTTGAAACAGCAGCAGAGTGAGTGAATTTTAATTTTTGTTCATTGTTGGTGGTTTAAAAGAAAAAATTCCCCCCATGTAATTATTGTGAACACTTTGCTTTGTGGTCACTGTAACATTTTGGGGGGGTGGGACAGGGAGGAAAAGTAACAATAGTCCATTTGTCCCTGGCATCTATTCAGAGCAGTGTGCAGAATGTAATGCTCTTTTGTAAGAAACGTTTTATGATTTTTAAAATAAATTTAGTGAACCTATAAAAAAAAATATGCAACTTAGAAGCAGACAATTAAAGGTAACCTCCAAGAGCACTATCAAATTAGATAAATATATAAGTAGACTAACAGCAGATGGAAAACAATCATTGAGTAATGTTTAATAAAAATGACACAGAGCAAGGGATGGTGAAGCCACCTTACTTAGGAACTGGGAACTGTGGGATGGGATTACCACCCCTAAATCAGAAGGGACAAGGGGAAGGAAGGTTTACAGATCAGGTGTTGGCAAATGAGGGAGCTGCTCCTTAAATGCAGGAACACATACCCAGCCTAAATCTTGTCTGGGGAGGGAGGAAATTTGGGGGAAGTGGATGTAAAAGGGGAGGTGAGGGAGGAAGTGTGAAAAGAGGAGGAATTTACTTTGATCCTTACCTCTTATCAACATCCAATCACCTAGGGGGCCTCTATTGGCCTTGCTCATGGAGAGGAGAGGGTAGGAGACCTGGTGTGAAGAGAGTAGAGGTCAATACCCTGGGGCATAATAAGGCAGAAAAGAGTGGAGAATAGTTCTAGAAAGGCAAATGGAGACCAGCTAGCACAGCATCTTACCCTAATATTCCATTTTCAAAAATCACTTAAAGAACAGGAATAAACTCTTTAGCTATAGAAGTAGGAACATAATTTTCTACAATTACATAAATTTATAAAGACAATTATATATAATTTGTAAAGCAAAATTGTTTCCCTCAGGTTTTATGTATGTAGGCACTCACATGCAGAGTTGATCCCACTGTTTCTATAGCTAGCTCTTATTGAGTGCTATATGCAAGGGAATTTTCCAAGGACTTTACATGGCTTTACTCATCTCCTCAGTTGTAGGTACTCACATCCCATTTTGCAGGTGAGGAAACTGAAGCTCAGAGAGGTTGCCTCAGGTTAATAGCAAGAAATGGGATTCTAACTAAGCTGGGATTCTAATTTGGGCATCTGACACAGCATTTTACCCTAACAACCATCCCCTCATTAAGTCTATACTGTTAGCACACAGACCTTGTCAGTTGCTTAATCATAAGAGTGTCATGAGTTCTTCTTCTTCTTTTTTTTTTTTTGTCATTGTTGTTATACTTGAGTAATCATTACTCAGTTGGCATACTAACTTAGTCTGAAGAAATGACCCACTTCTCAAACTCTGCATGTCTGAGAATTAGAATCCAAGATATTCTGTGTTGGAAGGGAACTTTGCCAGCCCTCTCTTCAGTTGTGACTGGACCAGTCATATCCCCTCTTTAATCTTATTAGCATCTTGCTAATTCACTTACTAGATCAGATGTAGCTCCTGTTTTCTAAGCTTTAAAACCATCCTTCTGAAATACTGCTCAGGTCCTTAACTATGGCACTATGAAGGTATTTTGCATCAGAAATGATTCTAATAGCAATTTGTGTCAATTCTTTCAAAGGGAAGTAAATGTAATTAGGTTTCTTCTTATGAGACAGAATAAAGAATATGGAGATTCTGTAAGAGAAGTAATGATCTCAGTAGCTTTTGAGAGTGAAAATAGGAATTAAATACAATTACATAGAATTTATTTCTGTAAGTTGAAGTCAATTTGAGAAATGAATTACTTAACTTGGGGTGTCATAACAAAATGCCACAGACTAAGTGTCTTAACAGAAATTTATTTTCTCATGGTTCTGGAGCTGGAAGTCTGAAATCAGAGGGCATGGTTGGATTCTGAAGAGAACTCTTCCTGGCTTGCAGATGGCCAGCTTCTCACCGTGTGTTAACATGGCCTTTTCTTGGTGTGTGCCTGTGAAGAGACAGAGAGAGGATCTCTTCCTCTTCTTATCAGGTCTACAATTCTTATAAATTCATTTAATCTTAATTTCTTCTTAAAAGCCTTAGCTCCAAGTATAGTCATATTGGGTATTCGGTTTCAACATAGGAAATTTGTGGAGGACACATTCAGTCTATAAAGTACTCCCCCCCCCATTAGATAAGTAAAATAAAATTCTTAACTTTATAAAAACACTTATCACAGCAAATTTACATTTAAAATAGGAATAGGGGCGCCTGGGTGGCTCAGTGGCCTCTGCCTTCGGCTCAGGTCATGGTCCCGGAGTCCTGGGATCGAGCCCCGTATCAGGCTATCTGCTTAGCGGGGAGCCTGCTTCCTCCTCTTTCTCTCTCTCTGCCTGCCTCTCTGCCTACTTGTGATCTCTGTCTGTCGAATAAGTAAATAAAATCTTAAAAAAAAATAGGAATAATAACCCCAAAAAGTTTATTTTAAAATATAAACCATTAATTACTGATATGTGAATTTCCAAATATACACCATAACATAGAATTCTATTTCATTCTTAGCTTACTTCAAGTTAAACTGATATGCAGTTTCTACATCAGATTGATTGGACTTAAAATTGCAAGATAATCAATGTTTCTCTTAGTTGTTGCTTTCTCCCTAGTCAGTGTAAATACAGAGTACTATGGTAATTAGGGGGGTGGGAGGAGATGAAGATTAGCTTGGGTCCCTTCCTGTGGGACTTCAGTTGGTTTAGGGCAATAAATAGTAATTGGGGAAAATGATATGTTAAGTGCATTTGTGTCAAAAAGACTTAAGGTTTAGATGAATACAACTAACCATCCCTCAAATGAGTTATTTCATATCTCCACCTATAAGAGGTTTGGTGTTGACCTTGCATTACTTCTTTCTACTTTGAGTTTCTTAAGATATAGCTTTTAACTTTGATTTCTGAGAAACACTAATATTTGGGAGTAGCAGGGTACAATGGTTTTAGAAGCATAATTGCTTTTGGTCCTGGGCAATTCTAGAAACAGCCATATTTACCTCAGAAGTCTGGTTGGTGAGATTTATAAGCATGGATATTTGGGATACACTTTCACAAGATAACGTATGCCTTTCACTTAAAAAAAAATAGTATGACTATGTAACCTCTTAGACTTCAGTTTATTTATTTATTATGTAAGTCTAATAATATCTAATATAGTGTTGTGAGCATTTTACTAGACATATGTAGATATCTACATATATGAGTGTATATGCATATCTACATAGGTATTTAAGGGAAAGATCATTTTACTCATGACCAC
Source organism: Mustela erminea (assembly GCF_009829155.1). Classification (NCBI taxonomy): domain Eukaryota; kingdom Metazoa; phylum Chordata; class Mammalia; order Carnivora; family Mustelidae; genus Mustela; species Mustela erminea. The sequence goes on from NC_045614.1 coordinate 142,118,344, forward strand.
TTCATGCTGTTAATTCTTATTCTGATTTGGGGTTAAAATTTCTATTTCTTTTCTTTTTTTTTTTGTGATTTCTTTTTTTTTTATTGTGTTATGTTAGTCACCATACAATACATCATTAGTTTTTGATGTAGTGTTCCAAGATTCGTTGTTTACATATAACACCCAATACAATACCCATGTATTCCAAGCTCTTTGGGTAGATACTTTTATCAGAGGTCCAATTTAGTTAAATTTCTTTGGAGTTTTAAAGAGAAAAGAATAAGTTTAAAGCTATAGAAAGATTATAAAATTAATTTACAAACAATAAATCTTGGAACACTGAAAAAAATTACCAAAGAAAATAAAATAAAGCAAAATAAAATTAATTTATTAAATGGGATTAGTCAGGTAAATTAGCCAAGGTTACGAAAGATATGTCTTATCTGACTCTGATTTATTTAAAGAGTAAAAATGACTTCTTTTGAATCGTAAGACTTTGTCTATTGTTCTGTTATCTGGGGGAAAAATCACATGCTTTGGACTTGAATACTGAAAATAAGTTTACAATACTAAACTAAATCATCCTATTTTCTATTACAATAGATTTAATGACTAAGACATTTACCTCCTTTTCTTAAATGCAAAAAGAATATGTTACATGCCCATATGAATACCAGTGACAGTCTATATTGTTATCATTTTTCAGGTGATCAGGTAAAATGCTTTACAATGCCAGATGGATTATCTAATTAAAAATATGATATTTACAGCAGCAGTGTATATGACTAGTACTAAAGGACTGTTATTGATTTTAACAGCAAATTTAAATTACAATTCTTAAAATAGTCTCAAACTCAAATGGTTGAAAGGAACAATACAAGAAACTTTGTTTTCCTGCACCATTTAGTACAAGCTGCCAACTTGATTCCCATCACCCCAGAACACTGTGATGTGTATTTCTTACAAACAAGGATGTTTTCCTACACAACTAAAATGCAGCCATTAGATTCAAGGAATTGCCACGAAGATAACACTAGCACTTAATCATCAGACCCCATTCAGACTTTACCAATTGTCCCAGTAATGATTTTGTAATAAAGGCTCCAGCTTAGAATCACAAGATACATACAGTTGTCAGATCTTTTTTTCTCTCTCCCCTGAAACAATTTTCTCAGTCTTTCTTTGACTATCAAGATCTTGACGCTTGAAATTTAAAGGTCAACTATTTTGTAAAATGGTGTTAATTTGGGTTTGTCTGATGATTCCTCATGATTACATTTAGGTTTGCACCTTTGGCAGGAATATCACAGAAGTAATGCTGTGTTCTTGTCGTATTCTATCAGATGGCACACATTAGTTCCACAAATAAAGAAGCTCATCTTGATCTCTATAGTAAGCTGGATTCTGCAAAACTTCCCATAAAGTTCATTTTCCTCGTAGTAATCAGTAAGTGTGTTCTGAGCTGGTACTTTGAAACTATCTTACTATCCCATTCCTCACCAAACTTTCAGTTTATTCATTTACTTGTATCTGAATGGACTCATGGTTTCCTATATTATTCAGGGGATTGTAGTTGGTCCCTACCATTATTGTTTATTTTGATATCTATATCGATCCTGTTTGGGCCATGCGAGGAGAACCAACCACTCCTATAAACACCCTCCTCACCCTCCTTAGGCTTTTACACTCCACTCCCTGCTGCCTTCCTAACAGAAGGAATGTCCTCAGGCTTCTGAGGCTCTGGTTTGCTGATCTGGGCCACTGACACAGATACCTACCTCACTCTTCTCTACCTAATAGCTTTAGGACTCAGTTGTTTGGGGCAGATAGGAAAAGAAAAAAGAATTATATTTTTTTTATGAAAAAGAACTATAATTTTGCAATAAATTGTGTGGCTTTAAGATTCTACAACTTTAAAAAAAATCACTATTTTCTCACTTTCATATTAAAAAAAAAATCAAGTTACTCTTAGACAGTCCATACCTCTATTTGAGCATACTGGTCAGAAATAGCTTTAAAATTTCTTTTAAATAAGTCGTCTTAGCACTTGTCTACGGGTACGTCCTGAGTCGGCAGGAGACAACACTGAGGGAGGATCTAGTCATTCGAAGGAGAGAAGACTATGATGGATTTCTGAAAGGCTTCTTTCAGAAGCCTTACAAGTATGCAATTTAAAGTGTCTGTTCACGAAAGAAAATAATAGAGCATGGAATAAATGAAAGATCTTTTTTGATTATGGGGTGAAAACATTCCCTTTTAAGGCTATAGAACTGCCGTGGTGCAACCAGTTTAAGACCTGTACATTTTCTGCTGTTCACATGTAAACTTCAACCCTGATCTGACCTCACTTGGGTATATACTGTTGAAGAAACCTGTCTGTACACTTTGAGAAAATGTCCAGACAGGAGGGAGGCCAACCAAACAAACTCAACTTCTTAAGTGCTCTTTGGCATTCAAAACCTATATTGCCTTGTGATATCTCTTCTACTGCTGCCTCATACCAATTCTTCTGCTTATAAACATTTTATGTTCTTTGTTTCATCAATAAGGCTGTAAATAATTTGATTACACAGATGATACATTTAATAAGTATTGTTTTTTCCCTGCATATCACCCCAAAAACCAATAGGTATGTAATTATAGAATGAATGAATCAGTCAGTGGTCTAATCAATCAGTTAACTCAGGTACCTGGTATTAAACATTTTTCCATCCTAAAAGCCCTTGAGCTTGGGTTTTTCAAGAAAGAATGGAAGAAAAAAATGTTCTTGCTTTTAATGATCATATTTTCACTTGTTAGAGATTCTGTAACTTAAAAATAATTATCTCATACTTTTTTTCCAATTTTATGTAAGAAAACTATCATTACATTATTAAGAAATTCATCACTCTATTTGAAGATATGAGCAGAAATTGAGAGATTTCCCCCATTTGTAAAAATGTCGAGAAACAATTGTAAAATCTAATATTCCTGCCCTGCCCCAAAGAAAAGGCTTCAACATCATCAGATATTTGGTACCATAAATGGAATAAAATTCCTAGTGTCTTAAGGCAAATACACAGTTTCAAAATGTGTCTGTTTTTACAGCTTTCCTTAACTATACCATGTTATCTTTAATCAGAAGTTCAGCAAATCTTGAGTATTATTATTATGTGGGTGACAAACAGAACATCTCTCCAGAACATGAGTTAAAGTACACAATTTAGCATCAGCAAATGCCCATTTTGAGTTCATTTTAGAGATAAAGAGTATTTTACCTAAAAATATTGAAAGTATAACAACAAAATTGTGCTTTTTTCTCTCTAAATATACTGTTTTTCTATCAGTGACTACTACTAATAGTGATCATACCAGATGATGAGTTGAGGATTTAATATTACAAAAAAGAAATCACACCCACATCATCTCCTTACTTAGACCCTCTACTAGTCCTCTTTGTTGTCTGCCAGGCCAAGCATGACCTGCCCCCTCTGCTCTTCTCCCTGAGCTCATCCCTTATTACCCACTCCGTTTCTTTACAGGCTCCAGCGGCTGAGAGAGCCAAGCTGGTTTCTGCCTTCATGCCTTTATTTGTGCTGTTCTCTCTGCTTGGACTGTTAGTAGTTCAAAGTGTGATTTGATGAGTAAAGAGGGTGTAGTCAGTCATCTGTTTTGTGGGTATTTTATTTTGTTTTGTTTTTGGTATCAGCTCCTTCTATCTTAATATGCATTATAAGCAAATTGAATATTTTCTATGCAAATGTCTAAAAAAGTCCTTCAGATTTCTTCCAACCAGATTGCTATCCCTATATAGGAAGTCTGGAGTCCACTCCCTAAAAGTCCTTTCCCTATTTCTCCACAACCGCCTTCTCATCATGCAAGGCTCAGGACAAACGCCAACCTTTCAGAGGCATAATGTCATATTCTTCTTCCCCACTCGAGTCACTTTTTCCTTCCTGTGTTCCTTACCATGTTTTGTTTTCTTCATAGCACATGTAGTGATTGGAGAAGAATTGATCTCCATTGCCTTCTACTCATCATTTGTACTTTTGCAGTCAATTATAAATACAATCAGAGTGGGGATTTTGTCTAGTCTGTCCCTTCTATGCCCCCAACTATTCCAGTGGTGCCTGATACACAGTAAGTGCTCAATTTTTATCTGCTTAAAGTATAAAAGATGATTTCTTTGCTTGACAAAATTGGATACTTGGCCCAATACTGAGCCAGATGACTCTAGCAATTATATTTAAGAATCCTGTGACAATTTCAATTGCCCTCTAACCAGTATTTCTTCAGAATATTTAAATCTTGCTCTATTCATAACAAGATGCTTTTAAATAAAAGCCAATGAATGGGCTGGAAAATACAAAATCGTATTTGCTAGGACTCTACTTTTAGACCCAATTAATCAAAAGAGAATTTCCCCATCCCTTTCCCAGGCCTGGAATGGCCCCTCCATCCAACCCATCCATTACTCAAGCTAGAGATTTGGAAATTACATGAGGTCTACACTGTTCCTTCTTCCTCATCCCCTCCACATTCAATGAATCCTGTTGATCATGCCTCCTAAATCTATTCCTGGCCATTCATAATGGTACCCACTCAAGTTCTGATCTCATGTCTCAATTAGCATGCACTCAATGTACTTTGTTGAATTTGGGATGTGCCCTATTTAAAAAAAAATTAAAACAAAAATATGTTTAATTGAAATATAGTTGACCTATATTAGTTTCAAGTGTGCACATAATTTTTTCTTCAAAATATAGTTTAATTTCCTCATCTTCTGCAATATTTTTCAATGAAGAATCATGCTGAAAATCAGAAAAATTATAGATGCCACTGGTAAAAATGTACAGACCTTAAGCAAATAGATGTCAAGTATTATTATTAATTTTTAAGAAAATACATTGTATTTCCTCAAAAGGTCAAAGAGATCCCTGAGATAGATTAACGTTCAGAGAATATGATAGATTTTTTAAATGACATCAAATGCAGTTGTCAACAAAACTAAACTATAATGTAAGCTCTTTGTATTTGTTGTAGATTTGGAAATTATAAAGTTTTTTAAAATTTCATATTATAATTTATACTATTGAGTGGTAATGTAGTATTTTAGGAATTGTTTAAGAAAAAAGTTGAAAGCAAAATTACTTGGGGGTACCTCTCATAACAAAGGCAGACTTTATTTCAAGTAATATTGGAAGACATAGTGGTAATAATATGAAGCTAAATGCATTGTGGGAAATTCACATTGCTCAAGTGGTATAATTGGCTATTTCATAGAACTATTACATGTATATAATTATGATCAACTCCAGTTTTCTGCCCAAATATTAGTTTTCATCAAAGAAAGCAATTTTGAATGTCTTGATATTTGTAGTATTAAATATTATTATTTTATTTACTTGCTCTGCTGGTAGATTGAAAGGAATTATTTTTGTTTTGTTTTATTTTTATTTTATTTATTTGAGAGAGAGAGTATGAGCAGGGAGTAGGGTAGAGGGAGAGGAAGAAGCAGACTTCCTGCTGAACAGGAAGCCTAACATGGGGCTACATTCTAGGACCCTGAGATAATGACCTGAACGGAAGGCAGATATTTAACCAACTGAGCCACCCAGGTGACCCTGTTTGGATGTTTTTGATATGAAGTAAACATATAGAAAACAATAGACTAGTTGAAACAATTTATAAATTTATATGCAAGTAAACTGAAAAACCCAGTATTGCTATTTCAATTAATTTTGGTTTTTTTGTTGTTGTTGAAATGTACATGGAAGGTAGACTTCTTTAATTGCTAAACACCTAATGAAGTGATAATTTTCTTATGAAAAAAACTCATTGCAAGAACTCAAAAAGATGATTACTTTTGGCAGTTATTGTTACTTTTTTGGTTTTTAAAATTATGGTATGGTTTGTTTTACTTTTTGATTAAAGTATGGACCTACAATACTAGTACTACAATACTTAGTGTCAGGTGTACAAAATTATTATTGAACATTTACATACATTATGAAATGATCATAAGGATAAGTCTAGTTACCATCTGTCACCATAGATAGTTATTAGAATATTATTGACTATATTTCCTATGCTGTACTTAACATTTCCATGACTTATTTTCTAAGCGACAGTTTTACTTTTAATCCCCTTCACCTGTTTCACCTGTCTCCTACCATCTGCAACCACACCAGTTTGTTCTCTGGATTTGTGAATCTGTTTTTGTTTCATTTGTTATTTCTTATTTTTTAGACATCACATTTATGTGAAATCATATGGTATTTGTTTTTCTTTGTCTCAGCAGTTGATTTTAAAACTGAATTGATGTGAAAAGAAACACTAGAATCTACAAGTTAAGATTTGTTGTGCCATATAATGGAATTTGACAAGGCTGAAAAGATTTCAAGTCCTAATGAGCACTGTATGAATGCTAACAGGAATACCATGGGGAATGACTGTGCTTGCCAGAATTGGATTTGGAAGCAGCAGGAGTAATACATCCTGGCAACCAGGGTCTGCTTGTTCTTTCAGAGTTGAGACTTGAACAACAACAATATAAACAGAGACACATACTCAACGACCTCACACTTCAGAATCACTGCATTTTGCTACTCGATCTTTCAGAGCACCTGGTTCTCTTGATTTGTTCCTGAGAACACAATATTCCCTCACATTTCCTTCTTGACCCTCTGCCCTCTGGCTCCGTTCCCCTCCCCTCTAATCATCTCCTTACTGCTAAGTCTAGCCCTCTGGCCTCCCTCCATGCTCATTCTTTTTCCTCATTTGCCTCTGCTGATCACTACTTCCTTCTGGGTTTCTTAGACATCATATATTCTCTTTTCCTCTTTACTTCCCTGGTTGTCTGTCTTGGCCACCTCAGCTGAGTCCTTTAAGTTGGGTTCCAAGCCTCTTAAGGTCCAGCCCCACCCTCTGCCACTGATTCTGTTGAGCTCCTCAGATAGCCTCTGTCCAACTTCTTTCTCAGATCACCAGCCTACACTCCAGCATTCTCCATTCACTGAGCACTTACTAAGTGCCAGGCAGTTGTACAGACATTTCACACAAATGAGCTCGCTTATACCCCACAGTAACACAAGGAGATTGGTATTACCAACCTTATTTTTTGGAAACTTTTTGAGAGAAATTAGGCTCAGAAACGTTAAGTATCTTGACCAATGTCTCATGCTTAATGATTGTCTGTGCTAGGATTTGAATCCAAATGAGTCTCACCCTGAAACTACAGAGTACTGGTGCCCAATTTGTTAAGCATTCATATCATAGCCCTGGCCTTATGCAGTGATTTGCCTCATCTTCACCTCATTCATAAGATGAACTTCCATCTTATATGGCCCATCCGGTGGCTGGATTCCTCAGCCTGACCAGGGGAGATTAGGGAAAGTTGGGAAAGAGAAAGGTATGCAAAGTCTAGTCTTTTTTCATACTGCTAGGAGGTTGATGAGCAGAATGACATTCCTGAGTATTTATCATTTGCTACAGCTTCCAACTTAAACAAAAACAGAAATAAATTACAGTACCAACTCTAATTTCTCAATTGTATTGATTCTTTCTTTAAATAGAACTTTATCAAATAATATGCATACATCAAAATGTACTTTTTTAAAAAAAGATTTTATTTTTTTGAGAGAAAGCATGAGCAGGGCTGTGGTAAGAGGCAGATGGAGAGGGAGAGGCAGACGTCAGAGAGCCCAATGCGGGTCTTGATCCCAGGACCCTGAGATCATGACCTGAGCCGAAGGCAGAGGCTTTAACCCACAGAGGCTTTAACCCAGGTGCCCCCAAAATGTACTTTTTAAAATAAATTTTATTTACTTATTTGCTTTAGACAGAGTGCAAACGTGAGCATGGGGGGAGGGGCAGAGGGTTGGGAAAAAGACAAGCAGACTCATCACAGAGCCCCGTACAGGGTCTTGATCTCACAGCTGTGAGATTATGACCTGGATCTAAATGAAGAGTCAGCCGCTTAACCCACTAAGCCACCCAGGTTCCCCTGAAAATGTAAAGTGAATTCCTTTTTAGGTGTATGGGTTTTTTTTTTTTTTTTTTAAGATTTTATTTATTTGACAGGCAGAGATCACAAGCAGGCAGAGAATCAGGCAGAGAGAGAGAGGAGGAAGCAGGCTCCCCGCTGAGCAGAGAGCCCGATGTGGGGCTCGATCCCAGGACCCTGGGATCATGACCCGAGCTGAAGGCAGAGGCTTTAACCGACTGAGCCACCCAAGCGCCCCAAGGTGTATGGTTTGATGAGTACTGACAAAAGTGGACACCTGCAACACATACTGCAAATCCTGACATTGAACACATCCCCCTAAGAATACCCTTCCACAACTTTGTAGTCATTTCCTCATCTATACACAGTTCTGGCCCTGGGCAACTACCAATCTGTTCTTTGTTACTTTAAGTTAGTTATGCCTGTTCCAGAATTTCATACACATAATCTTGAATGTACTCTTATGTCAGGCTTCTTTTTCCCAGTGTAGTGTTTTTGAAATTTATCCAGGTAGGATGTACTAGTAGATTGTTCTTTTTTGATGCTAAATAGCATTCCATTGTAAGGATCTATCACAATTTGTTTTGTCATTCATCTGTTGATGGATATTTAAGTTGTTTCTGGGTATGCCTCGTCTCATTGTCTTTTTTATTTTTTTTTTATTTTTATTTATTTTTTTTTCATTTTTTAATTTTTTATAAACATATATTTTTATCCCCAGTGGTACAGGTCTGTGAATCGCCAGGTTTACACACTTCACAGCACTCACCAAAGCACATACCCTCCCCAATGTCCATAACCCCACCCCCCTTCTCCCAACCCCCCTCCCCTCAGCAACCCTCAGTTTGTTTTGTGAGATTAAGAGTCACTTATGGTTTGTCTCCCTCCCAATCCCATCTTGTTTCATTGATTCTTCTCCTACCCACTTAAGCCCCCATGTTACATCACCACTCCTCATATCAGAGAGATCATATGATAGTTGTCTTTCTCTGCTTGACTTATTTCACTAAGCATGATACGCTCTAGTTCCATCCATGTTGTCGCAAATGGCAAGATTTCATTTCTTTTGATGGCTGCATAGTATTCCATTGTGTATATATACCACCTCTTCTTTATCCATTCATCTGTTGATGGACATCTAGGTTCTTTCCATAGTTTGGCTATTGTGGACATTGCTGCTATAAACATTCGGGTGCACGTGTCCCTTTGGATCACGTTTGTATCTTTAGGGTAAATACCCAGTAGTGCAATTGCTGGGTCATAGGGCAGTTCTATTTTCAACATTTTGAGGAACCTCCATGCTGTTTTCCAGAGTGGTTGCACCAGCTTGCATTCCCACCAACAGCGTAGGAGGGTTCCCCTTTCTCCGCATCCTCGCCAGCATCTGTCATTTCCTGACTTGTTGATTTTAGCCATTCTGACTGGTGTGAGGTGATATCTCATTGTGGTTTTGATTTGTATTTCCCTGATGCCGAGTGATATGGAGCACTTCTTCATGTGTCTGTTGGCCATATGGATGTCTTCTTTGCAGAAATGTCTGTTCATGTCCTCTGCCCATTTCTTGATTGGATTATTTGTTCTTTGGGTGTTAACGTTTGCTAAGTTCTTTATAGATTTTGGACACTAGTCCTTTATTTGATATGTTGTTTGCAAATATCTTCTCCCATTCTGTCAGTTGTCTTTTGATTTTGTTAACTGTTTCCTTTGATGTGCAAAACCTTTTGATCTTGATGAAATTCCAATAGTTCATTTTTGCCCTTGCTTCCCTTGCCTTTGGCGATGTTCCTAGGAAGATGTTGCTGCAGCTGAGGTCGAAGAGGTTGCTGCCTGTGTTCTCCTCAAGGATTTTGATGGATTCCTTTCTCACATTGAGGTCCTTCATCCATTTTGAGTCTATTTTTGTGTGTGGTATAAGGAAATGGTCCAATTTCATTTTTCTGCATGTGGCTGTCCAATTTTCCCAACACCATTTATTCAAGAGGCTGTCTTTTTTCCATTGGACATTCTTTCCTGCTTTGTCGAAGATTAGTTGACCATAGAGTTGAGGGTCTATTTCTGGGCTCTCTATTCTGTTCCATTGATCTATGTGTCTGTTTTTGTGTCAGTACCATGCTATCTTGATGATCACAACCTAACCCTACACCTAAAGGAGCTGGAGAAAGAACAAGAAAGAAACACTAAGCCCAGCAGGAGAAGAGAAATCATAATGATCAGAGCAGAAATCAATGAAATAGAAACCAAAAAAACAACAGAGCAAATCAATGAAACTAGGAGCTGGTTCTTTGAAAGAATTAATAAAGTTGATAAACCCCTGGCCAGACTTATCAAAAAGAAAAAAGAAAGGACCCAAATAAATAAAATCATGAATGAAAGAGGAGAGATCACAACTAACACCAAAGAAATACAAACTATTATAAGAACATACTATGTCTTTTTTAATTTAACTTGAGATATAGATTCACATGCAGTTGTTGAGAAATAATATGAGGAGATCCCCTGTACATTTTACCCAGTTTCTTCTAATGGTAAATTGTGAAAAACTATAGTAGGGTTTCCCAACCAGGATACTGACATTAACATAGTTGAGATGCATAATATTTTTCATCACCACAAAATCTATCATGTTACCATTGTATAGTTCACATCTACGTCCCACTTTTCCTACTTCTTCCTTAATCCTTGGCAACCACTGATCTATTTTCTTTTTCTTAAAAATTATACAAATGGACTAGTGCAGCATGTATCCTTTTCAGATTTATTTTATACTTAGCCTAAGTCTCTGGAAGTTCATCCAGGTTATCGTTCCTTTTTATTGCTGTGCAGTATTCCATGAAATAGTGGTGCCACAGTTTTTTTAACCAATACTCATTGAAAAATATGATTTTCAATATTTCAATCAACTCATTGAAAAATACGGGTTTTAAGATTGATAAAATCCAATTTATCCATTTTTCCTTTATGGATCTTCATTCATGGTGTCATCTCGAGCACCTTTCCTAATCCTAGATCTTGAAGGTTTTCATTTGTGACTTTTCTAATGTTTCACAGTTGCATGTTTTATATTTAAGCTTATGCTCTAATTTGAGCTAACTTTTCTCTAAGTTACGAGGTTTGGGGCAATTTTTTTCTTTTCTTTATTTCTTGGCCATGAATGTCCAATTGCTTTAGCACTATTTGTCGGAAATGCTTTTTCCTCCATTTAGTTGATTTTGTACCTTTGTCTAAAATCAGTTGGTCACTTTTCTATGGCTCTATTTCAGAATTCTCTGATAAGTTCCATTAATCAGTAAGTTTATCCCTCTTCCAAAAGCACCCAGTCTTGATTACTATAGCTATATAAGTCTTGAAATTACATAGTATTGATTCCTTCTACTTTATTCTTTTTTCTTATAGTTGCCGTAGTTATTCTACCTTTGCCTTTTAAAATACATTTTAGAACAATCTTGTCCATACCTATAAAAATTCTTGCTGGAATTTTGATAGAAATAGTATTAAACCTGTATATTAGTTTGGGAAATATTAACATCTTTACTCTATGGGGACTTTTAATCCATTAACTTTTTCTTTCTTTCTTTCTTTCAAGATATTATTTATTTATTTGAGAGAGAGAGAGAGAGAGCTCACAAGTAGGCAGAGAGTCAGGCAGAGATAGAGGGGGAAGCAGGCTCCCTGCCAAGCAGAGAGCCCGATGTGGGGCTCGATCCCAGGACCCTGAGATCATGACCTGAGCTGAAGGCAGAGGTGTAAACTTAACATTGAGGCTCCCAGGTGCCCCTTTCTTCATTTATTTAGCCCTTTGATTTCTTTCATCAACATTGTGTAGTTTTAAGTATAAAAGCCCTATAGATGTTTTTGATAGATTTTACTTCATTTAATTTGGGGGGGTTATTGTAAATGGTATTGCACTTTAATTTTAGCATCCATTTATTCATTGTTAGTATATAGAAATACAACTGATACTTGTATCAATGTTTATCTCCCATTATGTGACCTTGCTGAACTCACTTAATAGTTCCAGAATTTTTATTTTGGAGATTGCTTCGGCTTTTCTATGTGGGCAGTCATGACATGTATGAATAGGGAGACAGTTTTATTACTTCCTTTCCAAACTGTACTTCTAGCGCTATGTTCAATATGACTGCTAAGAGCTGAAATCTTTGCCTTATTCTCACTCTTGGGGAAAAAGCATTCAGTCTTTCACCACTAAGTATAATGTTAGCTGAAGTTTTTGTCTTTTTTTTTTTTAGTAGATGCTCTTTATCAGGTTGGATAAATCCCCCTCTGTTCTGTTTCTCTGAGAATTTCTATCAGGAATACATGTTGTATTTTGTGAAATGTTTTTTCTTCACCAATGATGTGATTATGTGATTTTTCTTCAATCTTATATAATAACCATTATTTAATATTTTTAAATATTAAATCTGACTTGCATCTCAGGTCACACTTAGTCATGATAGTTCTATTATATTTTTGTACTTCTCTTTTATTCTTGTATTCTATTTGCTAGTATTTTGTTAAGGATTTTTGTGACCATATTCATCAAGGAGATTGGTCTATAGATTATTTTTGTACTCTAATTTTAGTGTCATGGTAGCACTCACTTCATATAATAAACTGGTAAATATTTCCTCTTCTGTTTTCTGGGAGAAACAGTGTAGAATTTGTATGAATTTTTTTAAGAAGTATTTAGTTGAATTTTCTAGTGAAACCTAGTAGGACTAGAGATTTCTTTTTTGGGAGTTTTTAAGTTACAAATTTACTTTCATTGTTACAGGGCTATTTAAATGATCCATTTTGTGTGGGGCACATTGTGATAAATTTGTATTTTTATAGGAAGTTTATCAAAGATGTCAAATTGTATATCAAATTTGTGGTATTCCCTTTTTTTAAATGTCTGTATCATCTAAGTTATATCTCATTTCACTCATCATATTGATAATTGGTATCTTTCGGATCAGTTTTGCTAGAGATTTGTCACTCATATTGATCTTTTCAAATAAATACCTATCTCTTATTTCATTGATTTTGTGTTTTACATCTCTTTAATTTCTGATCTTTGTTTTCTTCCTTCTGATTGATTTGGGTTTTATTTTCTTTTTGACTCTTCTAGTTTCCTGAGATGGGAGCTCAGAATTTTATTCTTTTCCATTTTCTAATTAAGAATTTAATGTTATAAATTCCCCTCTCAGCACTGCTTTCACACTGAGTTAGCCTTGTTCCTCATCTTGGGGGAGAAAACATTCAGTCTTTTAGCATTAAGTATAATGTTAGCTGTAATTTTTTAATAGATGCTTTTTAGTTGTGTTCCACAAATTTTAAATTTGAATTTTTATTCAGCTAAATCTATTTCTTTTTAATTTCCCTTGAGATTTTTTTCTCTGGTAGATTACTTATGTTGATTTAAAACTGTGTCATTCATTTCCAAGTGCTTAGGTATTTTCCTATTGCTAATTGGGATTTCTAGTTTGACTCCACTGAGGTCAGAGAACACATTCTACACAATATCAATTTAAGTTTTTTGAGGTTTGTTGTATGACCCAGGATGTGTACACTTGAAAAAAGTATGTGGTTTGCTGGTTTTATGAATGTCAGCTAGTGCCTGTTGGTCATATTGTTGAGCTCTATGTCCTTGGTTATATTCCATCTAGTAGTTTAATTAATTGTTGGAAGAAAGATGTTGAAGTCTCCAATTATATTTTTGGATTTATCTCTTTTCAGTTCTATCAGTTTTTGCTTCACATATTTTTCAGTGTTGATTTTGGTGCATAACTTGGTGGATTTACCCTTTTATCATTGTACAATATTCCTTGCTATCAATTTTCTTTGCTCTTTCTTCTTTTATTAATATGGCTATTACTGTGTTTCTTTAATTAGTGTTTATATGTCTTCATTCTTTTATTTACAATTTGCCCATATTGTTATATTTGAAGTGGGTTTCTTATAGACAGAATAAAGTTAGGTTGTGTTTTTTAATCTCTTAAATTTTTTTGTTTTTTAATTTTTTAATTCTATCAATCTGTTTTGCTTAGTGTATTTAGACACATTTATATTTAATGTAATTATTGATATTTTAGGATTTAATTCTATCATTTTTCTTTTTTTTCTGTGAGTTACTTGAATATTCTTTAGAATTTGTTTCATTTACTATTTTTTTTAGTACATTACTTTGTATACCTACTTTTAGTTGTAGCTGTAGGCATTACCTGATATGAACATAATTTTCCCCAATTACTGCTGTCATCATTTTGTCAGTTTGAGTGTAGGAACCTTACCTCTCTTTATGTCTCATTACCTTTTCCCATTTAAAACTTAATCATTTTAAATATCTGTATACATTTGGAACCAAATCAAACAGTATTACAATATTTGCTTCAAACTCCAAATTTAATTTAGAAAACTCAAAAGAAAAATTTAGTCTTCATCCATACTGTTGTGTCCTTACTACTTTTTTAATGTTTTGAGATTTTCCTTTTACATTTTTCTGAAGGCATAAAACCCCTGAATAGAAATAGCTTTGTAGTGTAACTAAAGAAATGGTATGGAGGAGCTCAACAGGATGCTGCATGCCTGATCCAGATCCCAAAAGTAAGATGCTGTTATCCCAAGAAGGGCATGGTCCCTGCTCACCAAACCAGAAGTGAAGGGCTCTTGTGAATGGCAGTGTTCATAAATACAGGCCACCTCAGGAGTTGTTAGTGTTCAGAGATGGCAATGTAGACCAGATGCCCTCCTTTCAACAACTCAACTCCTTTAGAGATGCAAGTTCCAAGTTCAAGGAAAAAGGCAGAAGAACTGAAAAACGAAATTAAATTTATGCCAGATTAGCAGAAGGGAGACTCTCGCATAGGGGTCTTCAAGTTTTATGCACTATTTTCATGCTTTGTACACCTCTGCTTTCTTTTCCAATCCTCCATTTCCATCAGAATTCATGATGTTTTTCCTGATTCTCCAGATAGAACCTCAGTCATCACTGACTTTTCCTTTTCTCTTCTCTATCATAATCACTCACCACATCTGGTTATTTTTTCCTGCAAATAATTTCATGCTTCTGCCTCTTTATGTTACTGTCACCACCACCTCCACCACCACCGATTTTTGTGCCAGTTTAAGTACCTTCTATATTCATGTTTTTGGAGGCAAAGGATAGAATAAGGGAAATATTTTTTCCATAATTAGGCACTAATTTTAACCAATCATCCATTACTCTGTTCCTGTGCATATAATTGAATACTATCCCTGGTTCAAAATATACTATATATTCCTAAATCAATCCTACCCCAGCTTCCACCTGTACCCTGGCCATACCCATCTGAGGACAAAAGAAAACAATAACTGTGAGAGAGGATACCACCTCAGCAATCTGCACTATAGTCTGTCCTAGGCCATTACTCATTGCTGCAAAACAAACTACCCCAGAACACATAAATAACCACGATTTTATTTTCTTCACACAGATGTCAACAAAGATGCTTATCTTTACTCTATGATGTCTGAGCTGAGAAGACTCAAGCAGCTGGGCATGACCAGAAGGACTGGGTATTAGGATCAAAGTCTTCTCCATGTACTTGTGCGGTATGTGGGCAGGTAGGATTTGAATGGACAGAGGCTCTTTGGCGTGCGTGTGTGTGCTCTCTCCACCACTTCCCACTTTTCCTCTCTCCCTTCCGCTCTCCAACCACTTGCCATTCCTATTTTCAGGACCTTATTTACTTGAGAGAGAGAGAGAGAGAGAGCACGCGCGTGAGAGAGTGAGCATGAGAAGGGGGAGGGTCAGAGGGAGACGCAGACTCCCTGCTGAGAAGGGAGCCTGTTGCAGGACTCCATCTTGAGACTCCAGAATGATGACCTGAGCCGAAGGCAGCCAATTAACCAACTGAGCCACCCAGGCGCCCCGGTATTTATCTTCTTAATAGTAACCTTGAGCTCCAAGAGAGAATGTTCCAAACAAGATAGAAACTATGTAGCTTTTATGACTTAGCCTTAGAAGTCATAGTGTACAACTTCTGCCATATTCCATTGGTCAAAACAATCACAAACTGTCTCAGATCAAGAGAAGTGTAGATCCTAGTGCTTAGAGAAAATGGCAATGGATTTGCAGCCATGTTTTAAAATACTGCACAAGCTCTCAAGTACTGTTTAAAGCTAATCTATTTCCTTTTTCCCAATTCTGTCAATCTGAACAATCTGTCTGGGATGTGGGAAATCATATTGCCAAAGTTCCTAATGAAATATTGGTTATTTCTACTCTGGCATCTTTCTATAACTTGCCTCCTTTATTCTCATGCTCTAGTGTGACCTCCTTGGTACAAGTTTATCACAAAGCTATTCTCCTCCATTTCATTCCCCTCTCCTCCCACTTTCACCATCTATTTTTTCACCATCTATTGACCGTACATCTCACCCCTTTTTTTGCTGTGTGTTCTGGAGACATAATTCCTTCCAAAGGAAGTTTCTGCATACGTAATCGTCTTTTACCAAAAGCTGCTAACAACTAAATATTCCCCTCGTTCTTTTCCCTATAGAGGCCACTTATATATTACTACTTATACCAGAGAAGGGCTAAGTATTCTCCTAGCTCCCCACTGCTTTTGACATTATCCTTCCACTGCTTTGTCAACTCTTTTTGAGAGTAATAATAACTAGGTCTGGCTAGTTGCTCTCTCTTTGCTGTCATCCACCAATCTTCATATCTGTCCCTGTAATCTTTTTGTCCTATAATCTTCCTATCAGTGACCCATCCGATGCCCTAGCCTGACAGTTAAGGCTTTCCTCCACTACCCTGGCATTTACTAACATTCAACTTCAAAACTTACAGCCACTCCTTCCCTAGATCTGCCCACCCCTTCCCCTTTGTCCTTTTGAGGTCATCCATCTAGTCTAATATCCCCATGGACCTTGATTCCTTTGGAATTATCATGCAGTCTCTTTATACCTTTTTCTGTCTCTAATTTGTCCTCTCAGACTACTAACTTATTTTCCTCAATCTCTTCACCAAAGCACTTTAGTAATCAGTAATTACTATTTTTATGAATTGTAAGTTCTCTCAAATACCAGTCATTTCTAATCTCTAAATGTAACAGACCCTTGATGGTCATTTCTGGAACAAGTGACACAGACTTACGTCCTCACTGAAACTCTCTTCTGAGACGGATTTCTTCAGGAGGCTATCCTGGATCTTCTAGGACTCCAACTCTTCCTGCTCAGTATTCTCTGCCTATCCCAGTGATGGTATTATTGCCTATGGTTCACCCTTCCCCCAGCTGTCATTACACATGTACAATTACCAAAATTCTCTTGCTACAATTTTGTCCTGTACTCTGGTATGACATTTGTAATGACATACTCTACCCTTACAGCTGGGTAACTTTTGAGTATCTCCAACTTAGCAAGCTCTGCAGTCTTAAATACCACCACCACCACAGGGAGACATTACTAAAACACATTTTGCAAGAAAAGAAGTAATAATGATGGCGAGTGATTTTAAAAGAAAATAAAATGTGAAATTTTCAGTCTATGGGTAAGGTATTTCAAGGAGGCAGAATTTTTCCACATACGGGAGGGATGCTGATCATCACACCCAGTATCTTCAGGGAAAAGCAATTCTTTCAGCTCCTTTATCTTACTGGAAATGTTGTTAAAGAATATTACCTCTCTTTGTTCTTATTCTAAGCTCTGTGGGCAACTTTCTGATTCATAATTAGATTGGAGAAAATGGCAGATGTCTGTTATTGTGACTGGGATACAGCCTTTGTATATTCATAAACTGGCATCTAGTTGGTAAATGAATCTCCTATCACAGTTTGCTTGGTGTGAGTCAGTGTCCCAGAGTTGGTGAACTCTAGGTGAACTGCTGAGATCAAGTTTCTGTATCTGCAAAACCGAAGACCAGACTTTGGACTGTGGCAACTGAAAATAGACTGAACCTGAGAGGTGAGCCCCAGCTAAGGAGGTCAGCAGACTCTTCTTGTTGATATATTTTTAGCTGCACACATTTTGATTTATATCTCTTTGTCCCACACAGTGCAAAGCATCAAAAAGTTCAATACTTCCTTATTATCTGACCTCAGTTATTCAATGGAGTGTCCAAAAGAAAATATCGGATGCACTCAATTCCAAAACAAGAATTTCTAGGGTGTCCCTGGGTGCCTCTGTGGGTTAAGCCTCTGCCTTCAGCTGAGGTCATGATCTCAGGGTCTTGGGATCAAGCCCCGCTTCAGGCTCTGTGCTCAGCAGGGAGCCTGCTTCCCTCCCACTCCGCCCCCCCCCCACCTCTCTGCCTACTTGTGATCTCTAGGTCTCTGTCAAAATAAATAAATAAATAAATAAAATCTGTTAGAAAAAATTTCTAGGAGATCCACAAAGTCTTCATGGCATGAAAGAAGACAAAAGAAATAATAGAAACAATAGCAACAAAAAAGCACATGGAGTGGCAAATTCCTTAGCAAGTTCAAAAAGCCTGCCATTTACTCAGTATGTATTTTCTATTTCATTTAATTATCCCAACATCTCTGAGCTGCAGTTATGCTCCATTTGTAGTTGAGGAACACACAGCTGAGAGGTGTAAATAACTGCCCAGGGTACACAATAGTAAGTGGTAGAATCCAGCTCAAACCTAAGGCATTTTGACTGCAAAACTGATGCTCTTAAACATAGTGGACATTTGCTGTTTTACTATTAACTATTTGCAGTAGCACAGATATTATGCAGAGCTTAGCTTCAGAATTTACATAAACCTAAGTTTCAATGATAGTCTTTATAGTCAGTTATAGTCTATAACTGCAAACAGCTATCTCTAGATGTACGCTAAGTATCGTTTCTTTGGGAATTCCAAATGTAATCTAAAACATTAAAAAAAAGATGTATAGAACAAAATTAAAAATGAGTACCTCTAAAAAAAAAAAATGAGTACCTCTTTGTTTATTTAAAAGTCGTTTTGAGAAACATCTCTCATCCCTTAGTCCTGTAACCCTGCACCACCTTGTACTGAGTAGTGTAGTTTCTTTTTGGGCGGGTCCTCAGGGAAATCAAATGATTTCAAAGAAAGCAAATGTACTTCGTCCTGGGCCCCAGTCAACATGTAAGTAATGTGTTATGTGCACAAGTATAAGCATGAGCATGTGTGTGTGTGTGTGTATTTCTGAAATGAAAATCACAAACCTTACCAAATTAAGGAGTTTGATCTATTTTGTTTCGTGCTTCTCACGACCCACTAATGGGTCAAGATCTGCAGTTTGAAGAGTCCTACAATGTGGAAGGAATGTTTTAGTAGGAATGAGAACCTGAGTTCCTTGCTAGCTCCATTTTTGAATGGAGAACTTTGCTCTCACCAGCAAACCGAGGTGATAGGATTAAATTGAATCATTCAGTGGCCTTTGTTTCCATCTATCATCAAGGATTTCCTGCCTTGATGCTGGTTATTTTTCTCATCAGGTAATCAGGAAAAGCAGTGCATTTCTCCCCCACTGTGAGAGAACTGACTGCCCCCACATGCCTCCTATCACACTACCTTCTTATCTGGGTCTATTTTTAAGGGGCTGCGGTACTGTCAGCTGCTGAGCCCAGGGGCCTGACTCCATGCACAGATCGGTCCCAGCAACAATGCTGGTTGGAGATGTCCATCCCAAGGGTCCACCCCAAAGCAGTATAACCTTACAGCGTTAAAGCAAATAAGCACAGTATTAACATGGATTTCTAGTGACATCTGTTGTGTCTTTAATGTGCCATCCCATCAGACTTCCAAACCATAACAGATCTACTTTGATTTCAGGGCAAGCTTTTTACATGTGCAATGGAAACTCTCACAAAATTCTAAACATTCTGAATAGAGTATAAACTTTCCAGTTCATTAAAATAAGAGAATTTAAAAGCAGTATATTTACTTGCAGAGAGAAAGTTCTCTGACTCTAATCCCAAAGTGATTTTGAAAATGCAAACATTTTCCAAGCTTTATGGTAAATTCTTAAATCAGAAAAATGACTATCTGTATTATTTCTGCGAATGCACTAAATACACACACATACACAGGCACAAAACTCAACCATGCTGATAATTAAGGGAAATTCTTATGAAGGAAGTTTGGATAGTATAGCTAACTAAGGAGTTAAAACTGAGTGACATGCATCATAAGGGCTGCACATGATTTATACTTTTCTGCCCACAGGATTCTGTGACACGGCACCTGTCTTAGCTGACGACCAGAAAACCAAACACAGCACCATTATAAACCTACCTTTTCCAATGAGGGAAAAAGTTTATGCTCTACGTATGCTTCCATTCCATTAAATACTTTTTAACCTCACAGGACCAGCTATTTACTTTTTAATAAACTTGAAAGAAGAAGGCAATGTAGGCTAATGGATAAACAGAAACCACAAAGGATTATTAGTATGATTACTCCCATGGATAAAAATTAGAGGAGAAAAGATTACAGCTAACATTTAAACACTAGTATGAAAATATATAACAATTCTGTATTTTCCCCTGAAATAATGATAATCTTATAAATTATTTTGCACCAGAATTAGCACTTCCCTTTCCACAGTCTAGGCTACACCATAAGAAATAACTACCATGCCAGCCAGAATATGTGTCAAAATTTGCCAAAACTGTTGAGTATTAACATTATAATAACACAGAAGCCATCAGATCACATTTCATAGTTTTATTGAGACGTTTTTAGTTTTAATTGTCTATTGTAGGTACAATTCTGATGATCATATCAAAGCTCTATTATAAATAGCAGATAGTAAGTTGGCTGCATGCCTTAGACACACACACAAGCACGATATTGTACACTCCCCTGCATGCAAACTTAAGGAAATATACCTTCCTTTTATTAAAAATATAATTACATACAATAAGTCTGGAATTTGTTAAGCTACCATTGATTTAGATAAACCTGAGAAGGCTCAAAATGTCAAGTAACACTGTTTCCATACTCCCCATTCAATGAAACTGTTAATCACAAAGAAATCTAGTTAAACTATATTAAAATCACAGATAATATAAAAATAAACATTTCTGCAAGAACACTAAACATTAGAATTCAAAGTCACAAATTCTGATATGTAACATTCCCCTTCATATTAATTTGTAATGATGTGTATGATACAATGTACAACATAATAAAAATTGTAACAGAGTTCAGCAGCCAAATCATTTACAGTTATCACTATAAAACTTGAAATTAAAGTTATCAACTGAACAACAAAAACATTAAAATAGCAATATTGAACTTGCTGGTAGCATGTTACTTAGAAACTCCATCTCAACTCAAGATTATACTTTCACCTTAAGAAGAAACAAAACAAAAATGTAAGCAGAACTGGGGACAGTAAGGGATTGCACCAGCTGCCTCTTTTTCTCTCTCTCTCCATAGTTTTTCCTTAAGTTCTAATCTATCTATAATGCCCATTCTTCCAGACTTCTAAAACATAAGAAATCTACTTTGAATTTAGGACAACTTTCGCACTAGAATTGGAAGCTTCAACCATATGTGGAGGCACAATTCTAAAGTTCTTGAAAAGACAATATAAACTTTTCTATGTCATATAAAATACAGACAATACAGACCTAGTCTGGCAAAGATATTTTGTATTTACTCTTGAGCGCTTACCACAGTAGGACACCACAGTGTGTCTGTATAGAGAACGCTAAGTAAAAAGGTAAACATGCGAAAGCATTTCTAGAGAAAATTAACCACTTGTATCACAAAACATTCATATTTTAGATAAAAAAAATCGACAAACATTTCAAGATACTGGTATTTGAAAAGTGTACTATACAATAACTCATTTTATCTATGCATCACATTCCATAAAATACACTAGTGTGGCATATATACATTGTAATAAATATAATTTACATCAGCATATTTGATCTTTCAAGAAAGATTTTAATTTGTACAACTGAAGAATTGTGAGTTTCATCAATAAATACTATGTTAATTGTAATTTGACCAACTAAGTTAAAGCCTCAAGATATCCCTAAGTACTTACATATCTTTATTTTCCCTAGTCCAATTCCAGCTGCTATAAACACATCTCTTGTGTCCAAAAGAAGTTTACTGTACTGTCCGAGGAGATGGAGAAGACTTATAGGGCAGAGGTCCACATCATAATTGGTGAACTTTGTGAGAATTTCCAGCCAAGGACTGGAATGGAAGAGTCCTGGAAAGTACAGTAGCAGATTTCGTGTACCTCTGGCTGTCTTTGTTTTTAATGTTCTACCACATCCCCTGAGGTCCCAACAGATGGAGTTCATCTAACTTTTTAATCCATGGAGAGTGGCATTGAAAGGGTCAAGAGTTCCACAGTTGGTCAAGTGGCAAGGTCATGTTTTTAATGCTGAATCCTACTCTGCTGTATCTCTTCTTGTGTTTGTATTTTTATCATTTCAGTGCAAATGGACAATGATGCTTAGTCTAAGACACCAAGTGGTGAGCCAAAAATACCTTGAACTTGGCATGAAAATAGTTTTGTAGTGTGAAATTTAGTTAACTGATAAGTTCTATAATTTTAGCAGTTCATCAAAATGCCAACAGATTTCTGCCTTTAATATTAAAATACCTACTTACATCATCACATGTCATCAGATTTCCAGCCAATAGATCACTGCTTCATTCTGACTCTCTGTATGTTTTTATCATTATCACAGACTCTTCCTGGAGACCTCTTTGTGCCTAGAAGGGGTTGGGCAAGATCATTCTTGTTATTATTTGGCATGTATTCACACATTGTTATTGTCCACTATATGACGAATGAAGAAGAAACACTGGAAAAAAAAATGCCAAGAAGTAAAAGGGCATTTCTTGGCACTGTCCATCTCACTGGATCCTCAGCCCCAAAGAAAGTCCTCTGGGAGCTCAAACACAATGTATGTAACATGTACTGTAAACCAGGCTGGCATCCTGAGACCTAAAAGGAAGAAAGCTAGAGTGAATGGTGAGGAAATATAGAAATATATACCATTAGCTTATGAGTTCAAGGATGATACAGGCTTTGAATTTCCATTTTGGTTAATGTACTGATCTTACTGAGGATGATGTTTGACAGGGATCATATAGTAATGACGTATTTCATACTTTTTAGGATTGCAGACAATGAATGCTATAGAGGACCCTAACCAAGTGAGAACCTTAACTAATCTCTTTCCTCAAAATGAGGTGGTGTAGGTTATACCTCTAACTGGTTTCTTTTCAATTTGGCTGCTACAATTCTGTGCATTAATCCAAACATACAAAAAAATCACTTTTTAATAAAGCTTAACACTGCTTCTCATCATTGATCTTAGTGGCCAAAGACTGCTAAGAAGAAACTGAAGATCTCACAAATCCACAGGCCACCCAAGTACCACAGGAACTGATCAAGTCCTGATAGTCCTGTCTCTGTATCCTACAGGTTCTTGCCTTAAGACAGACTCCAAACTGCTTTACTTACAAAGTGCTTTCCAACAAGTTAGTCTACCAACAGTTGCAAACTCTAATTCTGGCTTTTTTTGAGGCTAGTTTTGACAGAAATTCCTTTGATACTGGATATATTAAGAGTTAAAATTGTGTTACCTCACCTCACCATTCTACATTCTATAGATTTTGACCATTTCAATGGCTAGAAATGCAATATTTAATATTATCAATTGAAATTCACTCTTCATTGAAAACTCTTATTAGAATTACTGAAATATTTTGTGGAATTTTTATTACTGCCTGGCAGAGGGGAGGAAAAAAAAAAAAGAAGAAGAAGTGGCCAGTAGTCTTCTCTTAAACTGTTAGCAGTCGGATTTGTAATCTCCACCACTTTTCAGTGCTGTGGTACCTTATGTACTGCGTAAACTGAATTCTCTTATTTCCCTTTCCCATATATTTTCAGTTTTCCTTTAAATTTAAGGATCTAAGGACCATTATAGGATTATAGCTTTTTATTCTAGCAACACAACCTGTACAGTCTGCTGCCTTTATTTTAATAATGCATTTAATGTTTTCCAACATTTTGAAGAGGCAAAAGAGAGGCTTTCACCATTTTAAAGTCCTTATTCTAAAATTGTTTTCTCTAAGCGCGCGCGCACACACACACACACACACACACACACAAACCCTCATCTTTTCCCCACTCTTAGTTGCCTCATACATTTGGGAAAATATGCTTGTAGCCTATGCATTGTGAAGGACTGTCAACCATTCTCCCTCTGATAATATCATCCTCTTGGCCAACAGTCTTCAACCCTGGTCTGTAATAGAGCTGCATTTTTACATTGTTATTACAGCTATCAGTGAGCATTCACACTGCAACACAAACTCCTAAGGCAGTGTGCAACAGCTGTGGTGCAAGTAAATGTTCTTTATCACAGGAAGTCTAAGAGTTCACAGTGTTTACAAGGGAAGTACATGAACTTTGATTCTTCCAAATGCACTATTCCTGTAAGATAATATATGCAGACTTCCACCACCCAACATCTAGCACCTATCAGAAGTTTTCTAGAAGTAACTGGGAAATAAGCACTTTCTAGGTTTTTACACTGACTTTTCTATTCAATTCTGCAAAGAAGCTCAGCCGGCTACTGCCTGTTTCTAGGACCAAAAGAGACACCCAGCTGAGATCTCTTCATCGGATATTAAATGAATAGAGTTTAGTAATTTTGCTAAACTTTCAGAATGTGGATTCTGTTCCTACCATGGATCACAGAAAGCTCAGAGTTTCAAGTGCTAGTTCTCTTGGAGAAATTATTAATATCAAAATAGCTGTAGTACTCAAGTGCCCTTTACACAGAAGAGCTTGTGAATTTTCAAGGCAGATGAGAAAGTAAATGTTTAACTAGGATTGTTTAATTTTATTTTACCTACTTCTAGTTAGAAAGGGTAGCCTTGAAAGTGAACCCAAACAAGCCAACTGTAGGGGGTGGGTGTTTTCACTTTTTTTTTTTTTTTTTTTAACTCACTTGGACTTAGTTTTCTCTAAGCTTACTAGAAACTTAAGGGGGGGGAAACCCACTTGGCTCTATTAAGCATCCTACCATGTTACAAAAGTGGGTGTTCGGTGATTCTTGCCTCTTCACAAGCTTGTATCTCCATTCTGCTTGAACTCCGACAAAATATTGAGGGTCATGTCTTCGCTCTTGGATTGCAAATTTGCCTCACTTCTTCTGGAAGCTTTCCTAGTGGCTCTGGAGAGTCTCCTCCTGAAAGTATCTCCTGCCAAGAAATAGAGAATGGGGTCCACACAGCTGTTGAGACTTGCTAGACCTCTTGTCACCTGATAAGTGGCATAAACCTGGTCATTGAATGCACACATTTCTGGGGTCTGAAAATCCAGCCGTGCCCTCAAATTCATTGTTTTCATTACATGGAAAGGGATGTAAGAGACAGCAAAGACAGTCAGTACGATAATCACCAGGTAAATGGATTTCCTCCTCAGAGGCGAGTTGTCCAGGTCGTTGTAGATCAAAGCCCTCACAATTAATCCATAACAGCCCAGAATCAGGACCAAGGGGACACAGAACATGGCCACAGTGGTGCACATGCTGTAGATGAAATAACTTCGCAGGTACTCGTCGGAGGTGGTGTCGTAGCAGGTGATGGTTTTGTTTTTCCGGACCTGGGTGCCTGAGTAGAAGAGGATGGGGGAGATTCCCACCACCACGATGAGCCACACCAGCACGCTGATGTAGACCGCATTCTTCTTCTTGAGCCTGCCCAGAGACTTGAGCGGGTACACCACTCCGCTGTAGCGGTGCGCGCTGATGCAGGTTAGGAACAAGATGCTGCCGTAGAGGTTCACATGGAAGATAAACCTCTGCAGCTTGCACATGGCATCCCCAAAGATCCAGTCCGTCTTATTGAAGTAGTAGAAGATGAGCGCGGGCAGAGTCAGCACGTACAAAAAGTCGGCCAGGGCCAAGTTGAACATGTACACGGAGATGCCGCTCCACGGCTTCATGTGGAAGACAAACATCCAGATCGCCACGCTGTTGCCCAGGAAGCCAATAATGAACACCAAGATGTAGACAGCCGGCAGGTAGTAGAACTGGAAGCCCGTCTTGGTCAGGGAGCATGCGAACGAGGCTGCTGCGACAGCCGCGGTGGAGGCTGCGGTGCCGTTCCCCCAGGGCAAACCCGGGCCGGCTGGGAAGGTAGCGTCCGTCCCATTGGGGACAGCCGGCCACAGCACCTCGGTCATTCTCTCCTTTCCTGACTTACGCCGCGGCTCCTAGAGGCAAGTAGCAGCGAGAGGGCGGCGGCGGCGGCGAGGGGCGCACCGAGCATTGGAAAAGCGAGGGAGCAGTAGGGAGCGGGCGCCCGGGATCCCCACGGGAGGGGGCACACACAGGCAAACCCACCGCGGCTCCGGCCCCGCGTTCGCCGCGGGCCATGAAATCCACCCGCAGCCGCGACCAAGCTGGGCTGGCAACCGAGCCAGCAACTTCCCCGTCCGTCTGGTCAGTGCGGAGGTTACACAACCGGGCGCACAGGGCACTGCTGACAACTTTCAGACTGCGCTTTCCAGAGGGTTCACTAGTCCTCACAGGAGAGCGGAGACCGCGCTGGGGGTTCAGCGAGGAGGTCGAGCCAAACTCAGTACTGCGTTCCGGCGTGGGGAAGGCGCTCCCCAGCCTTCTTTCCCCGAAGATCAACTTCGTTTGGGTATCTTCTTTTTCCCTACCTTGCAAGCAAGCTGCTCCGTTCAGGGGGCCCGCGCTCTTTCCTCTTTCCTCTTTCCTCTTTCAGAGGCTTCGGTCGCTGCTCTGGCTCAGCCTCTGGGGGCCATCGGAGCGCGCGTCACCGACAGACCCGCTCGCCTCTGGATCGCCTGGTGTTCACCCTCAGTGCAGCTCAGGGCCCCTCCTCAAGGCCCTGCTCGGGCGAGTGCTGGGGGCAGGCGGCTCCCCGCGAGGATGGGCGGAGTTTGGGCTCCCGGGTGAGTCCGGGCTCCCGGGAGGCTAGGGGCGTGCCGCGGCGAAGCCTGCCCGGCTGCCCGCCAGTTTCAGAGCGTCCTCCTGGAGCCAGAGCCGTCTTCCTTGGAGGTCTTCACGGCGACTGAGCGCGCGCAGCCTCTGCCCCTCCGCTGCTCCCAGAGGCGCCGAGGGTGAGGGGGCGCTTGGTCCTCGGGGCTGCTGGGGAGCGATTGGCCCGTGAGCGCCCCTTCGCTCTTCCGCCAGCTATCCGGCAAGGCGAAGTTGCTGACACACAGGAAACCCTGCTGACTGCTCACAGCCTTTGACTACAAACTCTAGAGCCCACGGGTCCAAAACAGAAGTCTCTAGGGCCAGGTGTCTGCAGGTTCCAAGCAGCCAGCAGTCCCCAGCTGGGAACGCCCTGCTGTTGCAGTGCTCCTAGCCTCGCGGAGACCAGATTCCAAGCACTTGCTGGAACCTGCTACTTCCAGGGAACAAGAGCGTTCGAAGGAGGGAGGTTTGGGGGGGGAGAGTGACTTTCTGCCCTTCTAGTCTGCTTTTTACTTTTTATTTCCATATTTTTGCTTAACCAAATTATAGTCAGCTGAGGCTATTGGTAACTTATTCTCTAAACGGGTATTGTAAGCATGCCAGTATTTCACATTGCTTAAGACCTACCGCTTCTGGGCAACATACCGTCCCCATATCTGGCTGCCCAATACATTTCAAGGTCAGAGGCTGCACGATATAGTTTTAGAAATAAGTATTAAGTACAGCTTTACAGAGATCAATGTAAAGGCCAATTACAACTCCAAAAGGAGTAAGGTATGATTTGGGGGTTTTATTTCCAATCCTGTTTCTTTAGGTTAAAGTGATTCATCACAGTTAGCTATATGAAGTACCTTAGCATTGTAGGTTGGGAATTTCTTAACATCACCCTTATTGAAAAACTCATTTTCATGGCTTGAATATATCAAAATCTTAAGTAGAGCACTTCAAAACTATATTTAATTGGAAAATAAATGAATTATTAACTTTTCAGGTACATGTTTAAGTGGACTCACAGTAGTGGAACCTAGCACTGCTTGACAGTTTATTAACAACATATTTTATGTGAAATGTTTAAGGCTTAGAGGAAAAAAATCTAAAAAGTAAAGATCTGTAAAATATGTATCATAAAGATTTTTTTCTGGTCCTAAATGTTACATGATAGTGTTCTCTTAAAAAATATCCAAAGGAAAACCACTAGCTCCTGGCTTTGCTACCACAAGGAAAATTCTCCAGAATACTCAGAGGGTTCTTTAGAGAAAAACATACAGGAAGGACCCTACTCAAATACATTACATCATGAGCACACTGGTATTTTGAGTTGTGGTCATTTGCGCAGCATGAAAATAAAAGATAAAACTAGAGTAAATAACTTAAAAGGACATGAATGTTGTTTTGAAAACAGTCTTAATTGAAAGGAATGTTTCCTCATCTATAAAATGAGGGAGGTAATTTTAATATCTTTTGGTTTTTTACTTCAGTCTCCAAAGTATAGGATTCTATAATTCTGAGGCTTAACATGACACATTTTCATCTGATTTGATTAGGACAGTACTAACTGTGATGATATTCTACTAAGAGAGGAGCAAAGGAAACCTCTAAGAATTTCATCGGTACTGAATAGGTCCTAAGGTAGTCCTTTGAATTTTTCATTTGTAACACAAGCAGTATTTAAGTAACCTTACTTAAAGTGTGTTCCAAATGTGTTAACTCAATGTGTTTTAAAAGGTAGTTAGTCCAAATACCATTAAGTACTCTCAGAAAACTGGACCCTTGACTAAGAATTTGGAGGAGAGAGGTCCTAAGTGAACTATGTTACATAAATATTGTAAATACTGCTTTTACATTCGGCATAATGAACTACACATTTACAATATGTTTAATGTGTTTTTTTTTTTTAAAGATCTTGTTTTTTTATTTGACAGAGATCACAGAAGGCAGAGAGAAGAAGGGAAGCAAGTTCCCTGCTGAGCAGAGAGCCCAATGCGGGGCTTCATCCCAGGATCATGACCTGAGCTAAAGGCAGAGGCTTCAACCCATTGAGCCACCCAGGCACCCCTGTTTAAGTTATGTTTTAAATCAAAACTTGTGTCTTGTAGGAATAATTTATATGTATTCAAATTATTGTTTTCTGACTTTCTATTTGTAATGCACCAAACTAGGTTTAATGAAGGAAAAAACAAAATACTGTCTGAAATCCAAAAACATATTCATATTTTTTTCTTTAGTACCAATTATAAATACCTTAAAGGTATGAAAAGAATATGCAGAATATACTCCATATCTTTAAGTGATTTGCCTCAAAACTGCATATAAATTTGCTTTGTATTTGATTAATATAAGTGTCTGACTTCAAGGGATTTATAATTTAGTTGGAAATGCAAAGAAAGTACAATAACATAATAATAAGTCTTTCTTATATATAGTCAGCACTATGCACACAGAACAAGAATTATTTTGAATTTTAATCCTTAAAACATTTTTCTCTAACTGATAATTGTATCCCTGTTTTTTAAGTGGTGAAACAAAGGCAGGGAGGTTAAGCAACTCAACCACCGTCACACAGTAGAAACTGAAGTTTCAAGTTCAGCCATCTTTCCCCACAGCCCCATATATTTTACCACTTTTCTGTGATTATATACACACAAATACAGTACAGTGATAGGAAAACTAACTCTTTGTGGCCATTGCAGATCGAACGTAGGGTAAGTCCCAGAAGCCTTCTACTAAGAGAAAATTTGGAGCCAGATCTTGAAGGTACTAATAATAGAGTATTTCAGAAGCTTCCCAAGTATGCTAACTTCTCTACTTAGGATTTTAAAAAATAGCCAACAATATATAGATGATCTGAGGACAGACACTCATGGAGAAGTCTGTTGGGCCACAGACTCAAATAAAAAGGCTGCGCTTCCTGTGTTTACAAGGTTCTCATAGCCATTGTTAGGGAATCTCTTCTCTTTCTTAAAGTCAGAGAAATCTACCAATCTTAGAGGATGGAAATATCATCAAAAAGATTCTAATCGAAGGCTGCAAGTATACGAAACTTATAAGCACAATATATAAAATCCCCCAACTTCAAAGTTGAGACCCAGAAACATGAGATTTGATTAAACAATACTACAAATGCTAACCCTAATTTGGAGGGAAGGACAATGTTAAGATTTTGGAGGTAAGAAACAAAGACCTTGATACAGGAGAGAGAGAGGAATTTCTTAGAGGATTCCCTTAAGTATAATAATTAAGATGAGATCATTTCTAAGATAACACCTTAGGAAAGACTCTACTATTCCCCAAGAAGGACAAAGAACTAGAAGGACAAAGTCTAAGGAATTCATAGCTAACATCCTCCAGTAAGGGAGAAGGAAAGAGGGCTATGGGGGAATGGGAGTGGGATAAGACCATACTGAGAAAAAGTGAAAGGATTTTTCCTGTGCTGGGGCCCAGCTGCTCCTATAAATTATGCACTTGTCATGGAGCTAATCAATAGGCTTCCTGAAATATATTTCATTAAAAAATGGATATAGGACATGAACAGAGGACAGCCCTGTTGCTCCAAGGTTGGAATGAGAAGAGGAGAGAACAAGAGACCAGGGAGACCAGAGAAAAGAAGTAGGAAAGAGGCAGAAGGGCGGGGGGAAATAGAGGAGGGGAAACACTAGGTGTGTTGGGAGGGGAGGAAGAGAAAGTAATTACAATTACCAATTACAATTACCCAATTACATTGAATTGGGTGGCGACCTTTGAAAAATCTCACATAACACTGCTTTTCAATTATTTGGTTTAAATCTGGGTAGGGGTGTGTTGGGGGCGGGGGGTCTCGCCTTGTGGTCAGAGTAATGTCCCTATTGAGTGTCTGCCCCTTGGTAGATGACATTGAGCCAGGTTTTCCATCTGTGCCCTACCACTTGCAAGAACCTATAAAATCACAGTCTACCTAAGTCTTGCATCTTTCAGAAATTCTTGCTTCCAGAAGTTAGGATTATTCTAGGTAACTGCCTTCCTAGATTTATTTCTTTAATATTTATTTCCCTTATCCCCTTCCATAGAAGCTCTAGCCCCTAGTCTCAGGTACTGTGAAATATTTTAAAAACACTTTTCGTTAAATCCAGAGTAAAGGCTCCAGTCCAGGTTTATAGCCTCAGTCTTTCTCTAGCAAATATTCCCTTTGCTTTTTTTTTCTCTGAGCAATTCGGTTTCACAAGGGCATGTCCATAAAGTTTGTGGGTGCACAAATATCTTTAGAGCCAGTTACTCATATGTTACATCATAATTATGGATCCATAAAGGGTTTCCATCGTGGCACAAAAGATAAGAATATGACCTTATTTGAGAGTTAATTGTCATTATTAAAACCACACTAAATTTTTGACTTCTGGTGCATCCATACTTTGAGTATATAAGCTAAATTCCAAATGGGTAAATGAAAATCATGTGCAGAAATTTAAAAATACCGTATTTTTTTTCTCATGTGAAATCACGTCTTTCATCAGCTCACTCTTGGAATATTGATCTGTTATGTCCTAGATGTTACACAGTTTTCCAAGATTAAAGTTAATAGCAGTGGTGTTAGTCACATTCCAGATTTTGGAATTTGGAATTCTGAAAAGTCTAAATTTTCACCAGTCACAGTCAAAAGTGTGAACTGACATTAAGTAGATGAGCACTGTGCCCATTTTTATAATCGTTCAGTATTGATTCTTGTAGAAAGGCTGACAGGCTGAGCTAAGCCCAGAGAATTTTCTTAAAACAAGCCAAACTCTGGACACTCTTCTGAAAAGATATCTAGGTGGCCAAGAAAGCATCCAATGAGTCTACACAGTAAGGTGCGACAGACCCATCCCCTGTCTATAAACAATGAAATAAAAACCAATAAAGAAGCAGGTATTTGTACCTGACAATGAGCAAGAATAGACTACAGAATGGTTCAGGTGGAGAAATAATCAGTCACTCCTTGATAAATTCTTACGTTTTCAATGACAGGGTTTAGCAGAACCTCAGAATCTTACATTAGTTCCAATTTTCATCTTTCTGCTTTAGTTCTAGTGATACCACACTTAATATTCATCAAGGAGATTACATCATGGTCATAATAACCTGATTTAAAAAATACTATCTCACCTCACTGGCGACATTTACTGTGAGTCTGAGCACAATTTCTCAAACTTGAATGTGCATACAGATCACTTGGGAGATCTTACTAATATACAATTTTAGGTATGGGGTAGAGCCCAGGACTGCATTTCTAACCAGTTCCCTTTGAGGTCTGAGCTCTTCAGCCAACCACTGTAGTACATATGAGTAGCAGACTATTAATGAACCTGCCTGACGTTTCTTTGCTATGTTGATTTCCCACTGTAGCTGCTTCCATCTAGTGACTAAAACACCTTAAGGGGTTAGCAATCTTGAACTATGGCATACATGTACCAGGCACTGTTTGGAATGCTTTTTATGTATTAGCTCATAGCACATGATTTTGGAGAATAAGAACTAGGTTCAAAGGTCAGTTAAGGCTACTTAACAGCTGAGCAACCAGACATATGCCCAAACCTGTCTTAAGCCAAATTTCTTACCAAATAACTCCTCTATCAG
Source organism: Mustela erminea (assembly GCF_009829155.1). NCBI lineage: Eukaryota > Metazoa > Chordata > Mammalia > Carnivora > Mustelidae > Mustela > Mustela erminea. The sequence continues at coordinate 142,150,829 of NC_045614.1, forward strand.
ATATCTAGGAGAATATGATCATGTACATAGAGTGCTGAAGATATTACCTAGTATCTAGTGAATGCACAATAAACGGTCACTATTATTATGGCTATTATATTTAGTTATAATACCCTTATTAATTTTGCCTTAATGGATATATTTTAGTAAGAGAGCATTTGAATTTAAGAAACCAAATCCACTAAAACCTGCTTTAGCAAATAAAGTGACTCTCTGGCAAGGGTACAGGAGTATGAGTGTCATGTGGAAGTGGGCGTAGGAATTTAAAAATCAGGGATTTTGCCTATTCTCTACTTATTTAAAGCTGTGGGGGTCTTTGTTCTTTGCCTTTCTCTATTCGACAACATGCTTTTCTTACCCTTCCCTCCTTTTCTACTCCCCTTTCTCCTTCTCCCTCTTTTCCCTTTCTCTAAGTTTCATTTTCTACATAGACATAATTCAGCATGTCCACTCAAAGCCTAGATTATTTCCAATGGTAAATTCCTGGGGAAAGAATCTGGATTATCATGGTCCAGTTCACTTTGGCCTGTGGAAGGGATAAGCCAAGTGAGCACAGCCTCCTTCTAGGGCTAAGTGACAGACTCCAAGAAAAGAGAAGGATGGGCTACTTCTCTTAAAGAGGGAATAGGGGACAGAGAGGATATGATTGACTAATGAAATTATCTCTGGTATAGAAGGCAATAGGACCATACTTGTAGGTAGGAAGAGGAGAAAAGAAGAAGGGTTTCAGGAAATGCAATTGCAACAGGCAAACTCCAGAGTCTCAAGGCTGGAGAACTGTGCCTATGGCCATGTGGAGACTAATGGAGAAATCCATGTTCCAAGACTGGTGAAATATGGTCCTGGGTGCCTCCTGTTTTGACAGAGATGGAGAGCTAACTACAAATGAGAGCAACCAAGTGGAGGATCTACAGAGCAAATGGAGAAATGGAGTAGAATGAAGTGAGGCAATATAAGGCAAAAAAACATGGCTGTCCTATTTTTGTGTTTGTTAAACATGTGAAGAGAAAAAACACGAGAGAAAGGAAGAGACTCTTTGAGTTCCTGCTAGGAAAATGGAAGTCTTCTTTCAATCAAAGATAAATTATGAGGTTCTGCTTCCATCATGGAAACCAGTCCCAAGGCATGGCAATTACTACTGGGACCCTAATTATTAATTCAGTTAGGAGGAGCCCAAGGGACATATTTGCAGGAATTCGAGTCCCCAGAAATAAAAAGTTTGACATGAGCAACAGAGAAATTGAATTTGGGTTAGAGAATGAGTGCCTTGGGAGAAAGTGAGAAGCAAGGCTGGAAAAACTTTCTGGTGATTGTATCAACCAGTCATGGCTAAAAGCTCTGTTCATTCTCCATAGGCATGAAATTTTGGCTGTGGGATAGGTCATGATTTACTTTTTAGCAAGGTACAATGAAAGATTAGCATTTCCAGTGAAAGTGGCAGACTAGGAAGCGTTTGGACTGGGAAATGTATGTATGAAAGACTTGTGACAAGGGGAAGCTTAACGACCAACCAAGTACTTTTCATTGAGAGACAAGCAAAGATTATTACTAACATGGGGACACTCAGGGATGTGCCAAATACAGGCTTTAGACAGTCATGAAATTAATGTTCATTAACTAAGGAAAAGTGGTTAGGGATGTAGAAATTAATGCTCTTAATTATTCAAAAAATGAACAGAAGGAAAACTATATAATCATGCTGGGAAAGGAAATCATCTTTATAACATTTACACAAGAGCATACTTTATATTATAATGTTATATGCTATTTTGTACTCAACAAAAGGAGAAATGAAAGAACTAAGCTGGGAACGTCTGCTCTGAATAAATTTATGAACAAAATAGAGAGCTCTAAGAGAAGGAAAGGGTATAGGATAGGCATAGGTACATGGAGGAATTGACACAGTTGTCACTCTGGCCATAGAAAGGCAAAATGAAACAGTAGGTGTGATAAATAAGAGAGGTCTATAAATCAGCTGGTGTATAAGGAGAATAGACAAGCTCTCCTTACTTCACAAAATACCATTTTAGTTAGAAGTTCTTAGAAGTAACATGGGGTGCCTGGATGGCTTGATCTGTTAAGCATCCAACTCCTGATTTCGGCTCAGGTCATGATATCAGGGTCACGGGATCAAGCCCTGTTTTGGGCTTCATGCTGGGGCATGGAGCCTGCTTAAGATTCTCTGTTTCCCCCCTCTCTCTATCCCTCTATGCTCTTGCTCTCTCTAAAATAAATAAATCTTAAAAAAAAAGTTCTTAGAGATAAAATATGAGGAAAGGAAGTGAACCCATTTACTTATTTATTTACATGGAGGGAAAAATGGAAGAAAATGAATATAATATCCCTAAAGATGGAAATGTACAGTATTACATGTGTTAATATTATAAAACATTATAAAAGAAAATTAGATTATGAGGAATATGGCATTTGGTGATATAAGGAGGTACCAATAAATGAGCTGAAAATCTTTGAGCAATGAGGAAGAGAAGATAGGAGAAGGAAGAGATGGAAGCAGAGGAGAAAGGAGTTAATGGCAGAAGTTTACCAAAGAAATTTTAAGGATTGATAAACTTCCTACAAGTTTGGATAAATTAGAACCTAAAGTTACAATATGTAATGAAAATAACTCATAGCCTTAGAAGATGGATTATGGGGCACTTGGAAATGAAGAACATGTATGTATGTGTGTGCATATGTATTATAAAAAGAAGCAATTTTATGAATTCTTTATATTTTTTGAATACTAGTCCTTTATCAGATATGTCCGTAATCCTGTTAAAAAAATGAGAAGACACGAATAAACATTTTTCCAAAGAAGACATACAGATGGCTAACAGACACACGAAAAAAATGCTCAACATCACGCATCATCAGGGAAATACAAGTCAAAACTACAAGGAGATACCACCTCACACCTGTCAGAATAACTGAAGTTAACACAGGAAACAAAGTTAACCCAGGAAACAACAGATGTTGGTGAAGGAGAATGAGCAACCCTCTTTCACTGATGGTGGGAATGCAAACTGGTGCAGCCCTTCCAGAAAACAGTATGGAGTTTTCTCAAAAAGTTAAAATAGAACTACCCTGTGGTCCAGCAATTACACTACTAGGTATTTACCCAAAGGATAGAAAAATACTGATTTGAAGGGATCCACACAGATCCATGCACCCCAGTGTTTATAGCAGCATTGGTATATATACACAATGGAATACTATGCAGCCATCAAAAGAAATGAAATCTTGCCATTTGCGACAACATGGATGGAACTAGAGTGTATCATGCTTAACGAAATAAGTCAAGCAGAGAAAGACAACTATCATATGATCTCCCTGATATGAGGAAGTGGTGATGCAACATGGGGGCTTAAGTGGGTAGGAGAAGAATCAATGAAACAAGATGGGATTGGGAGGGAGACAAACCATAAGTGACTCTTAATCTCACAAAACAAACTGAGGGTTGCTGGGGGGAGAGGGGTTGGGAGAAGGGGGGTGGGGTTATGGACATTGGGGAGGGTATGTGCTTTGGTGAGTGCTGTGAAGTGTGTAAACCTGGCGATTCACAGACCTGTACCCCTGGGGATAAAAATATATGTTTATAAAAAATAAAAAAAATTAAAAAAACTCTAAAAAACAAAAAATAAATAAAATAAAATAAAATACAATTAAAAAAAAAGAAATGGCATATAATAGAATACTACTCAGCCATCAAAAATAATGAAATATTGCTATTTGCAGTGATGTGAGTGGAGCTAGAGTGTATTATGCTAAGTGAAATAAGTCAGAGAAAGAGAAATGCCATATGATTTTACTCATATGTGGACTATAAGAAACAAAACAAATGAACACAGGGGGGAAAAAAAAGCAAACCAAGAAACATACTCTTAACTATAGAGAGCTGATGGTTAGTGGAGGGGAGGTGGATGGTGGGATGGGTTAAATGGGTGATGGGTATTAAGGAGGGCACTTACAATAAGCATTGGGTATTGTATGTAAGTGTGGAATTAGTAAACTGCACACTTACAACTAGTATATTTTAACTAGCTGGAATTTAGATAAAAACGGGGTAGGGGAGAAGCAGGACTGAATAAGGAAGTTGGAGAAGGATTATTGATTACCATGGAAATAATCTAAAATGTGATTAGGAAAGATGTGGCTTCCTGCCCTAGTGACAGCACTAAAGAATGAGAGAATTTAATTATTATCAGACTTTGACATTCCAGAATTACTTGATATGATGGCATTCTGAGAGAGAGAACTTTTCCTGGTTCAATAGCTTCATCTGAATTTCTTCTGTAGACTGCCTGAACTTTGTCTCATATTGTTGGCTTCTGGGACTATTAGAAAGACAATGATGAAATAAAGAAATTCAAATCATTTATAAAATATATTTCATTTCTAGTAAAAATGACTGAACTAGGGGCACCTGGGTGGCTCAGTGGGTTAAAGCTTCTACCTTCGGCTCAGGTCATGATCTCAGGGTCCTGGGATTGAGCCCCATATTGGGCTCTTTGCTCAGTGGGGAGTCTGCTTCCTCCTCTCTCTGCCTACTTGTGATCTCTGTTTGTCAAATGAATGAATGAAATCTTAAAAAAAAAAAAAGACTCAACTAATTTCCCAAGAACAGCAGCATTGTGGGAAGAAAGTAGATACTATAGGTAAGTCACACAACACAAACACATCCACACCAAAGAAGCAAAATTTCATAGTCTGTGGCAACAAGTGTTAACATCTTCTTATACAGATATTTTCCTTCTTCATTTGTTTGAATATATATTAATATGAACTTTTTTAAAGGTTTATTTTTTTAATTTAGAGAGTGAGCAGGGAGGAGGGGCAGAGAGGGAATCTCAAGCAGACTCCATGCTGAATGCTCAGAGTGGGGCTCCATCTCATAACCCTGAGCTCATGACTGGAGTCAAAAATCAAGAGTTGGATGCTTAACTGACTGAGCCACTGAGGCACTCCTATATGTACATTTAAAATTGGGACTCTATATGGTTGTATCCCGCCTTCCTGCCAATATACATGCATGTATCTTACCATTTTCTTGATGGTAGCAGGATACTACTAGTATCATTGAAAGAGCAAAGGAAAGAAAACTAGGGCCACTGACATGACTAAACAGGAAAGACCAACACAATAGCATGTAAAATATAGAGATGCACTCTAAGGGGACCAATGGAGCCTAAGGGGACAAACGGAGCCCAATTTCTGTAAGAGGTATCAAGGTGCATCAATTAAATTTAGATAAAGACTTTGAATCAGGTAAGCCATAATTTTCTTTCCAAGAACAGAAGAGATAAAACTCTTATCTTTTAGGTTACTGAAAAAAACCACTTCCCAACATTCCCTGCTTAGAAGTTTTCACACAGAAATACACCAGGATGGCAGATGGTATGGATATATAGTATTTAGTGTAGTTTTGAATGAAATGTTTAAAAAAAAAAAACAGAATTTAAGGTACACTGGTGAAATAAATATTTATTCTTAATTTATAAAAAAGACAAAGATGAAATGTTAAAGACAAACACACAAGGAAGAATTTTAAAAGGACATTAATAACATACAAGAAGTTGTAATAAGAACCATTAAACCAAAAAAAGTAAAAAAAAAAAATTTTTGTATGAAAGATATAAGGAAGATCCAAGATAAATGAGAAATTAGAAACTGGAAAGTGAACATAATGAGAATTTATAAATAGTTGTCTTTAAAAATAGAGTGAGCTAAGCCAAGGGACTCCCGGTGTAGTGGTTATTCAAAGCCATCACCACGATAATTATAAAAATAACAGATATTTAGTGAGAACTTTTGTGACAAGTCCACAGATATTTTACATTTTTGCTAATTTGATCTTTGGAAATAATAGAAAGGTAGTTTTCTGTCAAATGGTCAGGCCTTTATAGAAATGGAAAAGAGATAAAAGAGTAGAAAAGAGGGGTGCCTGGGTGGCTCAGCGGGTTAAGCGTCTGCCTTCGGCTCAGGTCATGATCTCAGGGTCCTGGGATCAAGTCCCACATTGGGCTCTCTGCTCAGCGGGGAGCCTGCTTCCCTCTCTTTCTCTCTGCCTGCCTCTCTAACTATTTGTGATCTCTGTCAAATAAATAAATAAAATCTTTAAAAAAAAAAAGAGTAGAAAAGATAAGGGAGATAAAGTCATTGAGACAAAGGCAAAGACCCTAAACTTGAGAAGGCATACAGGGCAAGTTCAGTACAAGAAAAGGCAAGTTAAATACAAGAAAATGTCAAAGTACATCAATACCCACAAAATAGAAGCTGCTGAGGTTGATGATGAGGGTAGAAAAAAAAATTTTTTTAAATCATTGAAAAGCTACAGGAAATAAAACTAGAGCAAAGCAGAGTTACCATGCAGAACTTTTTTGTAAAAATTCCCCAAACCCCTAATTAAAATCAATATAGGAAAACATGGCAGTTCTCCAAAAGAAGCATGTAAGGATCAAGTCCCTCCTAATAAGGGAATGCATTCTAGGAAAGGATTTGAGAACCAGATGGTTGAGATTACTAACTGGAGAAGTCACAGCCATGGAGCTGGGAAAAGAATAGAAAATGGAGGTTTAAATAAAAATTCATCGGGTATTACTAGAAGGAAAAGAAAGAATCCGAAAGTCCTAATTATGGGGATAGAGTCCTTCTGGTAGAGCAGAAATGCAGAAGCTATAAATGAGTGAAGGAGACAGGAAGGCGTGCCAAGTGGGAAAAGCCACATTATAGAAAAGATGGGTAAACCACATCATAGAAAAGAGGAGAAAGAAAGTTGAAGGGAAAAGAAAATGTAAGAAATTGATTTTCAAAGCCATGCAAATTGTTAGTCCAGGAAGAGTAAAAAATGCATATGTAAGTAGTACTTGTAAATGTAGTCTATCATAGTGAATATGTAAAGATAAAATATTACACATAGAAAATAAGCATCAAAACACAGACAGCTTCATATGCTAGGTTCTGGAATATGAGTAATTGGGATCCATTAGACTCAAGATACTGAAGATATGAGGGCAATTCCAATAGCTTCCCCATCATGATATCCAATTAAGAAGGATAAAGGAGACTCGCAGATTGGTTCACTCTGGTTTATTCCCCGTGGGGCATAAAAACACCTAAAACTGAATGACTACTTTCTCTTCCAGTCAGCATAAGCAATGCAGCACTCTCAGTGTGATGTTTGTTCTTTCTCAGTAATAGCATCTCCGTATTGTGTATTTCTGTGCTTCATGGCCATTAAAAACATTTAAGTTTCATAGTTAATGTAAACCCTGTGAAAATGAAGTTTCCTTTTTATCCTCAATGCAGAGAGTGTGACAATAATGAGCTAATAATTTTCCATTATCCCAGTAACCCTTAAATTTTGCTTCTTTAAACTCAGCAATTTGAACTTCCAATATAACTCTTAGGTTTTTTTTCCTGTGAAGTGTTTAGGAACAAGTAGCAAAGTATGTTTGATGTAAATTTAGATGACTTTGCAGGAATGATAAAAATGACTATTAGTTAGAACTCAAAACCCTTGGTACACAAGTATCACCCACCTCATAAGAAGTCAAATGAATCCTGGATTCTGGCCTCAGCTCTCCCACTGTCTTCTAAAGGCTCTTAGCCTCCCTGTGTACAGTTTCTTTGTCTGCTAATTGAGAGTATTAATTTCTATGTCTACCCATCTTTTGGGATATTGAGAATTAGATAATAGACTTTTGCTTTGAGCTACTTTGAAAAAAAACAGTGCTTGTAAATGTAAAGAAGTTTGTTTTAAAATCTTGCTCTTTGATGTAAAACCATTTATGTATTTCAGATTCTATACTCAGATGCTATATAAAGAGTACATTATTGACTATCATAAAAGTGTTTCCTAAATATTTGTTTTTATATTTACTACATTAATACATAATAACAGGGATTCTGGACTATACTATTACAAGTTAATTTTTTTGAAACAACAAGGAAGTAGATAATATGAATCTGTATGCATCAAATGTATTTTTCAATCTTTTTCCCCAAATTGGACTTTTATCATTTTTTGTGTTCAAAGGACTTAGATTTATTCCCCATTTCATTAGGTTGAGATTTTTAAAGACTCCATAACAGCTCAAGTCTTCCCTTCTAATCCCTACCCCCCAGTCAAGACAATACTAATCTATTTCCTGTGCATTCTGTGATAATTCTGGCCTCTCAAGCTTCCTTCTTGATATTAACTCTTCCTTTCACTGTCCTCTTTGCCTCTTCAGCTTTCTTATTCTTTACATCCTTTAAAGAACTAATGCAGTAAAAGACTACAGACTCCTGAATATAGGTTTGAACTGTGTGTCACTTTATTTTTTTGGTCCAGTACAGTTCTGTAAATTATTTTCTCTCATGATTTTCTTAATTTCCTTTCTCTAGGTTATTTACTGTAAGAATAAACTATATATTACATATTTAAAATACATGCCAATCAACCATTATTGGAAAACCTTCCAGTCAAAACTAGGCTATAAGTAGTTAAGTTTTTGGAGAGTCAAAGCTGATACACAGATTTTCAGCTGTGCAAGAGGTTGGCACCCAGAACCCAGTATTGGTCAAGGTTCAACTGGGTGTACCTCTCTCTCTCTCTCTAACACACACACACACACACACACACACACACACACACAGTGTATGTATATATTACATGTATATGTGATATTTTATATTAAAGCCAATAAAATGCTTATTTCTATACATTAAACTTTACTATAAATATTTTTATTTTCATGAATGTGTTTTCTTAAGTATTCAGACTTTCTTCCCACCATTTTATTATTTTGTCTCACGTAATACCATTGCTTTATAATCTATGCCCTGGAAGAAACTTTGGCATGAGGAAGAGGAGGAGAAAAGTTAGATTTAACTTCCAACAGCTAAATGAAAACTCTTCCAAATTCTTTTTTTCCCAGCATCCTGAGAAGAGTGAAAATCTGTTTCTGGGTGAGAAATTATTGTTTTTACATGGATCCTTCTATTTCCGTCATAGTTCCTGGTATTTGCAAGCTCAATTCTTTTGTTAAAGCCAATATTAAAAAAAAGAATGTTTGTGATGAAAGCAAAGTAAAAATGAGATGTTTATTTTAGGTAACTTCTTATTTTATAAGAAAATTAATGTATTCAAAATATATTTATTGAATACAAGTAATGTATAAGAAATTAGCTTATATGCTTTAAAACTCATTACTTTATACTAATATATTTTTATACAATGCTAATATACATTTTTAAATTGAAAAGTTAAATTTAAATAACTGCAGAATGATAGTAGAGAATTAAGAGTAACAGTATGCTGGAAAATGGCAGAGTAGGAGGATTCTAAGCTCATCCCCTCCCCTGGATACACCTAGATTACACTCACATCAGTGTATACAACCAAAAAACAAACAGAAGAATGATGGTACAAACTCCCCAACTAAAGGCAGAGAAGAGGCCACATCTAAGATGGAAGGAAGGGCAGAGATGCAGTGGGCAACTAAACAGACCACAGACCATCTGTGGGTGAAAGGGAGCTATGGGCAAAGAGAAGGGAGAGATAAAGATGATTACACTGGGAAGCCTGCTCTGGGAAGACGAATCCCCATAGAATTTGGCTTTGAAAACCAGAAGGGCTAATTTCATGAGTTCTTACAACCAGTGGGACTTAAAGCATGGAACTTTAAAAATCAGTGGGCTCACCTCTGGGAAATCTGTGAGGGCAGTAGGAAGCTGAGTCTCAGCCTTTAAAGAGACAGCACAACAAATAGTCCATAAAGAATGCAGTTAGGAAAACTGCCTGGGATATAAAAGGAAAGTTATTTACTAATCACTGGGCATGTCCCAGAGGAAAGATTTCACTGGGATACTCCTCTAGAAACAAAGGAGTGGGTGTGATTTCCCTCCCCTATACCGAGCATAAACACAGCCACCATGGTATTCAATACAATATTGGCTTTTACTACCTAACTTACTTATACTGAGCCTTAACCCTCAGTCCCAGCACTGTATGTCCTCACACCAGAAGACCAGCTCAAACCTTTCCAACACTGCCTCTCCTGACTGCAGTTGTGGTGGCAGCCGTGGCTGGTCACCTACAGTGGGGGGGATGTGCACAACTTGTTAAAACTAGCATCCCACCTGTGCAGGCATGGTGAATCAGGCCCCAGTCACCTGGTCTCAGCAACAGCAGAAAGTCCCCTGTAGAAGACAACTGGCATACAAAATCTGTGGGCACTGTACACCCCATTTGTACCATTTTGTGGTTTGGTTCTGGCTGGCCCTGATCATGGTGGTGGAGACATGTCCCCTCTGGCAAGAGACCAGAGCCACCTCATTAAAAGTGTGTGCCTGCCCGCTACTTTTAAATGCAGGAGACATAGTGGACTCTTAACACACAAAAAAATAGACACAGAGAGGTAGACAAAATTAGGAGACAGAGGAATGAAAGAATAGGACAAAGCCACAGCAAGAGACCTAAGTGAAAGAGATAGCAGTTATAGGCCTGATAATTTAAGGTAATGATCATGTAGATACTCAATGGCCTTGAGAAAAGAGCAGAGGACATCAGTAAGACCTTAACAAAGAGACAGAAAACAAAGACCCAATCAGAGATGAAGAACATGATAAATGAAATTAAAAATATACTAGGTGAAATAAACAGCAGGCTAGAGAAGGAATGAATTAGTGACCGTGAAGACAGAGTAAGGGAAAGTAATCAAGGTGAGGAGGTAAGCAGGAAAATATGCAAAATGAGAAGAGACTTAGGGAACTCTGATTTCATCAAGCATAATGACATTAGCATTATAGGGATCCCACAAGAAGTGAGAAAAGAGGGTAAAAAATTAATTTGAAGAAATAAAAACAGGGCAAAAGGTAGTGATAAGAGAATTTTAAAAGCAGAAAGAGAAAAGAAGATAGTTACATACAAGGGAGATCCCATAAGGGTATCAGATTTTTTAACAAAAAACTTTGCTGGCTACAAGGGAGTAGCAGGATACATTCAAAGTGCTGAAAGAAAAAAAAATCCATATCCAAAAATACTCTATCCATGAAGGCTATCATTCAGAATATTAAGATAAATAGAATTTCCCAAACAAAAGCTAATGGAGTTCACGACCACTAAATGAGTCCTACAAGAGGTATTAAAGGGGACTCTGAGTGAAAAGGAAAGATCATAAGTAAGAGTAAGGAAAGTAGGAAGGAAAAAGAAAACATTAAAAGTAAATATATTTGTACAAATCAGTCAAGGGACTCACAAAATAAAGGGATATACAGTATTGCAAACATATATCTAAAATATGGGGAGAAGAGGATGAAAGATTGGGTTTGATATTAAGTACCATCAACTTAATACAGACTGCCATATAAAGAAATATTATATACACATCTAATTGCAACAACAAATCAAAAACCAGTAATACATAGGCAAAAAGTAAAAAACAAAGAAATCCTAGTATATCATTAAAGAAAGCCAACTATGGTGAGAAAAAGACAAGAAGGAACACAGAAATTCTACAAAAACAACCTCAAATAATGAAGAGACAACAAATACATACCTATCAATAATTTCTTTGAATGTAAGTGGACTAAATATTCCAATCAAAAGACACAGGGTGACTGAATGGATTAAAAAATGATGCATCTAAATGTTGCCTAAAAAAGACTCATTTCAGGACTAAAGACATGCAGATTAAAAGTGAGAGGGATAGAGAAACATTTATCACGCAAATGGATGTTGGAAGAAAACTGGACACCATTACTTACAGCAGACAAAATAGATCTTAAAACAGTGTAACAAAGGATGAAAAGGAACACCATATAATTATTAGGAAGACAATCCAACAAGACGACGTAATAATTATAAATATATATGTCCCCAACATGGGAGAATCCAAATACGTAAAACAGTTACTAACAAAAATAAAGGGAATAATAGTAATACAATTGTGGAGGACTTTAATACCCCACCTATATCAATGGACAGATAATTTTAATATAAAATCAGCAAGGACACAGTGGTTTTGAAGGACACTCTGGAATAAAGGAATTTGATAGATATATTGTCAACATTCCATCCTAAAACAGAATACACATCCTTTTCAAGTGCATATGGAACATTCCCCAGATTAGATGACATATTAGGTCACAAAACAAGTTTCAACAAATTCAGTAAGACTGAAGTCATACCATTTATCTTTCTGTCCACAAGGCAATGAAACTATAAATCAACCACAAGAAAAAATCTGGAACGAACACAAATACATGGAAGTTAAACAACATGCTACTAAACAATAAATAGATCAACCAAGAAAGCATAGAAGAAATAAAAAAATATTTAAAAGCAAATGAAAACACAATGGCCCCAAATCTGTGGGATGCAGCCTAAGTAGTTCTAAGAGGGAAGTTTATAGCAATACAGGCCTACTTCAAGAAGTAAGAAAAATCTCAAATAACTTAATCTTATACCTAAAGGAGGTAAATAAACAAATAAAACCCAGCACTAGCAGAAGGAAAGAAATAAGATTAGAGTAGAAATAAGTGATAGAGAAAACAACAATTAAAAAAACAAATAAACAAAAACACAATAGAAGAGATCAATGAAACCAGAAGCTGGTTCTTTGAAAAGAAACATAAAATTGACATACCATTATTCAGACTCAGGAAAAAAAATAATAAAAGACAAACAAAATCAGAAATGAAAGAGGAGAAATAACCAGCACCACTGAAATAGAAAGGATTTTAAGAGACTATTATTAAACATTATATGCCAATAAACTGGACAACCTGGAAGAAATGAATAAAATCCTAGAAATATACCTACCAAAACTGAAACAGGAAGAAATAGAAAATTTGAACAGACCAATTTCCAGCAATCAGTAGTCAAAACTCCCAAACAAAAGCCCAGGACCAGATGGCTTTGTAGGTAAATTCTACTGAAAATTCACAGAGGAGTTAATACCTATTTTTTTCAAACTGATGAAAAGAAAGCAAGCTTCCAAAAACATTCTGTGAGGCCAGCATTACCTGGATATTAAAACCAGAAAAAGACACTACAAAAAAAGAGACCTATAAGCCAATATTTTTGATGAATATAGATACAAAAATCTTTAGCAAAATACTAGCAAGCTGAATCCAACAATGCAATTAAAAAAAAAATCATGCACTATGATCAAATGAGATTTATTCCTGGGATGCAAGGGTGGTCCAACATTCACAAATCACAGTGCTATTTCATATAAATAAGAACAAAGTATAAAAACCCTCAATAAAGTAGGTTCAGAAGGAACACACCTCAACATAATACTCAATGAGGGAAAATGGAGAGCTTTTCCCTAAGGTCAGGAACAAGACAAGGATGTCCCACTCTCACCACTTTTATTCAGCATAGTACTAGAAGTCCTAGCCATAGCAATCAGACAAGACAAAGGAATAAAATGCCTCCAAATTGGTAAAGAAATAAAACTTTCACTATTTGCAAAAACATGATACAACATATAGAAAATCCTAAAGACTTCACCAAAGAACTACTAGAACTGATAAATGAATTCAGTGAGGTTGTAGGATCAAAAAAAAAAAAAAAAAAGAAAGAAAGAAAGAAAGAAAGAAAATCAATGTATAGAAATCCATTGCATTTCTATACACTAATAATGAAGCAGCAGAAAGAGAAATTAAGAAAGTCCTATTTACAATTGCACCAAAACGATAGAATATCTAGGAATAAACTTAACCAAAGTTAAGAGGTGAAAGACCTATACTCTGAAAACTATAAAACAATGCTAAGGAAATTGAAGATGACACAAACTAATGGAAAGATATCCCATGCATGTGGACTGGAACAAATATTGTCAAAATGTCCATATAACCAAAGCAATCCACAGATTCAATGCAATCCCTATCAAAATACCAATAACATCTCTAGAACAAATAATACTAAAATTTGTATGGAACCACTAAAAACACTGACTAGCCAAAGCAATGTTGAAAAAGAAAAATAAAGCTGGAGTTATCATTCTTCTATATTTCAAGTTATATTACAGAGCTTTAGTAATCAAAATAGTATGATACTGGCACAAAAACAGACCCACAGATCAATGGAACAGAGTAGAAAGTCCAGAAACAATTCCACAATTATATGGTCAATTAATCTTTGACAAGGGAGACAAAAATATGCAATGGGAAAAACGTCTCTTCAACAAAAGGTATTGAGAAAACTGAACAGCTACGTGCAAAAGAAAAAAAGAAAAGAAAAGAAAGAAAGAAAGAAAGAAACAGAAACTGGACCACTTTCCTATACCATACACAAAAATAAACTCAAAATAGATAAGGACTAAATGCGAAACCTGAAACCATAAAAATCTTAGAAGAGAGCACATGAAATAATTTCTCTGACATCATCCAAACATCTTTCTAGATAGGTCTCCTGAGGCAAGGGAAACAAAAGCTAGAATAAACTATTGAGACTACATCAAAATAAACAGCTTCTGCACAGCAAAGGAAACAGCCAACAAAACTAAAACACAATGTACTAAATGGGAGAAGATATTTGCAAATGACGTATACAATACAGGGTTAGTATTTAAAATATACAACTCAATATAAAAAAAAAAATCCAGTTAAAAATGGGAGAAGACACAAACAGACATTTGTCCAAAGAAGACATACAGATGGCTGATAGACACATGGAAAGATGTTCAGTATCATTTATCATCAGGTAAATGTAAATCAAAACCACAAAGAGATACCACTTCACAGCTGTCAGAATGGCTAAAACCAAAAAAAAAAACACAAGAAACAACAAGTATTGCTGAGGATGTGGAGGAAAAGGAGACCTCATGTACTGTTGGTGGGAATGCAAACTGGTACAGCTACTATGGAAAGTGGTATGGAGTTTCTCAAGAGATTAAAAAATAGAATTACCCTATGATCTAGTAATTCCACTACTGGGTATTTACCCAAAGAATACAAAAACCTGAATTCAAAGGGATATATGCAACCCTATGTTTATTGTAACGTTATTTACAACAAATTATGGAAGCAGCATAACTATCCACTGACAAATGAATGGGTAATGAAGAAGTGATACATATAGACAATAGAAAATTATTCAGCAAAAAAAAAAAAAAGAAATCTCGCTATTTGCAATAGCATGGATGAAGCTAGAGAGTATAATGTTAAGTGAAATAAGTCAGAGAAAGACAAATACCATATGATCTCACTCATATGGTATTTAAGGAAAAAAGAAATGAACAAAGGAAAAAGAAAGAGAAAAACCAAGAAACAGACTCTGAACTATAGAGAACAAACTGATGGTTACCAGAGGGGAGGTGTGCGGGGAATGGATGAAATCTGTGAAAGGAATTAGAACATTTATCTTGATGAGCATTGGGTAATATATGACCTTGTTGAATCATTATATTGTACACCTGAAATTAATGCAACACTGTTAACTACACTGGTGTTAAAATAAAAAACAATGAAAGAAGAGTAACAATGTATTCAGAAGACTGTTACAAAAAAATCTACAACTGTTCACTTTAAAATTATTTTTGAGGATATTCTTTAAATATTGTAGATACTGTTTTCGTTTCCAATACACTGATCAAATGATTCTAAAGGTTTAAAAAATATTAAACACAGAAAAGGTGAAAAGACTGAGACATGAAACATTAAAAGATGAGAGATTTATTTCTATTTATTTATTTATTTTTAAAGTTTTTGGCGGTGGTGTTGACTTAGCAGAGAAAAGAAAGCTGTATCGAAGTGAGGAACTTCTATGGGAAAGGAGTGAATTTATCACTTAAAAGGTCATGATTTGGAAATACCAGGTACCTAAAAAGAGGATAAGAACAGGGAATAGGTTGAAAACTGCACAGGATGGGGAAGGGAAACCAAGGCTGAGAATTCTAGGTGTCCTCCGTTACTCTGCAGAGGGAGGAACTTTCTTCTTCCAACCTTTCTCCCCTCCCTGCCATCCACCAGCTCTGAAACTTTGAGCCAGGGGACTACAGATTAAACAGAATGGTGACATCAGGTCAAAACCATGATGATTAGTTAAGAAAGGACATATCAAAGGAAGGAACTTCAATGTCTTCACGAGCACATCTGCAGGAAGCGTACGTACCCTCATCCCTTCTCTCACACCCCCATCCCACTCTCTAAGCATATGATTCACTGATTCCTGTCTTGAGTCCAAAAGGTTCTTCTTTCAACCCTATTCTTTTCCTAAGTAAAGATTTCTAAATGCAAATATTTTTCAATTTCAAATCTGAATATATAGTCAAGGGTCTCCAGCCACTTGCAGAATGCCTTCAGTTGGAAAGGAATGGATCAAAGCAGACATAAAAAAGGACAAAGATAGTGAAGAAATAAAAAATACTAAAGAAAACCCCCAAACTTCAGCATCTTCAGTAAGAGGAGATATTCTACCAAATATTCTACCAAAAAGAGATGTACTCCACAAAAAGAATAAAGTATACATAAAATAAAAATATCCAATGATAATATAACAAGTCTACATAAACAATTCCAATACGAGTTTTAGAAGATTAAAAGAAACATCCTCTGGATGGGCAGGGCAGGGGGAGACAATTATGAAATGGGAGAAAAAAGAGAAGAGAATATTTGGCTCCAAAATGAGCCAGAATAAAAGAGACTTACGGAGTCAGCTCCTGAAAAAAAAGAAAAATCAAGGCACATTCTTATAAAAACTTAGGGAAAAAATTAGAAAACAAAGTTAAAAGAGAAGTTCCTAAGAGCTTCCAGAGGTGCGGAAAAGAACACACGCGGAGAGGTTAAACTAGAACTTCACTGGTGTCAGTAGCAGCACTAATTGTTCAAAGAAGGAGAAACAACATCATAAAATTCTGAAGGAAAATGGTTTTTGATCTTAAATTCTATGCCCAGCTAAATTTTCATTCTAGGGTAGGGGAAAACACAGAATCCAGGAAGGAGGTGATCTAACACAGGAGAATGGTAAATAAAGTCTCAGTGTTACAGATGTGAACAGACCCAGTCTAATTTCAGGGTAGAGGAATGCCAGAGATAATGCATATGAAACATCAATAGCACCAACATGGTGTTTTCTGTTGAGTAAATGTTTTCTGTTGAGTAAATATTTGGAAAAAGTACTACTCTTTGGTATATACATTGGAAAAGTTAGGAGAAATCGTTTTCCATAAATACATAGAAATTTACCCAGAAAAAAATGTCTTATTAATTCCAGTGAGAAAATTTATACAAGATAGGATTGGAAACACAGGGAGTAATTGCATACACATAAAGATAGATTAGGAAATTACTTAAAAATATGGTATCATTAGTTTGTGAGAATAAGGGAAGGAAAATGGAATGGGGTGGTTTTAAGAAAGGTAAATGTTCAATACCTAAAAGAAGCCAATATATAAAGCAAACAGTTGAAAAATCAGCACTATAAACATTGCTGAATATTGGGATAAATACCTAAAGAAGGAGTAAAAGTGGTCTTTCCCCCACCCGTACTGGGGAGAAGGATAATCTTTACTATTCATCCTTTAGTACTGTGTTTGTTGAACCTGCTTGCAGGCATCCTTCCCTGGTTGTTTTGTTTTGTTTTGTTTTGTTTTTAAAGCAACGTTAATACACTGTGTAGAGCAAGTAATTTTATTTCTGATGATTCAATACTCAGTGATTCAGGGTCCATCATCATGGATGTCAACTTTGGTTATATAACTAGAGACTGTGTTAGAAACAGTAAAGAGTCCTTACCTAACCTAGAACTTCAAAGTGTACATCAACTAGTGGACTTTCAATTTTTTTAATGCAGTATTTGTTCTTTGCGTGGCAGGAAAAAGGCTGTATGATATGGAGGTAAATGGGGCCAAACGAGATCTTTATCTACTCTGTGACTGAATAAGCAGTAGCAAAATGAATTCCTAGTCAGGTATTTAATATCAGAAAAAAAAAGGGGTGATTAAAAAAGTATTTTATTCATAAGAAAAAAAATTACTTGGAGTTAACTCAATAATGTATCTCCTACTGTGGGTAGGAGAAACCCACAGAAGAATCTGATAAAAGGGTCCCTCACTAAACAGAGCTGAAATTCTACCAAGTGCATGAGTTCCCTCCCCTAGGATTGATCTTCCTGGCTCTCTCCCTCAGGGTTATTTGGCTGCCTCTAATATTTATGGCTTATAATCTCAAATACATAAGGTATGCTTATTGGTGTGGCCCCTAATTGTATTTACATAGTGAAGTACACTTTACCAGTCCTACAGTTGTACTGCCTTTTTTAATTAAGAAAACAAAACAAAAACAAAAAGCTCAAACTCAAACCTAAAACATGTATCAAAAGAAGTACTTTCACTTCCAAATGGCAGAAAATTGAGCCCAGATTGGCTTAAGAAAGCTAATTCACTCACTTAACTGAAAACTATGAAGCCTCACTCTCCCTCTCTCACTCACTCGCTCACTCTCATGCTCAGTGTTACAGATGTGGACAGACCCAGGAAGGCATCAGCTAATTTTACTCCATCTCCCAGTTCTGTTGTTTCTCTCGCTCGCTCTCTCTCTTTCTCTCCTCCCCCTTCTCTGCCCTGCTCCTTCACTCTCCTCTACTTTTCTCTTTGCTCTCACCACTGTCTTATCTTCCCCAGGGTTCAGTTTGCCTTGTACTTACTAAGGTTTCCCACTGTGAACAGTAAGTGGCTTCAGCTTTCCCGGGTCTCACTTCCTCTAAGATTCAGTCTAGCAGGAGGGAGCACGCTCAGGTCTCCTCCTAGCATTCCTGGTGAATACTGACTTTCCCTTCTGATGGGGTCATGTAAATCATTACTGAACTGTAGATAGGACAAGGCGACATAGCAATGAGCTTAGAACTAGGTCCGCTTAGAACTTCTTCCACTCCTGAACCCCATCTGTATTAGTTTCCTATGGCTCCTCTAAAAATTACCACACTTGGTGGATTAAAATAACCTCTTTCTTCTCTTACAGATCAAAGCCAGCTGCCTAACATGGTGCTTTAGTGCTCAGATTTCCTCCTCCTCCTGTAGTCAAATCTCTCCCCATCTCTTATAAGTATACTCGTGATTACATTTAGAGGCCCCCACCAAATAATACAGGATAATCTCCCCATTTTACAATCCTTAACTTAATCACATGCACATGATTGCTTTTGCCTATAAAATAGCATTCAGAGGTTCCAGGGATTGAGACCTGGGTATCTCTGAGGACAGTTATCCAACCTACCGCACACTGTCTAAGAATAGTGAGAAGAGGAGATGGGAACCCAACAAATACCAGTAAGATAAATATTCAGTACTGATGTGTTTTATAGGCTGTTGGTGTTTTGCTTTGTCTTTTAGAATTATATCGCTAAAGCAAGGGTCCTACTTGTGCTAATTATAATTTAACATCAATGGCCAAATCACCAAGCATATAGAAAATATAAGTGCATAACGGGAAGCTAGAGATCCAACTGGGACTTCAACTTTGCATGGCATAAAATTGTTCTAAAAATAGGCTCTTAAAATTATAATATTTCAGCTTTCTGTGCATTGAAGATAAAACTGCATTTTGTTTCACCTCTTAAGAAAATGATTCAAATAAGTTGTTTAGTTTCATACAGTAAAATAGGTCAGCTGACAAGAAATGTATTTTCTATTCCAAAACATACAGGAGAGACTGTCAGAAGGTAGAAGAGGGTCAGTCCTCCAGTCTGAGAAGGCACCTTGAGACCAAAAGATGATGGAAACCACTCCATCCCTTTTACAGTTTTATTCAGGGTAAATTATCAGTAGTGGTCATCAGGTGAACAAAAAGTCCTGGGCACTGGGCAGCCATTCTCTGTCACTATTCTCGACCCCGTCTGGACCTTAATCCCCACCTTCACTGAGCAAGGGGCAGGGTGGTGAGGAGGCTTCTGTGAACCAGTCATCACAGGGAAGATCCAAACAAGCCTTCCCGCAGGAAGGTCAGGCATACATGAACCTCAATGGGCCTAAAATACAGAGACCCTCACGAGGAAGGTCATTTCGTGGGCCAGAAGAAGATGGAGCGCCAAAGATGGAGTCAGTATTGTCAGCCCTCCTAGACTCTGCCTTGGACACTGTTCGGCCTTACAGTGTTCAGGCATCATTCTTCTGCATTGACCTTATACCAGGAAGTCTGCACCCTTATGCGGGAGCAGCAGTATAAACAGCAATCTGATAATAACTAATACAACCCCCGGCTTTTCACTATTACTCATTCTTGAGAAATAAGGCGGATGGATTGCTCTAGCTACTTCCTGCTGGAGAGGGTATAGATCAGGATTTGGGCAATAAAATGGCCTTGCATCCAATTTCAAATATTGCCCAGTATGAAGTTGAGCCCCAGTCCTCAGTCTAGCCAGTATTTTGGAATGTTCATGTATACGCTTAGGCAGCATTTTATTCCACATTTCATAATGAGGCAAATTAGGTCAGTTCCCTGAAAGAGCGGTCTCATTTCAGAAGGTGATCCTACAGGGGGACTTTCAAAGTCAGGCCTACAAAGTACAAGCACGCAGGTAGAAAAATAGCCAGATACGCAAGGAAATCACAAGTATACATTAGTGACATTCATGGACAATATAGCCACAACTAGAATCTAGCCCCCTATTAGGGTGTGTTACTGAAACCATTTTTTTTTTCCTCTCTAAAATCATCCTCATTTTTAATCAGAGGTAGCCAAATTAAGACTACATTGTTTTTTTATTTGTTTGTTTGTTTTTTGTTTGTTTGTTTGTTTTACAAATAATGTAGTTCAGTTTTAACAAACTTGACCTAATTACCTAAGAGTAACATAAATAGTGACTGGCCATTTACTTTTTTTTTTTTTTTTAATCTGCTTTGCTAGAACTTCTATAAGCAATTTCAGATTGAGTCTTTAACAGCCTTTCAAGCTAAAAGCCTAATCTATGGATGGGCAGGGCACATACCGAGTTTCCTGTAATCTACTGTCATTTGCCGGGGCCCATAAATTTCCTTATAGGCCAAACCAAACCAAATGGACTTTGAGCAGCATGATTACCACCGCCCCTCTTCTTATTCTTGAATGGTAGTGGTAGTCTTGTTATGCTCCCCAGCTAGCTTATATTGTATTACCCTTATAGCTACCCGAGAACCTGAAACTGTGTAGGTTCTGATTTGGCGTGACCCACAACAAGGAGTTTCACTATTTGGATACACAACCCGAATTAAGCTGTCATTGTAGTTAAATCTAGGTCCTGTACAACATCTATGCCCCCAATACATTCCGAAATGGGGAAAATATGCGCTAGAAAACAGTAGGGGGTAAGCCTACTGATCTATGGGTAGAGACTAGTTTGTCTGACCTCGATAATTTCTCCCCCATTACCATCAACAGCCTTTATTTCTCCCCAAAATTTCAAGGGTTTTTTATAGATCAGTGTGCCATCAGCGCCCCTGTCAATGAGACAGTGCATTCAGTGTGAGACCAATAAATGGTTACTTCAACATGGGGCCTCCAGTCACTCCCTATTGCACGCACTAGAGGGCAATATTGGCCTAACCCCTCGTCTCTATGGCTAAGGGGTATCCACCCCTGAAATTCTTCCATTAGCAGAGAGGGACTTGGTGACACACCTGGCTTTTGTGGCTTTTGTGAGCCTTCCTTCAAGAGAGTAAACTGTTTTCCCTTAGGTAAGGCCTTCCATAGGTTTGGCAATACCAAACTGAGTTGTCTCTCTTTTCTCTTGGGATCCCAAATAATAATTAGAATTTGCTATAGTTATTTGGGGAAGACCTTAATGGGCCACCCTTTTGCCATTTTATCACTGGCAAGATCCTTTTTTTTTTTTTTTTTCTGTTTTTCAAGCCATCTTTCTCCCTTACAATGGAGTCTTTTGGTTTCACTTAAGTCAACTATCATAGCAGTTACTATAGCAATGAGTCCATTGACCACAGAGGCAAGGATAGATACTAAAGTCCTGTACCAAGGCCCTGGGGCCAACTGTAAGATTCGGTCTTTCATGCTAGAGAAAAATAATTCTTCATCTTGATCTCTAAAGTCCTGCATGTAAACAGCAGGTTTCATTCTCAATTCACCTAGAATTTCTTGTAGTTTTTCCAGAGAATTTCCAGAGTTTTTTCAGGTATAGCGCAACAGAGGGGAGGGAACACCCGTTTCTTAGGCCAGGTTATACCCACAATTTTCACCCATGCCTGCCACATGGCAGGCTGAGCACTGATGAAGCCACTTCTCAAACTCATTTAGAAGACCATCTCCCCCAGCATCCCACCGTCATAACATTCACGCTGCCACCCCTTCTTGGCCCCTTTGCTTAAAGAGGCTGGTTAGCTGCACTAACTCAGTAGCTGAGTTAGTGCATTTTTTCACTAGTGGGAATTTCTTCTCTGTCATCCCAGGCTCCCAAGTGGCCCGAGTCTTGGTTTGAATCAAAGGGCACACCTGTAACTCATCCTCCTGCCTCCCACGCTTCAAGACCCCAACTTTCCCCAGACAGAACAGCCCTTACTTAAGTGCAGTAGGATCAGCTCAAGCATCCCTGCCATCCCACGTGCTGTCATTTCTAAGCATTCTATTTTGCCACACTCCCCTGGAGTCCTCACCAGAGGAACACGTGGCTCACACATCCTTTTCCAAAGCCAGTGCTTTTCTAGTCTGTTGCAATTCCGTCCTACATAACTCCCTTTCCAAAATGTCTTGTAACACACAGATCAACGGCCAACCCACCTCGGCAACAGATTGTTCACTTTCCCTTCTCCATTTCCTCTGCTCACCATTTTGGATAGGATATCCAACAACTCCTTAGGAACTTGGGGGTGGCACCTCTGTACTCATGCACTGGTCCAAAATGCTCAAAAGACCTAGACAAGTCTCCCCACGTGCCGGTGGCTGGCCAGCCTGGGACATCCCCCAGCACAGACAACGGGCTCCCCCCACGTCCTCCCCCAGTACCCTCCCTTATGCGCACTTGTCTCACTTATGGCCTCCCGCCTGGTTCGCCAATTGTTAGAAGGTGGAAGAAGTTCAATAAAGGATCCTCCAAGCTGAGAATACACTTTGAGACCAAAAACTAACGCAAGCCACCCCATACCCCTTATGGTTTTATTCGGAGCAACTTACCGACAGGAGCAATCACGCGGATAAATAGTCCTGATCCATCCGCCGACACTCTCCACCCAGACTCGACCTTAATCCCCACCTTTATAGAGTAAGGGGCAGGGTGATGAGGTCACAGGATAGTTATCTTTTTTTTTTTTTTTTTTAAGATTTTATTTATTTAGTGGTACCCTCTGTGCGCCAAAGGACCTCTACTCCTTAACCAAAGTGGGGCCTTCTGTGCACCCGTCATCTTAGGAAGATCAGAGCATGCCTTCCAGCATTTTGGTCAGAGCAGGTTAATGTATGACCTCCAAGGAGCCTGAAACATACAGCCCCTGTGAGGGAGGCCATTTCGGGGACCTGAACAAATTAGCCAAAGACGGAGTCGGTGTTGTCAGCACTCCTGCAGAGACTAAATTAGCATCAATAATGGCCTGATATTAAATAATAGATGTTTTGTAAAATACCTTACATTTCCCAACTCCTGTAATTTTAAGACCTCACAAACACAGAGAAGGACTTTTTAAACTGGTTGCTCGGCGAACCTTCCTTTTGTATGATTGGATTCATCGTTTTTCTCCTCATTCTCTGAGTGCAGTCGAATTATAACATTTTCTCCTACTTTCCAGGCTCCCAGAGAAGGATAGGACAGATTTGTTTGGCTTGTCTACCCTGAAGCTTCCGTGGTTTTTGGCTGATCTACTTGAACTGAGTAATTAAATAAATTATAAGGGAGGCAGAACTATGTTGTCGACAAGAGTCAGAAGGTTTGGGTTTATATCTTGATTTTGGCTGTATCAGCTATGAGAGCTTGACAAAAATTACTGTACCTCTCTGATCACCGGTCTCATCCTTAAAATGGGGGATAATAGTTGTTACCCAGGATTACTGTGTGGATTGAATGTGTAAAGCAGAGTACGCAGCACCAAGAACTACGGGCATGTTTATCACTGTGTTAATTACACTTGGACATTGTTTAATACGTAATTTTATTCAAGTATTTTGAAGGAACTGAGAGGTCAGTTAAGAATAATTCAGTGACTAGTAACTCTGTGTGCTGCCCTTAGTGAGCCTTCAATTCAGCTGTGCACAGTTTCTAGAGGAAACTACCCACCCGTTAAAAACTATTGAATATCACCTAAGAAAATACATGTAAATATGGTTGATGCAAATCTGGCTGCTCTTTTAAATAATTGAATATATTTTAAAGGATTTATTAAAAAAAAAACAGGATTTGTAAAAAAAAAAAAAGGATTTAGTAAAATAACAATTTTCTTTTTTTTAATTTTATTTTATTTTATTTATTTATTTATTTTTTTATTTCCAGCATAACAGTATTCATTATTTTTGCACCACACCCCGTGCTCCATGCAATCCGTGCCCTCTATAATACCCACCACCTGGTACCCCAACCTCCCACCCCCCGTCCCTTCAAAACCCTCAGATTGTTTTTCAGAGTCCATAGTCTCTCATGGTTCACCTCCCCTTCCAATTTCCCCCAACTCCCTTCTCCACTCTAAGTCCCCATGTCCTCCATGCTATTTGTTATGCTCCACAAATAAGTGAAACCATATGATAATTGACTCTCTCTGCTTGACTTATTTCACTCAGCATAATCTCTTCCAGTCCTGTCCATGTTGCTACAGAAGTTGGGTATTCATCCTTTCTGATGGAGGCATAATACTCTATCCCCAGGGGTACAGGTCTGTGAATCACCAGGTTTACACACTTCACAGCACTCACCAAAGCACATACCCTCCCCAATGTCCATAATCCCACCCCCTTCTCCCAAACCCCCTCCCCCCAGCAACCCTCAGTTTGTTTTGTGAGATTAAAAGTCACTTATGGTTTGTCTCCCTCCCAATCCCATCTTGTTTCATTTATTCTTCTCCTACCCACTTAAGCCCCCATGTTGCATCACCACTTCCTCATATCAAGGAGATCATATGATAGTTGTCTTTCTCTGCTTGACTTGTAAAATAACAATTTTCAATGAAAAATGGCCCTCTGATTTTTGAGCAAGAATCAAGAAAACCTAGTATCAAGTGAGAAACTAGATAATAAAGACTCTCTTAGAGAGAAGCAGGGCAGATGGATTCAGCAATCCGGGGCAGATGCTGAAACTTGGTTAACACTTTACCAGTTACCAGTAACTTACAATGGTAAGACTTCTACATCCCCATGAGACAGATAGATAGATTTGCACATACCTCTAAGTCTCAAAATTATCTGCAAGTATAATGAAAGTATATAAAAATAGGTATACAAAGTTTTAAAGTTTTAAAAGTTTTTAAAAGGTTTTTTTTTTAAGTTTAAAAAAGAACAAAGCTCTGGCTTTATCGTGGTATTAACAATACCCTCTATCTGTTTACATCGGGGTAACATATATAACTAATTGTGTAATTAAAGTCAGATGTATTATGTTTAAACGTTAACTTTAAAATACTATATATATATAAATATTTATATTTTCCTATTCTCTTCTCATTTTGGTGTTATACATTTTTTAAAAAAGGAAATGTGAAACTGAATAATGGTACTCCAAATATTTCTAATTATCAAATACATATTTAAAAAAAATCTTTGACACTAACGCACACAATACAAAATGTTACAGGTCTAATGAAAACAATCTATATAGCTAATTTTTCAGTCTTCACTGAAAAGATGGTGAGGCGGCCAATTGTGGTTAACAACCCTGAACTATAGTAAGGTTAATTTTAGAACCTCTGACTTAGTAGGAAATAATATGGCATTCAGAGATTCATCTATATAGCCCCCAAATAGCACTTCTTTTATGGCTTTATAAGGTGCCCTAAGCCTTTAATGTTAGATGATTTTCTAAAATAACTAATACCTTCAGTTTTAAAATAAAAGTGACAACAACTTGCTGGCATTGCCCCATCAAGAGTACAATATTCCAAAATTACATAAAGAAAGAGAAGCCCAAATTAAGCTATTAGTCCCTGGTGAAAACTTAATGAAGCTGGCATAGGAAACACTTATTTTAGAAGCACAATTTTTGACTTAATAATTTGTTATTCCTAAGATCTGTAATTATTTGAATAATTTTTGTCAAAGAGCCTCTTGCATGAGGAGATGCTGAGCTTAGACAAAGCCCTGAATATTTTTTCATCAGCAGGAGTGAGAGAGGTTTCTATTCTCCAAAAGGAGAAGAAAACAGGCAAGCACGATCACCCATCTTCCATAATAATGTCCTTCTACTTATTAACAGCCACGGGGGAGATTAGACCATCAGTCTGGAGTTGAATTTTGTGTATGTCCTGACAGGAGGGAGGGTAAATTAAGAAAACATTTGGTTAATTTTAGCCGTGTAAGTTAAAAACACACACATACTCACAAAACTCAGCAGCAGTAACACAAGTTAGATATTGATTTTCCTGTCTTAAACTAAGAGGCACAAATCATGATGCCATGTCAAATTTCTTTCTGAAGTTATCTGTCAATGCTGTTCCTGTAAGTCCATCTCTGCTGAGATATTTTGATCATTACGGTGGAAAAATAGGCACCAGAGCCCACTGAGATGGAGGAAAGTAGAGGTGCATATTTTATAACGAAATGCTGGACCATTCAAATAGATTTCTATTAAACCACTGGGTCAGGAACGGTATCTCAGACCATGTTCATTATGGCAGCAGACACACAGCTGCTCTCCTGACCACAGACATGTACAGACACTGCAGGGCAGGAGATGGATGGTCCAATATAAGAAAACAGATTCAAGGGGCGCCTGGGTGGCTCCATTGTTAAGCATCTGCATTTGGCTCAGGTCATGATCCCAGCGTCCTAGGATTCAAGCCCTGCATTCTGCTCCCTGCTTGGTGGGGAGCCTGCTTCTCCCTCTGCCTGCTGCTCTCCCTACTTGTGCTCTCTCTGTCAAATAAATAAGTAAAATCTTTTTTTTTTAAAGAAAATAAATTTAAATCCATGTAAAACACATTTGTGAGTGCTTTGAAAATACACTGTTTCATTTGGGTACATTTTTATTGTTTACACCAACTATTCTTTAGTATCTTTGGTCTAACCATTTGATTTTCCATTCAATCATGCACAAATCTGTTTGACCACCTGCCTTGGGTCATGTGTGATGCTAGATGCTGAGTACACAGGAATGAATGAAACAGAGGAGACTCTTGCCTCTTAGAAAAACTAAACGTACAAACACATTAGTGAACTCATCCACGTTGTCTGTCAATCATTTCTATAAAGGAAATAGAGCTCTTAGAGAGTTGTTGGAGAAACTCCTTTAGGGATGTTTGGGAAAGTTCTCCAAGGGTGGGCCAACGTTGGGAAAAGGATTTTAAAAAGGGTGGGATTAAGTGAAGAACCACTAACCAGCTTTCAGAAATAAGAAAGTCATACTGGCCTGAGATGGAAAACATCTTGGAAACAGTGAAGACATTAAAGGAGGTGAGTGGATCTGGGAAGTTGTGTGAGAGAAAACAGTGTTGAGTCCTGCTTTGTGAGAGAGGGATTCAGAATTCAAAACCCAAGGGCCAGAGAAGCCAAATTAAGATGCTTAGATTGTATTACTTGCATTTATTATTAGGGTTATGATGATATATATTATGATGGTATTCTACTTGGAGTAAGCAAATAGTTACTTTTAATTTTTTAAAGGTTTTAAAGTTATCATTCCTTAAGCAGTTGCAAAATAGAGTTGTTTGATCTAAATTTGTTTTGTTTTTAATACTTTTCAAAATAAAATTACTATATAAACCTCAGAAATAATGTTCATAAGGACAGTTTAGGAGAACTTTGGAATTCTTGAGGAAAGTGTTCTGGTCTTCTTCAAGAAGGAAAGACTAGTTGGTAGCAGGGGAGGACAAGGTTGATAAAGCTGTAGGATTTGATAGAGTGGTGCATATACTTGCATTTTGTGCCCTATTCCTTCCTTCTCTAGAAGTGGGGAGGCGTTTGGCATAAAGTGGTAGGAAAATATTCCCACAGGAAAAGTGGGAGAAAGTCCCACAGGAGTAATGGAAGTGACCAGCATTTCACATTTCACAGTCCAGAGTCACAGAGAGATGAGCATAGTTTGATTAGAACTTTCAAAACAATAGGCATTCTGTTTTGAAAGATCCTTGCAGTTGCTCTCAGGGATATCTGTGATGAAAAGGATATTGTTAACT
This sequence comes from Mustela erminea, assembly GCF_009829155.1. Taxonomy (NCBI): domain Eukaryota; kingdom Metazoa; phylum Chordata; class Mammalia; order Carnivora; family Mustelidae; genus Mustela; species Mustela erminea. The sequence continues at coordinate 142,179,049 of NC_045614.1, forward strand.
ATCCAGAGTATTCAGAGAGCAGACACTATACCACCTCCTACAGCACATGTACTCATACACACACTCTCACTCTTTTTCCATCACCGCATAGCATAGTGTACGTGGAGTTAGGCAGTTCTTGGCAAGATGCAGACACACCCAGGCCGCTGGTACATCACAGCAAGCATCAATGCCCCCAGGGCAGGATGGGAGATATGCTCCTCACAGGAATGAGGGTGTGGAGGGTGCCTAGTGAGTGCATTGACCCTGATCCAGCAAAATTTCAAAACAGGGAATGAAGAGTTAGAGGATATAGGTACTTAGGTTTTCCTATAGGTACTAAAGAAAAAATGGAGCAGGGAATATGATTTCAGTTTGCTTACTGAGATTTTAATATTATATATGTATTATAGATTTTAATTTATAATACTGATTAGCTAGAGATATCAAAGTAGCTTTATATAGGTTTTCCCATTGGCTGGGGCATTTTACTTAATCTAAGGAAGAACTAGGGAACAAAATGTTATCTATATTTTATATATAAATCAGTTTCTTTTTCAGTATATTAGGAAATTATTCCAACATTGTTTTTTCCTAGAAAAGCATCTCATTTTCCTGTATATTTGATTTCTTGAAGCATGGTGAATATACTTGGTCTAAGAGAATATTTTCTACTCTCATAATTGCATTAAAAGACAATGTTTGAAAATAAATCGAATAGTTGAGGTAAAGTAGTCTTTTCTAATAACAAGTTTTTGAAACAAACAATGTCCATTTGGCTTCAAGATTGAAAATAATTTTACATTACCAGCATAACTTACAGTATGATTTGCTGGAAGGTTTCATTAGCAGGAAGCATTAGCTTACTAGATTTGTATTTATGGAATGATATGTCAGTATTTACATTAACAATAACTGATGCCAATTACTTCCATTACTCCTCTGTTACTTTTTCACACTGTTTTCCTACCACTATGTGACAAACTTTTCCAGCTTCTAGAACAATCTGAAACAACATGACTGGTATTATGTTCTCACCTCAATGGCGGAAAGAAAATGATTCAATGCAGTTGTCTTCATCTGGGATTTGAATAGCCCTAGGAATATACAAAGTTTCCCCAGGTGCTAGACAATCTCACAGATATTTTAAGAAACTCAAATTCCAGATCAAATTCCAGATCCTAAACTTCCATGTGAATCTTTGTCCTAAATTTAATCTGTCTGTGAACATTCCTGAGTCAAGAGGCATTTTCTTTTCCCTTTCCCTTTTTATAGTTTTCCTTCTCCCCCTTGAATTGCCTTCCTTAGAACTATCCTTCTCATTCATCTTGAGTCTTACTATGATGCATTGTCCCAAGGAAGAAGAATCTCTGACATTCAAACAAAGGGACATTTCAATATATTGGTGTTGGGTTTTAGAAAGGGAATTACTCTAAAGACGGTTCAAAATCCTTCCTCAATGTGAGTGACCAATTATTTGCTTTCAACAAACTTGAAAGAGAATCCAAATAAATTCCCCACTGACAGATCATTAGAAATATTTATGATGTATCACTATGTGATTCTGGTATATAATTCTGAAGGAATTTAAAGAATTGAAGAACACTGCTCTAACAAAAATCCTTTTATTCCCATGTATTTACTTTATATGAATGCATTTCTCAGCATTTGCCTTCACCTTCAAACAAAATTGAAAAAGTAAAAAGAAAGAAATTGATCTTGAACTTGTCTCAGTTTAAGAAGAAACCCACTTACATCAAAATTACTTGCAGTAAAAATTATACTTTATGTTAAATACTACCCTATTAAAACTTATTTTCCATTTATGTTGTTTTGATTGATTACTGTTTTTTTTATTTTTATTTTTTTACTACTGTAAATGTAACTTAATCCTGAAAATACATTTTAACACTTAGGCCACTATGGTCACAGGAAATACCACTGCTACTGTGAAAGCTTTAAATGTCAGTTTACATATATATTTTTGAGGTAGCAAAATATGCTAAGATGATCAGTAAAAGACTTTAAAGCATAGGTTTGCATTATATAAAAGTATAAGTACAAAGGATTTGGAATGACACAATTCAAAAAGATAAAGAAATCATGTAAAATTTTCATCTGTTTAAAGAGCTTGTTTATGTATCATTTGAAGGGAAGATGTGATGACCGCGTCACCAATTGTGAAGGCAGTGGGAGCCCGTCACATTTGAAAGAGTAATGTAGTAGTTGATTTAAGTATTTACAATATACTGAAAGCCATATCCTTTGCAATCATTAAAAATAAATTTGAAAAAGCTTAGAAGGAAGTCAACTTAAAAATGTGTATGATAATCTCAAATTTTTTAAAATTCTTGGAGAATGTGAGCAAACTTTTCTGTAAAAGCAATGACCTAGTGGACAAAACCCATGAAATCTCCTTTAAAAGAATAGTGACCTTGCAGAAACAGTTTTCACTGGTAGGCAGGTTTATGCAGCCAGGAGCCAAATCCTCACAATGGCTGACAAGGCCTGTACCGTGTTCCCAATCCCACTTTTCCTACTTTTCTTCCCCTTGATCACTTCTTTCTTATTTATTTATTTATTTATTTATTTATTTCAGTGTTCCAAGATTCATTGTTTATGCACCACAGCCAGTGCTCCATGCAATACGTGTCCTTAATACCCACCACCGCTCACCCATCCCCCCACACCCTGCCTTTGAAAAACCTAAGTTTGTTTCTCAGAGTCCACAGTCTCTCATGCTTCGTCTCTCCCTCCAATTTCCCCCAATTCACTTTTCCTTTCCTTCTCCTAATGTCCTCCTACTTTAGTGATACTCTGCTCCTTGTTTTCTTCTGACTGCCGGGACAACACCCTGCCTCTGATATTTGCACAGCTTACTTCGTTTACCTGAAATACTTTCCCCAGATGTCTTCCTGTCTTGCTCTGTCCCCTCCTCAGGTCATTGTCATCTACTCATTGAGGACTACATAAAAGTGCACCTTTTGTCTGTCTCCTACATAAAAGTGCACCCACCTCAACATGAACTCTCCCCTGATTTATTGTTTCCCATGGCATACAGTATTTTTAACGTACAATGTAACTGAATTATTTTTTAAGTTTTTAATCTCTATCCCCTCTAGAATGCAAGCCCTCTCACTGCTTTATAATCAGTACCTAAAACAGTACCTGGAACTTAGTAGGCATTCAATAAAAGATGCTGTATGGAAGAACATTCAAGCTGTTTCTCAGGTTCATGGCCTGTATGTCAAAGGCTTCCTTAGAAAGAAATGACAAAGCCTCTTATTAATTTAATTTTCAAGACATTTTCTTGTCACTGTCAGTAGAAATAATGGGAGTCTATCATAATGAATTAAGGAACCACAAAATTAAGCCATCCTTATTCCTTATTAGTCATTTATTATAGGTATAACTTAGCTTTGCTATTAATAAGAACATAAAGAAACATTCACTTCTGTATTCATTCTGTCAATTAGTTTATTTAAAAATATCTATTCAGCCTCTGTTGGCTACTGTGCTATTAGCTCAAAGGTCCTAGGAATCTCTGCCGTCCTCAAGGAGAGCAGTCTAGTAAAAGGGAGCACTTGGTATTTTTCAAATGTATATTTCTTCAAAATGGTTTTTAATTAAAAAAGAGTTATACCCACAATCATCTACAAATTCAATGTATTCTCCACTGGGAATTTCATGGAATTTGATGAGATAATCATACAGTGGCATGAAAGAACAAAAGACCAAGAATAATCAATATATTCTGGAAGAGAAGAAAGAATCTGTATCAAGAAGCCCTATATCTAATATGAAGGGCTTATTATAAAGCTGCAGTAATTAAAAGTTTGATACTGGCAGAAGGGTAGACAAATATAATAATGAAATACAGTGGAGACCCCTGAATATATAGATTCTTGCACTCTGACAGAAATGGCTACAGATTAGTGAAGAGGATGGCTCACTCAGTACATGGCCAGATTATTAAAAAATACTATTTAAAATGTTGCTCTGATTATGAAAAAAAAAAAAAAAGGGAGTCTCTACCTTTCAACCCAGACAAAGACATTCCTGATGACCTAAAGACCCAAACTTAAAAGCAAAAATCTAGTAATATTTAGAAGAAAATTTAAGACTATATTTTTAATTTTATGACACAGAAAAGATTTCTTTAAAAAAGACTAACAGTATAATCTCTTCCAGTGATGCAAAAATAATGAATACTGTTATGCTGGAAATAAAAAAAAATAAATAAATAAAATGGCTTTTTATGCAAAAAAAAAAAAAAAAAAAAAGACTAACAGTAGAAAAACAGTAACATAAAAGACTGACTTACTTTACTATAGGTACCTTAAGTAGATATAAAAGATAAGCACAGAATGGAAGGATATACTTACCTCATATATAAAGAATCAAAGATTATTTTATAATATATATAGAGTTTATATAAATTAATAAAAATTATATCCTAACCAATAAATGGATAAAGTATAAATTGAGAAACTAATGATCCAAAGAACCAATAAACAGATGAAAAATGTTTATGCTCAGAAATAAATCTGAAGGGCGCCTGGGTGGCTCAGTGGGTTAAGCCTCTGCCTTCAGCTCAGGTAATGATCCCAGGGTCGTGGGACCGAGTCCCGTGTCGGGCTCTCTGCTCAGTGGGGAGCCTGCGTCCCCCACATCTCTCTGCCTGCCTCTCTGCCTATTTGTGATCTCTCTCTCTCAAATAAATAAAATCTAAAAAAAAAAAAAGAAAAGAAAAAAAGAAAATTGAATTATTCAAGTTAAACCAAATAAAAAAGCAAACCCAAAATATTTTATATTCATTAAACTGTCAATTTACATGTCTGATAATGCCAAGTGTTGGCAAGAATGTAGAGTAAATCTCACAAAATGTTGATTGGAAGATAAATTGGTCAAATAACTGAGAAGGGCAATTTGGAATAGGTAATAAGTTAAAATGTTCAAATGCATTGACTTAGCAACTTACTAGTATATACCTGGGAGAGAATCTTGCAGAGACGCACAAGGAACCATATATATAGGCAAGCTCGTTATGGCTTCTTCATACAAATGATAGGTTAGAAATAACAAATCACTAAGCGACTACATGAATGGTATCTTAATTTCACATAGAATACCTTAAAGAGCTAAATAAATAAATTTTATCTTTATGTCTTGAAATTATTAAATTAATGGGGAAAAAACAAGTCAGAGAAATGAAGACAGCATGATGCCTTTTATAAAGTGTCTAAAACATGCAATTCAATGCTATGTTGCTTATGGTTACATAGATACGTAATAAAGATAGATGAAAATTACCACCAATTGCTCCCAGTTCCAGAAGTTCATAAATGCCAAATACAAAATATGTTCCATATATTTGCATTTTCTGGGTAGCTCTTATCAAGTTATTGTAATAATCCAAAAGGCATAAACAGCCACTTCTCTTGGAAATTCTTCCTATGGCATGGTTCTAGTTAACACCTGTAATTGCATCCCCCTTGCTCCACTTTATCTACTTGTCCCAGACTGCCAGAGCTGTGAGTTGCAGTAATTCCCTCCCGACATTGCCACTTGGATGCCCTGGTTCCCTGCCACCTCAGGTTCCCTTCTCAGACAATGACTCAACCATCTAACACATTGCTGGAGGCTGAAAAGAGCATGATCCTTACTTCCTTCCCCTTCCTCAGTCCACTGAGGAGTCCACAAAGTACTCTTGACCCCACTTGTCAAGCAATTATGTCAGCCTTCCTTTTCCCCCCATTCCAGATGTGAACCATGCCCAGGTCCCCTCATCTTTGGACCAAATTATCACCACCCAAATACTCATCTACTCACTGCAATTCAGCTAAAAAACAAATCTAACCGTGTGAATTACAAGTGCAAATTTGCCTTTGATATCCCCCCTAGCCTAAAATCTTAAACAGTGCCCATTGGTCCTTGGAATAAAGGTCTGACTTCTCAACAGGGTTACTGGTCCTTCATGTTTACCTCCTTCCTTCTCTCCGCGCTTCTCATTGTTCTTTCCTCTTTACTCAGCACTCCAGCTGAAGTGAACTTCTTTTATTCCTTGTTCATCTGATCCTTATATCCTCAACTTCCAGCTGGATAGGCTACCTTCGCCCACTGTTCAGGGTTCACTCTATATGCTGTTCCTACTAAGCCCCCAGCCTGATTCACATACCTCTCCTTCATGCTGCTCACAGGGACCCCCACACATGAATGTATGGGTCATGCTCTGCATAATAGGGAGCACTATTCACACCACAGTCTATGTGAATTTGGGGTTCCCATACTTGCACAAAATGGTAGCCATGTCTATAACATCTCTAGGAGGACAATGCTAACCACACTGTGATGTATTTGCCTACAGAATTGTCCTCCTCACTGTCTTACTAAAGTAGAGAAGGACATCATATCTGAGACCAATATATAATAAATACATTTGAAAAAAACAAACAAACATACTGACTCTTCACCTTTGTATGAGGCCATATATGCACACCCATTCTACTTACACACCAGGGTATTATCTGATGGAAAGAAGTGAAGAAAGGACAGGCCACTTAAAAAACTGCATATTTTTTATCTAAGAGAGAATTAATCTTTCCTGAAAGATAATAAAGTATGTAAGCAATGGAAGGTAAGGTCCAGTATAGCAGAGTTGTTTTGTTTTGTTTTCTCATTTGGTCCTTTGCTGATTCTCCTGCCAGCAGAAGAGTATCTCACACATAGTAGTCCCTGAAGAAATGTTTTCTGATTGAAGGAAGGAGACAAGTGGTTCTATGAGTATTGCGTTGGTCTCTCCTGAAGCTGGATTCAGGGCCCATGAAGAGGCTAGAATGGAGCTAGACAAGCATTTGGTTGCTGCATTGTGTTGAACTAGTGGCCCCTTCACCTGTAGCAGGTTAAGAAACTGCCATTCACGACGTCAGGCAGCTTCCTAGGGTTCTTTAGGTCATTTGGGGAACAAGCAGGGAGGAGAAGAAAAATAAACCATGGAGAGTACAATCACAAAAAAGGTAAACTCATCCTATGGACTGATTACTTAAAAAAAAAAATAAGTAACATTTATATAGCATTTTACAGACTCTCAGAACTTCTGCATACATTCTCCTCTGCTACGCACCAGGGGAGGTGGAGATGGAGCGGCCATTTCCTTCCTGTAGAGATAAGATACAATCTCTCTCCTCTAAATAGAGTTCCTGTCAAAAGTTTCGTTTACAATTTAAAGGTCATAAATTAAGAGCCAATCTTCAGGAGCCATTTGTTATTGCTCGATTGTGTTTATTTTAAAGGAAGTTTCTGTCCCTTAGAGCACAAAAAGAAAAACAGAGAAACTTCTAGAACTAGGTAGCTAAAGTTTCATAAACTCTCATCCACATAATCCTATAATTCCATGAAATTGTGCTGAGATTCATGGATCTATTAACCAAGAGGTTACCTTTAGATATTTATGAATACTTTCATATTTCCTAATTAAAAAAATCATGGAATCTAAGTTTTTCGCTTTTTCCCACTTGAAACTACATATTTGAATTAAATCTATGGTGATGCATTTATTCCCAAGTGCAACTGAAATCGAAACCGAAAGGGTAACAGAATAATATAACGTCTTGGTTAAGTTTCTATTTTTAAACACGTTTAAATGATATAACTTTAAACATGTGAAAAGTCCTGGGTTAGTGTTTTCCTTTACTGCCACCCACATTAGTATGTGTCAGTTACTGTTAAATAGTGTCCTTTTTAAGGAGTGGGTTTTGAAGAATGGATTCCTTTTAAGTGGAGTGGAGTACACTGTATCCAACAGTTTAGAGATGGATTACATGTTTGGGGAAATACGATCTTACTTGTTATGCCCTAATTTAGCTCACATTCAATAATAATTCATTCAGTGTATTTGATCTTGGCATAATTTGAAGAGATAAATGAGATAAATATGTTTCAATGCCAGTTTCAACAAATCCTATTGATATTTATCTGCTGCCTTTGGTAAAATGTATCTTGTGACTGGATGATAGAATGTCACAGTGTCAGACTAGTTTTTATTGGCTTTATAACTGTGCTACCCCAGACCAACTGGTGCCTTCCATAAAGAATCATTTCTCAGAGCACCCCTGTAGCACATCCGTTCTTGATGAGATTGGGCAATGCAGACATTTCCTGAGGACACAAGTTGATGTATTCCTTACTATTGTCTATAATTGTGATAAACGAAAATATGTTTATTTTTCCTAGCCTTCATTAAAAAAATTGCATAATACTGAAGTACACACTTGTCTCCTTAATCCAATTACTTCTATGATACATGGTAACAAAGTAATTTCTAAAGCTTTACCCAGCTAGCTCCAGCTGTTTTCACTGACAGAGAGTTTTAAACTGAATCTGGTATCTGATCTTCAATTTCTATATTAGTACATCTCCCTGAAAGGTTAATTGTGCCATCAGTATAACTAAAGCTCAAATTAACTACCTCCCAGCTGAATGTGGTTTCAGTTATTGGCAGTAGAAGACAACTGCTTATGATAAGTTGCTATCACACAGCTGCTATTCTTTTTTTGTTGTTGTTCATTTGAGGGAGAGAAGAGAGAGAGAACATGCACAAGCAGGGAGAGGAGCAGAGGGAGAAGCAGGGGGAGGAGCAGAGGGAGAATCAGGCTCCCCACTGAGCAGGAAGCCCCATGTGAGGCCTCGATCTCAGGACCCCAGGATCATGACCCAAGCCAAAGGCAGACATTTAACTGACTGATCCACCCAGGTGCCCCACACAGCTACTATTCTTGATGACCTCTGAAGGGTAACAAATTTGCTTATGACTCAAAAACTGTCCTTGCACCAAAAGACCTTCCTTATAGCCCTCAACAGAGTCCCCCCCCCCCCCCCGCCCAGCTTTCCTCATGAGTACAAATACCTTCAGAGAATCAGGGAAGCTGGGCATCCAGTCCCTGATGTTGAGAATGAGAAGCTACAGAGGCCCCAGAGATGAACCATGCCTCTGGCAACTGGGTGATGAGCTCAGAGAAAGTACAGGGAAGAATGGAAGAGAAAACTTTCCAACTCTTAACATTTCTATTGCTTTCTGTTCCCAAAACCTACTACACACATGGGAAGCATACTTCTGTTATTGTTGATTTTTGCCTGTTTTACTTATAGCTGCAAATCTTTGCTAGGGAAGAAAGAAGAGAAAAAGAAATAAATAGAGGAAGAACAAAGAAAGTAGCCAAAAATGGTCCATTGAAACATTTTTAAAAAGTGATGGAAGTCCAAATGTAAATCCTCCAAAGCAAAAATATAATGCAAATCTGTGTATGCTGGGGAAAGCAAGTTTTCCAAAGCTACCTGATAAGAAAAAGTCAGTAGTGGGACGCCTGGGTGGCTCAGTTGGTTAAGCAGCTGCCTTCAGCTCAGGTCATGATCCCAGCGTCCTGGGATCGAGTCCCACATCAGGCTCCTTGCTCCTCAGGGAGCCTGCTTCTCCCTCTGACTCTGCCTTCCACTCTGTCTGCCTGTGCTTGCTCTCACTCGCTCTCTCTCTTGACAAATAAATAAATAAAATCTTTAAAAAAAAAAAGTCAGTAGTATTTCTTCTATATGACTTTCAAATGTTAAATCATCATCATTAACTAGTATTTTTAGATCTTAAAAGTGGTTGGCACCAGGCTAATATTTAGATTGTGCTGAAGGTCAGGAATAGAAGATTCCTTCTACTATCAAAATTACTGTACTGACTTCTCATTAACATAATTTTGGAAAGAATTTATAGTTAGCAAGTGATAAATAATCTCCAATCAATAAACATGTGTGTCTGGGAAGGAAAACCTGAGAAATTAACAGGGATATAAATGTTCAAAAATAGGACTATCCATTGGTTTTTTAATAATAATAACAATTATTAATTGAACACCAAGTGTTCTGTTATTACCTTTCAAATGTATTCTTGACTTTTCATTTGTAGAATCACTCTTTAAGGAAATTATTATCGCTTCTACCCAGAGAAGGAAACCAAATTCAGGCTCTTTTATCTATTTAGTTAGTGGGAGTTTTTATAATTACATAACATTAATCATGTTACTGTAGAAATGGGGAAAAGCCAAAATTTTATCCAATTTTTGCTGAATTCTAAACCCACGTTTTTCCCATGTCACCCTGCTACCCTTCTGCTTTAATCTACGTGAGACTGTGCCTACAGTATACTGAATGACACATAGAGTTAGTATAATTGGTTTTAGAGTGATTTTTAAAACTAATCAACTCTTATGAACACATTTATTTCATACTTTTCCCTCTATCTTCTCCTCTCACTGTTTTTTTTTTAAGCAAAACATACTTTAACAAAGAAGCCCACCAAGCTTGTAGTAACTATACACTCTAGAAATACAGAAGACAATACTTTCAAAATATCAGACTATGTTGATGATGTATGTCTCTATAGTGATAAATTTCATAAATTATTTTCTATTGGGGCACCTGGGTGGCTCAGTGGGTTAAAGCCTCTGCCTTCGGCTCAGCTCATGATCCCAGGGTCCCGGGATCAAGTACCGCATCAGGCTTTCTTCTCACTGGGGAGCCTGCTTCCTCCTCTCTCTCTTTCTGCCTGCCTCTCTGCCTCCTTGTGATCTGTCAAATAAATAAATAAAAATCTTTAAAAAAATTATTTTCTATTATTTCTTCTGTAATTAACATTGTATTTAAATTCATTCTCTGCAGAATGTCAAGCTATATCAGCGTATGGAAATTTACTTTGAAATATAATTTGTCCTATGATGTTTGATTACTGAAAACCCTTCTTGCAATTTCAAAAAATACTCATTGAATCAAACTGCGTTGTCACTCTTTCTAAAAAAAAAAAAAATTATTTCCTATAGTCATAGTAAGTACGTAAACTCTATACAGTTTCTAAACATGACTTGCAAATAATCAACAATTGCATTTTCTATTAAAAATAAAAAGTACCCAGTCTGTCATTATCTTTCCTTCCCAAAAAGAAAAGAAAACTAAATTCTTTCATAATTTCTCATTTGAAGTAATGACATTATGATTGGTTCGAACTTTGGACCAGAAGTTTTCTTGCTTCTTTCTACTATGAGAAGTACATTCCCAATTAGATTTTAATTTATTTTAATTATTATAATGAATGAATTTTGATCTCTTGAATTTAGATAGCAAGAAGATTAGAAAATATTCAGGGAATCTTATTTTACAGAAAAACTCATTATTTTCTTCTTAGTATTTAAAAACATTGAAAGAAGCACCTAGTAAAGCAGTCAAATATTCCTGAAAATCCACAAGGGCATTGAAATATAATGTACATGGATAAATATATATAAATATCAATAACACCTTTTGTATAAAAATTCTTAATAAAATCAAAAGACATATTATTCTGATAATACAGACTGGTAAAAAATCAGCCACACAGGGAAATATTTTGTGCAAGTTCCAAAAATATGTAAGAGAAGAAAAAATTGGGGCAAAAGTTAACAGTAAAATTCAGAAAATCCTCACTCTACCCAGGTGTTCATACCATTAGACCACCTTAAAAAAGTGCTAAAAATGTACATCATTGATCCTGCAAAAGAATTCTGCTGAGTTCGAAGTCTCATTATTTCTTTAGAATGAAAAATGATAGCAAAAAAGCCAAATTAAATGTGACAGAAAGCTGATAATCTGCTCATTACCATTTTTCGACAGTGATTTATTCTTGAAATTTTAATACAAAAATATGAGATTTTTTTTCCAAAATTAAAAGCAAAAGTGTCTGAGACAGAAAATACTTGCATTTACTTCTTCTCTTATTAACAAGAAAAAATAAAGATAGCATCTGGGAAATGAGCGTGCTAAAAAAAATGCTACTATCTAAATACTACTATTCAACCCATTTTCAAGATCCAGGGCAGAACATTTTCAAATTCTTATGTTGGTGTTACTCTCAATTTGGAAACATATGGTATTATTTTAAAACAGAGTACTTCAGGGGCTCCTGGGTGGCTCAATGTGTTGTCTCCGCCTTCAGCTCAGGTCATGATCCCAGAGTCCTGGGATCAAGCCCCAGGTCAGGCTCTCTGTTCATCAGGGAGACTGCTTCTCCCTCTCCCTCTGCCTGCCACTCCCCCTACTTGTGCTTTCTATCAAATAAATAAATAAAATCTTAAAAAATAATAAAAATGGAGTATTTCTAAACACATGATGATTTGAAAAAGTCTGGCTAGATTCAGAATCATTTCTTCTAAACTCATCATCTAAGAGTAGTTATTTGCTTTTTGACTCTATGTAGTTCACAAATGGTGGTTGGAAGAGGAAGTAATACATTATGTAACTGATTATATTAGAATCTATGGCATAAGCAAGGAATATTTGAAAATGTCTTTCTCCCTAAGGGATATTCTAATAACTCCTTTCCGAGGAATCAAAATTTATCAAGAGGAAAGCGATACTTAAAGAAATGTGCTGGCTTGAAGGATTCACTAATTTAACATTTATATGCTGATTGCCAATATATATATGCCAGGATCATGCTAGAAAGAAGAAAGAGAAGACATTGTTCCTATTCGCCAATGGCTTACAATTCGGTGGGGAGAGAAGATCAGTAGAAATTGTAATAAAGTTTCCAAAGTAAAGCATCTGAGCAAATCACTGAAGGTCACTGGCAGCTGAGGCAATTAGGAGAGCTCCCTGCGGGTGTCAAAGCTGAAAGGTAGTGCGGCGCCTGCACAGGTAGATCTACAGAAGCAGAAGAGCTGGCTGAGGAGACTGTGTACAGCATCAAGAGATGCACACGAGATGGGAATATGTAAAACAGGATCACCTGCAGGTGAGGTTTCAAGCCAAACAACAGGGTGGTGATGATGGATTGGCTCAATTAGCAGAAAGAAAAATCTGGATTTAATAAGGCTTTAATATGGTACCAAATGTCGGGTACCTAGCAGAGCATCAGGAATAATGGCCATATTCTAAATGGGAAGCAAATAAAATTCCATTATCCCCGTCCGAAATGTCATTTGCCCTTGCTGAGGTGGTCCAAGTCTGAAAATATTTGAGAATCACCATCACAGAAAATAAATTCAGAATCATTTGTGAATATACTTTGTTGCACAAAATGAGTAAAAATGTAAAATTCATAAATTAGGCTGTTTTTCGCTCTTTCCATGACAATGGCATATGAGCATCACCTTTCTTACTTACGTCTGTTTCTAGGGATAGGCACGGGTCTGAGAAGTTTCAGGCCAAGATGAAGAAAGCAAACTGTCCCCCATTGAAATCGGTGACTTTGCTCGGAAATTTGTAATACCATCAAGGGCAATGCAAAGAGAACATCCTGGAGCAGCACACATGTGTAGGGAGCGGCATGTGTGGGGGCGCACGTTTCCTCCCCAGATGGAGTCAGAGTCACAGCCACTGAGTGTGGCAAGCTCTCCCGGGCCTGAAGCTGTGCCACGGTGCAAATACAAAGAAATGATATGGCAATGGACTCTGCACTTTGTTCTTATCCATTTGTTTTCATAGATATATTAATAAATAGAGGAGAAACCTTTGGGGAAAACATTGAGCTAAATCCTCATTTATTTCCTTTCCAGCTGCAGAAATGTTTCAACACCAAAGTATTCCCTTTTAATTAGGTTAATTTTTACCTCAGTATTAAAGATAAACTGTAGAAAAATGTTATATGTGCTAAAAGACTAACATCTAACACTAACATCTAAAATACTTTGCAAGTCCAGAGTGTAAAAATCTAAATGTGCTCTTTATAATTACATGTTTTCACTTTCATGGATTTATAAAAAGCTTGGCACCTGTGAAGTATGTTTATTGAGTCCTGAGACGGTGCTTTGCACACACTGTCACTAAAACAACACTGCATGCTAGGTTGGTTGGTTGGTTTGTTTACTTTTTTTAAAAGATTTTTATTTATTAGAGAGAGAGAGTGCACACACAAGGGAGAGAGAGAGAGAGAGACAGAGAGCAGGAGCAGGGGGAGAGGGAAAGGGAGAGAGAGAAGCAGGGCGCCCTCCATAGAGCAGGGAGCCAGATGAGGGTCTGGATCCCAGGACCCCAGGATCGTGACCTGAGCTGAAGGCAGACCCTCAACCAGCTGAGCCACTCAGGCGCCCCTTTCTTCACTTTAAAATCTTTTGTATTACAGATCATCTCCAAGTTTGAACACATCATGAACACATTAAAGTATTTTTATGTTTAGTGTTCTATGTAAATATGAAATTAAATCCAGGAAATCTTTAAATTGTGATGGTGACATGATTTATAGATCAATGGTCTTACCAAAGAACATAAGAGCTGATGTGATGGGACATACCAGATGTTTCTAACTCATTCTACAGCTGAGGAAACTAAATCCAGTGAGTTCCAGTCATTTGTCCAAGATTATAATGCTGGTACGAGGCAAAGCTAAGATTATAAAGGTCTCAAGCTATAAAATGTGTGCTTTTTTCATGTTATTTTCAAGACACTGTTAATTGAATTCTTAATATGTGCCAGTTGTAAGACTTCCCATGCTGATTTCATCTAGTCCTCATAAAAAGCCTATCTGGTACATGATACTATGAAACTTGTTCTATGCAAGTAGAACAAAGACAGAAGAAGGCTCACAAAATTATCTACATTCATCTGCTGGTAAGCAGTGGGTTCAATAGAGCAAAGTTATAAATTTACTTTTCTAAACGAAATGTAAAACATTCATGAAATATAATTCATGAAATATAATTTGTCTGTTGAATTAATTTAATGTAATACCACTATTGTTATTATGATGTGTTCTTTTAATGCTTTGGGATCAAAGTCTTACCGTGCCCCCAGGAGGCCCTTGACCCTCAAGGGATAATTTTCTTTGCATGTTATGCTGTATCTATTTTGAAAAATCCTCCTAAAATCTATGGCTCACTGGAAGAGATTTGAATGGAAAAAAAAAGTCTAGTAGAGGTCAATTATTACACTAGGACAGGATAAATATAGTACATGTGCCTACTATTTGCCAATCTGCATGTGGTTTATAATTTCACATATTATAAACATTGATTCTCTACTCATTTTAAAATACAAAACTACTTAACCTTCAGTCATTATCTCTGAAGGAACCTGAACAGATCTATTAATATAAAAATGCCTTATTTTGTTCAAAAACTGTAAAAGCTTAGCAGTTACATGGATTTTTGATTAGTCATTACTTGTAAGTCAGACACTTTGATTATTATCTCTCCCCCCTCATGCTCTGACTCACTGAAAAGGAAGGAAAAAATGTGCTGGGATGGGTTATACTTTGCACTTTTTAAATAAAATGTTGAAATGACATGTTGTAAGCCAGATAGTGAATTTGTGCTGTCTTTTTTACCTATGTGCAAAATACCTGTGTATTCAAAAAATTTAAAATATAATTATTGTTGACTCTGTGAAGTAGAGTGTTAGACCAGTGCCCAGCGAAGACCTCCAGTGGGACTGCCTTCTCTCTGTACTGCACCCCCTCTATTATTAGCAGTCAGAGAGGAAGAGGGCAGCCTTTATCCACATCTGAGCATGCTCAAAACACTGAACTCGGTCCTCTGCATAATAGACATCTTACTAGCAGTGCCATACAACTCGATATCTTAACTACAATGTGACTTCTCTTTTTGAAAGCTCAAAATTATTTCTAGTTTCCAAGCTTGTTTTTAATACTTCCCTCTTACCTGCATATTGTAGAGGATAGATTTTTCTTCAGACCCATGATGTTGCCTTATACCTTCGACTTTCAGCTAGTGTGGGAAAGAACCAGCTAAGCTTATTCTGCCCATATATGAAGCTCAGTCTTTCTGTGATTTTCACAGTATCATAAAACTAGTCAAGGCACTCAAGAAATAACATTTTCAAACATTAATGATCAGAGAAACTCAGAAATGTAGAAACATGAGACATCACATAGCTCATATAGACCAACTCCTTCATTTCCCAGGGAAAGAAACTTACTCCCAGGGAAGTGGATTGGCTTGGCTTTCGCCACGCCATGGATGAGAACAAGGTTGGGGCTGGAGTCCTGTATTCTGACTGACTATCCTCTCTTCTCCCCAGATGCTTCCTACTTTCTGTGCAGAGTTAGGAAAGAATGTTCAGAGCTAGCATTCACAACTTTTTATTCCCTGTGACAGGTTTGGGAAAAGTGGGGATCACTGAGAGAGTGAGACATGGGTGCCCCATTGTTGAGTCATGCCAGTGTAGCCAGTCCCATTTTGTCTCCCCATGTAAGTCTCCCCATGTAAGTCTTCTAATTTAGATACTAAGTTGACATTGCTTTTCTTGGGTCAAGAATTGATAGAGCATTGGTATTTTTCTGTTTGTCCTTGCTCTAAAGTTTAGGCCATGCAGGGGTCAGTCTGAATTTGAGCGGATATTAGAGTGAAATATGAGAGCAGTAGAACACTTTGCCTGATGAATCTGTATTTAATTAGGCAGTCAAGCCAATCTAATTCTGACATTTGACAGTTTAACTTTCTGATATTGAAAGGTAATTTGTGAGGTAAGGCATTTATTAAAAATAAGCATAAAGGCCAAACTAAGATGTTCACTTTTAAGCTGATGGACAGCAATATTGTGGTATCTAACCCAATGGTATTTTAATTATCATAATAATTGTACCAACATTATCACCTTAACTTTACCCAATACTTTAAAAAATGCTGTAATATAAAATTCCATAGATGATTTTTAAATAAAAGGAAAGTATATGCCAAAATGTCATCTTTTCAAGTGTGCCTAGAAAATTGCATAGGAGAAAACCTTTTTTAAAGATTTATTTATTTATTTTGGAGAGAGAGTGAACAGGGGGAGAGGCAGAGGGAGAGAAAGAATCTCAAGCACACTCCTGCTGAATGCAGAGTCCCACACAGAGCTCAATCTCACAACCCTAAGATACTCACCTGAGCCAAAATTAACCAACTGAGCCAAGTTTAAATATATAAATGAGTTCAGAGCAAACAAAATCCACTTATATAATTTTATAGTATTCATTCACTATATATATGACTGTTTTAATATGCATTTAATTCTGTTTGGTATTTCACCTTTCTATACCAGAATTTTTATACTAACATCTATGTTAAGTATCGAAGGAAGCCAGGGTCAATTTACCCAACAGGAGATACTATTAGTTCCTTTTTGTGGATAGTTGTCAAATAAATGGAAATTAAAACAACAAAACATCATTTTATATCTATGAAATTCATATAAAGTATTCTGGCTGGTATATGTTGAAGTTGCTCTGAAATATTTTACATTGAGCCCTAAAAAGCTTTAGCTCTCTTTAACTGGTAATATCATCCCCCTCAGTTTTGACAAAAATATAGATATAAGATTCTTATTAAAAACTTTTTTCTGGGACACTTGGGTGGCTCAGTTCATTAAGTGTCTGCCTTGGGCTCAGGTCATGATCCCAGGGTCCTGGCCCCCCACATCACGGTCCTGGCTCAGCAGGGAATCTGCTTCTCTCTCTCCTCTCCCTCTGCTACTCCCCCTGCTTGTGCTCTCTCTCTCTCTCTCTCTAATAAATAAATAAAATATTTTTAAAATCCTTTTTTCTAATATCAAAAACTGCATATTTCTAACAATGTTAAACAGTGGCAAAGCGGGGCGCCTGGGTGGCTCAGTGGTTAAGCCTCTGCCTTCGGCTCAGGTCATGATCTCAGGGTCCTGGGATCGAGTCCCACATCGGGCTCTCTGCTTAGCAGGGAGCCTGCTTCTCCGTCTCTCTCTCTGCCTTCCTCTCTGCCTACCTGTGATCTCTGTCTGTCAAATAAATAAATAAATAAATCTTTAAAAAAAAAAAAAAACAGTGGCAAAGCAACTGTTAGCATATTATTTGGTCATTAAAATAAGATTTTAAAAAGCAAGTAAAAATATAAAAAGCATTTATGATATAATATTATGTTAAAAAGTAGAATACAGGCTACTGTTAGAAGCTTGCCTCCTTGGCATGGGGAAAAATGAAGGGAAAGAAAGAAAATGCTGTGATCACCAAGACAGTATGGTACTGGCACAAAAACAGACACATAGACCAATGGAACATAGTAGTGAGCCCAGATATGGACCCTCAACTTTATGGTCAAATAATCTTCGACAAAGCAGGAAAAAATATCCAGGGGAAAAAAGACAGTCTCTTCAATAAATGGTGCTGGGAAAATTGGACAGCTATGTGTAGAAGAATGAAACTCGACCATTCTCTTACACCATACACAAAGATAAACTCAAAAAATAAAAGACCTCAACGTGAGGAAGGAATCCATCAGAATCCTAGAAGAGAACATAGACAGTAACCTCTTGAACATCGGCCACAGCAACTTCTTCAGGATATGTCTCCAAAGGCAAAGGAAACAAAAGCGATAATGAACTTTGGGGACTTCATCAAGATCAAAAGCTTCTGCACAGCAAAGGAAACAGTCAACAAAACTAAGAGGCAACCCACAGAATGGGAGAGGATATTTGCAAATGACATTACAGACGAAGGGCTGATATCCAAGATCTATGTAGAACTCCTCAAACTCAACACACACAAAACAGATAATCATGTCAAAAATGGGCAGAAGACATGAACAGACACTTCTCCAGAGAAGACATACAAATGGCTAACAGACACATAAAAAAAAAAAAATGTTCATCTTCACTAGCCATCAGGGAGATTCAAATCAAAACCACATTGAGATACCACCTTACACCAGTTAGAATGACCAAAATTAACAGGAAAAGAAACAACAAATGTTAGAGAGGATGTGGAGAAAGAAGAACCCTCTTAAACTGTTGATGGGAATGCAAGTTGGTGCAGCCACTTTGGAAAACAGTGTGGAGATTCCTTAATAAATGAAAAATAGAGCTACCCTATGACCCTGCAATTGCACTCCTGGGTATTTACCCCAAAGATACAGACATAGTGAAAAGAAGGGCCATATGTACCACAATGTTCATAGCAGCAATGGCCACAGTAGCCAAACTGTGGAAAGAACCAAAATGCCCTTCAACAGACGAATGGATCAAGAAGATGTTGTCCATATATACTATGGAATATTATGCCTCCATCAGAAAGGATGAATACCCAACTTTTGTATCAACATGGACGGGACTGGAAGAGATTATGCTCAGTGAAATAAGTCAAGCAGAGAGAATCAATTATCATGTGGAGCATAAGAAATAACATGGAGGACATGGGGAGATGGAGAGGAGAAGTGAATTGGGGGAAATTAGAGGGGGAGTTGAACCATGAGAGACTGAACTCTGAGAATCAAACTGAGGGTTTTGGAGGGGAGGGGGTCAGGTGAGCCTGGTGGTGGGTATTATGGAGGACACATATTGAATGGAGCACTGGGTGTGGTACATAAACAATGAATTCTAGAACACTGAAAAGAAATTAAATAAAATAAATAAAAAATTTTTTAAAAAGTTGGTGTCTCTGGTATCACAAACAAGATGTAAGATACGAAACAGAGGTTTAGATTTCAAAAAAAAAAAAAACCAAACCATCAGGAACTTCTCTAAGAAATGAAATATTAAGGCACTCACTTCCAAAATCATGGAAGACAGAATGAATCTCTATAACAAGACAAATAACACAAACAAAGCCATGACTATAAAAAGTACAGAATAAGCCACAGAACAGATGAGGCAATATTTTGATTTTCTTTAGAATGCCAGCGATATTTTTATAGGTGGACAATAATATTACTTAAATGGTTTCTAAACCGACACTTGCATATTCTGTTTTTATAGGAAATTCATTTCTCATTTCTCTATCCTGAAGTCATTTTAGACTTGGAGCTAAACCAACTGATTAACCTTTAAATTTCCATCCCCCCAGCATATCTTATCACTTTTTGCTATCTTTAAACTCTGATGAAATTATTGAATTATTTAGAATAAAGCTTTAGAAAGTCTATTTAACAAATTAGCAATTCATGTTCTCATGGGAACAAATATTCAGTTATCCTTTTCAAAAAAGAAGTACTTAAAATTATTTTTTGCAATGAGGATTTAGGTAAAGTATTACTTATACTTATCACATATTACAAATAAGGGTTAGTGTATATCTTAATTCGGAGCTTTTGAAACTGATGTTAAATGAAAATCAACATTCTAAAATAGCTTTCTATTAAAAACCCCTGGTGATTTTGTGAGATTTGAGAACAAAAGGATTCTGTGCATTGCATCCAAGCAATAGGGGCAAGACTCCAAGGAGGAAATGACTGTGGTTTGGATTATGTAGGTATCTAGTCATATAGGACCTCAAACAAGTTCTCAGAGATTTAATGAGCCTCAAGAGGTACAGAAGGATCTCTGTACCCTCAGAAGTGGCAGAGGAGAAATAAGGACAACAGCAGTCAGCCTTGAGGGAGGCATGATACTGAGAATGAATGACATTCTACTGGTAACACCTAACGACTGATAACTAAGTTCCAGATCAGCCCATGGATATTTCTGAAGATGCTAATTTGAATAGATATATTTTAGAGTCTAGTAGATACCTATTTCCTAGGTCCCAAAACACTCAAAACTGAATAAGAACTCAGCAAAAATAGAGGAGCTCCCTAAACTGACCCAGATTATGTTGTCCCCTTCACAGCACACAATAAATATTTGCTGAATGAATAAAATGTGTAGATGCCCTGTCCTCCTCTGAGAAGCTAATTCAACTTCATTGTTAATTAGGGGGAAACGTCTGCCAAAAGTTTGCAGAAAATCCCTAACTTAGTACTTAAAAGAGGGATGTTGGTTAGGCATCCGACTCTTGATTTCTGCTCAGCTCACTGTCTCACGTCCTGGGATCGAGCCTCACATTGGGCTCCCCAGTCAGTGGGGAGTCTACTTCTCCCTCTCCCTCTACCCCTCCTTCTGCTCACTCTCTTAAATAAATAAATAAATCTTTTTTTTTTTCTTTTAAAGAAAGATTAAAGGATCCCTTTCAGAGATTTAGGAGGACAAGTGATCAGATTTTAAAAGTACAGAGGCAATAAAAAACAAAAACAAAATCCTCTTTCAACAACAACAACAACAACAAGGGGAAAAAAGTCAAAAGTAAAGCAACCCATAATAGAAAAAAAAAAAAAGGAAATGAAAAGATGTGGACAAGTTCAGATAAAATCTAACTTCTAACTATTCAGTATTATAAAATTTTAATATTTCATGAAAAATGCCAAGTTTGACATCATCTTCATTTTAAAGGAAGAATTTTTCCCTTCTATCCTCTCTACTTCAAACTCCATACCTTCAATTAAACTATCTTATCATCAAAGAAGGATTAAGAGAATCACAGAATTTCTGAATTAGAATGGCTATTAGAGTTATTCAATTCATTGTTTCCCAAGGGCACAGCCCTCCAAGCCCTCTCCTGAGAATTCTGATTAGTGGGTTTGGAACAAGTTTAGGAAATTTTACCATTTTAGAGAATAGGGAAACCTTTAGCCCAGCTCCATTTCTTCAGAGAGGAAGAAAATGAATCCAAACATCATATGGCCAGTGAGTCAAACAAAGATGTGCCATGGCACCTGACTTCTCTTTTTTTTCCTAATTTCATAGTGGCTTTCGACAATGATCTCAGTAAGAGCTCTAGATGGTTTCCACAAAAAGGCTGGACAAACCTGGTAAAAATATATGGAACAAATAATAAAAAGCATACAGAGTTTTCATTTATAAAAATCTGTATTAAACATGTTTTACAACACAATTCACTGCTTTCATGCCTGTGTCACATCATTATGTAAAAACAGTATTTATATATGTGTATATGTATTTTAATATATATTTATATTTAATAATTATTATATATTAATATATTCTATATAAATATATTTATATTATTTATAATATAGTATATATTAATATTAGTATATAAATGTAATAAATATTTATATATTTGTATTTAATATATATTTAAGTATATTGAACATTTAAATGTTACATTTAATATATAAATAGCATATTCATAATATATAATATATGACAATATATGTTATAATTTAAATTCATTTATCTATTTATTTTAAAGTTTTTTTTTTTTTAATTTTTAGACAGAGAGAGAGTACAAGCAGTGTAGCAGCAGGCAGAGAGAAGGGGAGAAGCCAGCTCCCTGCTGAGCAGGGAGCCTGATGTAGGGCTTGATCCTAGGATCCTTGAGATCATGACCTGAGCCTAAGTCAGATGCTTAGTCACTTGAGCTACCCAGGCACCCCTAAATATATTATATTTAAATAAATATATATTTTAATACCAGGACATTAAGTTCAAAGTCAGACATCTGAGACCCTCAGTGCTTGGATCCCCTAATAGTTTCCTGGGGATAATTTACCTGTGGGAGAGGGAGTGAAGTTATAGGAAAAAACAGGTTGAGAGGTTGCAGAATAGAGATCCCTTGTATCCTAGTTTGCCACAAAGAGTTCCACTTTTATATATTTTGTATGTCAGTCTTGAGCACACAATTTTATGTAAATAGTTTTATGACTGAAACATCAGGAGTTATTGTACTGCAGCTAGATTAACCACACAGAGATGGGCATTTCAGTCTTCAATGGTTAAATCCAGCTAATCTAACATCCTCATAAGTGAAGGTAAGCAGTATCATCATATTCTCTCCAATATTGACTATTTTAAGATAGGCTTTCTGTCGAAGGAGAATCTGAAATCAACCACAAGAAATAATGAAAAACAATCTAATAATCTAGGTCACCCGATCATCACTTTATCCTACCCTTAAACATGCTTAACACCCATCTCTTAATGCCTACAATTAAGTTTTGTGGGTTTGTTGGGTAGAGAAGAATGATGACACAGGGCGATGAGATTAACTATTTTCTTTAATCTGTGAAGCAAATAATTATCCTAAGAGGTACTACATGATAATGAGTTTTCTAAAGAAAGTCCCCGGTGGTGTTTTACATTAGCCCAGTACTACTGAAGGACAGCCTTGGGTGGGGGTTGGTAGTTGGCACAATGAGTCTATTCTCAATGCAAAGTCAAAACTTCACTGTTCAACTAAATAGTTTTCATAACTAAAATAGTTTTTATAACTGAAAACCAAGTTTCTAAGAGATTGCACATTTTGAATATTTTTAAATGATAGTCTGAATACACCTATTTGGAGCACATTTTTTCAGTTTCCTTATAATTTTATTATTTTTATCTCCTCCTCCCTCTTAGGTCACCAAGGCTTGCTCTCAGTTATCTTTGAGAACCATAACAAAAGCTCTGTAAGAGAAGATTGACAGTGCGAATTACTGGCAACAGTTTTTGGGTTTCTAGTTGCCTTGTCAGATCTTACAGTGTCATCTTAAATAATTATGTATCTTTTTCAGGCACAATGGTAGTTATGAAAGTCAAACTGATTAAGTATGGACTTGGTTCTCTATATAAGATAAAGCGAGGTGGTTTCTGAGTAAGATCTTGGGCAGAGAACCAGCTTAGGACTTGGTTTCTGGCTGTAAGTAACAGAAAATGACCCTGGTTAATTTAAGTCACAAAATAATTGGTTGAAACTATGTCACAGGTGCTCATAGAATAGACTGTCATTTCTTCTTAGATTTCTTTTCTGAATATAAATGATCAGACCCAAGGTTAACAGAAAACTAAAAAGGATACCAAACCCTTGTATACTGCTGATTGAATTTATTTCAGATGATCTGAAGGAAAAAAAACTCATCTTTTTTGTCACTTTTTGTCCTATAAATCTCAGGTGCTTCATGAGTGCTTACTATGAATTACTTTTTACTTTATAAAATTAAAATTTGATGCATTGAACATTAGTATTTCATAAAGAATTCTTTAATTACCTTATCTCTAGAGAAGCATGGAATAATATTGATTGGATGAGTGCATACTATTTTCATAACTTTTGAATTACGCTGTCTTAAATAAATTGAAATATTATGCTGGAAGAATGATAGCTGTAGAATTCCGATTAAGTGCAATAGAACAGCCCTGACATGGGTCCAAGGCAATGGCTCTCTTCCACTATACTATGCTGCCTCCTCATTGGTGAGGGAAGGAGTAATTCCAAATTGGAAATGGTTGAATTCACATGAGAACTTGAAGAATAGAACAAATTTCAGGAAGCAGCTTGGCAGAAGGGAAAAAGAACAAACTATTCACCATAAGAACGTTCAGGAGGATGGCAAGCAGTATGGCTATAGCACGATTTTTCTTGAGGGGTATAATTAGAGATACATCTGGAAACACAGAGACCAAATACAGGTGGCTTACATTCAAGTCACAAAGGAATTTTCTTGGAAGAATATGATTCTCACAGAATGGATAAGAATGTTGTAACCAGGCTCAAAAATGGCCTAGAACCAAGAAAGCCTGAACAAAAGGAATCACCACGAAATATAAAAACAAAACAGTGTCATTAAGAAGATCTTGGTATACTAGAGTTGTGCCTGCTGCTAACTTGATGTCGGTCACTGAACTACAAAGCCTGAGTGTAATATTTCTTTCTTTCTTTCTCTCTCTTTCTTTCTTCCTTTCTTTCTTTCTTTTTAAGATTTTATTTATTTATTTGACAGAGAAAGAGAGAGATCACAAGTAGGCAGAGAGACAGGCAAAGAGAGGGAGAAGCAGGATCCCCGCTGAGCAGAGAGACTGATGCGGGCTTGGTCCCAGGACCTGAGCTGAAGGTACAGGCTTAACCCTCTGAGCCACCCAGGCACCCTGAATGTAACATTTCCAAATAGATTTTGCTTTTTTTATGTCACTTGCTCAAGATTCCAAGTGGTGAGTAGGAACATCTGGTTAGCAGAATGTAGGTTATTCACATGTTTCACAGCTGCCAGAGGGAGGGAAGAGACATTACTTCTCCATATATTCAATAGAGGAGACAGCATCCAACCTTCTGCTAAAACTCGCATAACGTGAGCTTTCTTCAAAATATGGTGGGTTCGACTAAGTTACTCAGTCTGATACAGGGAGTGAAATCTATTAACCAGAGTTAGGTTTATCTAAGGAACATTAAAGAATAAGGAAACTAGTGGCACAGAACATGGCTAGGAAACCATTGGTAAGCAGGGTTAATGAAAATGTGAAATCGTGCAGTGCTACTACTGAGTGGGTAATCTTAGTTTCACCTGCATATGGCACAACTAGGATGACTTCCACCCACCTTCTACAGAAACTAAAAGACAAAGAGAATGAAAGCTGCATTTCAGTAGGAACACTGTTATACTTTCCATTAGTATTCCTGGAAATTTATTATACACGATCCTTTATAATTCTAGATTTCCCACTTGGAAATCAATAAGATAGACTATCTACATTGAGGAAAAAGTTTAGAAGAAAATTACATGTTGAATTTTGTTCCTTTTGTCTTCTATCGATGTGGTAGTCAAGGTCAGTGTTTCCCTCAAACTAATAAGGAGGTGTGGTTCTCATTGGAAACCTGCACCTTAAAAAGGTCAGCTCTCATTTTCAGGATTAAAAGAGTAAAGAATATAAGGAAAAGATCACCACACACAGAAAGTGGAGCACAAGCAGCAGTGACAAGCAAAGATTTACAAAGATGTCACCACTAGTTCCTCCGTGTTGGCTAACTGAGTTGTTGCCACTAAAAATACTGAGTAAAGCCAGTCAAATGCTTAGAACCCAACATGAGGAATGTCGGTTGGACTTTCAAGGGATTATAACCCATATTTTCATATGTCATTTTGGACTTCAAACTTCATTATGAATTTTGATCAATACATTTTTCCATTACTCAAGAGTTGATATATTATTTAAACAATAAGAATAAGCCCTTGCGTCTATAGCCTGATTTTCTAATTTATTTTTAGCTTCATTCTTTTCATTGCAACATTGATTTAAGACACATACAAAAAAATGAAGACAGTGAGACATCACAAAGGCAGTCCCATTTTGAAAATCTAGATCAGTTATTTTAAATTTCATTCATTGAAGAGATCTTTTTTATACATGACCATGACACTGTGTATAAGCCATTTCATTCACAGGTTAATTTTAGGAGAGTTGTAGAAGAAATAGTACAATGATGGCTAGGAAACTTTATTTGGAAATCATTCCTTCCTCACTTAGACTAGTATCTCCTGGTAGAGGGTAAAAGACATGTGTCCATATTGATGTTACCACATGTGAAAGATTCTGTATCTACAATAAGTAGTTTAAGCCCTGATATTAAGTATGGCATCATGATTATTAACCATTTGGTGATGTTTACCATAAACAATGAATTCTGGAACAGTGAAAAGAAATTTAAAAAATAAATTTAAAAAAGCACAAGTAATAGGAAAAAAATAAATTTAATAATAAGTTTATAATTATTGAATATAAACCTATATGCCTAGCTTTCTACTTAATAAGAACTTTAATTGCACTACTTCATTTAAAAACCTTCATAACTATCATATGAGAAAGGTATTAGTGAAACAAAAGCATGGTAGTTTAAGGAACTTCTCCAAATGTGTCCTAACCAATAAATCCTGGTTTCCTTGACTTAGACTGTGCTCTTAACTACTACAGATACACAGCTTGGTCACTGCTACCTCAGACCCTGGACTACACTCATGGGGGGTACACTTGTTTAGGATGTCATTAATACCTTTATGCAAGTTTTCTCATGTATTTCTCCATATCTTGATCTCCTCAATGGCCATACTAAAAGGAGATACCCCTAGTAGCTTTAAGAAAATGGCTGATTACTTATCCTATAATATAAATTGTTCTAACAATTTTTGATAAATTAAGCCTGGGAGTTCAACACATGTTTCCAAATAATGTTATTGCGCAGGTCATGATTGTGTGGTGCATCTAGAGTACAGGCTGATTAAGCTACTTATAGAACTTGAGAACACATCTTTAATGTCATTGGAACTGCTGATTAGTGGCCAATCATTCTTTTTACCTAATGAAACTTGGGTTTCTGTGCAGGGCCAAGAGAATTTGAAAGGAGGTAATGGAAAAATCCAGCCTGCTCAAGGGCTTTAATGGCTTTATTTCTAACAAAATCGACAATTACATTCACTCCTACTTAAAGCAAAAAATAGATCTTTTTTTTTTTTTTTTAATCTGGGACTTAGGGCCTGATTTCTACCAAAAAGAACACTAGATGTTTGATAATTTTCCAACTGGCTAACTATATTTTCCTGAGCTTACTCAGAACTTATTTCAAAAATCTTGGGAAACCTAGAAAAGAATATGTGCCAAAGAAGGCTTCAGTTCATCAGATCAGTTGGTGACAAATAGAAAAGGAAATGTAGATACAATGTATATACGACTTGCCTAAAATTGCCAACTGCCAAGGAGTGTTTTCCAAACTTGTTAATTGCTCATCCCATCTCTAAGCATTTTTAGTATGTACCTTTAAGACAGGTAATTTTCAAGGGTGTCTGGGTGCCTGGGTGGCTTAGTGGGTTAATGCCTCTGCCTTCAGCTCAGGTCATGATCCCGGGATACTGGGATGGAGCCCCGCATCGGGCTCTCTGCTCAGCAGGGAGCCTGCTTCCCCCTCTCTCTCTGCCTGCCTCTCTGCCTACTTGTGAACTCTGTCAAATAAATAAATAAAATCTTAAAAAAAAAGATATGTAATTTTCAAATTTATTCATAAATTACTGATGTGTCCAATTTTAGTAAAATTTTGTTTATTATAGAACATGTATAAATAGAGATTGTTATAAGAATGAGATAATAACCCTATTCTGAATAATTATTTACTTAACTTTTAATTATACAGAAGTAAAAGGGCTTTTGATTGTCACTATAAATAGCTTTGCATGCTCAAGTTTAAAATGTTTGCTACTCAAACTGTCTACCTAACATACTAACTGATATAAAAGATAATGCATATACTTAGAATGACATTTTTAATTAATAGTATTAGAGAAAAGTCCTATATGGTCTTCTTGATGATTTCAGTTTTTTGGCCGACACCTTGATACATATTAGTCATCACTGTTACTTCATGATATGACTAAGGAAGAGCTTATACAAGAAGTAGAACAATTGTTTGCTCTACAGTTTTCTTGTATTTTGCTTTTGTTTTCATTATTTGCATTATCTTCAATCTGCAGCTTCCTTGCAGGAAGCTTTTTAAGCCACAAGTCCATTTGGTGAGAATTAGTTTAGTTTAAACTAGATGAGTCTGTTTACCAGGCACACAAACACAAATTCATTATTATATGCAGAGAGAGAAGAGGTGAAATGTCACTTTCTAGACCTTGGCAGAGTGGTGCTCCCATCTTCCCTTAAGATGTTTTGTATATGTGACTATAACCTTATGACATAAGGACCTAGCAGGCACCACTGTCCATCCATTTTAATAAATATAAGGAAATATTTATAAGTCCTCATTTCTTTATTTTTAATGATAAATAATAACTGAATTAAATTTCTGACATTCTCTTCTAGGATCCTAATAGGACTAGTGCACCAGAGAACAGAGATCACTTTATATGGTATGTATGGAGACCTAGGTTACCTGTGACACTAACATATCCTTCAAGGAAATAGTAGAATGTAACAGGAGGCAGTGATATAATATACCTGCTACAAACATGTACTTCCTAATGAGATGATTTGGCTTTGGATACTGGTTTCGCCATTTGTAGGCTATATGACTTAGGACAAATTAGTAACCTCTTTTTGTTTCAATTTTTTCATCTGTTAAATGGGCTAATAGTACCAACTTCACACCATTGTTCAGGGGATTAAATGATGGAATCATGTAAAGCACTGAGCATGAGATCTGGCAATGTCAGATATGACAATTAATATTTATAAGGCTATGACATATAAATGATTCTATTTTTTCACAATTTGAGTCCTTTATTCTAGTTATGATTCTTGATTTTCAAAGGTCAACTTTTGAGGAAAACACTTTGGTATTCTTTATACTCTGAAAATTATAAATTATCATTTTATGACACATTCATATTTTTGTGTATTTGCCGATTATGAATATTTTAAGCTAACAAACTGTGTGTTACCAATCAACTAACAATTCAGTTTAATCAGGTCACCATTAAGCTCTGGTTAAGCAATTATTAAAGTGTCTTATTGCTTCTTGACCTTACAAAGTCATTAACATTAGCAGAGAATTGAAAGATACTATTGATAAGAATATAATTCTCTTTAGGTTAATACCACCGAGATAAAGAGAAAAAAATAAGGGTGTGGAGTGTGGTGAATCTTTATAGCTAGTATGTAGGACCCCTCCATATAGATGCATATGATTTGAATTTCCTTTTTCTCATTTTTCCTACTTATTTTATTTTACTAAATTTTACTTGTGTTTGTGGGCCCTATTAAATTTCTTTAAAAGGAATACAAAGCATTGCATACAAAAATATAAGTATTGCCTAGTTCCTTGTGGACTAAGTAAGACCTATGAAATCATTTTTCAATGTGACTTAAGGTCTAAGATGTAAATGATTAATTTATTAAGAAATATATGTAAAGTATTTTATTATTTATAATAGCAAAAGATTATTATCAGCTTAAATATCTGTCTAGAGGGGAATAGTTAAGTAAATTATGGTGTATCCACATTGTGAGAATTCACCACGACTGAATAAAGTAACACAGTAGTTCTTTTATGAGAAGAGCAAATAATTTCCAAGAAATATAGGTGTTAAAATGGCAGACAGTAGAACATAAAATATATAACCATATATTTATCACATATATATGAAGACTATAGAATACATTATTAATTATTAATATAATTAAGAATATAATATAATTAACAGTATATTAATATTATTATATATTATATATCATATATATGAAAAATATATATGTGAAAAAAGTATATTTGTTTGTTCATGTACAAACTCTCTTTGGAAGGGAAAGCAAGAAACAGGAATGTTAGGTACCTTTGGAGAGGTGACCCATGGGATTGACAGGCAAGACTGGGGAAGGAAGGAGGGGGAAGGATAGAAGAGCTGCTCCAGGGTCTGTTCTTTGCACCTTGTGAATATGGAATCATGTGAATGGAGGATCCATTGAAAACAAATAAAGTTAAAAGTGAAGGAGTAGGCCAGTTGGAAGAGGAAGAAAAGGGGGAAGAACAAAAGAAGTGAATGGAAAAGTTGTTTCCACAATCATGGTTGGGCAATGAAGGTAACCAAGTGGGTTTTCTGATCATGTGGTTGGATAATAATATTATTCAGACTCCTGATCAGGTTCATCTGGCCATGTATGTAGATTTTGCTATTTCTCCTTAATTTTTTTTCAATGCCAGTGGAAATACTTGAGGTTATTAAAAATGCTGTGCACAACACAAAGTTCATAAAAATGAACAAAGAAAAATTATGGCCACATGTGCCCAAATAAGCAAGATCATGCCCTATAATACCCCAAAGCTATTTTTTATTTTTTTATTTTTTATTTTTTATTTTTTATTCAAACAAACAACCAAAAATCTCGAAACTTCTTCCCCCCAATTTAAAAATACTAATTTTCAGACAAATCTGAGTCTCAGAAATGTTGACTCATCCAAGGTCATAGCTAGTGAGTGGGGAACCTGGAAACGGAGCCAGGTAGTCTAATTTCAATGTCCATACTGCTCACCACTATGCTGGAGAATGAGGATCTGATATCTGTTTCATAAAATTACTACAGGATTAAAAAGAATTAGCATATAAATATAAGCATATAAATAAAGCATACCACTGGATTTGGCCTACTGTAGATAATTCATATACTGGAGTTTTCGTTATGGAAGAGGCAATAGAGAGAGTATAAATTTTGCAGTCAAATGGGTCTGTATTTGGAATTAGCTCTACCACTTAGTAGCTGCCTCACTTTGTACAAATTCCTTAGCCTATCTCTTCTGCAATATAGAGGATAATAAATCCTATAGACTGAATTGAGGAAAGTTTAAGAGAAGATAAATTATAAACATTAACTAGTAAGTACAAAAATTATGGATGGTATTATAGTTATTATTAATACTATTACCAAAAGTTGATATAATCAAAATATACTGCATTTTTATTATTTTTTATGTACAAAGTGTTTTTTAATTATATTAATCATTTAATTTCAAGAATCTTTTTAAAAAATCAGTAATTAAATTGCATGTTTTGAGATCAGATCATACAGCTTCTGCATATAATATAATTCATACTCATAACAAATTTCTCAGACATTAAAAAATCCAAAAGTAAATTTTGAATCATTAAAGAAAGCAAATTTTTATTCATTTATTCAATATATATTGAGTGTCTCTGTGTACCAGGCACAGCATTGAACAATAAACCAAAATTCTCTACCTTTTGTGGAATTTAACATCTACAGGAGGAAGAGAGTCTATAAACAAAGAAATATATAATATATTAAGGAGTGATGAGTGGCAGTGGGGAAAAATAAAACAGTGAAGAGGAATAAGATATGAGGAGAAGGAGGGATTATTGACATTTTCAAGTGGTTAGGAAATGTCTCACTGAAAAACTGATACTTGGTACAGACTTGCAGTTGAAGAAACAAGACCTGTGAGGGTCTGGGGGAAAAGTGCTAAAGGCACAGAGAAAGGTAAGTGCCAAGGGCTCAGGCTGGCAAAATGGGAACCTTAACATGGCCAGAATGGCTGGAAGAGAGTGATCAAGGGAAGAGACTGGAAGATAGGCAGAGATATAACAATTAGGCGCAGGCTCTTGAACACCATTGTAAGCATCTGGCTTCTAATTCAAATTAAGTTGAATGCCCCAAGTGGGCTCTGAGTAGAGGTATGACATAATCTAACCGTAACACCATCACTGTGGTAGCTGTGTTGAGATTAAAGAAATAGTGAGATTATGTAGGAGTATTTTGCAATCACCTGGAAGACAGACAAGGAGGTTTGGTTCCCATTTGATAGCTGTCAAGAGTATGAAAAAGATCTAAGGGTGGATATATTTTTGAAGCAGAGACAACACAATTTACTAATGGACTGGTGTGGAATGTGAGATTAAAAAATGCAAGAGCAGGGGCACCTGGGTGGCTTAGTGGGTTAAGCCTCTGCCTTTAGCTCAGGTCATGATCTCAGGGTCCTGGGATTGAGGCCCGCATAGGGCTCTCTGCTCAGTGGGGAGCCTGCTTCCACCTCTCTGCCTACTTGTGACCTCTCTTTCTCTCTCTCAAATAAATAAATAAAATCTTTTTTAAAAAAATGGATGAGCAGGTTTGAGGGGAGAGGATCAAAATCAGTTTTAACATTACTTTGAGAGGCCTCTTAGACATCCAAGGAAGTAGGTCGATTTGGCAGTTGGTTATAAGTGTCTGAAGCAGGCCCAGGGGAGATATAAAATGTGTTAAACATAGTTCAACACTGGATATATTTCATTTTAATCCCATGTAAATTGCTCACCCAGTCAGATGAATGTATGGCAGAGCAACTCTTCCTTAAATAGAATGGTCAATTAAATAAAACATTGGCCTCTCCAGTGAATTTGGATAAATTATGAGACTAGCAACAGGGAACTGGCAAAAATATCTGGGCATCACCAATTATGTGTTGAATTGAGCTAACATTTGGGGATAAGATTCTGGTGTTTTGTTTTTGTTTGTATGAAAGCCTTAGAATGAGTAAAAAAGACACTATGAAGACAGCTCCAGAATAACAAAGTGAAAACACTGGCAGTCAACCAAATGTTGAAGAAAAGTCCTTCAATCCAATTAAAATTGGCAAAATCCAATAGTAGCAACAAAATTCAGGTAATAGTATGATTAGTATTTATCAGGTCAGTAATATACTGATGTATCAAAATGAAGTCTATTTCAGCACTTCGGTGTGTGGTGTGCATATATGTCATTACACAAGGCACTGTGCACAAAGCAAAAGATTTCATTATGATGTTGCAATTGTCTCATTCCATGTAGTTCAATTGAATCTGTTAAGTACATAGTAATTCCTACCTCCATGTTACCGCTAGTCATGTATTTCTAGTGACTAGAAGCCCCCTCCCCTAGACAGCTCTGCTTCTCATAATTCCATCCAACTTCAGAGTTCTTCCTCACGAGTTCTTTTCAAAGCTTTCTGAACTCAGTTGATATCCTCACCCTCTCTATAACCTTTGACTTTTTTTAACTGCCTTGTTTGGAACACCTAGCCCGGTGGTTAGCAGAGAATGCACACTCAAAAAACACTTATTGCACGTGTGACTGAATAAATAACTTAAAGAAAAAGAGCACATTCTACATTCTCTTTGCAATTAACAATGAGTATTTTCATATGAAACACTGAGAAGTTCTGCAGGAAGGACAGCCATTTAATTTGCCTTTCCCAAGCTTGTTTAACCTCCTTGTCCTTTCCTCTCCTAACCTACTTATATAGAACACTTTCTGGGAAGCATGCTTTGGGGAATGCAAAAACAGGAGATGGACTACTAATGCACTAGAAGATTCCAGATTTAAAAAATATTGGCCACTTTGTAATTTTAAAGTTCAATCAGAATAGCAATAGCCCAGGTTTTTTGTTACACTCTGTCTATCCTCATGAAAATATTTATAAACTCTAAACATCGATGTCTCCTTCTTTGTGGACATCATGCATTAGGGGTGTAACATAAGAAGAAAACCACACATTTCTCTGTACTGTGTTAGGAGTAAATTCCTAGTATGTTAAATCACTGGTCATTAGAAGTGATTAAAGGAAGACAAATAAGAATTGATTTGGAGTTATATGACCAAACTCTCATTCAATTATATCTATAGTGTACAGGAAGCAGAAATTGAAGATGTTTCAAGATGACCATGATTCATTACTTTTAGCTCTTTAAGATTTCCTTGCTAAGTACTCAAACTAAAAGTTTGAATTGCTCTGTTCTGCAGCTGAAAAAAAAAAATTAAAGAGTCAAGGGGGGAGGAAATGAAAAAGAAAGAAAAAATAAAAGATTTACCATAGTTTTCAATGTCTGTATTCCTATAGAGTAAGGATCAGCAAACTTTTTCTACGAAGGGCCAGATAATAAATAACTTTGGACTTTATGGGCCTACGGTCTCTGTTGAACTACTTGAGTTTGCCATTGTAGCCTGAAAATAGCCAGGGCCCTGGAGGATGGACGTAGAAGTGTTCCTGTAAAATATTATCTTTGCAAACAGGCAGTGGGCAGGATTTGGCCCAGAATAATAGTTTTCCTGACCTTTGCTATTCAGGACAAAAGCTCCTCACTCCATAGCTCTAATCATGTGTGACAGAGCATGTGACCTCTAGTATGCTGAGATTTAAGAGGTTCCTCAAAATCAACTATCTTCTTACCTTTGGTTAATCTCAGTGCTCTACGTTCTCATTACAGTCTCATTATTTTAGCCATTTCTCTGGTTTAACTCATGTGCACAAAGAGTTTTCTTAAACACAGTAAGAAATTAATACTCAGTAACTCATTTATTCATTCATATGTGGAGGTCATTAGTAGATGGACTTTAGATAATTTTATTTGGGGAGTTGTTGAAAAAGGGAGGCTGGGAGAGGGCAGCTGAGGGACATCCAGGCCCCTCTGGAAATTTCAGGTTCCTTGGGGAAGAACCAAGTAAAGGAAGGAGACAGGAACAAAGCAGAGATGGGGCTTACTAGAATTAGACCTCACTTTTTCAGTCTCCCAAAGGCTATTCCTGGTCTTCCTATAGAATGTGGTTTTTCACCTCAGTTCTATTTCTCTACACAGAAATATGGAACAGGATTTGTGAGGCATTTTGGGGGAGGAGAGTTGAGAGAGGGAGAATAGGAACTGATGCTCCTTTTTGGTACATGGGGGCTTTTTTCTTATAGCCTCCTACATGGAGATCACAAAATAAATGTTTGGAGCCTTGAATTATGGCACCTGCACTTATAAAGAGGTAAGAATTTCTCATTTCCCCCAGCTCTCTTCTAGCCTTTTTTCTCTTGATCTAGTCCCATTTTATTGCCTTCTTTTCAGTTCTTTCTCTTCCCTCTTAATGACCAAGGTGACAGAGGATGGGAAAAAGAGGGAGAAGAGGGTGGTAGGTTCATAGGCTGGAGAAGCTGAAAGACAGCAGCAAGAAACAGGACAATTCTGATTTTCTTATTCTTGTCTCAACCTCTGTCCTGACGTGAAACATAATGACTACCACAGAATTAAACAAGTTTACTTTAAAATATCTTAAGCATTAAAAAAAATTATGTTTGATTTATTTAATTTGAAGAAAGGAAAGGACCACTTTAAAGAAAACCTAGCACTAATTTTTAATGTGCATTCCTTTAGTTTTTTTAAAGATTTTATTTATTTATTTGACAGAGAGAGAGCACAGGTAAGCAGAGATGCAGGCAGAGTTGGGGGGGGTGGAGAAGCAGGCTCCCTGCTGAGCAGAGAGCTAGATGTAGGACTCGATCTCAGGACCCGAGATCACTACCTGAGCCGAAGGCAGTGGCCCAACCCACTGAGCCACCCAGGCACCCCATTCCTTTAATTTTTAATTTGACTTTAATATGTACAAATAGTTGTGGAAAATATGTCTATGCTTTACCATGGGTAGTTTTCAACTTTTCAGTCATTAACTTCATTATTACACACTGGCATTTGTAAGTTTTCTTTTTAAAGTTAGTGTCTTTACTGATCAAAGTAAACTAAATATACACCCCCCATGAACCATGTATGTTAATAAGTACAAGATTCTCATACAAAATTTATATCATAACAATTCAAATTTATCTTGCCTGGCCAGTGGAAACATATGATGCTTAGTTAATAAAATATCCTATAAGAAAATAAGTGTCATTTATTTTTGAGAATGATCTAACTTTATGGAACATAATCATATATTTATGAATACTTGGAAAATGAATTTCTTTACTTGGCACTTCATATAGAAAATGCATTTCCATGAATATAAGTATTATTTGTAATATAAACAAAATATGAAAGATTAATTTAGGATGCCAATAAAAATATGATTCATAATTCTATTTTTCTTACTCTCAGGTTTCTTGAATGGTCTGTCATGGCCTACAAGTTACAAATATCTAGAACCAGAAAATGTGGCCCAGCACATTAGTCCAGATTTTCATCAACTACAAATCCCTTTTCATTTGCTTGCATATGTTTCTGTTTTATATTTAATATTTTGGACAGATTGAATTTTGGACATTCCCCTCCCCATTTTTACACAATGTAACACTTAGTAACGAGCTAAAAGAATCCAGGTAGTAAATGCAATAACAGATCCAAGTTAATTACCTTCTAATGCCCTTAACCTGGCTGATGTTATCTGAAGAAATGTGTTTTTGTTTCTTGTACAGTTTTCCTCCAGCAACTTAGAGGGTAGGTAGCACCACTTACCTTATAAGATGAGAGACTTCACTTTCCCTTCAAAAGGCAAAGAATTTGGAAGTGTATAGAAAGGACTTAAATAGGCCATCTTGTCCTATGTCCTAAAGACACATGAAGTAAGTCATCAGATGAATCCCCAAAGTTACTTCTCTCCAAGAAAGCAATCCAAAAACTGCTAGATCTGTATATATTTAAAGACAAAAAAAAAAAAAGACAGTTAGACAGTAAATATGAAATGACCCTGTGAAGTCTGTTACATCTTCCAATCTGGTCTTACTAGCCAGACCCCAAGAGTCTCAACAAACGGGCCATGAACATGCTCCTCTAATGAGCTGATTCACCACTGTCAGCAAAGGTGACATTGAAATCATAACAGCATTTCCATATTCTAACACCAATGGTGTTAGAAAAAGATCCCCTTTTCTTCCACAGTGATCTATTTGAACGTGTAATAATTTTTCATCAGTATCAGGCTGTGAGCATTCCCACTGTCATAACATTTCTACTGCCCATAGTACTCACAGAGTTGTTCTCACCTGATTATTCAAAGCTCTTACTATTCTTTTTTTTTTTTTTTTTAAGGTTGTGGTTGGAGAGTCTCCATATTTTTTTTAAGATTTTATTTATTTATTTGACAGAGAGAGATCACAAGTAAGCAGAGAGGCAGGCAGAGAGAGACTGGAGGAAGCAGGCTTGCTGCCGAGCAGAGATCCCGGTGTGGGACTCAATCCCAGGACCCTGAGATCATGACCTGAGCCAAAGGCAGAGGTTGAACCCACTGAGGCACCCAGGCACCCCAAGCTCTTACTATTCTAAGGCCTCACAAATCCAACCTTATTCATGAGATTACCCTGAAATAGCTTTTCATTTCTCAGTCTTCTGCAACATATGCATTAGTACTTAAAAATATTAAGGATTTTTGTCTAAACATTTCACCAGTATAAATCTCAACTTTCCAACAAATGGAAATTGCATTTGATTCAAGTTTTATCTTGAAACACGTATGTGTTTTGAAGTAGATTATTTTAGTGGTTAACACATAATGTTTTAAACAGATGTTTTAAAGGGGGGAAAAGGAGAAGGAAATTTTCTCACCAATGGTTTTTTCTCTAATATCTTTATAAACATTTGGTAAGAGATAGATCTAGGATGACTAACATGAGGAAAGATCATTGAATTTAGAGGATGCTGTACAAAGATGAAAATACTAAAGAGTTCTCAGACCTGTTTCCTGTTTCAGTTTGTCTGTTTCTGCAGATGGGTAGGGTTTCCCACCCCCTTATTTGTTCCTGGGGTTTGATTTGTATTGTTTGAATCTTTGTAGTTTAACACACAGACATTTTGAACATTGATAACTTTGTAAAGAGTTCAATTTACTTTTAACTGAAACCAAATTTATAATTTTCACTCCAAAATCTCACTAAAATGATTGATCATAAAACTTTTAGTAGTGTACCCATCTCTATTATGGAGAGAAATATTTGGGAAAGCAATATGTTCATAGATCCTTCCATTAAAATACAAAACAATCAATGGCTTGACCTCTCAGATTTCCAATTTATGGGTTCTGGGAACAAAGTATTTCTACGAATGCTTAAATTTAATAAGTGTACTCTCAGGTTTGCTAAAAGTTAAGCCCTGAGTTTACAGAGATATCAATCTACTGCACAAAGAATTGATCTCACAAGGGTTGTTGCCATTCTTCTGTGAGAAGCGAATTCTTTCCTGGAAAGAAGCATGAGCTCGTCACCAAAGAGAAAAATAGAAGTTGGTAAAACCGCTATGCCAATCATCTCTCTCTCCATTCATTTGGCATTTGAGAGGATTCATGTTTTTCACCCACAGGATGTAAGTATACTTAGCTGGATTCTGTAATCTGCATAGAAGAATAAGGTATCATATCTGGCATGAAAGAACTTCTCATTTAGAATACAGGATTAAGTTCATTCACTTTCAACAGATGAATGGATCAAGAAGATGTGGTATATATACACAATGGATCACTTTCAAATATTTATTGAGAACCTACTAAACTCAAGG
The DNA here is from genome assembly GCF_009829155.1 of Mustela erminea. Classification (NCBI taxonomy): domain Eukaryota; kingdom Metazoa; phylum Chordata; class Mammalia; order Carnivora; family Mustelidae; genus Mustela; species Mustela erminea. Next base: position 142,217,283 of record NC_045614.1, read on the forward strand.
CCAGGTCAGACATGTTGAAGATGCCATGTGAACAAGAGGAATCCAATCTTGTCCTGTTTGAATTTAAGGTTGATTTTAGAGAATGTCAGTAAAACCTGAATGGCAAAAAGAAACTCGTCATGCAAAAATATTTGAGCAGGAAATTGTTGCAAAGAAACAGTAAGGGTAGGAATATAAGATACCCTCCAGAGTAGGTCTAAGGTAGGGAGGACAGCAATGTGTTTGAACAATAGAAAGAAATCAGTGTGGCCTGAACATATCAGAAAGGGCGAATACCCAACTTTTGTAGCAACATGGACGGGACTGGAAGAGATTATGCTGAGTGAAATCAGTCAAGCAGAGAGAGTCAATTATCATATGCTTTCACTTATTTGTGGAGCATAACAAATAGCATAGAGGACATGGGGAGATAGAGAGGAGAAGGGAGTTGGGGGAAATTGGAAGGGGAGGTGAACCATGAAAGACTATGGACTCTGAAAAACAATCTGAGCGTTTTGAAGGGGCGGGGGGTGGGAGGTCGGGGTACCAGGTGGTGGGTATTATAGAGGGCATGGATTGCATGGAGCACTGGGTGTGGTGCAAAAAATAATGAATACTGTTATGCTGAAAATAAAAAAATAAATAAATTCAGTTTCCTCAAAAAAAAAAAAACATATAGAACAATAAAGAAGGTGTGTTCTGCTTGGACTGTAGTGGGGAAACAAAGGATGAGGAGCGGGTACTGGGGACAGACAAGAAAGCTTTCATAGTAGGAACTTCATAAAGTAAAACATCACTAAATGAAAGGTAAGTAGAAGTCCAGAGGGTAAAAGAAGGGAGAGCCCATTCAGATAGAAGGCACTGTTAGACCCAGGCAGAGAAACATGAGACAGCAAGGTATACCTTGGGAAATGCAAGTTCTTCTATATGACTAAAGTGTAGAGTGGTGACAAGAGTAATAGAGCAAGCAGCAAAGAAAGGACGATAGGCACATCAGTTGGGATTGCTAATGGCTATAAATAACATGAATGTAAACACCAGTGGCTTAAATACTTAAGAATTTAGTTTTCTGACAAGAAGTTTTGTGGTAAGCCCTTACCAACCTTGATCCAGAAGCTTCATTATATCAAAGCTAAAGGCCAGTCTCTAGGCCATCCCAATGTGGCTGCTGTGGCTCCAACCATATCATCCCAACTGCATTTTAAATGTGGGGATCAAGGGCCTGAATGGCACAGGGAAAAAAAAAAAAAAGCAAACTTTTTCTCTTAGACTACTTCTTTCTTATTAGGGAGAAAAATTCTTTCCCGGAAACACTCCAGAAAAATTCCCCCTATGTTGAGGTAACATGCCCACCTTAGATGAGAAATTCAGTTTTCTTAGCATCAAGGAATCTCAGCCTGGAAAGTCAAGATTTTCTGAGCACAGAAGAGAGGAGAAATGCCTACCGTGGGTGGCAACCTTAGGGTCTGCCAGAGGCAGAGCTGAGGATGGAGGCCCTTAGCTTTCCTTGTGCTAAGCAGTAGGTCTCCCTCTGTGGGTGACGGACCTCAGTTTATGAGAGCATCATGGCCAGCATATTTTTTTGTTCCCTTACATTTCCCATTTAAAACATTTTGCTTTCATTTGTACATGGCTTCATTGCTTTCCTAGGTTGGCCCTCTATCTCTTGGCTTGATGGATGAAAGAAATATTATCTAATTTTTATTGGTTTTTAAGCTAATCCATTCAAATCGGATATACACTATCCACCAGAACTTGAGTTCTTTGTAAACAGTTTTACTAGATCACTTTCTAACAGACTTTTCTCTTGGGCCACAAATGTAGACACAAATATCTCTTATGCTACCTTATTAATCATTATGCAAACAATGAATCATAGATATTATTTTTTCTTTCAGGAAAAGTAAAAATGACTCTCCTAGGAGAAAACAGAAAATATAAAGATTGATACCTTATTTTGCTTTCAAAAGCAAAATACCTAATGACCTACATTTCTTATTCAACTAGGAAAAGATAAAGGCTAACAAGTTCACTCATGATGAAAATCATTTCCTGCATTTCATTAGCTTTGCTCTTTTATGCTACATTAAGTGAAGGAGTCTAAATAAATTCCTATTTGCTCAAAAAGATCCTGCAATTTATGCTACAGGCAATTTAGTTCAGTGTTTGCTTCTTCTGCCCTGAGAGAGAGAGAGAGAGAGAGAAAGAGAAAAGTGACAAATTCTTATTACAAACATCCAGCTACAATTGAACAATGTCTATTTACTGTTTGTGGTGGTTAGGAGTATGACTTTTTTAAAGTATGGACTACAGAAGGACAGTATGCTGCATAGATGACACCCATTTATGGATCTACAAGCAACAGCTGACTAATGACTGCTCTGAAATTCTGGCTCATGGAAACTACAGGAAATGGCTTGGCAACAGCAGGAGCCTGTAACTTGCCAGTTTAGCTCCTTCACAATGGAGATTCTACCAAAGATTTCTGGATTCCTCTCTAGTGACCCCTCACCCTGAATATCCACATGACTAGGAATTTTTTTAACTTGTTCAACATGAGGACTTTTCCCTCAGATACCTAGACAACGTTAATGTTCATTTAGTCCCTTAGGTTAAGAAAACACAGAATGATAAGGAGTTAACATACATCTAGTAATATTTAAAAGCGCATTTGCTGTCTTTAGGTTAAATGTGAAGATTTGAATGTGATTATCTCCTCTTCCTCCCAAACAACACAAAAAATGGCTTAAAAATGAAAAATATTTTAGCTAATGAGGTAAAAGAAAAAAACAAAATACGACTTTAGAAAAATCATTAAATTTTTGGAAAGTAGAATAAGGTGGAGGAGGGATAATGGACATAGCAGAACAAAGAGTGTCAGAAGCTAATTGGCCACACAAGGGGGTTCTGATGGAAAATGGGCTCCTTTACCTCACAAATCCCCCGAGTCTCTAGGTGGGAAAGCAAATGTGGAGAGTGGAAAGACTGACCACTCAGAGACTGAGGTCTCTTAACTCCTCCAAAAAAAGCACACTAAAAAGAAAAAAAAAAAAGTTTAGTTTCTGGAGAAATTTTTTCAGGAATCAGGAGATATAGACACATAAATGTTTAAGGGCAAAAACAGAATGATAAAACTGGTCTGCAAACATCTCCCACTCTACCCAGAGCCCCTTTCCTCTGCTCTGCTTTCTGAATAATTGTTGTTATGTTTATGTTTGCCTAGCAGAAAACTGAAAGACAGTCTGTGAAAAAAAAAAAATTGAAAAGCCCGAGATAAAACACCTCTAGACGTTTATGAATTGCCCAAAGACATGTAAGAGTTTACTCTAAGTGTAGTCAACTAGTTGAATCCTGTCCCCTGCCCCAGGCCTCTCTCCTCCCACTCAGAACTTCTTACAGGCTTTTTTGCACTTTGATCATATATATGTTTACTGAGGGAATAATATACATAAGAAATCCTTTCCCATGACAATAAATAAATAAATAAATAAATAAATAAAGTTTCTAAGAATAGGTCCTACTTAAAACAGATAAGTAGATTAAACAATATCACCTCCATAAAATAAGAACAAAAAACTATTTTTATAAGGAAAGCAGAGAAAAAGAAATTGGAAATTAAATTATAGTACAATTACAAGTCAAGAAAATCAATAAAGTAGCCAAAAAAACAGAGAAGGAAAATAATAAAAAAGACTAGAAAATTAGAGGATTATTTTAGGTGGTTCAACATCCTACTAGCAGAAATTACAGAGAAAGAAGAAAAAAAAGAAAGGAAATGGTCAAATAAATAAAACAAAAAATATCTCTCAGACTTTTAGCTGAAAGAGCACATTGAACGCTCACTAAAATTTATGACATAAGATAGCCACACAGAGGCATAGTATTATGGAGTTTCAGAACACCTGGGATTAAACCGTAGAATTTGAAACACTCAAAAAACAAATATTCATCAGACTAGTAACACTAGAATCCAAAAGACAGAAGAATAAGAATATTAAAAATTCTGATAAAAATATTTTCAGCCTCTAATTTTATATCCAGTAAAGCTATCAGTCACGTAAGAATTGGATAAATTGCGTATTTTCTGATATGCAATAATTTTAAAAACTTGTCTCTCCTGCCTCCTTTTCCAGGTAGCTACTGAGGTTTATTATTCATAAAAAATGAGTTAGTAAAGCAGGACAGAGAAAGAAGGGATTCCGGGAACAATGTCTTCATCAGAGAAAAGGAGAAAGTGAAATTTTGGCATGATTATTATGCAGTAAGCCAAAAAACTATTAGTTTATATTAAAGCAAGAAATAGATATTTGTAAAAGACAGATCAACTGTTAAAATAAGCAAACAAAATAAAAATGAAATGCCAGGGGATTGACAGATGATGTGAAATATTTGAGCCTTTGGAAAAGTACTGCCTAGTGTTTGACAGATGTGTTAGAGCATTTGCAAAAAATAATCAGTGGTAACTACATCAAAAGGCAAATAGTTTTAAACGTAATGCAGTAGTAATTACTTTTAATATAAAAAGTCATATAAGAATGAAAACCTAATAAACGCACACTACTGTTCAGCAGTGAATACTATTTATTTATTATCATGGACTGAATGTTTCCTCCAAAATGCTTATATGGAATCCCAATGCCCAATACGATGGTATTAGGAGGTAGAGCCTCAGAGAGGTATTAGGCCATGAGGGTGAAGCCTTCACCAATGCAATTAACGTCCTTATATAAGAGGCCAGCCATCCCTCACCTTTCCACCCCATAAGGACGCAGTGAGAAGCTGGCAGTCTGCAACCCCAAAAAGAGCTTCACCAGAACCCAATAATGCTGACATCTTGGACTTCTGGCCTCCAGTATTGTGAGAAATGTATTCGGTCATTTATAAGCTACCCAGTCTGTAGTATTCCATGATAACAGTCCAAACAAAGACATAAAATGAAAATAATGTAAAGGCTGGCCACTGCTTCGTCATAGATGGGAAAGAGGAAGAGTAAGGTTGGTTAAGAGAACCAAATTCTGGATTACACTCAATACCCCAAAATACCTCGATTTTTTAAAACCTGTCTGTTTGCTATGATACTTCTATTCCCATCAATGTTTGAAGACCCTCTATTAAATGTCTCCAAGTTCTTCTGGGATTTTGCCCTACTATACAGAGGGAGGGAGGATTCCCGAGTCTGCCAGTTTCTTAAGCAGACCTCCACCCAGTTCTTCCATTTTTAGAACTATATAGCCTGCTATTTTTGGAGGTATATGGTGTGGTGAGTTGCTGAGATCTGGGACAGGGGGAAAGGGTGGATCTGAAGAAAACACCAGGTCATTGTTCTGTGAGCTTAGGTTTCAGCTCTATTGTGAACACCATGTCAGATCCTCTTCAGTCACCTTTTCAAGTTTTCAAAACTCTGTTGCCATCATCTACAGTTTGTTCTTGTATGTTCTTTTATGTTGATATCCTTTCTAACTTTGAAATAATTGTAGATTTATAGGAGGTTGCAAAGAAATGTGCAGGGAAGTTCTATGCAGCCTCCCCCAATGTTAACATCTTACAGTGTTAACTATAATGCAATATCTAAACCAGGAAATTGACACTGGCACAAATCATAGAACTTATTCAGAATAAACTCTTATACATGCATTTGTATGTCTATGTAAGTTATCACATATATAGGCTTGCTTAACAATTACCACAATCAAAATGTCGCTGTACCATCACAAGACTCTCTCTTGCTACCTCTTATGGCTACATCCATCCCTTCCTGCTCCTAAACCATAACACTAACCTGCTATCCAACTCCATAATTATGTTATTTCACAAGTGTTATATAAATGGAAGCATGTAGTATGTATCCTTTGGAGATTAGCTTTTTTCACTTAGCATAATTTCCATGAGGTTCATCTAAGGTGTTGCATGTATCAATAGTTCATTCCTTTTTATTGATGAGTAGTATTTTGTGTTATGAATGGAACCACAGTCTGTTTAACCATTCATCCATTCACAGAACATTTAAGTAGTTTCCAGATTTTAGCAATTATCAGTAAAGCCGCTATGAATATTTGTGTACAAATTCCTGTGTGAAAATAAATTCTTACTTCCCTGTTATAAGTGACCAAGAGTGCAGTTTCTGGGTCATATGGTAACTCCATTATTAGGCTTAAAGGAAACTGTCAAACTATTTTACAAAATGGCTGTACTATTGTACCTTCATATGAGCAATATATGAGCAATTAAATTTCTCTGAATTCTCACCAGCATTTGGCATTGTCACTACTTTTTTTCATTTTAGCCATTGTGATAATGTGTGACATTTCATTATTTTTTTAAATATTTTATTTATTTATTTGACAGGCAGAGATCACAAGGAGGCAGAGAGAGAGAGAGGTGGAAGCAGGCTCTCCACTGAGCAGAGAGCCCGATGCAGGGCTCGATGTGGGGCTCGATCCCAGGACCCTGGGATCATGACCTAAGCCGAAGGCAGAGGCTTTAACCCACTGAACCACACAGGCGCCCCTCATTATGGTTTTAACGTGCATTTCTCTAGTTGTTAATGCCAAATATGTTTTTGAGTGTTTGTCTTCTGTATATTCTCTTTGATGAAATGTCTCTGTGTGTCATTTTGCCAATTGACTTGCTTGTTTTTGTTATTTTTAGTTGAAGTATAATTAACATGCAGTGTTACGTTAGTTTCAGGTGTACAATATGATTCAGGAATTATGTGCATTACTCAGTACTCATCATGATAAGTTCCTGTTTCTTGGTTTTTGGGTTTTGGATTTTTTTATGTTGAATGTAAAGAGTTCTTTATATATTCTAGATACAAAGTCTTTGTTAACTAAGTGATTTACAAATATTTTTTCCAGTATGAAGTTTGTCTTTTAATCCTCAGAGCAGAATCTTCTGCAGAGCACAAGTTTTCCATTTCAAAGAGGTCTTATATATGTTTTTTCCATTTATGGATCATGCTTTTGGTGTCAAGTCTGAGAATTCTTTGCCATTCCCCCCCAAAAATAGTGTATTTTTCTTCCTATGCTCTTTCCTAGAAGTTACAGAGTTTTGTGCTTTACATTAAAGCTCATGATCTATTCTGAGTTAAATTTTATGGGAAATGTTAAGTCAAGGTTACTACTTTATTTCCTAATGGCTGTCCAATTGTGCCCAAACCATTCACTGAAAAGGCTATCTCTCTTCCATTGAATTGCTTTTGCTCCTTTGTCAAAAATTAATTGAGCTATTTGGTGGATCTCTTTCTGGGTTTTCCATTAATCTATGTGTCTGTCTCTTCGTCAGTGTAGCACTGCCTTAGTTACTGTGTAAATGCTTTATTAACATCTCATTTTTGTTTTTTGGCAGGAATCCAGGAAGTAAATGCATATGTTTGATCTGTTACTTTTTACTAAAAAATACTTTTTAAATATCTTTTTTATTTTTTCACTTGCTGTGGTAAAATTTGTTAATTTCATATAGTTAAAAAATAATATATTAGAAAAAATAGTTTATTAGCATTTTAATTATCAAAACAGTATAGGATCTACATATATTTGAAAAATAATACATGTGTGTGTGAGAACTGTTGAAATGGATATAAGAATAAAGTAATGCCAAATCAGAGTGGAAACAATAAATTGCATTAGAGGTAAGGTGGGAGGCGCGCTAAGAGGAGGTTCAGGAAAAGTTAGCCAGGAAAGGTGACACATGAGCTGGGTTCTCCCAAATGTAGAGAGTGTGTGAATAAGGGAATGAGTAGTTGTTTCATAAAATTAATTTCAAAATGCAGACTCAAAGGACTTCGCCCTCTAGTCAAGATAGAATAAGAGGAATTAGATTTACTCTCCTGCCTGTAACAACTTAAGATGAAAAAGGGATGAAACAATGGCATAAAAGACTGCACATCACACAACAAAGGACAGTGATCCCTCAGAGTTGGGAACAAACAGGTGAGCCCTACAATTGCCCCAGCTTCATGCATGGGGCATAGAAGACAAAATCCAGGCAAGAACCAGTGGTCCTCCTCCATGGAGGAGATGGAACATGGAGTCCAAAGGAAGCCAAGGCAACTAGAGTTTACGAGGCAGGATACTGGATCTTTGGAGAGTGAGAGTTTCAGAGAATGAACATTTCAGAAATCTGCAGAGGGTTTCCCTGAAGGGTTCAAAGATAGTGATCAGCACATAAATGGGAATGCAGAGAAAGAACCACAAGAAAGAGACCACACAGGACCAGGAAAAGGACCTCTATCCAACAGTCAAGATAGAAAAAAATCTCATAATTCAGGGGTATTGGCCAAAGTTCTAAAAATGCTTGTCTCATTGTTGGGAAAATATTAGTCTTAGTTCTCGTCCCATCTAACAAAGCTTATAAGCAATGCCCCAAAGAATCAAACTTTCCATATCACCACGTGAAGAATAAAAATGAAGAATATTTATAGGAATTCAAAAACATTCAGATACAGGAAGGTTAAATTCACAATGTCCAGAACCCAGTTAAAAAAAAAAAAAAAAAAAAAAAAAGGAAGCATGAAACTACAAGTCACAAAGAGAAAAATCAATCAGCTGACCCAAAAATGAAGTGGAGTGGTATAATGTTATTGTCTTGTCTTGGTAGTACCCTGAGACCTTTGGAATTAGGCTACTTTTCATTGGGATAATCATTAAGCATGGTAAAAGTGACAAAACATAAAAGGAAAGGATAAATCAGTGGAAGCAAAAGGTTAAAGCCTTTAAGTAGTCCCAAATGTCCGATGGCATGTTGGTTTTCCTACCTTTCAAAGAGAAGGGTTTGGGGCAAATTTATTAAAATCTTAAGGCATCTTATCATCCTGGGGAAGCCGAGAGATTTAAGTATGGACACAGGTGACTTCTGGGTTATCCTAGCAAAAATAATTTAATTTTAGAATGTGGATACTTAAGTGCAAAGAGAGAGGCAGCACTCGGCGTTTGTACCAAGGACCCCTGAGGTGGTGTAGGGTGATTGGAGGAATCCAGACTCCATCTGGGACCTAATCAATGCTGGACACAATTACATGGAACAAACGTGTTTAAGTAACCTCTTCCTTTTCCTCTCTCTTTGCCTTCAGTTGAGGCATAAAAAGATGAAATAGACAATTTTATCAAATCCAGTCCCTGCTCATTACAAGAAAGGCATAAATAGACATAAACCTATTAGTTTGAAACAGAGATAGCCACCCTTCCCACTATCTGTCTCCACAGCTCAGATTTGGGGGTGTTGAAATGGAACGATGCAGGTACTAAGCTTGCTGAACTTCAAAGGGGTTTGGACCTTGGCTGCCTCACTATCCTCGCCTGCTCCTGCAGGATTCAGCAGGGCACCAGCCTCAGCTATCATGGATGCCTTAGCCTTTATGCTCTTATCCCCCACCACTGACCTCTCTGTAGGATAGACACAATCTTCTTCCCCTCCCATGGCCCATAGGACTGAATAAAACTCCTCACAGCCATCCCAGAAGACATGGAGAACCTGCATAGGAAAGCAACTGCAATGCAAAACAAAACAACTCACAATGAAGTCTGACCAATTCACTTATTATCACTTAAACAATTTTCTTTCACTTCAAATGTTCATTTAGGTTTGGGGTAAACATAGTTTCTTTCATTTCTGTTTTGAAGTTTGAGTTCTGTCCATAGTAATAATAAAAATTATTGTTATTTTGAAGGGCTTATTTAATAAGCAAAATTAAAGATTTCAATCAATTTAAATATTGCTGAGAAATATCATTTCAGCCAAGAACACCAATAATCTTCTCCTTTCCTAAATAGTAGCAGGTAGAGCTTTAAGATCTTGGCCAGACCAGATTAACGGGTGAATCAGTTGGGTTCTTGCCCAGGGCACTGATCTATAAGGGCACAGAACACTGTCCCCTATTGGGGAAGGCATGTTTATAGAACTCCACTCTGTGTGAATATAATATGTTGTTGAAAGGACTATTTTGGGGGTACCTGGTGGCTCAGTGGGTTAAGTATCTGCCTTCACTCAGGTCACGATCTCAGGTCCTGGGATCAAGCTTCTGTAGACCCCAGTATTGAACCCACTGGGGACCCCCACATGGAGCCTTACATGGAGCCTGACAAGCTCCCCGGTCAGTGGGGAGTCTGTTTCTCCCTCTCCCTCTGCCCCTCTCCCCACTCATGCTCTCTCTCTCTCTCTGTCTCAAACAAATAAATAAAACTTTTTTTTTTTAAAAGGACCATTTTGTTAAACTTCTTGGGAGAGGACAGGTGAGATCCCAAAAGGTACTACTTAGAAGCAAGGCAAAAAGTAAAAGCTGGACATTTATTTTTCCCACTTTGAGTACAGTTGGGAGACTGAGTAGAATTACACACTACAGTGAATTAGAGACCAAACCTCCCAACAGCTGTCTTAGTTTTCTTTCCTATATGGAACCCAGCCTCAACCTTTAGTTTGGCTGAACAAGTATTTAAAGGAAATCAGTGCAGGAGAGTACATAATACTTGTGTGCTGATGGGCAATAGTATTAGGTGACCACGCATCTTACACTGACTTCAGGATCTCAAACTTTGTCTATCCATCCTTGTATGATTGAAAGACAGAAATACAGCTAAGATAATATTTACCTGACTAGGTAACCAGATATGAAATCTAATGAATAATACCAAGTCACATTTCTGCAAAAGTAACACAGGGCTGGTGTTCAACAGTTACCTTTCAATAGGCTTATCCACCTTTCTTAACATTCTGTCCAATCCAACTCAGGAGAAGGAGTAAAATGTTATCCTCTGCATCTTAGCACATTGCCTACCTGCTATTCATGGTTGATTGGTAAACTGAAAAAAATCTTTGAGGCAGAAAATCAGTGAAGAAGTTGGGAAAACCAGAGTCCTGTCTTTTGCAGAAATCGAAGGAAAAGTAAGTTGCAAAATTAATGGATTGTCTTCGGGCCCAGAAAGGAACATGCTGTGCAGCAGGGTAGGAACCTAGGCGTGTACTTGCTCATTCACTTAACACACACGCTGTAGCACTCAAATTTACTTCCTGGCATTGTTCTTGGTGCTGGGGAAACAGCAAAGAACAAAATGAAGTCCTGTCTCTATGGAGATTTCATTCTAGAGAAGAAAGAGAAACAGTCATCTATTAATACAGAAGGTCAAATAGTGATGAGACCTTGGAGAAAGATAATGCAGGGGAAGGCGGAAGAGCGTGCTGGATAGGAGGACTGGTTGATTTGCTATTTTACTTTTCATAGAGTGGTCTCAGACAGCATCACTGATAAGATGAAATTTGATCAGCGAAGGGTAAGAAGCAAAAGAGTGAGCTATGGGTTTGTGCAGGAGAATATTTTTTTAAAGATTTTATTTATTCGTTTGAGAGAGAGAATGAGAGAGAGAGAGAATGCATGAGAAGAGAGAGAGAGTCAGAGGGAGAAGCAGGCTCCCCCATGAACAGGGAGCCCAATGTGAAACTCAATTCCAGGACCCCGGGATCATGACGTGAGCCAAAGGCAGTTGCTTAAAAAATTGGGCCACCCAGGTGGCCCAAGAGAATGGTTTTTAGGAAAAGGAGAAGCCAGGACAAGAACTGGAGGCTTTAGTGCATTCGTCCAACAAGAAGGAGGTCAATGCATGCGGCTATCAGAGACCAAAGGGAAGAACGGCAAGGGAAGAGGTTGGAGAGGTCGTGGAGAGCCCACAGAGGGAAGTCTTACCGCCTATTACTGGGACTTGGATTTTACTCAGAAAGGGCTAGGAGGCCACAGGAGGGTTTGGGCAGAAAAGTGACATGATCTGACAAATTGTTTTCAGGGCTTGCTTTGCTGCTTTGTTAAGCCTACATTGTAGAAGGGAGGTAGGGAAGATGCACAGAGGTCAGTTCAGAGGCATTTTAATCACAAACAGAAGGAAAGGGGACAGCCTGGCTGAGGACGGTGAGAAGCAGCCATGCCCCGGGTGTGCAGAGAAGGAAAAGACCACATAGCTTGTTGATAAGGTAGATACTGGGTTGCAGAGGAAGTGAAGCATGAAGGAAGAAAAGGCTCCCAGCATCAGGGGAGGGGACCGGATCCTCATGTAAGAGGTTTCCAAATGCAATAATTACCTATTCATTTAAAGACTTCCTGATAAAAAGCCTATATTTCTGAGGCACATTCTCTTTCAGAAAGATCCATGAAATTATTACTTAGTGAGATGTTGTTGGACAAAATGAATTTGAAGTGAATTTACAACAATTGAATTTATAACTATTTATTTACAACTAAATTTACGCCAGCAGTTCAATGTCTATAAATCTCAAGGCTGCTTTAGAGAGCCCTGTTTGCATGATTTCAGTAATATGCAATCATAAGCAAAGAGTTCATTAAAGGAACATTAAGATGATATGCACATAGAAAAGAAAATCTATTTTTTACCGTTTCAGTTGAAACTGTGCTCAAGGAGGTAGAAGTAAAGTGGTTTTTTAGAAAGCACCATAAAGTCAAAGTTGCTAGGAAATAAATCTATGATCTGACTACTTGAATGCTCAAATGTATATTTTACAGATTTATTTTATCCTAGACATATATGATAAGAAATGGCCATAAACATTTTTTAAAAGCTGATACAGGCTGTGGAGCCAGTCAGAAATTTTGGTATCTTCCAAGATTAAGTTAAAGATTCTGCCCCCCCCCCCTTTTTTTTTTTGCTTATTCAAAAGTCTTTTTAAATAACTTGAAAACAATTCCAATGATGTTGGAGGAAACTAAATTTATAAGGAAACTTAGAAATGACGTCTACATAGAAGCCAATAAGAACATGTGCTGGGCTCGGTTAACAGAGGAAAAGGTTATAGCCAGTTCAAGGCTAAGGTAACAATTGTTCTTTCTTTTACCAAGAAAAAGACGTTAGTAGAGATCACTAGTATCAACCTTAACTAAAACAAGACAGGAGACAGAGGAGAAAATTCTACATGTTAACAAAGGATATTTGTTTCCTCTTGGTCATAAGAAAATAATTTGGGGAAGCAAAATGAGAGTCAAAAACTAAGCAATGGCCTACAGAGGAAAGCTGAAGACTAAATACCAATGGTAGATGGGATGAGTACTGAAATTCCAACAAAAAGAGAGGCAGGTGTCACACTTATTTAAACTACCCAATTATTGTTAGAACTTGAAAGTCAAAAGATTTAGACAGGAGCAGATTTAATAGATGTTAATATGTACCTATGACTTGTTAGCTCAGGGAGTCAAAACCAAACAAGCAATAAATTAATCTAGTCTACATTCAACTTTCAGTGACCATTATGTTTTAAGCATGTTATAAACATGATCACATTTAATTTCTAAGCAAATGCATTGCATTTTGTTTTATTGTCAAGTTAGCAGAGACTCAAAGAAAATCCAAGTATTTGCATGCATTTACACAGGGAATAACCCCCGGTCTGGTGTTTGAATACCATGCCCAACAGGCAACTTTCAATATTAGGATTTAATGATTGCCTTAGGACCAAAAACTTTTAAAAAGGAATCAAATAAAGGTTTGTGTGCATTTCTGGCTTCACTCTAAATTCCCCCAACCATCTTCTTTATTCTCCATAGTTCTAGATGATCCAGTTTAAAAAAATGCTATTTGCAGTAAAATACAGACTGAAATATGGCCATCAGAAGAGTAAAATGATAGATCAGAGTAATGGTAGAGGCAAGATGTGTAAAACGATTGTAAGGCAGTCTAGGATAAAGGAAACATAGAGTTAAGTACAAAAATAAATATGGAGTTTCCTAGTAAACACAGTTAAAAGGGAAATGCACGATGGTACATGTCTAATTATTTACCTGATCAAAAAAAAAAAAAAAAGAAAAGAAAAGAAAAGAATGCAAGATTATTAAGGCTGTATTCTCTAAGAAGAATTTGGAAAATAAAGAAAATTTTCATGTAATGACAACAAAAATTTAATAAGTATCCAATATGGTCCATCAAACAAAAAATAATGCTTCCTTTGAGATGCCATTTCTTAAAAAAAAAAAAAAAATAGAACATAGGTTCACAGATAAGCTCACCAGGAGATGCTTTCCTTCTCAACATGTAACTTGTCAAAAGAAGAAAATTGTCAGGGGCTTAATTGCTAACCCTGTGTAGAATGCCTTCTGAGAATTCCTGGAACATGTTCTCAGAGTTTACGGCTTAGGTTTTAAAAGTAATATTCCTTTTGGTGAGCTTCACATTCTAGCTCCTTATACTTTGGGTATATTTGATTTGGGCATAGAAGTAATATATTTATACATTTTCCCCCCACATGCATATCTTAGAGTTTTTCTCCTACAAAGTTTCCTTGATCTGTTTTTCTACTGAAGTAAATAAGCAACTACAACTAAATTCTAGTAATAAACAGTTGTAAACAGGGATGCTTAGGTGGCTCAGTGGGTTAAAGTTCTGCCTTTGGCTCAGGTCATTATCCCAGGGTCCTGGGTTCGATTCCTGAATCAGGCTCCTTGCCCCACAGGGAACCTGCCTCTCTCTCTCCTTCTGCCTCTGCCTTCCCCATGCTCCCAGCTTGCTCTCTCTCTCTGTCAAATAAATAAACAAAATCATTAAAAAGTAGTTGTGGACACATTGGTTCAAATTTGACAAAAATTAAAAAGCCTGCAAAAAAGAAAAATAAATGTGTTTGTACATATCTTGATCATATTATTTCATTTGAGTCAATGCTGGACAAAGAACTAGCATCTGTACATATGAAGAGGTTATAGCTGAGACCTGAGTTTTGTGTTCTGACTAGGAGTAGAAGAAATCACATCATGCCTCTTACTCATAATCTCAACATATATGGGACTGTTGATGGTACAAACTTGGGTAGTTTTGGTCAAATTTATATCACTCTTTGAAGTCATTTGTTATCTATTGACGTTGTGTCCTACAGTAACTGCAGACTGTAAGAAGGTTTCCAGCCAAAGTAAAACCCACACATTTGAGGCTTTTTGCCAGTTCCTTTGAATGCAAAAGTTGAAGTTTGCATTGTTCCACAGGAAAAGCAAGATTAGTTACAGTTAACAGCTTTTTCCTGCAGTGACTACCACAGTGAATAACTTCTTTCTCCGAGTGCACCTCTGTACTCTTGAAGTAAAAACAGACTTTTGCCAGTCATTTTGAATGCCTGGCTTCTCCATAGGACAGTAATGTATTTCTTCCATACTGTTTAATCCCATTTCAATGAAATAATTTATTATAGAATTTATAGACCTATTCACAGTTCTTGAGAAAAATACTACCTAAACACATTGTGAGGAAGAAAGAAAATTTTCGTGAAGAAACAAAATAATTTTGTTACAAAAAAACAAAGTTTTGACAGAGCACTGGCTTATGTTTTAACATTATTTTTTAAATGGTCATGGTTTGAAATAATACCGTTTGTTAAGCAGCCATCAGAGGAAAGGAAAAAAAAAGGCTATTTTTCAGCTTCCCTGCTTAAAATTCAGAAAGTTTATTAGGACTATTAAAACTGGTCTCTAAATTGATACATGTAAGCTAATTAAGAAGTATTTGTAAAAATGACATTGCTACAGGAACGGGCACTATAATCATTTTCCCTTAAAAGCTTTATGATACTGAAAGATAAAAGGAGAATACAGAACCAAGGGACTATTGCACATTATATATAATAGGTAACTCAAGAGGGAGGACATACGATACTTAAAGCCCCATCTCAGCCTCTACTTCAGGGGAATCCAAGCTAGACAACCATATTTTTAGTTCAGATGTCCTTCTGTTCTCTCCTACATAATCAGTTTCGAAAAGGCAGTTCAACTTCATGTTCTGAAAATGTCACATGGTTCTTGGGTTGTTTATGCACATATTTGTTTGAGGTAAATATTGTCTTTTACTTTGTATCCATCTTCATCCATTTAGAAACTCAACATGGGCATTAAGTTCTTTTGGGGGAATAAGGCGATAAAGAGATAACATTAAAAAAAAACAATTTACCAACAATAAATCTCTCTTTGTACCTTTATTTGATTGGAATCTCAGTCATTCTCCAAGACAGATATTTGGTCACTTAAAACTTTCATTTACTTCATCATTTTATTAAAAAAAAAATGATAGGAGCTTCTAGAATATATTTCAAGAGATCTTTTTAAATGCTTTTGATTGAAGTAGAGTTGACATAAGAGAAAATTTTAAGCACAAAAGTTACTGTAGAATTCCTCCCATTATGTTATTATTTGCAATGTACATAATTTTATGGCCAGCAGTTCCATTTCTGAGTATTTTATAGAAATTATTTCCAAAGTATATGAAAATTCATGTATAAAATGTTCATTGCAGCATTATATGATGGAAAGATCTCCAAGATATTTTTTCTAGTGAAAGAATCAAGAAACAGAACATTGCAACAGAAACTGTGAACCAAATTATGTAAAATAAGAACCTACTATATAATGAAATACTTACACACCCATACCATACATGAACACATACGTGTTTCTCTATGGAAAGGTTTAGGTAAAATTCATACCAATTTATTAAAATTAGCTATTTTTGCTTAGGAGAATGGGATTTGGAGTCTGGTAAAAGGAAATTTTATTACTTCTTTTACATGCTTATGTATTTCTTGAATGCTTTTTTTACAAAGAGAGAATATTCATGTAGCATTTTTTTAACTTAAAATACATAGCTATGGAAAAAATATAAAATTACCTTAAAGGGAAAAAAAAGTAACCATATTTTATTATCCATATCAAATATTGCTACACTTCAAACCCTTCCTCTTCTTCCTCTAAATTCTTCTGTATTTACAGTACTTATTCAATTCAATAATATTTATTAAAGTTTTACTGAGATTCAGTTATGAAGAATACATTATCTCTAAACTCAAGGAATTCACGACTAAGAAAAGGAAAGAAATGCATTAACAATAAGGCAATGACCAGATGGCTAAAATATGGCAAGAATGAACAACACATGCTGGGCCTTATGGGAGGCAGAATTTCAAGATGACCCCTAAGACTCACAGCTGGTTTGTTACGGACTTTGGCCTTTGGAAAGTACAGGAAGGACACTGGGAAACTGAAAAGAAAGGTGCAGGGGTTTCTTCCCCATTTCCTCTCTGCTTAGTCATCTGTTATTGAGCACATGCGATGAGCCAGACATTATCCTAAGCAGATTACGTTTTTTTTTTACCTAGTTTGAGGTAAACAAAGAAACAGAGCCCTGTTTTTGCAGTAGAAATTATTACTCCTACTTTTAAAAATGACATAGATAAAAGTCACAAAGGAAAAAGTGGTGAAGCCAGAATTCTAATGCAGGTAACCTGACTCCAGAGCCCAAACCCTAATCACTATCATATACCATAACTGTCTTGGATAACCTGAATCTATCACTTCAGGGAGGAAACATAACAAATTTTACTCTGGAGTATATGTATTAAGGTTTCTTCAAAAAAATTAATGCTCCACATTAATATTCTTTTTTTTTTTTTTTTACCCACACTAGATGATATTTTTGCACTTGTTACAGAAAGAAAGGTATGATTTTATTAGGTCTATTTTATAATTTTACCTACTGTTGCAAACCAACATGAAAAATGGGTGAGGGCTTTTGTCTCTATTTCCATCTTAAACTTTCGTCCGTGCTATGTATTGGGGTCCTATCATGTAACATTATGCTGAAAAGCAGTCTGTGATGAGAAACTGGACTAGAATTCCTTATGATCTAGCTATATAGAGCCATTT
The DNA here is from genome assembly GCF_009829155.1 of Mustela erminea. Lineage (NCBI taxonomy): Eukaryota > Metazoa > Chordata > Mammalia > Carnivora > Mustelidae > Mustela > Mustela erminea. Next base: position 142,234,927 of record NC_045614.1, read on the forward strand.
CATGGATTCATCAAACACATGTTGCCTTCTCTAATATATTGGCATTGTGACTTAGAAGTTCTAGTTTAAGATAAAAATGGCAATGATAATATGGAACATGGTTCTAGGTTTAAGCTCTCTATCTTTAAGATTTACAGATATCTTATGGCAAGATTGCACATGGTTATCTTCCCTTTCATTGATGTTATTTTATATATTTCATATATGTTATTTTATAATATTTATGTTACCATTAATGTTAATTTTTAAAATACTGTGCCTTAATATATGAAATTAGGATAGATCTTTGAAACTACATCCAAATGGGGTTTGGATGTGTTTCAAAGGCCATTAAGTTATCCATAAATGCCAAAAGTATGAATTACCTTGCTATGGGCCCATGGATGGTTTAAAAAAAAAAAAAAAAAAGCCATCTCTATAAGTAAGCTATAGTTTTCTTGCTGTCCAAAGGCTAGTTCTCATGATATTGGAACTAAGAATTATTTATTTAGCTTAGGAACCTATGCTATACTATCTAGCATGCCAGATGATGGGAATAAAAGGAAGTATCACATCAGAAAATCTCTAGTCTACTGGAAGTTAGACAACTGGACATATTATTTGACTACTCTTGAGACAAACAGAGTAAGCATGCTCTGGGAAGCTATAGGATGAATGTCTAATGAAGAAAAATGGACATGCATGAAGGAAAAAGGAGTTTTACAGGAAAGGAAAAAAAGTCTGTGCTTTAGGCAAAGTAGCAGTCTAGACAGAACCAGAGAGTTGAGTGAGAGCACATGATCCTTTGGGGCAGCAGTACCGATCTCCTTATTATGGGACAATGGATCCTAAAGTGAATGTGGCAAGTGAGGCAAATAGATAGGCTAGAGCTGAGTGGGAAGAACCTGGTATTAAGCAGTTTTCTGTTATTCTGGAAGCACCTGGGAAACTTTGGTAAGTATTAAGCAGTAGAATAACATAATTATATATATCATTATTTAATTGTAACAGAGAACTCTTTTATAAGACAACTCTTATACTGACAACTTGCAACTCATGCATACCACTTCATGATTAAAGACTAGAAATAGAAGGAAACTTCCTCAACCTGAAAAAGGAGGCTTAGAAAAATGTATTTAATGGTGAAAGATGGAGAGCTTTCCTCCCTAAGATTAGAAATGGAACAAGGGATGTTCACTCTCATCATTTTTATTCAACATAGTACTGGAGGTTCTGGCCAGGGTAATTGGCAAGAAGAAAAAATAAAAGATATCCAGATAGGAGAGAAAGAAGTAAAATTTCCAGTTGCAGTAAACATGATCTACTATACAGAATATATTAAGCATCATCAATAACAACAAGCTATTAGAGGTAATAAATGAGTTCAGCAAGGTTACAGGATATAAGATCAATACAAAAAAATCAATTGTATTTTAATATATTAGCAATGACTAATCCAAAAGTGAAATGAAGGAAATTATTTTATTTACAACAGCATCAAAAATATTAATGCTTAGGAATATCTTTTTTTTAAGATTTTATTTGTTTATTTGACAGACAGAGATCACAAGTAGACAGAGAGGCAGGCAGAGAGAGAGGAGGAAGCAGGCTCCCTTCTGAGCAGAGAGCCTGATGTAGGGCTTGATCCCAGGACGGGATCATGACCTGAGCTGAAGGCAGAGGCTTTAACCCATTGAGCCACCCAGGTGCCCCACTTAGGAATATCTTTAACAAAAGAGCATATTAAATAAATGCCATATTTGTCTACTAAAACCTATAAAGCTTCATTAAAAGAAATAAAAGAAGTCTTATATAAATGCAAAGCTCTCTCATGTTCTTAGATTGGAAAACTTAGTATTGTTAAGATGGCAATTATTCACACACTGATCAAATAATTCAAAGCAACCCTTATCCAGATCTCAGTTGCAATTTTTGCAGAAACTGATAAACTCTTTCTAAAATTCATATGAAAGTGCAAAGGACTCAGAATAACCAACAACCTGAAAAAGAACAACAAATTTGTAAGTCTCACACTTTCCAATTTTAAAACTTACTGCACCGACTTGCATTCCCACCAACAGTGTAAGAGGGTTCCCCTTTCTCCACATCCTCTCCAACACATGTTGTTTCCTGTTTTGTTAATTTTGGCCATTCTAACTGGTGTCAGGTGATATCTCAATGTGGTTTTAATTTGAATCTCCCTGAGGCTAGTGATGATGAACATTTTTTCATGTGTCTGATAGCCATTTGTATGGCTTGATTGGAGGAGTGTCTGTTCATATCTTCTGCCCAATTTTTGGTATGATTGTCTGTTTCATGTGTGTTGAGTTTGAGGAGTTCATTATAGATCCTGGATATCAACATTTTGTCTGTACTGTCATTTGCAAATATCTTCTCCTATTCCGTGAGTTTCCTCTTTGTTTTTTTGACTGTTTCCTTTGCTGTGCAGAAGCTTTTGATTTTGATGAAGTCCCAAAAGTTTATTTTTGCTTTTGTTTCCTTTGCCTTTGGAGACATATCTTGAAAGAAGTTGCTGTGGCTGATATCAAAGAGATTTCTGCCAATGTTCTCCTCTCCATTCTGATGGATTCCTGTCTCACATTGAGGTCTTTTATCCATTTTGAGTTTATCTTTGTGTACGGTGTAAGAGAATGGTAGCGTTTCATTCTTCTACTTATAGCTGTCCAGTTATTAAAAATAGAACTTCCCTATGACCCTGCAATTGCACTCCTGGGTATTTACCCCAAAGATACAGATGTCGTGAAAATAAGGGCCATCTGTACCCCAATGTTTATAGCAACAATGGCCACGGTCACCAAACTGTGGAAAGAACCAAGATGCCCTTCAACGGACGAATGGATAAGGAAGATGTGGTCCATATACACTATGGAGTATTATGCCTCCATCAGAAAGGATGAATACCCAACTTTTGTAGCAACATGGACGGGACTGGAAGAGATTATGCTGAGTGAAATAAGTCAAAAACAGAGAGAGTCAATTATCAGATGGTTTCACTTATTTGTGGAGCATAACAAATATCATGGAGGACAAGGGGTGTTAGAGAGGAGAAGGGAGTTGGGGTAAATTGGAAGGGGAGGTGAATCATGAGAGACTATGGACTCTGAAAAACAATCTGAAGGGTTTGAAGTGGCGGGGGGGGTGGGTGGGAGATTGGGGTACCAGCTGGTGGGTATTATAGAGGGCAGGGATTGCATGGAGCGCTGGGTGTGGTGAAAAAATAATGAATACTGTTTTTTCTGAAAATAAATAAATTAATTTAAAAAAATAAAACAGTGAAAAGTTAGAATAATCAAGACTGTAGTACTAGTATAATGATAGATATCTAGATCAATGGAATATAATTGGAACCGGAAATAAACCTATACCTTTATGGGAAATTGGTTTTTGATAAGGATGTCAAAACAATTAAATGGAAAAAGCATAGTCTTTTCAATAAATAGGGCAGGGACTACTAGATATCTATATGCAAAACAATGAAGCTGTCACCTAATACCATATACAAAAATTAACTCAAAATGGATCAAAAAACCTAAATGTAGGGAGCTACAATTATTAAACCCTTAGAAGAAAACACAGGAGTAAACTTTCATGATCTTGGATTTGGCAGTGGTTTCTTAGATAAGATACTTAAAATAAAACCAACAAAATAAAAAAATTAACTGAACATCATCAAAATTTAAAATTTTGTTGCTTTAAACAATACTATTAAGAAAGTGAAAAGATTACTCATAGAATAAGAGAAAATAACTTAAAATCATGTGTGTGTCCATGGTCTATTATTTAAAATATATGATAAATGCCTACAACTCAATAAAAAGAGAAATAATATAATTAAAATAAGCAGATAATTTGAATAGACATTTCTCAGAAGATATACAAATGGTCTATAAGCACAAGAAAAGATGCTCATCATCTTTAGTCATTACAGAAATGTAAATCAAAACCATAATGAAATATTATCTACTAGGATGGCTAGAATCCAAAAGATGGATTATACCAAGTATTGGTAAAGATGCAGAGAAATTGGAACCATCATATTTGGTAGTGGGAAAGTAAAATGGTAAGCTGAAAACAGTCCAGCAGGAAAACAGTATGGAAGTTCTTCAAAAAGTTGAAAATAGAGCTACCCTATGAGCCAGCCATTGCATTACTGGGTATTTACCCCAAAGATAGAGATGTAGTTATCTGAAGGGGCACATGCACCTGAATGTTAATACCTGCAATGTCCACAATAGTCAAACTATGGAAAGAACCTAGATGTCCATCAACAGATGAATGGATAAAGAAGATGTGGTATTTATATACAATGGAATACTATGCAACCATCAAAAGAAATGAAATCTTCTCATTTGCAATGATGTGGATGGAACTAGAGGGTATTATGCTGATCGAAATAAGTCAATCAGACAAAGACAATTATCAAATGATCTCTCTGGTATGAGGAATTTGAAGGGGGGGGTCATGGGGGCAGGAAGGGAAAAAAATGAAACAAGATGGGACCGGGGAGGGAGACAAACCATAAGAGACTCTTAATCTCAGGAAACAAACTGAGGGTTGCTGGAGGGGAGGGGTGTGGGAGGGATAGGGTGGCTGGGTGATAGACATTGGGGAGGGTATGTGCTATGGTGAGTGTTGTGAGTTGTGTAAGACTGTTGATTCACAGACCTGTACCCCTGAAGCAAATAATACATTATATGTTGAAAGAAAGAAAGAAAGAAAGAAAGAAAGAAAGAAAGAAAGAAAGAAAGAAAGGGAAAAAACAGTCCAGCAGAGGTGCCGCAGTGATTCATTTAGTTAAGTATCTAACTCTTGATCTCAGCTCAGGTCTTAATCTCAGGATCATGAGTTCAAGCCCTGCATTAGGCATTGGGCTCTACCTTGGACATGAAGTCTACTTTAAAAAAAGAAAAAAAAAAAAAGGAAAGGATGAAAATTGTCAAGCAGTTCTTCAAATGGTCAAGCATAGAATTACCATATGTTTTAGCAATTCCACACCCAAATACATATCCAAGAATTGAAAACATATGTTTTCCTAAAAGCTTAAACATGAATGTTCATAGCAGCATTATTCACAGTAGCTAAAAAAGGGAAACAACTTGGATGTCCATAACTGATGAGTGGATAAACAAAAGGTGATATATTGATACACAGGGATACTGTTCAAACATACAGAGGAATAAATTACTGATATATGTTACCACATGAATGAACTTTGAAAACACTATGCTAAGTAAGGAGCAAAACATAAAATGCTATATATCGTATAATTAGATGTATATAAAATATCCAGAATGGGAAAAATCCATAAAAATATAAAGGAGATATTGATTGCCAAGAACTAGGGGGAGAGGGGAATAAGAAGTGACTGCTAAGGGGTTCAGGATTTCTTTTCAAGGTGATAATATTCTGGAATTAGATAATGGTAACTGTTGTACAAATCTTGTAAATCTATCAAAATCTATTGAATTTATACTTTAAAACGGTTAATTTTATGGTAATAGAATTGCATCTTATACAAAAATATATGCTATGCAAATTACATAACAATAAAATTCATTTGTAAATGAAAGTACATGCTGATATATATATAGTAAGTGTTCAGTAAATATTTGGTGAAAAATGAATGCATCATAATAGATTAAGAATAGAAATTATTAGAAATTTCTTTTAGAAAAGTATAATGCACTATGTATAATTAAGAATTTAAATTAACCATCATAATTAAACTACGAGGTCAGAAAATAATGGTTTTAAGAATGACAATCGTTATAGAAGTTACCTTATGAAAAAGAAAGGACGAATTTTTTCCAAGTAATTCAATGTAGAATTACAAAGTAGTATTTAAATATAGTGTTGTCAAAATTACTTGATAAGAGTTATTCAGAAAGGACATTGAGTAGGTTCATTAGGGTTCCATTTAAGAATTACAATTTTGGAAAGGTTTTAGGTTAAAATGGAAATTTAGGAGACATTAATCAACTCTGACTTGTAATGAAAGACCCTAATCATGCTAATCCAAGAATTGTTCTCTAGCACATCTGTACCTAAAATTAAGGAAAATACTTTTTGTTGTTCACCTTTCATTTAGGAGACAGACTTTAAAGGATGGTTATATTTTCATCTAAATTTATTTAGCTAGGGGCACCTGGGTGGCTCAGTGAGTTAAAGCCTCTGCCTTTGGCTCAGGTCATGATCTCAGGGTCCTGGGATTGAGCCCCACATCAGGCTCTCTCCTCGGCGTGGAGCCTGCTTTCTCCTCTCTCTCTGCCTGCCTCTCTGCCTACTTGTGATCTCTCTGTTAAATAAATAAATAAATAAATAAATAAATAAATAAATTTATTTGGCTAAAGATAGTGATCAATTTTGACTTCATTTAAGATGAATATGACAGAAAATGGAAGTTTGGTAAAGGTGCTCTTTAAATATTTCATTCCTAACCTCTTTAGTTCCTTTAAAAATGATCTTATCTAAGGTATATATAAAACATGCACATATATGTATATGTACACATCACATACATACATATGTACACATATTTATGAATTATCAACAATATTTTTGTGTATGTTTGGACAGTGAAAAAGTGAATCATACCAATTGTCACATATTTCAAAGAAGAAAGAGAAGAAAGAACAATAAATTGTACGTTACAACTAAAAAGAAAATACTTTTAGGCTGTAATGCTGTTAGCTTAGTCTGAGAACACTGTTATTTTGAATCTCATAATCAACTTAACCAAGTCAATATATGTCCTAATTAAGCTAAACATTCTGAGCGGTGAAAGGTGTATTTCCTACAGATCCGTTAGGCAGTACTGAGATGCACTAATCCCCTTGCTCCAGGATAAATTCAATTCGGCATCAATGTCTTTACTTCATGAAAGAATGAGAACAGGTAAACACACCTATTCTAACCTGACTTTGGGCATTTTCAGAGTGGTATTATGACTAATGCACCAGATGTCCATTTGTCTGCCGGATACACACAGTCTCCAACTTATTTTGTGGCCCTTATTGACAACACTCACTCCTTCTGTTAGGATGCTATTTTTGCTAGATGACATTCTCAAGATTCATGGATCATAATTGTTTGACTGCACAATAAGCATTTTTGCCTACACATTGTACTTCCCTACAGAAAGAAAAGAATATAGTGGTGCTGCCAAAAAAGAATTGAGGGGACTACCTACAAACCTAATTGGAAAGAAAGGGTAGCTATCCCATAGGGGATGCCTTGTCAAACCATCTTATTTTTCAGAGCTGTGAACTGAGGTGCAGGGAGGCATGCCCAAGATCACAGGTGGGGCTTAGGTTCCTGACATCGACCCCGCACCCGTTCTACTGTTATTTCTGTAACAATTCCTCAACATGATGAAGAAAGCGCGGGAAGTTTCCCTTCTTTTTCTTGAAGATGTACATGCTGTTTTAATCGACTTTATAGCAACATGAACATAATTCTAATGAAAGAAGTATTTTTCTCACAGTCATAGCAACTTACATAATAAAATTGTTTTCTCTGCACAAACACTTCTGGACTCTGGCATTAAGCAAGCTTTCTGTTCACATAATTGCTCTCTCAATGTGGTCACAGTTTTGACCTCTGCTTTTCTTACTTATAATAGCATACAGACATTCTCTATTGTTATACATATTTCATACTTCTTATCTTCAAATGCTGCCTAATATTTAACTATTTTGATGTGCCACAAGCAACTTATATTCCATTAGATGGACATTTAAGTTGCTTATATTTCCTGATCTTTTATATATATATATATATATGTATACATATATATATATATATATTTATACAATTTATTTTAGAAAGGGAGAGAGTGCATGCTCAAGCAGGGCGAGGGGCAGAGGGAAAGGAAAAAAGAGAAAGAATCCTCAAGCAGACTCCCCACTGAGTGTGGAGCCTGTTGTGGGGCTCCATCCCAGAACCCTGAGATCATGACCTCAGATGAAATCAACAGTCGGCTGGTTAACCTCTGAGCCACTAGGTGCCCCACAATGAATATATTTTTGAAGTTTCTTTCCTCCAAATCTTACATTATTGCCTTAGGTTCAATATGCAGATATGGGATTAACCCAATGAACAATATTACCATTTAATTGTTCTTTATTCTTATTATCATATTGCTCTCCAGATGGCTCTACCATTTAAAATGCTGTTATTAATACCTAATGATATCTTTCATTGCACCTTTACCAACAACAGGTATTACTGTCAAAATTTTTTTTGAATAGTCCAAATGTTGTACTTTCTATTAACACAGTAATATAAACTGGACAGCAACGTGCAAAAGAATAAAACTGGACCACATTCTTACACCATACATAAAAATAAATGGACTAAATACCTAAATATAACCCCAAACCATGAAACTCCTAAAAGAAAACATAGCCAATAGTCTCTTGGACATTAGCTTTAACAGCATTTTTCTGGATATGTCTCCTAGGGCAAGAAAATCAAAAACAAACAAATTATTGTTGACTACATCAAACTAAAAAGCTTTTGCACAGTGAAGGAAACCATCAGCAAAATGAAAAGACAACCTACCATAAGGGAGAAAATACTTTTGGTAAGGAGTTAATATTCAAAACATATATAGAACTCATACCACTCAACACCAAAAACCAAACACCCCAAATAATCTAATTAAAATGGGCCAAGGACCTGAATAGACATCTTTCAATTTTATTTATTTATTTATTTGAGAGAGAGAGAGAGAGAGAAAGAACGAGACAGAGTGTGAACATGAGAACGGGGTGTGTCAGCGGGGGAGGAGCAGACTCCCTGCCGAGCAGCGAGCCTGATGCAGGACTCTATGCTGGGACTCCAGGATCATGACCTAAGCTGAAGGCAGTCACTTAACCAACTGATCCACCAGGCACCCCAGATAAGACCTTTTTCCAAAGAAGACATAACAGATGGCCAAGGGTCACATGAAAAGATTGTAACCATCACTAAATATGAGGGAAATGCAAATCAAAACCATAATGGACATCACCTCATGGCAGTCAAATAGAATTATCAAATTACTATGTTGTACCTGAAACTAATATAACATTACATGTCAAGTAAGCGTCAATAAAAAATAAATAATGCTCTTTGGCTGAGCAAATGAATACAAATGAAGACACAAATTAAAAGAAAACATTTTTTTGAAGTTTGAAGACCAGTTTGAAGACTGAGTAGGAAAGAATCAAATTAACATTTTCTACTTACATTACATTTAGTTACATGTTAAATTATAAGATAGATTATCTTTTTAAAAAGAGTAACAAACATGTAATTTTTAAAAATATTGTTAAATTCCTTTTCATAGAGGATAAATAATAGTTTGGGGTTGAAAAGCTTTTATTAAAATAGTTCAAATATTTTATTTTATATTAATTTTATATTTTCATGTTTTCTAAATTATTAAATATGGAGAAAGTATTATTAAATATTAAGGTAAATATAAGATACAGAAAAATATTTTATAACCACATATGTGAATAATACATTTTTGAAATTATTATTACTGAATATACAAAATTATTTAAATAAAAAAACTTTTTCTGTTTTTATGTATTTATGGATTATGTCTTAAATAGCAATTGCCTTTTTCCTTGATCTATTTATATTAATATAATATTTATCTTAACATTATGTTCACTTTTCTTTAAAATTTCATTAACTATTAAATAATAACTATAATTAAATAATAACTATTAAATAGTTACTAAATGCTTATAACTGGCCTTATGCAAAGTTTTGGGACTTTACAATCCCTCTGTCAAAGAGCTTACTGTCTGGAGGAAGAGTTGGATAAGGCAAATATAAAGTACCGAAAGGCAAGAGTATGCAAAAGACCTCCTTTTCTCCTTGTTAATTTCCATATTTGACAAGTGACGTCACATATGTACTAGGTATCAAAGCTTCTGATTGGCAGCTCCTTGATGCTCTTGGGGTTCTTGTCTTCCTAACAGAGACTAAGTTCCTTTGTGAGTCAGAGGAGCCTTGAAGTCTGTGTTCACGCTCAGCCAAAGAAAGGAAAGAAGCTTTGATATATACTGGATCACCTCCACAGATCCCCAAACCAACTCAGCCTCTTAAATGAAATCCTCTGGGGATGGTATGGAAACATCACCCTTTCAACACTTCCAGCATACCCCATCCCTTCTCTTACTGCATTCTTCCTACTGCCAAGATGGCTCTTCACAGGCAAGTCTTGTCCACATGTGATGCTGGCCATGTAAGGACATGGCCACGTGCTGCGTGTTAAAAATGTCATAGGTGTAGAAGTGATTTGAACATGGAGATGCATAACATGCACTTTTGTGTTTACTTCTTTTTGAGTTATTTTTGTGCTGGAGTGAGGAGTTGTACTTGGCCACTTACACATTCTCTTTTTACAGAGGCCAGGATAAAGCAACCCGATGAATAGCAGCCTATACTGTGGCTGTGGGAACAGAAAGAAAGTTTCTCCTTCCTTTTTGTTAAGAGGTTAGTTTTATGAGACAGTGTATCAGTTTTTCATTCATTTTTAAATAAATAAAGTAAAATTACTGTCCACTGGAAACATGTTTACAATATGATAGAGTGTTTGGAAGATCTGACTTCTGCCTCTTGGGGTCAGTTGTATGAAATATGGGAGGAAGGAGTAGTTAAATTAAATGGCCTAAATTAAAACTTCATTTCTTAAGTTTGGATAATGAGGACAGTTCTTGGAAAGCAGAATGGAACAAAGTCAGCTTAATTATTAAACATCAACATCAAGAAAAAAAGTCAATCAATGCAGTAACTACGATATTTGGTTAGTTTTAAGAAATAAAGAAAATGATGTAAATAATTATTTAAAATCCATAAGATACATGTACTTCAAAATTGTAAATCTGTATAAGAAGCACAATGATAACAATAAATTGTACCCTATAGCCTCATTATTTTATGGTCCTTTATATTTTAAAGTGTTTCTGAGGTGGGTATTCTTATGGGCAGATGGGTAAAATACCTTTAGTATTAGACTTCTGATAACTTTTTTTTTTAAGGAAAAACTTACAAATAACAATGATATTAAAAAGTACTTTGCAGAGACAAAGTTATTTAGAGGACAGTATGCATGTTTGCACTTGAATATTATTTTTGAACATGGAGAAATATATAGATTGTGATTAGGAATCAAGGCAAGGAAAAGTTTTGCACAGAAGCCCTATCCCTGGCCAAGGAGCTAGATTTATACTAGAAGTAGACCACTCCACATATCTAGTCACCAAACACCTATATCTATCTATATATTTTTTTACTTTGCCAAAGGAATACCCCTCTTTATTTAGGTCTACAAACAAAACTTCAGGTATTGGAAATAACTTGAAAACTGTAACTGCAGACTGTCTTGAGCTCTGACTTTATGTGGATTTCAGCTGGCAAGTGTGTTGTGAGAATGTAATGAATCCCAGGAGCAGAAATAATCAGGCCCATTATTCTCAGCCTTATTTAAAGAATGGTTTATACAGTAACATGAGCAGCAAGAAATCTGTTCTCCTCCTCCAGCTGGAACACTCACGCTGGGCTGATCTATTTAATAATTACTGGCTAAATATTTACAACGGGTTGCTTTTGTTTTAAAGCACAGTCAAGATATTTAGAGACTATGATGAGTTTATTTCCAGGAGGGACAAATTGAAATTCTTGACTTTAGGGAAAGGTAACCATATTTGGTATAATACTTTTATTCATGTTGGTATTATATTAAAGTTCTGATGGGGGTGTAATAGTGAGATCTTCTCAGCCAAAGCTTACCAGAAATGTGAGAATTGTTTTCATTGTTAATTTCATGCTTAAACTACTAGATGTTCTAATAGTTACTGAAGATTATAAAACTTGAATTAATTAATCAGCATGGAAAAGCAGCATTGTGGGATTATCATCTAGTATTTTAATACAATTTCATGAGAATGTCCTTTTGTTCTATTCAGTCCTGCAGGAAAAAAAAGGTAAAACTGTGTCCAAAGATGATCAACTTTTTGTATGGACTTTTATGGAAAGAAGCACATGTGGAAGAGAATAATGAATATAGAGATTTGAGTTATTTCAAAATAACCTGCCAAACATAAGCCAAATAGCAGTGTGTCTTTGGGCTCAGTTCCAGACCCTACAGAAATGGGGTCCAATCTGGGGGCGCCTTACTGCTTTCTCTGCACTGCAACCACATCTGCAACCTCCAGCATGCCCTCGTCCCCTCTGCTTTAGGTAGACTTTCGTGTTCTGCGCCCTCTAACTCCTCCCTCCACTGATGATGGTTCAAGTCACTCCTCCAAGTTCACACCCTTTATGTGTGTGCAAGTGTGTAAAATAAAATATATATAGGAGTGCACACAGGTGTGTAGTTCAGGGATGTACTCTTTGCACTCTCCTAATGGTATCTACTGAGGGAGACAAGCTCTTTCTTTCCTGTGCTCCAATTTGTAATCTTTTCCTCCAGTGTTTTTTGCTTGTGTCCTCTTTCATAAATTTTTCTTACCCAACGTGACAAAAGTATTTCTGGAATCTTTATTGTTTTCCCTTTGGCAAACTGTTTTGCTTTTCACAATTTGCCTGGAATTGTTTTTTGTATCTGTGTTTTTGTATTTGGTATGAGGTAGAACTCCACATTCCAGTTGGAAAGAATAGCAAGCTCGGAGACTGAGATTTCAGGAACCTCAGTCTAGCAAGGACACAGGAGCCCAGGGACTGAGGTAGGAGGAGCGAAAAGGAAGCTGCAAAGGCAGATGCTGGACAGGTACAGGGGAGCTGACAGCCCTTGCTAAGCATTTTCACTTTATCCTACATGTGTGGGCAGCTATCAGATAACTGGGAACAGGAGAGTGATACGATAAGATTTGTATTTTTAAGGATCAATAGCAATTGTGAGGATCATCAATGAGATACAAATATAAATGCAGAGGACCAGTAAGGGAGCTCTTGCACATTGCCAGGTGTGATATGATGGAAACTAGGACCAGGATCCTGACGCGAAAGTAGGGGAACACAGACAGACTTGAGGGTTGTGTTGAAAATAAAATTAACAGGATTTTCTGATGGATCAGATACAGGTTTGAGAGAAAGAAAGAATATGAAATACGATCCCAAAGTGATATTTACTGAGACAGGCAAAATAGCAGTTAAACTAACTCCATGAAACTCTGGTCCTGGTTGTGAATATTTCCAGAAGGAGTCCATACATCAATTTTCACTTGATGGTAAAATGTTACCTTATATTTGATAACACCTTCTTACTTAATGTATAAACTCCTCAATTCCCATATCTCAAATGATTATAACAAATAATCCCTAGGTTTTTATCAAGCATTCTCCCAGACGCGGTCTGATCCCAGCATCTCCTTGAGTTGTAGGCAGGATCATTAGTCTCCTTAATTGTCATTTATTTAATAGATAGTGAAGTTGGAACTTCGATTAAATCTTCTGACTCCAGAATTCCTAACTTTTTTTTGGTAGGTCTGTGTTTCTTCTATAACAGCAATATTAATGGTGGAGCACAAGAACACTAATAAAGCATTTGCTAATAAGCTTACTGAATGGGGTACACCTGCTGTATCTAGGCAAGAAAGAGAAGATTTTAGCCATCCACTGATTACACTGAGAGGTTAAGACCTGGAACTCTCTTTCTTCTACTTAATGGTTGTATCTGTTTTTAATTAGGTTCATCTAGAAATATTTAACTTTTAAGGTCTAAACCTATTTTCTAATGACAGTATATGGCCATACCCTGGACTTATGCCCTGGCTAATTTTTCTTAATCTGCTTGAATTCTCCCTCATAAGTGACTGTGAAATGAAGCATGAATGATAAAGAACAAAATGCTATCTCTACCTGAACTTAAAAATTCAACAGGTAGAGCAACTCATCAGCAACAATTGGTGTGGAAACCCAGATGGTCAGATGAGACCAACTATCAGCTGATTTTATTAATTTCTTAAGGAAATGTTTAATGTCGAGATGGATTCTTCAGAAGTGCACCTGGAATATGCTATTTTTCCAATAGGCTAATTTAATTAATTCCAACTGGATTAATCCGAACACATTACCATTGTTTATCTAAAGAGAAAAAACAAGTACAATAAGTTCTAATGTAATGGAGTGAATGGTACAAGACTGAATCTTGAAAATAACATGAATTCAAGTAACAAGAATTTATCGTTTGAATACACTGAATATTCCCTCTCAGAGAAAGAATGGAAAACTTTTAATAACTGGCATTTATAACTTTCACAAAGCACCCGGATACATTATTCTGATTTGATCTTCACCATCACCCCTAAGAATATCAGTTTACATTTATCAAATGCTGTGCCAGGCACCATGCTCAATGTTTTGCACACATTATCTTATTTATTTTTTCCTAATAAGCCTGAAGTTGGGTGACTTGATTAAAGCTATTGCTGATAAAAGCAAGACAAATGGATTTTGCCTAATCTGAACAAAATAAAACAGCTAAATTTAAAACTCTAAATGCTAAAATTGAAGACCAGAACTAAGACAATTTGGAACACTATTTTTGAAATCAACCAGTTTCACTGTTTTGTCTTTGTTTTTGTTTTTGTTTTTCAGATTTTATGAGATTCTATCCAGGTTCACATTCTTATGATAGTCTATCTGGCTTGACTTGGATATTGTACTTATTTTCTTGTCCAGGTGCTTCAGTCTGGTTAAGACTAACTTCTGAGCTTTGAAGATGTAATTTTTCGTTTTCCTCTAACCAATTTAGTATTTGCACAAAAAATGCAGCATACCAGATGTACGTTAAGGGGGAAAATACACAAGAGACGATACTATCTTCCAGGTTTCCAGAATCAGCAGGGAGAAAAAGGGAGGGATCTCAGATTGTACACAGATGACAAATAAGTGGTCAGAGGACTCTTGAATGCTGCTGGTTCTTATGCAGCTAATCAACTCAGCTCCTTGATAAGAAATAAAACTTCTGACTGTGGGCCCCACAGGTTTAACAGTAATGAAACAGCTGGGCATCCAGGATGTTCCTGGCTAATCTCTGCCCTGGAGAGATGACTGCAGAACCTTCCCTTCTGTGTGTCTCACTGTACAAAGGAAATAAAGATTCCAAGGCATAACAGAAAAATATGGGAGAGAACCACTGGGAGAAGGAAAGTTATCGAAACGGGTGTGTGTTGGTGGAACAGGGAGATGGTGAGCCTGCAGTCTGAGGTTGATGACAGCTGGCAGCAGCAGACAATAGGAAAATCAACTAAGTTCTGATCTTCCTTTGGCCACTGGGTACCCTTAGGTCAATCACTGTTAGTCCCCTGGCCTGAGAAGTCTATGGCGACCGCCCCTGGGGATGTTCTCAGGACGACCATTAGAGCATCACTGCAGCCTGGTTGGGCATAGGAGTTGATGAAAATGCATGTTATCTACCAGCCTTCATTTTCTACCTCATCTTCTCCAAACTCCCAATGTTGGTAGGGTTACCCTTTTGGGTGATGGCTTCCTACCAATCCTTCTTTTTCCTGAGCACTTACAGATTAGCTGCAATTGGTCACATGACGGCAAATGAAAATAATTTCTTCTTACAAAGGTGAAGATGTATCTCTTAGATTTTCCCTAAATTTATTACAGAGTAGATGACTGCCTTAGGACAGTCTAAGTTTACAGGCCAAAATAACAAGAAACTCAGTAAGTATAGCTACTTTGAATAAGAACAAAAGACTGGAAAACATATGACCTCAGTGGCAATTGCTGTTATTAGTAGTCAATCTCATACTACTTACACACGCCTTTGCATTTAAATTCAAACTACTGCATTAAAAAGTCCAAATAATATTGGCTATAAGTTAAAGTTTACCCCAGTAAAAATATCCAAACTAAAAACGTGGATGCTGGTCCAGCAAAAACTATGGAGTTGTGGAGATTAAACTTATGTGAATAAAATGTCTACATGCCTGGCACATGGTAGTGGGTTAGTAAGTATAAATATCTCCCTTATGAAGTATAGTAAGTGAAGATCCAGCTTTATGGCTTTTTCCCCCTCTTAAACTGATACAGCTTTAGGCACTGTATTTGTTTCCCAAGGTTGAGTTACAAATTACCACAAACTTGGTGACTTAAGGCAACATTTTCTTATCTAAATGTCAGAAGACCAGAGTCAAACATCAGTATCACTGGACTGAAATTGAGGTATTGGCAGGGGTGTGCTCTTTCTGGAAACTCTAGGGAATAATTCACTTCTTGTCTCTTTGGTCTTCTTCAAGGAAAGGCTGCCAATACTCCCTGGCTTGTGTCTGCAGTGGTCCAGTCTCCAAGACCAACATCTTCAAACCTGTCCCTGCTCTGTCTTCACACCACGTCTCTGTGTCAAATCTCCCTCTTTCTCTTTCTTATAAGGACATTTGTGATTACACTGGACCCACCAAGATAATCAGCAGGGAGCCCTACACAGGGCTTGATCGCAGGACCCCTGGATCATGACCTGAGCCAAAGGCAGATGCTTAACCAATTGAGTCACCCAGGCGCCCCAGTATCTATATTATTGATGGTACTTTGTCTTACCCTCATATACTCTATAGATGTGTTATTTGTACATACTTTCTCTCCACTTTTCCTAGTTATCATCTAACAATAGGTTTAAGCAACATGGTTATAAAGAAGAAACCATGGACCTGTTAGATGGGAACCAGATGTTAGTCTTAAAATTTTGAGCTGGGATGAAAAATAGTAAGCAACAAGGGAATGGTTTATTTTGAAATCTATTATTTTACAAGTCTATACACTTTGCCAGCCAGTTTTTGAATAAACAAGTAAGAAAGACACTGAGGACTTCCATAACTTGAAAGTGCATAAGTTTTCCATTAAACATATAAACTATAAAATTGACACATCATGGATAACACCTGAATGATATTTAATACAGGAGTTTTCATACATGAACAAAGAACACAGTTATCAAAAAATGATATCCTTAGCAGTGGAATACATTAAATACACAAGACACTAGCAGAAGTTACTAGAATTTTGGGCAGAAGATGTGTTCTCAGCCATGGATTGATATGGTCTTAATGGCTGGAGTTGTAGGTGAAGATATGCTTTGCTTCCATACATTTGAAGCAGCCTGATATAGTTAAGGAATGTTTCATAGTCATCTTACAATATTAAAGACAGTCATAGTTGGTCTTTGTCCTCCCACATAGAATTCTCACAGATGATGAACTTGCCATGGAAACACAAGCGGTCAGTGGAATGTTACCCCCATAGCTCTCACCAGAAGCAAGTAAATTAGAATTCTTCTTGGTTCATCACTGCATTATGAGCATTCTGAATCAATCCATCCAGTAAGTCAAGAAATACTTATTGAGCATCTAACGTGTAACTGATACCAAGTGAGGTACTAGACATACAATGGAGGAGCCCGATGGACCTAGGCCCTTTCTGCATTCCTCCCTACTGGCATAATCATATCCTGTAAAACGTCAACAAATAACAAAAAAACAAGTGAATAAACCAGTGGATTAGCAAAAATACATCTCCACAATAACACCTCCACAACAAAATTTGCTCCATTGAGTTCTTCATAATGTCACAACCAAGTTAATACTAGGCCTGGTATCAACATACATTCATTTTTTATTTACTGATGAACATGTATGGAGCATCTAATGTATTCCAGCCATTCTACTAGCTACTGATGACGTAAAAATGATTAACAGGAAGACCATAATGGATGCTTGTTTCATTAATTAATTAGACTCTGAGGACATTGAAATAAATAGAAATATTGAATCAACTAAATAACATCTTGGTTATCAAAAATAACAGATGTGAAAAAATAGGTAGATAATGTACTTGAGTAATGTATAAGTCAAGGATATCTTCAAATTTTTATTAACAAAACAGTGAAAATATGAGACTTAACATAAAATTGCACATCTAAAAAGAAAAAAGAGTTCCTAAGTTGAAATACAACCATAGGTAATGATGTCAACTGACAAATAACCTACTCAATAAACCATAAGAATAATTCCTTTATCAGGAGAAATTTTAAAGGGGCTTCAAATTAACTAATTTCCGCATTAGACTACATAATCTAGTCAAAGTGCTGAAACTGTAAATGTAATTAAAACAATAATTAGATTATTATCTAAAGGAAAGCAGGTGAAGTCGTTTCTGGAGAACTGGTGTGACTCACAAGAGAAATTAATTACGCAACACATATGACTCACTTTCATTCCCAGCCACTGAGAGCAGAATCGACAAGCATTTGCAGCCTCCCCACTAAATGGTGTACTCATCAATATCCTATCTGTATATTCAAGTCACCCAAGATGTCTATATTTAATTGTAAAGTGTCTCTTTTAAACTGTTGATAGAATTGTTCCAAACTCTAACCTTCTGGCACAGAATCCCTATAGGGAGCAGAGAGCAGCTATTCTGGGTCCAACTGGTTTACTATTGTACATAAGCTTATCACATGTTTCTCACTTGCTTGGGCATTTTGTTTCATTTGGCAACATGGTCTCTTTCCAAATCACTCTGTTGCACAGGAGACAGAGTCAGAACTGCTAAAGGCATAGAAGCTGACAGTGAGGAAATACTCCAAAAAAATACCGAACAGAAAATCACAGTTGTCCAGGGTAAACTTGCCCATGTATTTCAGAAATCCCCAAGGGCAATGCTGGGTTGTGGCACGTCGCTTGAAGTTCATAAGGAGCAGTGTGAGTCATCAAATGTCAACCTATATTCAAATATTCCTTTTTGACAAAGACTTGGGAACATTTGATAAATGAATTTAAACTAGAAAGCTTTGTCATTTAAAGGAGGGGCCAAGCTTAAGTCTTAAAAAATAACTTAGTTGAAACCCTCATTTCCTTTCGAAACTGGTATTGACCTTTCACCAAAAGATGCCTCACCAAGTGCTCCGAGATAAAGTTCTACATCTCTCAGAAGCTAAAAATACCACTTGATGAAATCTACAGTGCCCTAGGCTCAAACATTATACTCAACGTATGAAAAAATTTCAAATAAATTTCTAAATGAAATGACTTAATAATAATAGAAATGATCATAGGTAACACTTACTTAAGCACTTATTATGTGTCAAGCACCGTGTGGATTTTCTTACAGAGATCATCTGATTGAATCTCCCAACCCTCCTAAGAAGTACTAATAATCTCCGAAGGACTGATAAGGAAATGAATACTTTGCCTGGCGTGCCCAGGTCCTACTGCAGACAAATGGCAGAATTGCATTTGAATTCTGACCATTTGACTCTAGAGATAGTGGAAATCTCTGATCTGGGTAGATTACTTTGTCATTGGGTCAGGTGTGAGAATGTTCCTGAAAAAAGATATGTATTAATACAAATGTTATTGTGCTCTCTCTTAAACCTAAGTCTATTTAAAAAATGTATTTCTGTGTTTAAACTGAGTCTTTGGAGGAGAGGGTGGTGGGCAGTTGGGTGAGCCTGTTGATAGAATTGTTCTATCTAGTGGGTATTAAGAAGGGCGCGTATTTCAGGGAGCACTGGGTGTAGTGCATAAACAATGAACTTTGGAACACTGAAAAAAAATAAAATTTTAAAAAACTGAAAAAAAAATTAAGTTTGAAATTCTCGATAAAGACTGCATAGGGAGTAAAAAATCCTACAAGAGAGAATTTAAGAACTTTAAGGTATCAGTAATTTAACAGAAATCAGTCAACAATGTGTGTTTTCATCAATTTCATGAATACTGTCACAAATTCTATAAATCATATTCAGTTGCTTCACTGAATCAAAGATGTATTAAAACAAACCTGCAAATGGGTGGAATGAAGAGTCTAAATTAGGAAATGTATGAACTACAGGAAAAAATAAAGACTTTCAGACTAATTATTGGAAAAAAAAGACTTTCAGATTTATTACTTTCAAATGAATTAATACATATGTTTAGCTACCAATCATATAGTTACTATTTTAAAAAGGTAGTTTAAAGAGCTTGTTTTGAAGTTCTGACTCAAAAAGAAAGATTCTGTCATAACTATATGCCAGTTTATTTACAAAAATAGGTTACAGTTCTGAGAGGCAGTTTAACCTCTTAGATGTCTTGCAATCTAATTTCTTCTGCAATTCTGCTTAGCAAATCCATATGCACAGAGATTGAAAGATATGTCCAATCCAGATGAAATGATCCTTTTTTCCCTAACTAGTGGAACCTGAGAATTTACATGAGTTCTAATTCAAGAAATATTTTAACCTCTCTGTGTTATGGACTGTTCTGTGACTATGATTCTGAATGTCACAGCCTGTGTAGGAGAGGTCAGAGAGGACCCAAGTGATCTAAGCATTATGTGTTTATGTGAATGCTAAGGACAATTTCAATGAATGTAATAGCAGCAAATTGCACCCTGATGATTCAGGCTTCTGTTTAGTTTGGTATTTTCAGGAAAATACAGTTACCTTAGCAACTGACATATCACATGGCACATGCTGTAGCATGCAGAACGTCTCCAAATCAAGAGTGTGTCCCTCTGGATGATATTGTACCAGGAAACAGGAAGATAAATAAACCAACCTCTTCATGTAATGAATTATTGATCTCCTTGACAGGCAGAAGATAATTCATATTTAAATCAGTTTCTCTTTGCTACAATCCTACCCAAATGACAATATGTATATCACATGGATGAAGAAAAATACATAAACTATAGCACTTAAGTCCAATCTTCAATGGAATGAAATTTGGAACATTATACTGACTGTTGTATAAACCTATTCACCTGAATAATCTTCGGGGGGCGTGTCATAGTTATAGGTAAGATACTCTTAAAAGTTTAAATAATAAGTTATTATCATTAAATGCCAAGAAGGAGAATTACTTTTTACGTTGGTGGCGGTTAAGTCCAAAGCTGACATAATTACAGTGTGAGAATTTAAAACTATGCCTCTACAAGTCTTAAACAACCTGTTTGAATATGAAATGTGCAATGAAATCGATCGCTATCTGCATTGTTATAGAGACCCAAGACTTACTAATTCAAAGAAAAGTGTCATGGTTTCTTTTAATCCTGTATGCATGCACTGCAGAGAAAATAAATATCCACTGCTTGTCTCCCAAGAGCTCGGACTTTTTAGTAACCAAACAGAAAAGGTGCCTGCTTTTGTAGAGTTCTAGTTAGGAGAGACGTACAATCAAGGGTAAATTATATTGTGCTAACCTCCATGAAGAACATTAAATAGGCCTCCTCTTCTTTCTTTCTCTTTCCTTCCTGGACATGTCAAACCTAAAGCTATTAGATGGGACAGAGTGAGGAGGGGGCGGCAGTGGGAAGGGTGGTCTAGCCACCTGGTGAAGATCACTAGAGCCTAGCAGAGTGAGAACATTGACTATGTACAGGGATTCATCATATGAGAAAACACACTAAAATAATGGAAGTCAGATTTCTAGCTGCTGGAAAGGGAGTTTTAAATTTAAAAAATAGAAAACTAGAATAAATTCTAATCAGATTGGATTGGAAAAGCTATAACGCTCAGTATATGTGCAGAAAATATAGAAATAAGCATATATATGTAGAAATACATATATTTAAATATATAACATATATTTATCATATAATAATACATATTATATATATACAATTATATATAGTATATATTATATGTATAAATATGTGTGTGTAGTGTGTGTGTGTGTGTCTGTGTGTGTGTGTGTGTATTCTATGTATTTTTTCTGAGAAGGCTTAAGCACCAAATTCCAATAGCAATGAGCACACCTAGAGCTCAGAAATACTATTTTTTCACTGAAAGGAAACAGAACTTCTTGAAAAAAATGGCTGAGTCCAGGGCTAGGGCAGGAAAAGTACAAATGACCACACAGCATCTTTTCATGCCCGAAAGCAAGGAAGCACTGAACAACGATTGAAATATGTCAAAAGGAAAAAGTCAACCTTGAGAGGCTCCCACTAGCCAAATTTGGGATGGTTTGAGTATCAAAACAGATACTGAAAGCGATGGGTTAAAACATATTGAATAAAATAGGGAACCATCAGTTCATATAGATATAAATAAATAAGTGGGGGGGGGGGGGGTAAGCCTGACAAGGAAATGATAGCTACAGTTTCAAAGTACCTCCTCCTTACAAACTAGAAAGGGAAGTGAGTACCTTTATAGTGGAGAAGCCTGGCAGACAGCACTGTAATCGTGATCAAAGTGAACATCACTTGTAAAGGGCAGAATCAAACCACCTGGGAGGAAGCAGGGAGAGGAATATGGTAATATAATTTCTGTGATATTTTTGCTGGTGATGCACAACTGAATCTAATCATAGGGAAACATCAGACAAATCCAAACTGAGAGATCTTCTCCAAGAAAACCGGTCCGTAACATGGTCGTGAAAGTCAAGGAACGGCTGAGGGACACTTCCAGTTTGAAGCAACTAAGGACAACCAAATGCAGCGTGATTTTGAAGTGGATTCTTCCGTTATGAAAGACAATATTGGGACAATGTGAATAAAGCAAAACAATGAAATGGCAGTAGTGTATTTATGTTAATTTTCTGACTTTGTCCGTTGCATTGCGGTTGTCTAGGAGAATGTCCAAGTTTATAGGAAACACCCACTAAAAGAGTAGAGAGTGACTGGGGCATGATGTCAGCATCTTACTCTCAAGTGATTTAGGGAAAAATGTCTTTGGATCAGACGTCCACCTTTTCTCTGTGATTGCTTCAAAATGAACAATATGTGAAAAGGTAATATGGTAGATGGTGACGGCACGTGAGCAACTCCTTTCAATTTGTGTTGTCTGGAAAATATTCTCTGAAGAGGTGACATTTCAAGCTGAGAACTGAAAAAATCAGAGCCAGTCATTCAAAGATCTGCTTGAAGAGCATTCCAGGCTGAGGGGACAGCTGGTGCTGAGGCCCCAGGCGTGAAGGAATTTAGTGAGTTCCAAGAATAGAAAAATAAAAGCATCCAGTATAGCTGGAGCCTACTAAAGAGGGAGGAGATGGAAGGTTCAAGGACAGGCTCTTGGGAAGGGTCTCTTCGGTGTCAAGAAGTTTGGAACTTTATTTGAGGTGCCAAGGAAAACCACTAAAGGATTTTTGCAAGAATGTAGTATGAGCTCATTCATATTTTTAAAAACCACCCTGCAGAAAAAGAAGACCAACGTTAACACGAAGAGATAAATTAAACGGCTATTTGCACAAGGAGTAAAAAAAAGAAGAAAGGGGGTATATACTTTGGGGGTAAAAGTCATAGGGTTTATCACCATCATTACTGAAGAAGGATGTTGAGAAAATGAAGAGTAAAAAGAGCAGCTATTCCTTGTTTAGAGCTTACGATGCACCAGGCAGCTTCTAATCACTCCACATACATTTATTTAGTCATTTAGCCCCTCATAACAGTACAAAGAGATGAGTACATGTGCTGGTCCCATCTAGAGATACCGAGGTGTGAAAATGCAAAGTGACAAGACAGAAGTCATGCAGACTGTAGGCAACAGAGCTGTGATTTGAGTCCATAACTACACACTTAAATGTATGGTATAAAGGCTTTTCTTTCTAAATCACCTTTTTGACCTATAATTTACATATAATACACCACCTATAAATATACGGTTCAGTGATTTTTGACAAATATATATAATTGTGTAAGTATCACCCCAATGAAGATACAGAATATTTCCACCACCTAAGAGTTTCCAATGTAACTTTTTAATTTCCCCCAGTCCCATACCTAATACCTGATTCTCCCAGCTCCCAGCCAACCATTAATCTGCTCTCTGTCACTATCATTTCATTTTGTCTGTTCTAGGATTTTATTTAAGTGGAATCAGACAAGGATGTACTCTTTGTGTCTGACTTCTTCACTTAGTTTAAATCTTTTTAAGTTTCCACGATATTGTTATATGGATTGTGAATTTATTTTTCATTGCAGAATACTATTCCATTATAGACAGAGAACACAATTTGCAATCCATTCACTAGTTGATGGGCATTTTTGTTTTGTTTTGTTTTGTTTGGCTATTTCAAATAAAGATTCCAGGAATATTCATGTACAAGTCTTTTTATGAAATATTTTGAAATTTCTTTTAAATAATCTAGGAATCAAATCGCTTAGGTCATATGTTTCACTTCATGAGGAATGAGCAAACAGTTTTCCAAAGTGGTTGTACCATTTGATATCATCATTCAATAATGTACTGGAATATCTCTTGCTCAATGTTGCCTTGTCAACCTTTAGTATTGTCAGTCTTTTCAAACTTTAGCCAACATATGTCTAATTTGCATTTTTGTGACAACTAATAATGTTGCCTATTTTTCATGTCTTTGTTGGCCATTATTCATATACCATGTTTTACAAGTGTCTGTTCACTTTTCCCCCATTTAAAAATTGGTCTTTTTTTGCCTTCCTATTACCAGTTCTTTGTGAGATACAAATGCATATACAGTGAATATTTTCTCCCCATCCGTGTCTTGCCTTTCATGTTCTAATGATTTTTTTGAAGTTTTTAATTTTGGTAAAGTTCAATTAATACTGATTTATAGAGCTAGTGTTTTTGTCCTAAAAATTTTGCTTACTTCAAGGTATCAAACATATTCTACATTTTCTCTTTAGAAGTTATACAGTTCTAGCTTTTATTTATAACTATGATCTATTTCTAGTTAATTCTGTGTATTATATGAAGTAATAACTGAGATTATTTTTTCTTATATGGAAATCTAGTTGTTCTGGCCCCATTTTTGAAAAACTATCTTTTCCCTATGAGTCTATTTATAGACTCCATATACTGTTCCATTGTTTACCATGTCTATTCTAATTGTGTACTGTCTTCTTTATTGCAGTTATGATAAACCATGAAATCAGGCAGTGTATATCTTCAACTGTGTTCTTATTCTTATTTTTTAAATAGGTTTTTTTTTTGGTGAACTATAGTTTTAGATTACAGAAAAACTAATAAAGGTAGTACAGAGAGTTCCCATATACTCTGTACATAGTTATCTCTATTATTAACACTTCTGTTTGCATAGTACATATGTCACAATTATTGAACCAGTATTAATACACTATTATTAACTAAAGTCTATTCTTTATTTTTTTTTTTAAAGATTTTTATTTATTTGACAGAGAGAGATCACAAGTAGGCAGAAAGGCAGGCAGAGAGAGAGGAGGAAGCAGGCTCCCTGCTGAGCAGAGAGCCCGATGCGGGACTCGATCCCAGGACCCCGAAATCATGACCTGAGCCGAAGGCAGCGGCTTAACCCACTGAGCCACCCAGGCGCCCTATTCTTTATTCTTTACGTAGTAGTTCTACTTAATGTTTCTTTATTTTTCTTTCTGTTCCAAGATGCCACATTACATTTACTTGTCATGCCCCCTTATATGCCATTTAATTGTAATAGTTTCTTAGACTTTTTATTTTTAATGACCTTAATAATTTCAAGGAGTATTAAGGAAAATTTTTTAGGACACTCGTGTATTGGAATCTGTCTGGGTTTTTATTTTCTCATGTATAGAGTGGAGCTGTGGGTTTGGGGAAGGAAGACATAGAGATAATGTGACATTTTCATCACATTAGATCGAGGGCATACAGTTCTAACATAATTTATCATCACTGATAATGACCCTGATCACCTTGTTGAAGTAATTTTTGTTAGGTCCCACCACCATAAAAATTTTTTTTTCCCACATTGCCATATTATAGTCTTTGGAAGAAAGTCATTATATGTAGCCCACAGTTAAGGAGTGGGGAGTTATGTTACCTCCTTGAGGGCAGAGTATCTACATAAATTATTTGGAATTGTTCTGCAAGGAAACTCTGTCTCTTATCCTTCATTATTCATTTATTCAATTATTTATTTACATTAGGATGAACTTATAAATTTTTTTTTATACTTTAGGTTATAATCCAATACCACACTATTTCCAGTTTTGTCTATTAGGAGTTCTTTCTGTTGGCTTCTATGTCATTCTGACAAATACCCATTCATATAGAGTTGTTTTTGTTTTTATTTTTTGGTTTTTGAGGCTTGCTTTCTTTTTTCTTTTCTTTTCTTTTCCTTTTTTTTTTTTTTTTTTTTTTACTTTTTATATTTTGGCCTATAAGATGCTGTAGGATTATCTAATATATATGCTGGCCTGGTTCAAGAACTAACCATTTATCTAGGTAACTCTGATTCTTTTTACTAAGGAATACTATTAGAAACCAATATTTAGATATGAGGTATGCTCTGTTCTTTTTCAAAATTATCTTGTGTTTTTTTAGATTCTTTGCATCTGTGTTGAAAAATACACTTGTATTTTGATTGGGATCAGACCAAATACCACCTAGGTTTTAGCTTGAGCACTGGATAAATGTTTGTACCTTTTACTCGAACTGGACAATCTAGAAGATAATTAGATGGGGATGAGTCAATCAAAATTTCTATTTTAGACATTTTAAATTTGACATTCAAATATTCTTATCAAGGGTCTCCATACACCCTTCCAGATTTCAGGACCAGAAGACCATTACTTTTTTTTTTTTTTTAAGATAAATTTATTTATTTGAGAGAGAGAGAGAGCGAGAGAGCATGCACAAGCAGAAGGAGAGGCAGAGGGAGAGAGAGAGAGGTAGAGGGGAAGCAGACTCCCCAGTAAGTGCAGAGCTTGACAAAGGACTGGATCTCATGACCATGAGATCATGACCTGAGCTGAAACTAAGAGTCATTCTCTTAACTGACTGAGCCACCCAGGTGCCCCTCAGGACCAGATGATCATTAATGCTAGTTGTGAGATAACATGGGCAACATGAGCATTAATTAATTAATTAAACAATGGTTTAGCATCTTGGCTGGCAACATCCAAATTCATTAGTTTATTCATTAATGATTTATGTGCTTCTTGACATAAAGGAATATAAAATTGTAATTGCAGCTATTTCTACATGGCTGGATAGAATCTTGGAAGAGGGGACAGACTCTAACATTTCTTGAGCACCTATCACATTTTAGATATTGTTCAGGTCTTTTGCATATATGTCAAGACTAACAACAACCTAAAAAATGACTATTTGGCTGTTATTCTTCCCAGTTGGCAAATGAGAAGACTGAATTTTGAGAGACTGGGTAATTTCTCAAAGTCAAACAGTAGGAAAAGTGGTGCTGAGTTCTAATCCATTACCCATTGAATTGGATTTTAAAAATTATCCATTATTTATTTGAAATTCAGACATAACTAGGCATCCTGCATTTTTATGTGCTAAATCTGGCAACCCTAATCTAGGACCATCTGGCTTCAAAGGCTGTGTTTCTTCTAACAGTGTAAACATACACCAGAAGACTCATGAGAACCTGGGAAATATTCTCTTATACTTAAATTTACTGTACTTAAATTTACTTGTACTTAAATTTACTGTAGTTCCATATATACATATATCCATAAAAGTAGCCTATAGTCCACACTGGAAAATGTGTAATATGGGTCTGAAGATAAAAAGAACACTTTTCGTTTGGGTTATTTTGGACTTGGGGTTTTTGTTTTTGTTGTTGTTAGACAGCTACCTAAGCCTTTAATAAAATTAACCTTTTGCTTCAATCAAATGTCATCAAATTGGAAGTTTTTCCAACCCAGTAATTCCATTACATGTTTAAACTGTCTTATCGCACTTAAAAATTCAATCTAAAATATCTGGGAAAAAAAAAAAAAACCCACAATGTCTTGTTATAGTTGATGTTCTCAAGCTCTAATTAAAAATACCAGAGTGATAGGACTGCTTATGGAATTGTTCTCTCTGGAGGAACAGCACCCTCCCGCTACACCAGAAGAATTAATTGGTGCCTTCACAATCAACTCTCAAGGTAAATTTAAAATCTTCATTAGGAGCTCCAAGGTTTTGTGTCATTTCTTCTCCTTTTAGCTTCATACTCTTTAAAAATTATGATTTTTCTATCTAACATGTCCCCTGTACTCTATTTCAGTACCTAAGTATACTTTTTTTTTTTTTAAGATTTTATTTATTTATTTGACAGAGAGAGAGATCACAAGTAGGCAGAGAGGCAGGCAGAGAGAGAGGGGGAAGCAGGCTCCCTGCAGAGCCGAGAGCCTGATGCGGGGCTCGGTCCCCAGGACCCTGGGAACATGACCAGAGCCGAAGGCAGAGGCTTAACCCACCAAGCCACCCAGGTGCCCCCTAAGTATACTCTTGCTTCCTACATTGATATGTATATGTGCCTCTTAACTTTTGCAAATAGAAGAAATGGTGAAGTTTTTAAAATTTACATAAATATTTTATAACCTTAGGGTATGAATGAAATTTTTAAACAAGATAACAATCTCTAAAAAAAAAAAAAGAATTACGAAGGAGAAGATCGATAGATTTACTATACAAAAATGCAGAAATTCTGTATAATTAAAAACACAGTAAAAGGGGTGCCTGGGTGGCTCAATGGGTTAAAGCCTCTGCCTTTGGCTCAGGTCATGATCCCAGGGTCCTGGGATGGAGCCCCCGGCATCATCGGGCTCTCTGCTCAGCAGGGAGCCTGCTTCCTCCTGTCTCTCTGCCTGTCTCTCTGCCTACTTGTGATCTCTGTCTGTCAAATATATAAATAAAATCTTTAAAAAAAAAACACACACACACAGTAAAAAAATTAAGTCAAAAGCCAAATCAGTTAAAAAAATGCCTATGGTAGCCAATAGCTCATTGGCTAATTTACAAACTATTCATTGACTATTCTTTAATTTTATATTTTTAAAAACATACAGAATTATATATTTTTTGCTAACATATTCAAAATTTTCTGTTCTTTTCATTGCTACTTGCATCCCAATCATTCCATCAGGATGCATTTTTTTCTTGTTATTGAGTTATACCCTTTACTAGCTCTTTCAGTAAGTGTCGTGGATGGTAAGTTCTCTTTGTCTTTCTATATCTGGCATTTCAGTTTTACTCCAGAATGATAGCTAACTGTGGAAAGATTCCGAGGCTTAAGCTTATTGTTCTTTCAGATGGACTCAGTCTTTTATGAGATCCATTTTTTTTTTCTTCAGCTTTGATGTTCTGCAGTTTCCTAGATGTTGTTTTATATGTGTTTACACTAGTCAAAATATTTTTTAGAATTCCAGAAAACAATAGTATGCTATCTTATATTTATATATAAGTATTGAAACCACGACATGCAGAGATCAAAATACAGACACACCTATGTGTGAATACAGAAAAATGTAGAACTTAACAGGTTTTCAGAGCAAATGATTGATGTGTGAAGAAATAGAAATAGAAACTATTAACTGAATAGCTGGTGAGTAGTGAGGGGAAATTATTTACTATATGCCATCAGTGATCTCTTCTATATTTATACAATTTTGAGTTATCATTTTCTGGTATGGAACGATTGAAACAGGTAGTGAAATAAACTGAATTTAGAGCCCCCCCCCCAAAAAATATAGACACCTAGATTGGACCCAAATTCAGAAGTCACATCATTTTGAACTGAGAGTCAAGGTTCTCTGAGAGCCACCATGTGCAGAAACAGATGTGGGGTAACCAGTAGATGGAAGAGAGGTCAGGGCTTGGAAGACCATTTTTTAGTCCCCTGGCTTAGACTCTGGGCTTTTAAAGAACTCTTTTTATAGAGGGATTCCAATTTCAGTAGCAGCAGCTCAGTGGCCTGGGGCACACTTAGAGACTGTTTCAGAAGAGGAGAATGTAGCTGAGCCAGAAAGAAAACCCACAGTGAATGGTATGGAATTACCATCTGCCAGAAAGATCACAGGAGACAAAAATGCTTCCCCTGCTGGCCTAGTCCCTCTGTCCTTGAATCAGGTGTCTTAGGGCTGGAGATTGCGCAATGACTTGGGCAAGGTTGGGAGCATGGTGGGAGCTTTGGGCTGGGATTATCCTGCTGCCTTTCATCAGAGTCATCCCCAGTATTGCAGGACTTAACCCAAGTATTATCCCATGTTAGGGGAACCTGTGCTTATAATTTTGCTTAAGCTTTCTAGTGGCCAAAGAGCTAACTGGGAAGGATTAGGACTAGAAGGAGATGAGCATCCTGGGCAAAGAGTAACAACGATCGCTCAAGAAAGGTGAGAATTTGCACAGTGCCAAATCTACCCAGATGCGCCTGAGGAGACCAGAGTAGCAGAGTTTAAGAGGATATCCTTCTGAAGGGAGGAGGTATACAGATGAGCCTAATGCTGTGGGAATGTCACATTTACGAAGGCGTGATTATAGCAAGAATAATATTTTAATGTGCCAAACCACTGTGTTGTTAATCATGAGCATAGCCTAGTTCTTGCTCTTCTCAAGCCCCAGTGATTAAAAAGCCAGGCTCAGGTCACACCATCAGAGTTGTTTTATAAGCTACAGAGTAGGAAGAAATAAGGATGTCATGTACATGAAGTTTTCCTAAACAAGAAGGAGGAACGTTCTCCCTGTGTATGAGGAGAAGACAAGCTGGGAAGCATGGATGGGGAAAGGGTGGGGAGGAGGAGAGGAAGAAAGGCAGGAAGTTGTGTTCCCACGTCTGTCCCCTCAGAATACAGCTGAAGAGAACTTCCAAAGCCGAGATCTGGGTGTCATCTTGCCTTAGGGACTTTGGGCCAAGAAGGCCTCTAGTGTGCCACGGACTATAGCAAAATGCCAAAAATTATGAGTTTTCAGGCAGAGAGAAGGCCGAGTTCAGGCCCCAGTTTTCTGAGGATGTGTGGAGCTTGCAGAAAATTCCTCACGTGCCACATGTCCATGCAAGGTGAAGTGAGAGAGGTCAGAGGACTAGAGAGGCCCAAAAGAGGCAAATCTAGACAAGAAAGAAGCAGGAGCCAGGACCCTATAACTGAATGGAGGGCAGAGTCCTCAGGAGGTTGAGAGTGGATGTCAGCTGTTTGGAGGCCAGAAGGGAAAAAGTAACATTAGGGAGGGTGATAGGGAGTCTGTAGTAAGCACGTGTTTCTGACACCTGGGTTCCTGCTGACCTGGGAGAGACTGTCCCTCCCAGGGCTAGCCAATTTCTAGAGATAGTAAAGGGCTAGACAGTCCTGCAAGGGCGTCTTTCACATGCACCCCCACCAGTGCCAAATCTGTGCCTCCAACCATCTCCTTTCTGGAGCTCTCACACCCAGGTCACTATCCCTGACCCTAATCATCCTGGGACCAGGTACCAAAGGCAGAGGGACAGCCCCCAGCACCCAGAGCCTGTTGAAATAACCCCCCAAACTAGCCAGTCCTAGGCCTGCTTACCCTGCCCATTTCTTCACATAGAAACCACAATCAAACTTCTGGCTCACAGTTTTCCCTTGTTCCCTATGCCTCCTGGCTTAGCCCAGTGCTGCCTGGAGTGGCTCCCTGTGTGGTGAGGAGTGCTCCCTCCTCTTGGTTATGGTGAGGAACAATCTTTTCAATGACAATTGTCTCCTGATCTGTTGGCCTCACCTTGTCTAAATAATAATAAAACTTACATTTTAAAACAGAGGCAATACCCAAAAAAAACAGCAGAATAAGACAACACATTCTTAGGCCAACCTGCAGCAGATCCTTTCCTCCTAGCTAGCATTATCCTCATTCTGCATTCTGAAAACATTTGGGAGAAGGCTGAGACTCCTTGAAGAGGGAGCAATTGTCTGATCTTTGAGTCTGCATAATATGGATCTAAAAATGACATCTTAAATCAGAAGAAGTTTATCTGCATTTATTTTTTTTTAATTTAATTTTGTGTGTGTGTGTTTCAAAATCCATTGTTTATGCACCACACCCAGGGCTCCCTGCAATACGTACCCTCCTTAATACCCACTACCAGGCTCACCCAATCCCCCATTTCCCTCCCTTTCAAAATCCTCAGTTTGTTTCTCAGAGTCCACAGTCTCTCCTGGTTTGTCTCCCCCTCTGATTTCCCCCAACTCACTTTTCCTCCCCATCTCCCAATGTTCTCCATGTTATTCCTTATGCTCCACAAGTAAGTGAAACCATATGATAATTGACTCTCTGCTTGACTTACTTCACTCAGCATAATCTCTTCTAGTCCTGTCCATGTTGATACAAAAGTCTGGTATGACCCTGCAAATGCACTACTGGGAATTTACCCCGGAGGTACAGATGTAGTAAAAAGAAGGGTCATCTATACCCCAATGTTCATAGCAGGAAAGGCTACAATTGCCAAACTGTGGAAAGAACCAAGATGCCCTTCAACAGATGAATGGATAAAGAAGATATGGTCCATATATAGAATTGAGTTTATCCGCATTTAATTGGAAATGTTTCACGTTTAAATGCTCACCAGCAAACTTACATGGGCCAGTTGATGGGCATATGGGTTCAACAGAAAAGGGAAATCAATTGAAAAACATAACATGATAGTCTTGCACAACTGAGTCGAATTTTCCACCCTAATTTAGGATTCCAGTCTTTAATAATTTTTAAAAGAAAGAAATTCTGTCCCTTGGGATTAATGTACAACTCTAAAATAACACATATCTGCTGCAGATAATTTGGAATATTCACAATCCAAACCAAAGGAAAACACTGTATTTACCTCCCATTGTTTTTGGAATGTGTCTCTACATGTATTCATTTAGTGAGCAATGTTGTGCATAACATTCTAACATGGTTTTCATTAAACAATATTTAAATTCATTAAACAATTCAAGACCATTAAATGGTCTTAGTATTCATTACTTCATTTATGTAATCACTCCCCTACTGTTACTTATTTAAGTTGTTTCTACAATTTCCTATTCTAAATAATACACTGATGGATATTAAAATACATTAAATGTTGTGTGCATCTTTATCATTTCTAATTAGATAAATTAATAAATAAATTAATAGAGATAAATGAAATGAAATGAAACAACAGAATTCCCTTTTCAAGACCTTTCGATCTTATGCATATTTTCATGACTTTTTATTTATATTACCACATTTTTTCCAGCTGTACTAATTTGTATACCTACCACCAACAGTGTATGAGAATTTCCATTTCTCCTTTCTCTAAAAAAATGCAAGATTTATTTTTTAAATGTTTATAAAATCTTTGCCAGCAGAAAAAAAAAATGGCATCTTGTTTTTGGGTTTGTTTGTTTTTTTTTAAGTCTCTTTTCTTCAATAACTACTGGTAATGAATATTTCTCATCTCTCTGTAGACTAACCTTTTATTTAAGTTGTGTATTCCGATACATTCTCATCTTTCTCAGGATGTTTATTTCTTTCCTACTGATTTCTGAAAGTTCCCTCTATTCTAAGAATTATTAGCCTTGTGTGTCATAGATGTCACAATGTTTCTACTGGTTTGGCATCAGCTTCTAATTTTGTGTTTAGAGACTTTCTTTCATTTTTTTTTTTAAACAAATGTGATATATATTTAGAGATGAAATACTGTGATGAGCTTATCCTTAGCAAATTTCCCTTTAATTTGCAACTGTTCATAGAACACTGAGAATATGCCCTTACTGGCAGGGAGTCATGATTGTAGTAAATTAAAGAAACCAGTTTAAACAAAGATGTGCTTACTCAAACTCAGCCTACTGGAAGCTGCTCTGTTCTCAGCCTACAGTCTTCGCATGAGCTTCAGGGGGAATCTCAATGGCCTAAAATGCCCTGGTCTGTGGAGGACAATGAATATAATAATAATTCACAAGGTCTAGGGTTTTATAGTTTTTCACATTCTTCACAGGGAGAAGCTCATTAAACTGTAGAAGCTTGTGAATTTTGTTTCATTTTACAGATGCAGAAATGAGCTTGGTGGCTTGCCCAATGACATTTGGGTAGTGAGTGGGAAGGTATGACCCGTAGACACATGTACTTCTTTCCCCACCTCGAATTCCATGCTCTGTTTTTACAGGACTACTTTCCCAATGTTAAAAGATTCTTTAAGTATAGGCTGTAGGTTGAGACAAGTAACAAGAAGTAAAAGTATCATCTCTGGGAAAATATGCAAAAAGTGAAATTTGAACATAGATTGGGCTCTTCTAATTAAAGGTTACTGTCAAGCTGTGCGCTTGAACTTAAAAGTAACTTGAAACAGGCCAAAAAAAAAAAAAAAATTATGGACTCTCATCTTTCTCGCCTTAGAATCCAAGCCCTATGGACGGTCCAAGTTTATGATTCTTTAGAACAGTCTTGGGACAAGAATGAGGTGGTCACTGGAATGAAAGTGTGGGCTCACCTGTGAGGGAACAGGAGTTGAAACATATTAAAAGCGATGAGCCCAAGCATATGGTTGTTAAATGTGCACCTTATACAGACTGAGGGAAGATCTCTGAGCTGCTGCCCCTACCCTCCAACACACACTCGATTGCACTGTGCGTCTTAATCCTCCCTTAGATTTGTTCATAACACCTATCACTTCTCGTCTATTACGTACTTAGATGGTTACTTATTCGATCATCTATGTCCACACACTAGAATGAAAGTTCCATGAGAATTAGGACTTGGTTTCAATTATTGCATTATAATCAGCCCCTAAAATAGTACCTGTAACTCGGTGGCACCAAATATTTGGGCAGAAGTCATAGGTGAGGTCTGAGGGACACTGGATTTTCAGGTAGACCACAGGAGGACTCAGGCCCTCTTCTCATATCTGGACTGTAGTTCTCTTCACCATACTCCCACGGCCGGCCAACCTCAGGCTCTCAAATATTTTCCTGATTTGTAAATTTTCTTGAAAATTAATATTCAAATGATAATACACTAATGAGACTGTAAAGTGCAACTAAGCTTGTTACATTTTAAAATATATTTCTTATTTACTGTCGTTTTAAAGTACATATTGACCCTATAAAATATTTTGAACAGCTACAAATGGAATTTATGCCCACATATCATATAGGATGGAGTTCCTTTTGAGTAACTGATAGTTACTTATAGAAGAGATAAGCTTATTTCTCTTATGTAGAAGGTGAAAGCAAGCAATCTCTTGTACTTAAAATTTTTAAGTTCCTGAACTCTGTCTTGTTATCCTACCACTTACATGGCCTACAATCCTAAAGCCACATCATGGACTAAAATAGTGACTTTAGGTCCAGAAATTTTGTAGCATTCCAGCCTGTACGAAGGCAAAAGGGACAAAGAAGAAAGGACCAAGGATGCTTGATGACTGTCCATTAATAAAGATTCAAGGCTGCCACGTTACACTTCCACTTACACTCAGTTCATCAAAACTAAGTGACATGGCCTCATCTTGCTTGGAGGCAAGGACATGTGCCTTTATTCCATGTGGCCAGGTATCCGTCTAAAAATCTGGGACTCTCCTACCAAATGAAAAGGAAAAATGGATATAAAGGACAACTAGGAGTTCTTATGGAGACATCTAACTGAGTGTTTTCTTATTCAAAACAATCACCCCAGGAGGCTAAGTACTTATTTCAGTAGTGCTGTCAGAGCCACCATTCTTGAACTGCCTTCAAAGCCTACAACCCATTTCTATATATTTCCTCAGAAGTGTCAAATACTCTATCTTAAAAGAGTAAATATGGAATGCATGGGTGCTCAGTCGGTTAAGCATCTGCCTTCGGCTCAGGTCAGATCCTGGCGTCCTGGGATGGAATCCTGCATTGGACTGCCTGCTCAGTGGAGAGTCTGCTTCTCCCTCTCCCTGGCCCATGTTCATGCTCTCTGTCTCTCTCAAATAAATAATAAAAGAGTAAATGTGATTTTTTGAAAGGTCAAAAGTCATCTCAGATGAAATTTTATGGGGAAGATATGTGACAAAATTAGTAATATCATTTGAGGCCAAAAAGTTACTTAGGACTTCAAACTCCAAAGTCCAGTGTGTCTATTAAAATGATTTTCAAAAGGGTGGTATTGTACAAATTCCCCACTACCAGCACCATCTGTCTACTCCTCTCTGCAACCAGAATCACCCTTATCAGTACTTAGTTCATTAGTACCAACAAAGGCTGCAAACTTACAATACTCAAGAAAATTCATGTAATGCCCCTCAACTTGTAACTTTTAGACTTACACCAATATGTGTGAATAACATGCTTTAACAGCTGATGGTATATCATTTAAAATCTTTCATCATACTTGGTATCATTTTTTTCCTAGGAAGAAGAGAAACCTAGCTCCAAAATTTACATAAAGATGCCCTAAAAGTAGGATCTTAGAGCAGAAAAGCTACTTGGGGTTGATTTTTAAAAGTGCCATATAACCCTGTGCTTCCACTAACTAACTGGAGGTAAAGATGTTAATTTTTTGTGCACTTTATTATAAGGCAGCTCAAAACATTAAATTTCATTCTTACAGAAATTTGAAATCAGGAAACATTATAAGTATTAGCTATATTTTATACTTTCTAGAATTTAATATCTAATTCCTTTTGGTTTTGAATCTTAATCAATTGTTCCAAACCAGGAAAGTTGGTTTTGTTAGCCTTCGGGAACTCAACTAAACATTGTGCGTTCCAGGGTCTTTCCCAGAGGGAGGCGTCCCTCCTACGTGCCCGGGGAACATGCCATCTCCGAGTATTGTACTTGCCATTGGTCTCTTACCAAACAGAAGATTCCTTTAAGGTGGAAACTATGACATAATCACCAACTGTATTTTCAGCGCAATGTGCCTGAAACTCAGTGATCATTTATTAAATCTTGAATTGTTTTAGAATGCCCTACCTTAATTTCCAAAGGCACATTATCTATGCACTTTCATAGGTTCTTCAGCCACATTTTACTGGTTATTACTTGGTAAGTGTTCATTATGAGTTGTGTTTGGATATAAATCTGCCACCAATATCACACAAATCACAGTTATTGGAGGAGAAAAAAGATGAAGAAAGAAAGAAAAATAGAGGAAGAAGAAACTGTAGGGGAGATAGACAACACTCAGAAAGCTGACTAAATATAGTAATTAAATATTAAAAGTGATGTTTTTTAGACCTCAAATAAGTTTTATCTTCTAGAAGAGTATAACCAAATAAAAGATAAAGAAGGATTAAGAAATAAAGATGGGGGTGGCTGG
This sequence comes from Mustela erminea, assembly GCF_009829155.1. NCBI lineage: Eukaryota > Metazoa > Chordata > Mammalia > Carnivora > Mustelidae > Mustela > Mustela erminea. The sequence goes on from NC_045614.1 coordinate 142,271,828, forward strand.
GTGGCTCAGTCTATTAGGGTCTGCCATTAGCTCGGGTCATTATCCCAAGGTCTTGGGATTGAGTCCCACATCAGCCTTCTTGCTCAGCAGGGAGCCTGCTTCTCCCTCTCCCTCTGCCCTTCCCCCTACTTATGTTCTCTGGCTTTCACTCTCTCTGTCAAATAAATAAAACATAAAAGAAAGGAAGGAAGGAAGGAAGGAAGGAAGGAAGGAAGGAAGGAAGAAAGAAAGAAAGAAAGAAAGAAAGAAAGAAAGAAAGAAAGAAAGAAAAGGAGAGGAAGATAGATGAGTGGTATATGACTGAAATATCTGAAAATGGTATATAAGCTAGAAATTCTAGAAACTGTTAAATTACATCATAGTAAGAGATCCAAAGAGGAAATATATGATTCTCTCAAATGGTCCAAACCTCATTTGACAAGATTCAAAATCAATTTTTCATAAACATCTTTGGTAGAATAAAAATAGATACTTAAAATATAATAATAGTTATTAATGTATAGTACCTCTCTCAACCCAAAAGTCAGCATCAGTCAGCATCAATAAGCTTAATGGTGAAGCACTAGAAGAGCATTACAATTAAATGCACAAACAAGACCAGAATGCTAATACCTCCATTATACACATCCATTATGTATATTGTTCCAGAAATATGAGCAAAAGCAAATCTACAAGAGAAAGAAATGAGGGATAAACACTGAACAAGAAGAGAAAATTAGTAATATATGGAGAGATCATAATTGCATACAACCTATAGGTAGATCCCATTACTTTCCCACTTTACACATGAACAAACTTAGACACGGAGTGGATAAGTACTTGACCAGATCCCACACCTACTTTATGGCAGTGATGGAATCTGAATTCAGACAGTTTTCAGATTTTGTACTTTAATCATTACAGATTAAAGTACATTTCTTCCCCTTTCTTCTAAACACACACACGTACGTACACACATACATACACACACACACACACACATTTTAGAAAAACATACAAGAGGCTAATGACATTGGATGCCTTGGTAAGAGTGGCAGGATGGGGAGTAAGAGGAAAGATTTGTTTTTATTTTATAGATTTTTGTACTGTGAGATTTTTCTAACCATGCAGCTAATTTATTTCCGCTTTAATATAAACAGAAACATGAGAAAAGCATGTGAAAAGGCCCAGAGGTAGAAAAGAGCATTCTTTGAGAAACAAAAGGAAGGTTTCATGATTGATGTAGAGAGATGGATCCAGAAGGGAAACATTTTGGGGAGCGCCTTGGTGGCTCAGTGGGTTAAAGGCTCTGCCTTCGGCTCAGGTCATGATCTCAGGGTCCTGGAATCGAGCCCCGCATCGGGCTCTCTGCTCAGCAGGGAGGCTGCTTCCCCCTCTCTCTGCCTGCCTCTCTGCCTACTTGTGATCTCTGTCAAATAAATAAATAAAATCTTTAAAAAAAAAAAAAGTTAATGTGAAATATATTTTGGAACTTGTCCTAGAAGTAATGGGAAATCATTTAGAGTTTTAAGCATGGGAGTAACATAATCAGATCAATTTTTTTTTTTAAAGGATCACTAGTTCAACAGAGTGAATAATAGATTGGAGAAAAGCAAAAGTAGAAGCTAGGGACTATTTACAAGTGAATTAGAGTAGTACAGAAAGATGATGATGGGGATTTAGACTTGTGACAATGGAAAAAGAAGTGAGTGGATGGATTGATTGCTGAGGGATCAAGTAAGCAAGATCAATGAGACTTTGTGATTGACAGTATGGGGAGAGACAGAGAAGAGATAAGAATGACACTCAGTGCTTTGACTTGCATATTTTGTGTGCAGTGTACCATTCACTAAAAAGAGGAGGAAACTGTGTATGGTGGGAAGAGGGGGAGGGAGGAGTTTAATTTGGATATGTAGAGTTAGAGACAGCAGTTAGAAATCCATGTAAAGATGCATGACAGGCAAATGGATGTAGGGCTTTGGAGCTCAGATGAAAGGTCTCTCTGTTGGATACAACAATGGCTCCAGGGGAGTTAACAAGGTCCTGTAGGGAGAAAGTAACTCCTGGGCAGAGGCTCTGAAATGGAGACCAGCTCTGTGAAAGGACTCAGTAAATAATTGTTGAATAAATGAATGGAGTAGCCAAGAAGATGGAGAAAGGGTACCACGAAAAAAAGAGAACAAAAGTCAGATATATATCATAAGAGAAAGGGGGAAAACAGTAGTCAATTCAGTCACGCAAGGTTAAGGAATAAATTTTATAAATATAAGTTGGTAAAATGATTTATTTTAAAAGAATTCCAAGATTTGCCTTTTCTTTATTAGAGATCTGATACAATATCCAATATCTTTTCCAAGTACGGTATTGTTTCAATTAAAATACTATTTATGATATTGCTGGGATAATGCAAATTACCGAATCAAAGAAAAAAATCTCATTTGGTCAATGTGTTCTCTTTGAAAATACAGAATAGGGTAGGATTCGGGCAAACTTTCACTTATTCAAAATGTTCAAATAATCAGAGTACCCAATTTTCAAAACAAACCATTTGATAAAAGGATTTTTAATTGAATGTCAAATATAATAGATGTAATTAAGAAAATAGTAATATTATTTTCAGTAGGTAAAAAATGTGATTTGTAAATGTGTTAGAGTAGAATCTGCCAGATATCTCAGTAATAATGAATCATATAATTGATTGCATTTGTGGTATTTTCATACTTAGTTTCATTTTCTTAGTATTTCTAAACTGTTTCCCAGTTATGAAGTAATTTTTTTAATATGGGGACTACCAAGGTAATTTAACTCAAAGTTCCTGCCCTCAGGAAGCCTGCATTATTGTTAGAGAGGGTAGTGATAAAAACATAATCATCTGAGGAGCACCTGCGTGGCTCGATCAGTAAAGCATCTGCCTTCAGCTCAGGTCATGGTATCAGGGTTCTGGGACTGAGCCCCACATTGGGTTCGCTGCTCAGTGAGGAGAGTCTGCTTCTCCCTCTCCCTCTGACCTCCTTCATGTTCTCTCTCAAATAAAATCTTTGAAAAAAATCACTGGTTTGCAAATACAAACATGCACAAGTTATGAGGGATGCCTGTCACAGAGATATCTAGGAGGTAACAGGAACTGAGCTTTAAGGGCTGAGCAGGAGTCAGGCAGAGGAAATATAAAAACAGGCATAGTAGGCAGAAGGAAGAAATTTGATCAGAGAAGCAAAGGAAAGGTTTAATGCATTCATCAAAAACAAAAGTTCTTTGGCATTATTGTAGGGTGACATATAGGACCAAAACTGAAAAGACTTGACATTGGATTGGCAGGTACGGGTCATGGAGTCATGGAGGCTATAGGAAGAAAGTTGGACTTTAACCTGGAGAAGAATGAAACCTTCTTGGGTTTGATATACATGGATAATGGTTATACACACGTGCACACGCACACACACACAGACACACACACACTCGTTTATTACCTCTTTATTTCTATAAAATGAGGTCTCTGTTGAAAGTGGATTTGGAGAGTACAGAATTTAAAGTCAGGCGGAGAAGAAAAAGGATCAAAATAGTAATTTAGGAGAATAATTTAGAAAAGGGAAATGCAAGTGAGAAAATAGAGGAAGGAATAGATTTGTAGTGGCCATTTATTATTTTTTGTCTGTGCAGCACCCCCTTTCTCTGATTCTTCTGATAAAAGGCAGCGTCTTCCTTCAGGGAATGGATCTCACCCCCATATCCACCCACCCCCATCACCAATAGTGGCTACTACATGATGGATCAAACCTGTTAACCCCTCCCGCCTTCTTACCTCATACCCGCACCACAGTAACTCAGCCAAGAAGTGAAAGTACAGTCCAAATGGGACCAGTAAATATCTCTTCTAGGTTTGGAGTTAGGAGGAAAACTGCCATTTCTTCTCCATACGAAGCTGGGAGAGCCAGAGAAGATGCAGCCAATACAAGAGAGAGAAGAGGAAAGCAGAGATCAGTGTGGGCGGTACACGTGAGAGACTCAGATTTAGAGAGACACCTGGTAGCATGAATTTCTTTGTTGCCATGCTGTCTTTCCACGGTCAAGGTGACACAAGTCTATCCAAGTACCTTGAGCTTTTTGAAAGTTGGAGTTACACCACTTTGCTTCGGTGAAAGACCTACATGAGTCCCTGTCTTCTCTAATGGAGAGAAATCCAAAAGGAATTTTCATTTTTATGAGAAAAGGCCAAAGAGGAAAATAACATTTAGTGTTTGCTTTGCAGAAGATGTTCTAAAGGTAGCATGTGCCCTGAGCAGTGGGACGGTGGCCCCACCAAGCTTCTTTCCCTGGAAAACATCTTTAGCATCTCAGCACCAAGCTGACATAGCTTTGGACCAGGTCTGTGAGCCTCTGTGTTTTATTTTATCTCCATTTATTTTATGCATCCAATAGCAACATGTGTCCTAAGGTATCTAAAAAGGCTAAGAGAGATTACATTTTGGGTCTGGAAATGTTCAAAAAATTTCCATATAAATTAATGGCCTTTGCTGCTTCACTTCATGCCATTTCAGCTTAGGAAAGGTTTCACAGGAAAGCTAGACTTTTGGCTGCTGGAGTAAATCCGTACAGTTTCCCTTTTGTCCAAGGGGAATTTAAGCTGGATTTCTGTCTCTTGCAACTCAAGATGATATCATTAACACAAGATTCATATAATATTAAGAAATAAAATAGAAAAAGCAACAAAACAGGACTAATACTAACATTCTAGTTAGCAGTGCGTAGAACACGGTATCATTAACTGAGGTAGAGTGCGGAAGGATGAGCAGGTCTTGAGAAAAAGATGATGAGTCAGTCGAGCTTCATACACGTTAAATTTAAGGTGCCTATCAGAAGTTCAGGGGGCATTCAGTTGATATTAGAAAACCTAAATAAATCTGGATAGAGTTGTACCCAGTTTTGGAAATCTACAGGCTAGAGAATCATCATATCAAGATGAGAGATGAACCATTCAAAAATGATGATATTTGACAAAGAAAATGTGCAGAGTTAGAAAAATGGTAGGATATAAATAAAAATCTGGAAGGGTACAAAGTAGAAGAACACATTAAACAGCTAAACACCATAAAAATACAAAACAAACAAGGATTCTCAGTAATATAGACACTAAGGGGTAGAAAATATCTAGGAGGAAGTTGCTAACACTTGAAAGCTACAAAGAACTCCAATGTCTGAAAAGTCTCATGACATCTGGAAGCGTTATTAGTTCTCTCTCTTTTTTTAAAGAATATTTATTTAGCTGGCCGGTTAGCTCAGTTGGTTAGAGCGTGGTGCTAATAAAGAATATTTATTTATACATACAGAGAAAGTGAGTGGGTGGGGGGAGGGTAAAGAGAGGAAGAAAAAAATTTCGAGCAGACTCCACACTGAGTGTGAAATTGATGTGGCCTCAACCTCATGACTCCAAGATCGTGAGCTGAGCCAAAACCAAGAGTCAGATGCTTAACCGACTGTGTCACCCAGGCTATTAGTGCTATTAGTGCTCTTATACAGAAATGTTAATAGAACAGTGTGAAGAAAAACACACTTCCGGTACACTGTAATAAACATGAGAGCTGAGAAAGCTACAACCAGGACAGCTCTCCAATTTTTGTAAACAGAGGACAAAAGGACTCGAACACAGTTGGAGGGGAATATAGGCAAGGTCCTACCAGCTTAGGAAAAACACCAGGGGAGAAACCACACACACACACACACACACGTAATAGATGAATCATGTATATATGTAGTCTATGAATTGTACAGACAAATATACGTAAATAACTACATATATGCATGTATTCTAAACTCCTAGACTTCAACCTTACTTTCTAAGGACAATTTTTATAACTTATCTGTGTCTCCTCTACTCTTTCTGTAATATGAGAATAGTAGGATAATAATAGAAATTATTTAGTGGAATCGTGTGGAGAATTAAATGTGTTAACAGGTGGAAAGAACACAGAACAGATCTAGGGACACAGCAAGCACTCAGTAAACATTAGCTATCGTCCCAGTAAAGATAATCCATCTTAGAGAGCCTTCATGTTCACTTGGAAATCCCTTCCTTCTAGGTTGCTCAAGGTGTAGATAGAAAGGATTCCAGAGCTCATAAAAGTACGTCACTACCTTGATTTCTTAATAATGGACAGAACCCTCAACACCAAAAATCTTTTGGACTGACAGGGCATTAAGCATTGATTTTCTGGTTTTCCCTGTCAGTCTTCTTCCTCTTAAGTATTTTCTTTTCCTCTCAACTCCAGGCCCCCAGATGCACTTTGTATCTACTTAGTCTGACTCCCAGAAGTACTACTTTGCAGCGTCACAAAGAGCATGACGTCATTACAGAGGGCAGAGTGCGTGTGCTTCATTTTTTCAATCAACCATTATTGGTGGCACCTGCTCTGGTGCTAGATGCAGCTCTAGGTTCATTTCTCATAAATGTTGAGATACATTCCATAGGCCATGCAGCAGTTTTTAAAAATATGAAAAATGATCAAAGATGAAGAGCTTATGATATAATAAAATCAGAATTCAAAAATTCATCCATAACGTAATTTCAACTCTAAAACTATACACAGGTGTATACTGATATTGTGCTTAAAAAAACTGGAAGGAAAACACATAAACTTGTTAAAATTGTGCATCTCTGGGTGGTACAATTTTATCTTCTTCTCTATTCTTTTGAAATTACACAGGTTGTTCGTTAGTTTACAATTTAAAAAATTCTATTTTGTGAGCTGGATATACAGAGAAGTTATACTAACATTCCAAAACTTTCCTTCTTTATATCATTCCCAGGCAACTTTGTAGATAATTGTAGTACTCTCAGAGCAAAGGTTTTTATAAAATTCATCTTGAAAAGTAAGAGTGGCAATCCAGATCCTAAGTCATTTAAAGAGAAGGGGTTTGCTCATTTCTTCTGGTCTTGCTTAAAGAGCAACACATTTTGGTTTATACATTCTTTCATACAACAAAGACTCGTGTGCCTCTTCTGCATCTTCGTTCCCTGGCAGTAGGGCAGGGAACAAATCCTTGTCCTCATGGAGAACATCTACAGGATATATCTATCACGTAATTACTATCTCAGAATAGAATAGTTACAGTTTAAAGGTGGATATTATGATATACAGGAGTGTTCCTTCGTTTCTGTCATTATACCATACCACCATTTGTTCACCCTGTCACATACTACCCTGTAACCACCCATCCCTGCAGGCACCCCTCCATCTCAGGGGTCCTGCCGGCATGCCTGGTTAGGCTAGGAGGGAGTGGCTAGGAGGGAGAGAGGGGATCAGGAAAGGGTTAAAAAAAACAACAACAACCAAACAACACCAACAAAAAAAAACAAGTTTCAAGCATGTTTGTTATTCATGTAGTCCTTATAATCTAGCGAGAGAGGTCACATTTACCGCCCACTGTGGATGAGGACACACGGTTAGTGAAATTAAGCATCGTGTCAAATGTCATGTGGCTTGTCAGTGACAAAGCTGAGATTTGAACCCTTCAAACTGCAAGTTCAATTTCAAATTTCAATTGACTTCATGGCCCATGTTCTTCACAGGGTTGTGTTGCTCCATTCTGGGCACAGGCAGGGTAAAGCAGGGCACAGACTTAGTGGTCTGGGCAAACCCTCCCAACCCCAACCTCCCTTCCAGTCACCTACTCACTTACTCCATATTAACCAGTTAGTCAACCCAACAGGTTTCATCTCAAGTTTCTTCTCAATTGTCTAGAAGAATAAATACCTTCCTTTGAGCGAATTCTCCCCCTAGAAATTGATTTTTAGTGAAAAAGAATAAGGAAGGCAAGAAGAGAAAACAATTAGAGAAGAAAAATTAAATAGTTCGTTAAGAGACACAGATATCTTGGCATAAGTTGTCTAACTTTCCTTTCTCTTCTCTCCCTCCCTTCTTTCCTTCTTTCATTTACTTATCCAGACATTCATTAAACACATATTTGTAAAGCACCTTGGTGCTAGGAATACAGTGATGAGTGGACAGACCAGAAGATGAAAAAAAAAAAAAAAATGGGAAAACAAGGAGAGAATTGTGGGAAGAGGAAAGAACGGGAAATTTCAGACACAGAGTTCTGCCTGAGGAGTGTGAAGCATCCTCCAAGGAACCCTATACCAGGAGGAAGGCCAGGAGGAGGAAGAGGCTCAGGGGCTTCAGAAAGGGGACATTTTCAGGACACTCTTTGTCTCACCATTTTGTCATAGGATCCTGCGTCCAAAGCCAGTCACCCACTCAACCCTGGTTTTCATTTTTAAAATTTTATTGAGATATAATTGTATTCAGTTATGTTAAATTTCATCCATTTTAGTGTACAGTTGGATGAGCTTTAACAAAACATATACCCATGTAACTAACTCCCCAGACAGAGTATAGAGCATTTCCATTAACACAAAAATTCACTCATGCCATTGGTAGTCAGTTCTCAGCCCCTTGTATACTTGCTGGTCTAATTTCCATCACTGTTAGATTGATTTTGCCAGGACTACTCTTAACCAAACCCTGACTGGATATTTATCCATGATGACTCCAATATTTCATTGCCATGATTTTGCCCAGTTTTTTGGCTACTCATGCTATTTCTTGGAAAGGGCACAGATATCAAAATCAACAGTACCTTTCCTGGAATTGAAGCCAGTCACTTTCCACAAGTAGCTACAGAACCAATTATCCCACAGGTGGGGATTTCTTGGAGGGTGAGCCTGGCTCTGAAGTCCTAGTCTCTGGGAATGTGGCAAACTGGTCAAGGAGGTCTCCCTTTGGTTTCTAGGAATAACAGTCACAGTTTCCCAAATAAAAACTTTCATGCTTTTGAAACTGTTAGATGCTGAGTGCGGAGGTTCTTTGCGTGTCTTGTAAGAACTTTAGTGAGGACATTTGTAAGCATTTGTTTTCATGCTATTTTAGACTTCAGAAAGTCCTTCTACTCAATGAGTCACTGTCCTGGAGTATCATTCACAGTAGCAGTGCTCTTGATATATTTCTAATTGTTAGAGAAGAAACATCTGCTATGAAAAGCAAAAACAACTTGTGCTTTTGTGGGATAATAAGCAAATGTGTGCATTTACCTCTGGAGCCATAATAATAGAGATAGCAGTTAGTATTCCCATAAGACCCTCTGTTTTAAATACTTAGGATTTAAGCCAAAGCAATGTTGACAAAGAGCAAAGCTGGCAGTATCACACTTCCCAACTTCCATATTTACTATAAGTTGTAGTGACCAAAACAATATGGTATGGGCACAAAAACAGACACATAGGTCAACAGAACAAAATCAAGACCTTGGAAATAAACCTATGCTTATATGGTTAATGAATCTATGAGAAAGCAGGCATGAATACACAATGGGAAAAAGTCTCTTCAATAAACAGAGCTGGAAAACCTGGAAGGCTACATGGATAAGAATGTAATTGGACCACTTTCTAAGACCATACATAAAAATAAACTCAAAGTGAATTAAAGACCTAAATGTGAGACCTGAAACCATAAAAGTCCTAGAAGAGAGTACAGGCAGTAATTTCTCTGACACTGGTCGTAGCACCATTTTTCTAGATATGTGTCCTCAGACAAGGGAAACAAAAGCAAAAATAAACCATTGAGACTACATCACAATTAAAAGCTTCTGCACAGCAGAGAACACCATCAACAAAACAGAAAGACAACCTACTGAGTAAAAGAAGATATTTACAAATGATATATACAATAGAGTTAGTATCCAAAATATATACGGAACTTAAACAACTCAACACCAAAAAAGACTTAAAAAATCTGATTCAAAATGGACAGAAGACCTGAATAGACATTTTTCCATACAAGATATACAGATGGCCAAAAGATACATGAACGGATGCTCAACATCACTCATCATCAGGGATATGCAAATCACAACCACAAGGAGATATTACCTCATGCCTGTCAGAATGGCGAAAATCAACAACACAAGAAACACATGTTGGTGAGGATGTGAAGAAAAAGGAACCCTCTTCCATTGTCAGTGGGAATGTACATTGGTACAGCCACTATGGAACACAGAATAAAGTTTCCTTAAAAAATTAAAAATGTAAATATCATATGATCCAGTAATTCCACCACTGGGTATTTAACCAGGGAAAACAAACCACTAACTCAAAAAGAACATATACACCATGTTTATTGCAGCATTATTTACCATAGCTAAGACATGAAAGCAACCTAGGTGTACATCAAAGGATAAATGCATAAGGAAAATGCTTTGTATATACACACATACACACACACATAAATATACACATAATGGAATATTACACAGTCGTAAAAAGGATGAACTCTTGCCATTTGAGACAACATGGATGAACCTAATAACCTGAGGGTATTATGCTAAATGAAATACATCAGACTGAGAAAGAAAAATACCATACAATTCCACTTATAAGTAAGTATAAAAGCAAATGAATATATAAACAAAAAGCAGAATCAGAACTATAACAAAAGAGAACAAAGTGATGATTTCAGAGGGGAAGGCAGTGGGGGTTGGGCAAAAATGGGTAAAGCAGAGAGGGAAAAACAGGCTTCCAGTTATGGAATGAGTCAGTCACAGGAATAAAAAGCAGAGCATAGGAATATAGTCAGTGATACTGTAATAGCAATATAATAAGACACATGGGAGCTATACTTGTAATGAATATAGCATAATATATAAATCTATCAAATCACTAAGTTGTACTCCTGAAACTAATGTAAATTTGTGTGTCAACTATACTCAAATTTTAAAAATCTAAAAATTTAATGCAAATAAATAAAATACTTAGGATTCATAGATCTGCCTTGTCTAATATTTTCCTCATGTTCCCATAGGTGAGATATCCATGCATATTCAGAGACAAAGATAGAGGCAATTATTTGGAATTCACCAGGTTGCATTACTTGTTTTCAGCATCCAGACCCACTACTGCTCTTATGGATTTAATATTATAAGGAATACAAAGTAAAAGGGAAAACAAAACAAAACAAAATCCTGGATGAGTTTATGGTTTATTCAGTTTGAAATGGTGATAACATAAAATTTTACCAGCTCTAAGAAGCAATTTTCCTATCATCTTTCTTTCTACACATGTAAAAATAGTTGCTTTCTAATAATCTATAAACCCTATGTTTTTGTTGCTGTCATTGTTTTGGGTTTTCCATTTTTGGGGTTTTTTTGTTTGTCTGTTTGTTTGTTTTGTAATTAGAAGATGTAGCACGGAAACTGCAATTGGCCTCAATGTTTCAAAAGTATTTAGAGTTTCAGGAATTCTCAAATCCCAGCCCATCTTTGTGAACCTGTATTGTGATGACAAAATTAGAGCAGAAAGTTAGGTTGTTAATAATCCTTTACGTAATAGATTTGCAAAACAAGGCCCTAAACATACATCACAATCATGGGAAAAAACAACCTTTTTGTCTTTAAGAGCATTAGAGATACAATCTGAAAAAAAAAAAAATTGAGACAAAAGAGAGAGGAAGAGCGAGAGATACAATCAAAGAAATGCTTAGTCCTCTGGAATCCTGACGTTGCACTTCCTAAACCTCTGAATCTATCAGATAGGATTGCTTTGGTTTTCCAGGCGGAAAGCAGCATTCTCAGAGGCTCCATCAAACCCCTTAGAATTTCTCTTTGCCCCACCCCCTGCCATGTAATTCTCTTCACTTTTTTACTTATTATCATTATTAATATGGAATTGCCAATGTGCTCTGATCAATTACCTGAGTCAGCCATTCATCTGTAGTGTGGGTCAGAGAGAGTATGCTAACAGTACAACGTACCAGTTCCGTTAGAGGTATTACATGCTAGGGCAGAAGAAAAATCATCATTACTTGTTTTCATTTCTACTATGCCGGACAAGATGATAGTTACAGAAAAACCCACAGGCAAACAATTACAGCATGATTTGCTAAGGATGATTATGAAGGTAAGTGGAAAGGGTTAGCAAGAAAACAGAGGTAGGTTTACACAACTTCGTCTCCTTTGCCCCCCTAGATAATGTGACACTTAACCTAGGCTCCTTCAGGTTTTCATTGTACCTTACGAAAAGTAATAGAAACCAATCTGAGCTATCTTAATAAACAAGCGAAACATGTTTCATTAAGCAAATCAACCACCACTGACATATACTGGAAAGAGGTGGTGGGCAGGAGGGGCCAAACAGAACAGCTGGACCGCACCGGGTTTAGACCTCAGCTCTGCTACTCATTTGCTGTGAGGCCCTGAGCAGGTCGCATCATCTATTTATGTTTTGTGGTATTTAAGGAGAGTCTGTGTGTAAAATGCTCCTAGCAGTGCCTGGCACATGGCTTGCAGGGCCTAGGAAAGTGGAGCTGGATCTGGGAGCATCACCTGTGCCTTCGTGGCTCATCACTGCCTCTCTCTGGCCATCAGCCTTCGGCTCGGCCCTCTCAAGACTGTAGATCAGATGGACTTGGAAGGAAGAACAGGTGGGAAAACACAACAGGGAAAGGGCTTCATCTACAATGCTAAAACACTTGAACTTATTTTCAGATAATGAGCCAGAGATGTTTGAGGCTCTGAGGTCATGTGCTTACTTACAGTTATGATGTTTAAGAAAGATCACATAGAGAGAGGCATGGACATCGGAGAGAAGGATGGACGAGATCCCATTTTATCCTTCAGATTCCTATTTAGTTTCTATGCATTTGTCTTGTAACCCACCTATGATGAGTGGAGCTGTATGTATATTTATATCTATATTCCAGTGTGGGGGAGAATGGAGAAAGAGAGAAGGGACAAGACGTTTTGTTAGGAAAGACGAGAGGATCTTTTCAGGGGAGATGTATTAGTTTTTCGGAGCTGTAATAACAAAATACCACAAACTGAGTGGCTTAAAAAACAGAAATTTACTTTCTCACAGTTCTGGGGGCAGAAGTCCAAGGTCGGGTTGTTAGCAAGGTTTGTTTTCTCCTGAGGTGTCTCTCTTTGGCTCACAGATGGCTACTTTCTGGCTGTGTCCTCACAAAGCCTTTCCTCTGTGTAGCACGTCACCGTCACCGGTATCCGCTGCGTGTGTCCTAATATCCCCTTTATACAGCAGTCAGATTGGATTAGGGCCCACCCTCCTGGCCTCCTTTTAATTTGATTACCTCTTTAAAGTTCCTCCCAATATAATCACATTCTGAAGTCCTTAAGACTAGGGCTTTGACATAGAAATTTGGTGGTAGGGGAGGCACAATTCAGTCCCTAGCAGAAAGTAAAATTCTTTTGTCAGGGAAGACAAGAATACATAGAAAGAAATGGATTAGAACAATTTTCTCATGAAGAATTAAGAGGACTTAATGATCGATTTGATGAGGAAGGAGAGATCTAGGAGGAAGTGAGACTATCTTTAAGTGTTCTGTCTTGGCTAGCTAGTTATAAAGCAGTACAGTTTACTAAGATTAAAAAAATTAAGATTTGGGAGTATATTAGAACAATCTCTTACTAATTCATTCAATAAATATTTACCATTTTTTTTATCACACACCTGGCACTTTTAGAGAAACAAATTCCCTAAGCTCATCCAGTTTACATTCAATGATTCTCAAAATAGGCAACCTTTGAGGGATTTATGAGATAACAAAAAGATGAGTTATAGAAACATGGAGATGCTGGGTAAGCAGTTAAATGTATAAATCTGGAACTCAGGGGTTCCAGATATATTACTAAAGCCATGAACCTGAGTATGTTCACCCAAGAAGGATGAAGGCTGAGAAACAGCCTTGAGTGTGGGTTACAGAGAAGAGGAGGGGCCAGTAAAGTGATGAGGGAAATCCATCCAGCAGTGGAGTGGAAGGAAAGACAAAGAAGGACTTCAGTGTTGACTACGTGCAGCTGAGGTTGTCTACAGAACTTTCGCACACACACCTCCAAATGAGTGTGATAGAAAAAATATTTTTAAAATGCATAGTTTACATATTCAGGCCATAACAGTAACTCTACCTAACTGTGCTAAATGTAGACGTTCTAGGGAAAGGACTTTTAATGCATAACCTACACCGATCTATAACCAATAGGGAACAGCCCAAACCCAGGGAGGCTGTTTGCTGGGGCAGATGTTACTCTGCCTCTGGCAATCTTGTTCAAAATACTTATTTGCTCAGCATAGACTGAACCAAGGTAAACCGGAGCTGACTGGCTCACAGCAGCATCAACTTTAAACATCTCGCACAATATTGACAGATACTCTCTCACGGAATCCAGCTTCCCCATCTAACTTTCCCTCAGTTCCCATTATTCTCACTGAGTCCCCAGACTGCAGTAAGAACTTCACTTTCTTTCATGTTTAGAGCCTTTAATTACTCCTTCAGACATGCCTTTCAGTTTGGCAGTGTAAAAACAGACTTCAGGGAAAGGTTTTCTAGAGTTAAACAAATGGATTGGATTACACTGGTGTTTTCCTGTTCTTTTAAGGAATTAGAACAAAATTATGTCTCTGTCATGTCAGTCCATGTGAGACTGGGCTGAAGAGCAGGCTGCCAACTATTCCTTGGGGGGGATATTAAGTGGTTCTTCATCATCAGTCACAGCTGATGCTGATAATTCTGGGGAAAACAAAAAGGAAATCTTCGTGGCTCCTCTGATAAGACCTGCATTTCCTTTCAGACATTCTCATTTCTCCATTCCCACATATGTGCTGCTGGGGCAGTGCAGCTTAATGTGACCCCTCCAGTTTTCTCCCCGAGCTCTCTAATTCCAGCCATTATTCCCATTTTGTTTGTAAAAACCATCCACCTTTTGACTAGTAATCATCTTTTCCAAATCTTTCTGAAATTTTGCTTTTCCCAAAACACATACACAAGTGATTTTCTTCAAAATTTGTAACTATAATTTTGGCTCCCTTAGTACTTCCTCTTCATAATAAGGTTATTACATACCCTCCAGTTCCTAATGCAGTCAAAACTGGAGGGGGACTCAGATTTTTGAACCCTATTCTAAACGAGTGGCATACTATAAATTAAATACAGATGAAGTCAACATGAACTAGTTCAGACGCATGAGTGAGAAAAGCCAAAACTCCATCATTTTCTCTCATGTTCCCAATTCTCACCCCACCCTACCTTCCCATTTCTTTCTCTCAAGATTCTCACCTCAGCTTTGGCACAGAGTAAGTACAGTCCTTACCCTTGATGTGGACCCTACTCCAGAAAGCAGAGAATAGTCCTAGGCTCTCTTAAGGTGGTGAAGTAGAACAGAAAAGAAGAAAAACATGGAGCAGTTGGCGAGGTCCCTCGGGGTATCAGAAGAAGAAGGTACGTGGGAGATCATATCACTAAGGAGAGCAGACTCTGACATCCTCAGGGCCAAGAATGTGCCATAAATACACACAACCAACATAAAAATGGGTCTGTGTTAGCTTGAAACGTGTAAGACAGAAAGAGGGTCTAGGGGCTGGAAGAAACTGAGCCAGAGAGGTCATCTTTTCTAATCTGAGGTCTTCTTATTTTAATCCAAATAGCACAGGAAGCCATTGGAGAGTGTTAAGGAGAGAAATGCCCTGCCCCTTGGGGAAGACTGAAAGGATTCCAGAACTCCATCTCCATGAGAGAACAGAACAGGAGAGCATCACTTCTCTTCAGACTGCAACAAAAGAGAAAATGCGGAAGAAAGAAGGGTTTCCCAGCTCCATGTACATGTAACAGAGAGCCCAGAAACCTGCAAGGGAAGAGTCTCTGACTTTGGCAGCTTTTCGCCAAGGAAGTGATTTGGCTGACTAACACTGGCCAGAACTGGAAGAATGCCCAAATCTTGCTTGTAAATTACCACACAGAGCCCATTAGACATCCAATCTGCTTCATCAGAACATGGGCTTAAAGACAACCAGCAGAGCCCATTATGACCTGAATAGAGACAGCCTTCTCCAAAGGTAGCAGTTCTCCCTGGGGAAGACCTGGGGAGCTTTGCACTGGCACCATTTGCTTGTTCATCTTACCTGCTGGCCTTTGGTTTGCTTTTGTTTTTTAATACAACTTCTGTAGTGTCTGCCTACGTTGCTGGCAGGGGTATAATTGGCTCTATCTGGCCATACACAACAAGAATGATAAAAATGTGCATTCACTGTAACCCAACAATTTTACTTCTATGAATTTATTTTAAAGAAATGATCAGAAATGCTATGATAAGGCAAACGAATGGAGAAAGCTTAAATGCCCCAAAATAGTACCGGGTCAGGTACATCAGGATACTTTTACAGCCACTCAATGTCATGTTCCAGAAAAGTATTTCATGACAGAAAAACAAAAAACAAAAAACAACTGCAAAATCATTTTAAGTAACAGAAATTGCAAAATATTATGCAGGATGGGAGCCCAATTTTTTCAGCATCTGCTTTAAGATGTACATATTTAATGACACTGTATATCATAAAGTGTTTCCTGTGTGTGTGTATTCCCATGGTTTGACTATTTTTTTTAGTTGATTCTATATTTTCTGAAGTTTTTATAATTGAGCATAATTATTTTTATAATTTAAAACAACTCTCTCAAAATGTAGTAATACATCCATTGAAAGGTTGGCATCCAAAATGCTCACCTGTAACATCGTTAGGGCTTGTCTTCTAACATGACTGGTGGGGCTTGGGGAAATTACTCTGGTCGAAAGAATCCTGGGAGACCTGAAGTGGTGGGCAATATAAGAGAACAAAAACAGGCTGTTACCCTGACTCTGTAATTCCAAATATTCTTTATCTTTTCATATTTTTTCTTATTTCTGAACTTGCGTTTTTAACATTTTGTGCATTTGGTGGTGACATTCTCCTTTCCCTCCTAGGTGCATACTGTATAGCACAGACAAAAACCTATTTTGTCCATGCTTTATCTCCAGTGCCTACTAGGAACCGAGTAAGTATTTGCTAAAAAAAATTAAAAGAAGGAAGGAAGCTAAGCCCTGTAATTAGGGAATCAGAGAGAAACATGGCACAAGGCATTGATAAAGAGGGGTATATTTAGGTCAGTCTTCAAAAAAAAAAAAAAAAGGCATAATGTCCAGGAGGACTGAATTAAACTTTTTACAAGGATATAATATCCTACAGATGTAGCTGGAAAACTCCCTTTTGCTCCAACAGTATTTTAGGAGCTACTAATTTCTCATATGAATGACTTTAGACAGTGATTTCTTTTCCACAACAAGCAATAAGATTAAGACCTATGGGGAAAAAAATTGACATTCATAGACTAAAACTGTTGCCAACTGAAGGCATAGGATGAAAGTTTGGGGAAGTTTGGGGAGGACCTCATAGGGAAGAAAGAGGAAAAAAAACATGAGACTATGCAAATTACAAACATTCTAAAATTATTTTTCTATGCTATTTAGTTCCAAAATTATAAATGCAGGGAACATGCCACAAAACCCTAGGATATTTTAGATAATCCAAATAAGTATCAAGGATCTTTAAAATGTTCACATCTCTAAAGCAATGCATCTACTTCAAGGATGCAAACTTATGACAAATAATAAATGCAAAGATTTTTATACAAATATGGTCGAACCACAGATTCAAAGGAGAAATTCCATTTTGTACATATATCACAGGGAGATAGAGCTGAAAGGAACCTTGGCCATATTAGTTAGAGTTCTCCAAAGAAACAGAACCAATAGAGTGTGTGGTGTGCGTGTGTGTGTGTAGAGAAAAAAAAAAATTTAGGCAATTACCTCAAGCAATTGTGGAGGCTGACATGCCCAAAATCTGTAGCAAGCTGGTGACCAAGGAAAGAGCTGATGCGCAATTCAAATCAAAAGGCAGACTACAGTCATGATGCCCTCTTCTCATGGGGTGAGGGGTGGGAATCACTATTTTTCTGTTAGGTCCTTCAACTGATTGGATGAGGCCCATTCATATTATGGAGGGTTATCTGCTTTACTCAGAGTCTACTTATTTAAACACTTTCAGACCAACATCCAGATTTGTTTGACCAAATATCTGAATACTCTGGACTAGCCAAGTTGACACATAATGTTAACCATCACATGAACCCATATGCACATTTGGGAGGACTCTCAGAGAAGTGAACTTCCCAAGCTTGTTGACAAATAAACTACTGGAATCATTCCTTAGGGTTGGTAGAAATCTCTTCCTGAAGTCTGCAATATGCCCTTGACAATCATTTCTAGAGCTAGAAAATATCACACAGTACCTTTTATTCTCTTAAGGAGAGTGTGAATTGTTCCAAAAGTATGTAAATCATCTTTCAGGGATATAGATTGTCTTACTCACTTGGCATCCCAGATACTCTTAGTACCATGAATCTCTATAGTAGGACTCCAATACCTATTTGCTCCACTAAACTAAGCCTTGTTCTAAATGAGCTCAATCAGAAATTCGTCATGCCACATCACCTAACTTCTCTGATTTTCATTTTCCCTTTGTCTAAAATAACAGGGTCACTCATAATCTGTAATATAATGTAAGCACTGGCTATTTTAAGGAGGTAAGAGTTCAGAGGGGAGAAATGGCAGGAAGGCTCTTGGTGAAGATGAGATTGGAAGGGGAATTGGACACATGTGGTCAGCAAGAAACACGGAGTATTGGAATGGAAGGAAACTGCATGAAATGGAAGAGGTGGAAATGTCCGAGACACACTTGACAGACTACAGGTTGTGCACAGAGAGGCCGAGAGAAGCTCTGTGACAGCGGAGGTACGCAGTGAATCTGCTGACCATATAAAGAGTTGGCACTTCAATGGGATTGGGGCATTAGGGTTTTCAACTGGGGAGTAACATGATTAAAGTGGTATTTTACACAGAGGAAAAAACTATTATGGCTATATCAGTATAACCTCTTTAAATTAATCTACTTGATCTTTTTCTTCTGTCTCCCATTCCTCTCTATTTTAAATCACAGACAGAATAACCCGATTGCATGTATAAATTACACAACACTCAGCTGTAAACCCATGCACTACCAAAAAAATAATTTAGAAGTAATTTTGTCATAAAAATTATTTCAGTGCAGTTGTCACAACTAATACCTGTTATTACATTTATACACAATTACTTGTCAGAGTAAAAATTTAAACAGGAAAATGTGGGCTGAAAAGAACCCCATTAAAATGAAACATAAATCTCAGGTGAAGGAAAGAACAGATTTTGAAATTAAGAAAAAAGAGAGACAGTCTGTACCCAGATGTCACATTAAATGTTCCAAGTCAGAAGTAAGGATTGGTGGCTTGAGACTTCTCTCCAGCAGTAAAGAGTCGATTAGTTCAATGTATCTGATTGTGGTTGGTATTTGGAAAAGACAGAGTGTTGTTGTGTCAATAACAGGAGATGCTCTGGGGGCTGAGCTCTGCTGCTATCTACTTGGTGACTGAGCAAAAATTCTCATTTCTACACCCCAGTTTCTTCATCCCTAAATAGGTTTAACTGTGTCATGGAATGAACATGCTGAGCATTCTGGGTCACAGTGCCCAGTGTTTTACTCCACACATAATAAGGCTCTTTTTGAACACAGTTCACCTTCCCACCACCTTTTCTACTTTGGCTTTCAACATCTTTATTTGTAAAGCTGTAGATGCCACCATGAACTTCATTGTGCTTTGGCAAAGAAGGGAGGGAACTAGACCACAAGGATTTCATTGGACCAGGTCCTTTCAAACATTATGTGATAAAAGTTTCTAGACAAAATTATTTGTTTCACACTCAGTCCTGTCCATTAAAAGAACATAGCTTGTGCTTTAGTGTCTGATTAGGACCAATGTATCCACCTTTTTCTTCACAGAATTTAAAAAAATGAGCAGAATGCCATGATTAAATGCACAGAGTTCTCATTCACAAGAGCTTATAAAGCCATTCATCTTACTAAACAAAATATAGTAATGACAACTTGTTTACTGAGTGCTTATTATGTGCCAGGCAGTCTTTAAGGTGACCTATGTGTATTAACTCATTTAACGTTCACTGTAAGCTGGTGAGGCCTATACCTTTATTATTGCCATTTTATGGGTAGGAAAAATTAGAATTTACAAAACAGAGTTGAGGCCATTCTGCTTGTTAATAGCAGAAGTGAGATTAAGAGACATATAATGTCATGCACTTGTTGGGACACAGAACACAAAGAAAATAATACCCAAAATTGTGACCTACATTCTCCCGTCTTTAAAAAAATGAAAGCAAGTAAAGCATTAGAGAGACTTCTACTTTTTTTTTTTTTAAGATTTTCTTTATTTATATGACAGACAAAGATCACAAGTAGGCTTAGAGGCAGGCAGAGAGAGAGAGAGGAGGAAGCAGGCTCCCTCTGAGCAGAAAGCCCAATGCAGGGCTCGATCCCAGGACCCTGAGATCATGACCTGAGCCAAAGGCAGAGACTTAACCCACTGAGCCACCCAGGCACCTAGACTTCTACTTTTAAGCGGTCTATAATTCCAAAAGAGCAAATTGCATATCATACAGTAAGAAAAGCAAATGAAAAATCTAATATAACATCCTTATACTATGTTTTGGTTTGGGCGCCTGGGTGGCTCAGTCAGTTGGGCATCTGCCTTTTGCTCAGGTCATGATCCCAGGGTCCTGGGATTGAGTCCCGCACTGGGATCCTTGCAGTCTGCTTCTCCCTCTACCCCTTTCTCCCCACACCCTCCTCATGCTCTCTCTCTCTCTCTCTCTCTCACATACACACACACACACACACACACACACACACAAAAGTAATAAAATCTTAAAAAAAAAAAAAAAGAAGTGTTTTGGTTTTTAACCAAATTTTATTTAAAAATTACTTTTTAAAGAATCTCAGTAATATATAGATAATTAGTCCATAGAAGAATTTTCAATACTCTTCCTTATGGAATTTTGCCCTTATAATAAATAGCTATGTTAAAGCTAAGTGTAGCTCTCTGTTCATAGGGATCAATGTTTTTGTTCTTAGATTTACCTTACTATTATTTTCTGAACAGATTTATTCAGATCTAATTTATATACCATAAAACTCATGTGTTTCTTGTTTGCAATTCAATGACTTTAATATATTTAAAAAGTTATATTCAACTCTCCCACAATATAATTTTAGAATATTTCCATCATGCTAAGAAAAAACCTTGTGCCCGTTTATAGTTATTACCTATCTCCATGCTTTTCTCTCCAGATCTAGGCAACTACTTTTAATATCCTTTTTGTCTCTCTATATTTGCTTGTTCTGGAAATTTAAGATAAATGAAATCATGGTGTGTTCTTTTGGGCTGGATTCCTTCCACTTAACATGTTTTCAAGGGGCCATTGTCATATAGTATATATCAATATTTTGTTCCTTTTCATGGTTGACTAATATTCCATTATTTAAATTTACCACATATGTTTTTCCATTTTCCAGTTGTTTGATGTTTTCTATTTTATTTTATTCTTTTTAATTTTTAATTTTTTATTTTTTATAAACATATATTTTTATCCCCAGGGGTACAGGTCTGTGAATCACCAGGTTTACACACTTCACAGCACTCACCAAAGCACATACCCTCCCCAATGTCCATAATCCCACCCCCTTCTCCCAACCTCCCTCCCCCCAGCAACCCTCAGTTTGTTTTGTGAGATTAAGAGTCACTTATGGTTTGTCTCCCTCCCAATTCCATCTTGTTTCATTGATTCTTCTTCTACCCACTTAAGCCCCCATGTTGCATCACCACTTCCTCATATCAGGGAGATCATATGATAGTTGTCTTTCTCCGCTTGACTTATTTCGCTAAGCATGATACGCTCTAGTTCCATCCATGTTGTCGCAAATGGCAAGATTTCATTTCTTTTGATGGCTGCATAGTATTCCATTGTGTATATATACCACATCTTCTTGATCGTGCACCCGAATGTTTATAGCAGCAATGTCCACAATAGCCAGACTATGGAAAGAACCTAGATGTCCATCAACAGATGAATGGATCAAGAAGATGTGGTATTTTATTTTTTTATACTAGACTCTTTTTTTAAAGATTTTATTTATTTCAAACAGAGAAAGGGAGGGAGAAACAGACTCCCTGCTGAGCAGAGGGCCTGATGTGGAGCTTGATTCCAGGATCCTGAGATCATGACCTGAGCTGAAGGCCATCATTTAACCAACTGAGCCACCCAAGTGTCGCTTGTTTGATGTTTTAGTTCTCTTCATATTTTGATTATTGTGATAATGCTACAATGAACATTGATCTTTATATGTACAAATGTTTTTATTTCTCTGGGGTAGGTAACTATTAGTGAAATTGCTGAGTCATATCATAAGTTTATTTGATTTTTTTTTTAAGAGACTGCCAAACTGTTTTCCAAAGTAGCTGCACCATTTTCCATTCCCATAAACAGTGTATGAGGGCTCCAATCTCTCCAAATCTTTGTCAGTACTTCTTATTTTCAGTGTTTTTGATTGTAGCATGTTAGTGGGTGGGAAGTGGTAATTCATTATAGCTTTAATTTGCATTTCCCTGATGACTAATGATATTTGAGCATCTTTTTGTGAGTTATGGGCCATTTTACATATCCTTTGGAAAAATTTCTATTCAAATGTTTTGCCCATTATTTTATTCTTTAGTTATAACTGTTCTTTATGTATCCTAAATAACAGTCCCTTATGGGATACAGGATTTTCAAATATTTTTTTCCCCAGTTCATGGGTTGTTGTTTCACTTTCTTGATCTTTTTGAAGCAAAAAAGATTTTCATTTTGATTAAGTACATTTTATCAATTTTTCTTATTATGCTTTTAATGCTTTTAATGTTGTCTAAGAAATTATTGTTTAATCTAAGATCATGAATATTTACTCCTACATTTGCCTTTATTTTTTTTAAGATTCTTAAAAATATTAAGTAATTTAGGGATAAGGGCTCTTTGGAAATTTGGATGAGGTGGAATTACAGACGTGACAAAAGAAAGAGTGCAGATATAGCCACTCACTCAATACTATGCACTGAGAATAATATAGCAAATTAGATGACATAGCTTAAGTACATAAAATGCAAAACATTCCCTTTATAATTACCTCACTTATATGCAGAATCTAAAAAAACACAGCAAATGAACAAAAAAAATCAAAAACATAAATACAGAGAACAAACTGATGGTCCCTAGTGGGGGCAGGGGCGGAGGTATGGATGAAACAGATAAAGGGGATAAAGAGTCACAGACTTCCAGCTGTAAAATAAATGTCATGAAGATGAAAAGTACAGTCCATAACACGGTAATAATGGTGTATGGTGTCATGGTGACTACTTACTGTGATGGCCACTGAGTTATATATAAATTTATCAGATCATCATGTTGTACACCTAAAACTAATATAACAACTATGTCAACTATATATGCCAAATATACTTAAATAATTTTTTTTTTAAACAAATCACTTGTAGGCTCAGAGTTTAGTAAGAATGAATTAAGAAGGCTGGTGAAAGAAAAGCTAATCAGGGAGGAATGCCATCTGTAAAGTAAGAATATATGCATCCTTTCTCAGGCTGGAGCCCAGCACTTAGGCTGGAGAATACGGAAAAGAACCACCATGAGAGGGTGAGAGGTTGAACCTGGTCTCTGTAAAGGGTAAGAGCAGAAACCATTAATTAATTTAGAAATGGAGTACTTGGACACTGGAAAGTTTATGGAAAGTTTATGGAAAGTGGTCTGCTTAAACATTATGAATACTAAAGAATTCACTTTTAATTATCTCTTTAACAAGAAGCAGGAGGAATATGGTTGCATTCCATGCAACAAGAATAAATGTTTTACCCATCCGCAGAGAATACAACTAAGATGTCTCATCTAGAGTGTACTGTCAATTTCTTCTCTTAGGCTTTGTAACGAAGTCTAGTCCCACTACCATTTGTTTACAGGTTACTAACCTACTTGTTGCCAAAACCACATATTCTCTCACTCTGATGAGCAAGAAAAGATAATGAGAAAGACGAGACAAATGTCTGTCAATTGAGAAAGCTGTTGAATTTGAAGCATAAAAATAAAGGCTCTATTTATAGACATTAAATTCTAGATTCTTCACAGACTAACAGTACTTTAACAACTTTTTTGGTAATAGATGAGGCTGCCTGAGAGACTAGAGATCAGAACCCAATCTAGTGAGCTCTGACACAATTGTATATGCAAACATAATGACCCTGTATTGTTCAAGAATTTCCACTATCACATATATGTGTCATCCCTTTAATAATATCATAAGCTTTTCAGGACACAGACTTTTTTTCCTGTGCCCTCAGTAACAGAGTGCTTGGCTTAAAAAGCACTTGTTGAATCACTATATTGTACACCTGAAACTAGTACAATACTATATGTTAATTATCTTGGAATTTAAAAAATAATTTTTTTTAAAAAGCATTTATCACATTTTAGTTACTAATAAAATCTCAGCCTATTGTTTCTTTAGAGCTAAAATTTCTATACCCACAAAACTGACTATCATTTGCTATTAGATTTTTCAGGTTTGTTCTCCGTTATTTAATCTTCTGTAACATATTTGTTGCTTTTTAAAATTTCAACAATAAGATAAATTCTTAAATTCTTTTTTTTAATGGGGGGGGGGGGGAGGCTGAGGAAGAGGGAGAGAGAGAGTCTTAAGCAGGCTTTATGCCCAGTGCAGAGCCTAATGTGAGGCTCGATCTCATGATCCTGAGATCATGACCTGAATTGAAACCAAGAGTTGGATGCTTAACCGACGGAGCCATCCAGGTGCCTCAAGATAAATTCTAAAACATCAGAAAATTATTTTTTTTTAAATAATACAGATTACACCAGAATAAAAGGGATTATCTTTGGAAGAACAAATCCTCAGGTAAATTTTCTAGTCAAAGTAAAACAAAACTAAAGTGATCAAAGCACTAAATTCAGTTCAACAAGCACTGATGGAATCTTATGTGTGATGCACTGAAGATACAATTGTATCTTACACAATACCATAAGACCAAGATCTTACCTTAAAGAAACTGATATACTAGAAGAAAATAAATTTTGTATGACAAATCAGTTAATTGTATTTTAAAGCAGTAATACTTCATAGATATTATCATGAAGTACCAAATACTTTAACACATTTAATCTTCATAATAGCTCTATGAGGTAAGCACTACTATGCATTAGTTTTACAAATGAGAAAACAGGCATGGAGAAGTTAAATGATCTGCTTGTTATATAGCTAGTTTTTGGCAGAGCTAGTACTTGAAGCAGGCAGAGTCGATTCAGAACCTGTATTCTTGTGCTATATCATCCCGCAGTATTTCAGGGCATCTTATTTATTCTCACAAAGAGATCACCAAAATTCGTCATCATGATTTGTTGCTTATTTTTATACCAAGAAGGTAAACCCATTTTTGACCTTTGACAGACTCCGCATCCAGAAGCAGCCCACAGGTTGTAAAAGCCTTTACAAATATATGACATTATGAAAAGATGATTTTGATTAGATGAAAATGTCTATTTAGAAGCATAAGCATTTGCTATAGTACATATATGCATTCCCCAAAAGCTTGTGATGTGTGTTTTACGTTGCACTTACAGACCTTATGAGAATAAACTAGAATTAATACAGACCACAAAAACCTATGCCACTTAGGGCCAGAGTGTGCACAACAGCAACAACAATAAAAACTCTACTCAAAAATGTTAAAATCATAATAAATACTGTAGTGATTATAGGACCTCATCGTAAAATACAAATGCAGGTAGACTGACCCAAAGAGGTAAAAGAATCTGCTGCAGGATGAGACAAGCATGTCAGAAATTGTGGGTAGATAAGCAGATGAAGGCTTTCATACACTAGAGCAAAAATATAGATAGATGAGTTTGGATCAACGACTTTGTCATTGTTTCTTTTGCATCTGATCAATCTCAGGAGAAGCTGGGAGGAACGGTCACGGCGCCCAGTACTGCACCTTCTCATGGCTTGTTGAATTCAGCTTTGTTAGTATACTGCATTCTGCTGCCTTTACTGGCAGC
Organism: Mustela erminea; assembly: GCF_009829155.1. Taxonomy (NCBI): domain Eukaryota; kingdom Metazoa; phylum Chordata; class Mammalia; order Carnivora; family Mustelidae; genus Mustela; species Mustela erminea. The sequence goes on from NC_045614.1 coordinate 142,297,724, forward strand.
ACCAAACATTAAGAGGCTGGAGGGAAATCACGTAAGACTCTTCTGGTCTTCCCAGTTATACTGACAGTATGTCCCTCTATACTGATCCCTCATGAACTTACATTACAGACCATATGCTGTAGCCGACGAAACTGTATTTGGAATGGATTACAATGAAAAAGAACATGGAAAGCTTTGTCACTAGAATGATTGCTTAATTTAGGTTCTTTCCTCCTTTCTGTTAAACACACTCAAAAGTGGAAAAATGCATGTTTTATTCAGAACAAAATACTTGACTACATTAAGTCCAATTATAGTTAGTAGCCTATGGGTCATTGCATAGAAAGTACTGCTTTCAGTTCCAACCAAAAGCATCCCAGAAATCATTCACCCATTTCCACGTCCAATTTCAGCACTAATGCAAATTTTCTTCTCCTTTTATTTCCAGCAGCATTAATACAAACTAAAGATAATAGGGGGACACTATTACCGGCTTTCTTCCCCAGTAGCCCTGTTCTAGGACGAGGGTACTAACTAAAGTCCAGTATCATTTAAAACAAAACAAAAATACATAGAAAATGTCACTTTTCCTAATCTTATCTGGGAGGAAAGTTTTTGTGCAATTCATGAGAAATATCTGTGGTTTAAAACCCACTCTCACAGTCCAGGTTGATGTTTCTCTCTATGGTGTTCTTTGAACAGTTGATCACCTTTCTGTAAAGCACCAGGAACAGAGAAAATGGCTTGTTTTCTGTAGTGTTGTTTTAATTTGGCCCTAATGAGGAGTTGAGCCCTTCTTGCAGCTTTGTTCCTTGAGTTGCTGAAGGCTGGATTTACTCATCCCAGTAAAAGTCGCTGCTTGTTCGCCTCCTGCTCTGAACAAAGGCTGATTTTCATAAGAATTAGTGAATGCTTTCCCTTAGGCATTGGGACTAGCTCCTTCCAGAGAAGTGGGCTGTTGCATGGCTTTTTGTCATCTTTCATCACCGAAGTGTTTGTAAAAGGCAGCAGAAACTGCGGTAGTCACGTTGGTCTCCGCTTTCCTGAAACCAGTGATGGAAATCGACTGTAAACAATTTTAGCAACAAATGCTGGCTAGCACACAAATCTGAATGTATAACGACTAGAGATAATACACACGTTTTCACGGCAGACTAGGCCTAAGCCGACCCGCTTTGATATACCAAGACTTGAGGATTCATTGTTGGCTTTGGCTTCCTGTCGCAGTCGATAACATCGAACACCGAAAACTGAGAGCTGCTCCGTGCCGCTCCAAGCAGCTTCAGGTGGAACGATGTTATCAATGGTTGCAAGAGTCGCCGAGAACTCCAGGGCCCGGCTCCGTCTTGGCTTGTGAAAAAGTCTTTCAGTTCTACCGCTAATGTGTTTGTATGCAGAAAGTAGTTCGGTATCCATAGGCTCCTAAATGCCAGGAATTTTTCTGAAAGGGAACAGAGGATTTTCAAACACTGAAGATGTGGTGATAAAATGGAGACCTGTAAAATTTTATTTGTTGAAAACTACTCTAACCCTTCACTTGTATGTAGATATTAGCAACAAATTCCAGGTGTTCTGGAATTTGCGAGCATTTTAAATGCAAGGGAATTCTTTACGCCTCCTAATGAAGCCTTGTCCCCTGTTTTATGGCTCATTTTGTACAACTCGGCTGCACAAAACAGTTAATTCCGGCTTAGAGGGATGCTGAAAGGAGGGAGCTTTGGAGACAGAGCCTTCCCAGGAGTGCCTGGGTTCTTCTTTTCTGAGGGTCTGTACCCGGAAGCCTTGAGAAACACAGATGACATGGAAGAAAATGAGAACATGCATCCCGGGACTCTGAATTCATTGCCTGAGTCTCCCCACTAGTGACCCGACTCCAAGCAAGTGACCTGACATTTTGCTTCAGGACTAACAGCAGACAGCTAGCTGCTAGGGGGCTGGCTGTGGGTCAGCCACACAGAGAAAAGCCTAAAAAAATAGACTTGGAGAAATCTTTAAAGTAGAACTCTCCAGAACACATAGGTTTTCCCAGGGGGGGAAATTATTAACAGGTTAATGTTCAGATATATTCATTCAAGAGTGGTATTAAGATATTTAAGTTCACATAACATTCACATCTATAGGAGTACTAGGAAGGATAACAATAGGGAAGGCAGAAAATGAGGAAAACCACGTTTTCTTGATGCGGTTCTGACCTAGAGCAGAGTTCAGCCCAGGTTGTTCTCATATACAGACACGGGGGATTAATCAGAAAACAAAGTGTTAAGAAAAGGAATGCCCCCTTTAAAAAATGTTTTATTTTAAATTATTGCTACAGCCAAGTATTACTAAAGTAATTAAATGCGACTAAGTATTTAGAAGGCTCTTAAATTCCATCTAACTTCTTTCAGCTCTGATATAATTCTTGCACTTTTTTCTCTTTCCCTTTGGGTTTGAATATGGAAATACAGGATTAAAATTATCTGATTATAACTCAAAATATTGAGATGAAAGTTTGAAAATAACAGTTTTTAAAAGTTAGCCTTTTTTGAGTTAGGCCAGTTTACTTGAGGCCAAGTGCACAGAAAATTTATCTGTGCCATGATCAAAGGCATTATCACATCCCAAATCCCTGAAGTCTCTCTTGCCTCTCTAGCAAGGTGCATTAGCCGACTAATAGTATTTCCAGATAGAAAAATGGAAAGGAAAATGCTGAGCCTGACACGGAGAGAAGAGCTTAATAGGCTTGTGTACATACATTAGCCTTATGACTCACGACAGATCGACAGATCGGCGGAGCACCAAGGCCAACTCCATCTCAGAAGGTCTGTCATTAACACTCACTCTGATCCCTGCTGCCTCTTCTCTCTGCAAACTCTTACAAGCTTTCTAAATAGATGCTTTAACTTAATATTTCTTCAAGGAGGAGGGAATGTAAGCAAGTTCAAGGCAAAGCAATCTGACGTTGCATTTTCTTTGCTGATTTCAACAAATCCTAAGTTCTGAATTTTGTTTTATTTGCAGAGTCTCTCTCTCTTCTCACAGAAAAGGAATTAATACTGAGGTACTGAAGGGCTGAAAGGAAAAGGAAAAAGAAGAGAGCCCTTCTCCTCTCCTTAACAGACAACAAACTACTTTCCAACTGTTTTAAGTGTTTGTGATATTTTTCAACAAATCAGGTAGCACTAGGCTAAAATGTGTCAAATACATAATGATGGGACAACTGGTAATAAACTAATTTCATTTAGTTATCAAAATTGCTTCTCTCCCCCCGCCCTTTTGTTTCCTACCATAACAAAAGAATCAGAACTATTACTGGAAATAAATTCTTTCTTCCTACGTCAATAGAAAACTTATTTCTGTTACCTTTGATCAAGTCCAGAAGTAAAACAAATTATGATCTCCAAATTTAAACTTTCATTGAGATTTGCATGGTGGTTTCTCATTCTTTCATGCTTTCTAGAAGATTCCAGAAAGACATTGCTTACAAGAATTGTTTAAAAATGCTTTCTACTGTACTGTTTCCTGGTGTGGAGCAAATAATTTCCATTGCCTCTAAACAAAGCACAGACAGACTAAAATGTTATCAGTGATCTAAAATATAAAATGAATTAATAGGGAAGTTCTACAGATCACTCCCTTTTCATAACTTCTATAACTAATGCTATTTCAGAAACAGTTGGAAGGGAAATCTGTTTAAAATGGCTTCAGTTAGTGTGAAAAATTCATGTTTAATAATTTATTCACTTTAACATTTTTAGCATTGAGATATAGGGGGAGTTTTTCAATGTTTCAACAGCAATGTCTTATACATGCTCACCTTGCACTTTTGACAAAATCTGAGCTAAGATGTTTCATCGTCACCCCTGTTCTTCCCACAAAAGTCCTCAGAACTCAGTTCTCCATTTGTAGGACCAGCTCAGGACCCCAACCAGGCTCCGTTGTTTAAATACACCTAGACCACGCCCCTTCTTCTTCTCTTTCACTGTAGCCACTTTTTCTAGCATGACCACTTCCCTTCCACACTTCACCTCCTTTATCTACCTCTGGTCTTAACACAATCCGGTATTTTAGGATCCCGAGTCCTCCTGGAGAAACCACACCAACATGCAGTCACTGTTCCAGATGCCCAGTGACAGCTGGCCTGCAGCCTCTCGGTCAACTATTTATATGTTCATAATAAGTAGTCTCTGGCATTCCTCACAATGGCAAATCAAAGCCAACAGCAAACTGTCTGGTTGTCCTTCATTTACCCTGCTGCCCCCACATCCTACCCTCCTTCTTGAACAGCATCTTTCTCTATTTCACAAAGAAAATGAAACTAACCGGGTGTTTTCCTTTCTGATCTCCAAGGCTCATGCATCTATCCTCCTATTAGATGGTCTTTTCTACTTGTCTAAAGTCTCTTGGTGGGTGATGCGGGTGGGTTGGGGGGGGATCGTCACCAGCATCTCTTCCCTCCCCTGTGTCTTCAGTGTGTTTCTTCTGTATTCCCACATTCTACCTATCTTCAGCAGACTATTACCTGGTTTCTGCCTGAACCCTGCTAAAATCTTCTGGCCATGTTTGCCAGTGATCATTTCATACTGCTCCATGCAAACTCATTTTAATTATATTAACTGACATCCTTATACTATTTGACATAGCCAATTATCCCTTTCTTCCTGCAATTCTCTTCTTTCTTCCCACTGTGACCATGTATAGTAATGGTTCTCCACTTGTGTTTCGAACTTTCCATTTCAGTCTTCTTCCCCAATCCTCCTTTATTCATCTCCTAAATACCCATGATGGCGGGAGGGTGGGGTAGGGGCAGGGGGTAGAGCTGAAGTGGTCAAACCAGAATTCAGAATTCAGAGCCAGAAAGTAGAACTCCAGGGCCCAGCAACACAGGCCCCATGTTTACCTGATGGCTAAACTCAGTGGCTTGACCGCTAAGGAAATAAAAGTGTTCAAATCCCTGCTCTGCCACTTACCAGATGGATGCTTTAGGGCAAATTATTTAGCCTCTTTGAACACCAGTTTTCCCATGCACGGAATATAGATAATAATACTTTCCAGATAGAGTTGCTCTAAGGAATAACTATGGTAATAAAGGCAAAGTGTCTATAAATATGGCTTTCCAATAAATGATATCTCTTATTTTATCGATTTTATGGTTCCTTAAATATTTATCTTTGTTTTCAGAGTGAAGCATGATACAAAACAGTAACGTGAGGAGCCATTTAGGGCTGCATTACATTAGGGAAGAGAGAGAGGCATTTTTGCTACAATTCAATTGAACCAATTTAACAATTATCTGAGCTATTCACCTAGTCTAATTCTCCATTAAGTTCAAGAGGCTTCCATTCTTTGCGCAGCAACAGGGAGTTGAATGCGGCACCAGCTCTGTTAGCTCCAGGCCCTCACAGGCATTCCCCAGCCCACCAAACCAAGAATCTGTATGGACCAATGATTCCAGATTTGCAGAGTGCCAAGCACATTAATACAGCATCCCTTTATCTTTAGAACTATCTTCGAACACCAGAGACAGAAATTTTAATAAGAATCTATTGAGCAAATCAATATTGTAAATTTGTGAAGAGTATCTCTGCCTACAAGCTTGTAATTCAAAGAATGAAGAGTCTATTAACTCTTTAAATTTCTTGACAAAGGATTATTTTAAAAGGTGAAATGACATACAAATATAAAGCAAATGTGTGTTAAAGAGTTCACCTAACTCATATAACAAAGGAACCAACTCCATGTCACAACCTCGTCAAAGAAGAAACTCCAGTACACAAATATAGGGGTCCACAGGAATGTGCAAATGAATTTTCAGATAGACAGGAAATTGTTGATATCCACCTGGCAATAATTAAATAAATTCCACATACACAATACATTTGTATTGCTATGTATGGATAAAGATTTCTGTATTATTATCCGAGTTGTAAAATTTAGAGGACTGTAAAAGGGAGAGGTAACCCTAACAGATTTTTCTTTGCTTATTTCCAAGTTTTTCACATTTTTGTATGACAGTTTATCTCTGAAAGCTAAGAAGGATTCCAAGTGCACACAGCTTCCTATGTCTTGATACTAGACACAGATAAGGTCTAGTGAAGCAGCAAGACTGATTCAGCATGTGTTAAGGGGTTCTAAAATAGTATATAGTAGCCAGAGTCTGAATAGGTTAGAAAACCCCTGGTTTCTATTCCAATAGCTAATGCCTTGGACACTGTGTGTTTCCATTAATTTACGTGTAACATGACATTTTAGGTTTGTTCAATTCCACAATTTTAGAATAGATGGCAGAAATTAGATAAACAGGAAAAATCAGATTTACCACTTTAGGATGTAGCAGAAAAGAAGAACGACTTTCCTGACTTACATTCCACCCCCCCCCCCCCCCCCCCCCGCCCATTCTTCCTCTTTTCGTCACCCTTCTGAATTGCATTATAAAGCTTAAGCAGCTGGGAAGCAGAGGGTTGGGAGCTGGTGCAATGAAAACTGGGCTGGATAGAGCCTCATCGTGGCATTTCCACAACGAGCGCACAACAGACTCTTTGTCAAACTTCCCTCTGCTTTGACCCTGATGCTGAACAGGAGGTCAGGGCACATGCCCCACAGTTCATCCAGCTGGAGTTCTATGAGAACAAGGATGGTGATGTCAGTTTTGGCACTTTGTGTAAGGACAACAAAGCCTGAGCTGAGTGAATTACAAGAAGATGGATCACAACCCTCCGCTCTGTGTTTACAAAGACATCAGCAATAAACACACATACCTTTTAGTAAAAGAAAACCACAGCCACTCTCATCACAAAAGAAAAAGGAAAAATAGACTTTTAAAAAATCTGTGGTAGGGGTGCCTGGGTGGCTCAGTGGGTTAAAGCCTCTGCCTTCAGCTCAGGTCATGATCTCGGGGTCCTGGGATCGAGCCCCACATCGGGCTCTCTGCTCAGCAGGGAGCCTGCCTCCCTCTCTATCTCTGTCTGCCTCTCTGCCTACTTGTGATTTCTGTCAAATAAATAAATAAAATCCTTAAAAAAAAAAAATCTGTGGTAAATTAGAAAATACAATAAACATAACCTGAGACCCTCCCCCCACCTTCTAGTTAGTCAATATCACAAAAGCATGTGGAAAGGCTGTTTGCCTTTATTTTCCATGAATTACCGCCCTTTGTCACTTACAGCTATCGTTGTAAACATTAGTTATTATGCTAGCCTTTAGGAAATTTTACAACTTCCATTTTAACAGTGACATTAAAAAAGAACAAAGAATGGAGTTCTACAAGTAATTTCGGTCAGGCATTTTAAAAATTCCCATAGCTCTCCGGACACTTCTGAAGAGGCTCCCTTCTTTCTCAAAGTACACAGCTGATATTTGATTTCTCCATCCCTAAGTAACAACACCAGTCATTAAACAGAACTGTTTTCATTCTCCTTATAAATAGCTTTCAGCTAGTATCTGCTCCAAGAAGCAACTAAGCATCATTTCTTTTACAATCACACCATGACTCTTAAAAATAGAGTTAATGTAGTTTAGGGGCTGGAGAGCACTCTCAAGGTGAAAGAGAAAGGAAGGAAGACCTTACAGTAAAGACCAGAGCCCGGTGGGGTCAAGCTCATTTGAGTATCTAAAAACCAAGCATTCCTCTTTCATGAAACAACAACAAAAATCTGTCATTTGTTTGAGAGTTATTTTTTTAAAGCTTTCACTTATTTGACAGAGAGAAAGAGCACGAGCAGGGGGAGCAGCAGGCAGAGAGAGAGGGGGAAGCAGGCTCCCCGCTAAGCAGAGAGCCCGATGTGGGACTCAATCCCAGAACCCTGAGACCATGACCTGAGCTGAAGGCAGAGGCTTAACCCACTGAGCCACCCAGGTGCCCCTGCTTGAGAGTACTTGAGACACTTATTATCTGTTTCTTTAAAAGATAAATGTGTAAGTGGGAACCTGGGAGGCTCGATCGGTTAAGTATCTGATTCTTGACTTCAGCTCAGATCAAGATCTCAGAATCCTGGAATCCAGCCCACCTTGGCTCTGTGCTCAGTGGGGAGTCTGCTTAAGGATTTTCTCTTTCCCTCTCCTTCTGCCCCTTCCCCCTCCCTCTCTTGTTTTCTCATATATATATATATAAATATCTATATAATGTATATATAAAAATATATATACATATTTAAATATGTATAATGTATGTGTATAATACATAAATTATATATATAAATATATACACATATAAAAATATGTATATGTATAATACATATGTAATTTAATATATAAATTTATACATATAGATATATGTATATTTATATATATTTATATAGATAGATAATATGATATATCTATATATATATAATATGAAAGTATCTAATGGGAAACCAAGTCAGGAATACTTGCAAATATATTGTTTCCCTGAGCATATATACACGCACAGCCTCAGAGAAAAAGGAACTTGCATATTGTTATTGCATTTCTATAGGGAAAAAAAATATGTTAGGAAAGAGATACAGCTATTAGGGAATAAAAGTAGAAGCATTTCCCCTTTAATCATTTTAGAACTGATTCAAAGCATACACTCAGTTTCTGTTCCATAAAAACAAAAGCAATTTTGAGATTTTTCTCATTAATTCTTGCCTTGTATAATAACAGATAACATACAATCCATGGCAAGCATTACCTTCCCTATGTTTTGCTACAATGACTTAAAAACTCAGTAGTTACGGCATGAAGATTTCCAGGCACAAGTAGCCGCACCAGGAAATGCTTCTTAGATCTGTAACAAACCCTTAGCCTTTCTCCTTAGGATTCCAGTATGCACTGTGATTTAATTTTTTTCTTTTTCTTCCTTTTTCTTTTTTTTTTTTTTAAGATTTTATTTATTTGAGAGAGAGAAAGCAACAGAGCATGAGCAGACAGGCAAGGGCAGAGGGAGAGGGAGAAGCAGATGGCCTACTGATCAGGGAGCCCCAGGTGGGGCTTGATCCCAGGACCCTGAGATCATGACCTGAATCCAAGGAAGATGCTTGAATGACTAAGCGACCCAGGTGCCCCTGTGACTTAATTTCTTTGTCCTAAGTTTTAGAGGTTTTATTGTACTCTTTTTAGCCCAAAAACTCTAATAAATTTTGTTTACAAAGGCCCTTTTCCAGGTCCTCCTTGCATTTTTATTTCTCTGACTACACTAACACTAAAATTTTGAATATTGTCCTTTTCTTATCCTTTGTCCTTTACTGACATGAAATCCTCTTGATATCCTTTTGGTCTGGTTCAACAAGAACCGAGGTATGCCACAAAATAAGTGATAAGATTTCAGGGAATGTGTTAAGCAAAGGAACTTATTTGGCAGAATATTTCACACTTGTTGGTGAGGTATTATCTTAGTTGTTTAAAATTTTAAGTGATAGGAAAGACAGTAATCATCTGAAATACAAAACTAATGAAATTTTTATCTCAAAAGAGCACCTCTTCATTTTCTTTCATGGGCCTTCTGTTTCTTGGGCAGGTAATGAAGGCAACAAATGTTTCCCTTCCACAAGCTCGTCAAAGGTGAACGTTTTTTCAAGCTATGGGGGCTGTTAGAGGGGGCAGGAGGGTTCCTTATTTTCCAGACTGAGAAGGCACTTGCCTTATCTTCCAGACTGAGAAGGCACTTGAAGACCAAAAAACAAAGCAAACCACTCCATACTATTTATAAAGACTTTTTTTCAGGGTAACTTACTGACAGGGGGCACCGCGTGGACAGAGGATCGAGGCAGTATTAGCCATCCGGACTCTAGCCCCCAGCTTTTATGGAACGAGGGGCAGGATGATGAGGTCAAAGGGTAAATATCTAAAGTGACACCATCTGTGTTCCAGAGGCTCACTACGAGTTAACTAAAGTAGGGCCTTCTGTGCATCAGACATCTTTGGGAAGATCAAAACACGCCTTCCCACATTCCAGTCAGGGTGCACATTAACCTCTACTGGGCCTGGCCCATGTAGCTCAGCGGGAGTTCACTGCATGAGCATAAACAAGATGGAGGGTCCAAGATGGAGTCAGTTGTCAGCTGTCCTACAATGGACCTTCTCTTAAACCACAGGAAGGGAGGGCTGAAGCTTTACCTGTAACACCTTCATTATCCTGACTTGTTCTCTGATTAGGTACCAACCTTCAAGACAAAAGTTGCCTACAGGCTTCTAACATAAGGGAAACAGGAGCTTCCCCTTCTCTACTGACCCACTGTTAGATTACACGTTTCTTTCTTTCTTTCTATTTTTTGTTTCAGTGTTCCAAAATTCATTGTTTATGCACCACACCCAGTGCTCCATGCAATACGTGCCCTCCTTAATACCCATTACCAGGTACAGATATAGTGAAAAGAGCCATTACCAGGCTCACTCAACCCCTCACCCCCTCCCTCAAAAACCCTCAGTTTGTTTCTCAGAGTCCACAGTCTCTAATGGTTTGTCTCCCCCTCTGATTTCCCTCAACTCACTTCTCCTTTCTATCTCCCAATGTCCTCCGTGTTATTCCTTATGCTCCACAAATAAGTGAAACCATATGATAATTGACTTTCTCTGCTTGACTTACTTCACTCAGCATGATCTCCTCTAGTCCCGTCCATGTTGATGGAAGAGTTGGGTATTCATCCTTTCTGATGGAGGCATAATACTCCACTGTATATATGGACCGGATCTTCCTTATCCATTCGTCTATTGAAGGGCATCTTGGTTCTTTCCACAGTTTCATGACTATGGACATTACTGCTGTGAACATTGGGGTACAGATGGCCCTTCTTTTCACTATATCTGTACCTTTAGGGTAAATACCCAGTAGTGCAATTGCAGGGTCATAGGGAAGCTCTACTTTTAATTTCTTAAGCAATCTCCACACTGTTTTCCAAAGTGGCTGTACCAATTTACATTCCCACCATCAGTTTAAGAGGGTTCCCTTTTCTCCCCATCCTCTCCAACACATGTTGTTTACTGTCTTATTAATTTTGGCCATTTGAACTGGTGTAAGATAGTATCTCAACACACACACACACACACACACCCCGTTCCATGAGGTCCTTCATTATTTTTACTCTTCTGTTTTTCAAAAAACTTTTTTAAAGGACTCATTATTTTGTTCCCTTTGAAGGCTGAGATCATGCTTTCTTTACTCAGATAATCTCCTGCTGTTAACAAGCACAGAGTTTAGTGAAGAAGATGAACTGTCTGGGAACTTCTGAATATAATGTGATCAGCATAATGGCATTCTTGAAGTAATGTAGGACCTGGTGAGACTCAGGAGACCTAAGGCACAGTGAGAAGAAATCATTCCATTCCTCTCACTCTGGGCCGTTGCAACTGTGGGCCATAGCAACAGTGCAACCCATTTCCTCTGAGGGTCAGCTAAATAATGTATGGGGCCCAGTGCAAAATGAAACTGTGCCTTTAAAGGTGCTAAAATATAAAACATGTTTCTTTCCTCCCTGATCTCTCTCTCTCGACTTATCACGGTGTTCTATATTTACTATTTAATGTCATATTTCCCAGGGCCCAATGATGACCCTCATAGGAGCCATAGGGCCTCGGCCCCATTCTGGGTACAGACACATTAACTTCTCCCATCAGTCGCTGGGTCCCTCCTCCCACCAGCCACAGGCTTTATGGCACTGGGAATAAGCAATGAACAGTGCCCAGCCAGGGGCAGGGAAGTCAAGCTGGGCATCTCCCCTTCCTTCTCAGCCTCCTCACCAACCTGCAGAGGATAGCTGCCTTTCACAATGAGTCTCCACAATGAGACCTGCCTGCTCCCTGGGCTGGGGGTGAACGAGAGGCTCACACCAGCTGCTGTCTACTGAACGTGTCACGGTGCCACCAACTTGGGGCAGTGACCATGGCTACCCTGTCCTGCTCCAAAATGCCCTAGAGCAATCACCCCTGATCTCCTTAGCTCCATGCCCCTGCCTGGGTCATGGCATGAGGAAGCTAGGTGGACGTGTGGGGACAGCAAGGCCAGGCTGGGCTGGGGAGGCTGAGCGGTGCTAAAAAGGTCAGATGCCAGGTGGAAAAGCCCAGAAGGCAGGGAGATGGCAGGAGGAGGACCCACGTGAACAGAGGCTGCAAGCCCACTGTGTGATCTATTGACCAAAGTTGTCATTATTATTTTGAACATCAAGGCAGCAACCACAAAACCTTCCATCTCTATCCTGAAGCCTTTTGAGGACACAGAGCTGGGCTCTAGGTGGCGGCACTGGTGTGATGCCCCTGAGTCAATCCTCCTCTCGCCGCCCATTTGCACACGTTGTCCTACAGTTGTCAAGGTTGCTTACTCGAGGAAAGAAACTTACTGGGCATCCTTTTTAAATTTTTCTTTAAGAGCCTTTACTCTAGGATGAAGTAAACATGTCTTGGCCTGGCATACAGGAGGCTTCCAAATTTGGCCTCACCTTCCTCTGCAGCCATTATGTCTTCCTGCCACTTTCCACGCTGGCTGGCTCTTTGCTCTCCCTGCTCAACTCCCGAAATATGCTTGCGCTGCCACGCTTTCTGCATTCCTGGAACAGTCTGCAAACTTCTCTTCTGCTCCTTCCATCTCAAGGCTGTAGTGGAAGGTTTTATCTTTGCAATCCACCCCTCCCCCCACCAGCTCCTCTCACCTAGCATCACACTGCTCTTCTCTTCTCTGCAGACTTCTGGTGCTTCTCGCGGTTTCTGGAACATACTTCCAGTGAGCAAAGCCCAGGAAACTATGAGAAAATGTCCATTCAAGTATTTGACCCTGAATGAAGGTCCACCTCAACTTTGCTGGTATCCTTTTACCTTAGAGGGAGTCGGGGTATAAAGGCAGCAGAGAAGGCAGCAGACAGCTGAAGGCTCCCCATAGCTGTGACCTGCCCAGTGAGGGGCTGCAGGGAGCACTTCCCCAGAGCACAGGATGGTCAGCCAGACAGGCTGCAGCCCAGCTGAGCCTGGGCCTCTAGGGCAGTGGCCGGCCATGTGGTGTGGTGACCTTTTTCCCCCAGAATTTAAGCACCTAAGATCCTGGATTGGTTTCAGATTCCAGCTAGGTAGATGAGCTAGGTGGAGTGTAGGAAAGGACAAGAGGCCAAAGGGAAAGGGTAATGGTAGCAAAAGAGATTAAAGTGAAGACCCCAGCCTGGCTGGTGTTCTGAGCTGGTCAGATAAGAGGAGAACCAAGTTATGAGGCTCCTGTAGGATCAAGAACAGGGATATAAAAAGATGGGTGTTAGAAAGCTTGAAGAAACTTTGCTCTGAATTATTCTATGAAAGAGCATAAATGATATAATTTTGGTCAGACAACTTTTTTTGCTTTTGTTTTGTTTTGTTTTTTTTCTTGTTGCTTCTCAAAGTTGAGAGAAAAAAAACTGCTTAAAAATATTCCAAAGAGTTTGAATCGGATTGACCCAGAAATGGCTTTTCTGGTTAATGCTTATGAATAGGATGTTTGAACAACAGGGAAGTGGCACTTAAAAAACACGCACTTACGGCCCCCTGGCTCCCCACAAACAGCACGGGGCTTGTCCTCATTGGAAGGCAGATTTACCACACTTACTAACCTCCTACTACGTGTAACTTTCTCCAACTTCCAGCTGAGCTCATGGAAAACACAGATTACACCTTCCAAATGCACTTCCTTCCATTTCAATTCCCCAGATTTGACTTGAGAGAAAATCCATGCAGGCATTTTTCGTTTCTCAATTTGGAAGCCTGTTAGGAGACTTCTGCAAAATGAGGAACAAGAGTATGGAAAGAAAGGTGTTAGAAAGTTCAAAGCAACTTGTAAGACTTAGCCTTAAAAATCTCATATTCTTGATGCTATTTTAAATGGTATGGCTTTTTAAATTTTAATTTTAATTTCCAAGGAGACTATATATGTAGATGAGGACATATCATCCATTTTAATTTTCTGGGGAACTATGTTCAAGTCCTCATTATTCAAAATTCCTGCAGAAATTGTTAAACCATTGCTTGGCCACCTTTGTCTTTCCCACTTAATCCACTGAAGAAAAGTCCTGCATTTCTTCTTACAAGTACACCTGTCCCACTGATGGAATATGTAACAAAGTACCTTTGGAAAAAACACTTGGTGAGAGACAAAATGAGGTGATTTCCTCAATTGTGAGAAGAGCTTTGAGGGAAATTTCTGCTTCTGAGGGTGACTGATCTGACAGTAATACCACAGACATTGAGCTTCATTTCAAGGACAGTACAAAACACAAAATTTAAGAATATTTTGATTAAGCTTCCTTTGAACTACAATGGGTAAAATTGTAATGTATAAACACATGCGTTTACCTACCTGTATTATATAAATTGCTAGAGGCCCATTTAGAAAGCTACTTTTTCCAGAGCACTGGACAGGATTTGGTTCTCTAATGGGATTAATTTAACTAAGATGGTTAATTGAATCAATTTATTCCCCCAGAGAAGCTTTTACTCACCCTCATTTTCCACTGAATTAAGGATAAGCTTCACTTTCTTTCTTTTTTGTGTATTCATATTTAGCATTATTCCTCTGGTAACTTAACAGCATTTAAGTTACAAAATGAATTAAGAAAAAGATTGATTACGGACTTTGGCAGAAGCTGTAAAGCTATTTGGTAAAAGCTTAGCATGTAATTTATTTCTAAAATCACAGTTGAGTGTGGTCTTTTCTTAAGACTCATTGAATCATACTCTGGAATGTGGGTTTTAAAAAACAAATCTCTATCCAAATTTAATAGATTTTCAGAAACCATGTGAACTGAGAATCTGAAAAAAGACAGCCATTTGTGTGTGTGTGTGTGTGAACACTAATAAGATTTAGAGCCATTTTGACAGACTGGTAAGCATAAACAGTTTTAAATTTAATTAATTAACTAATTGATTAATAAGTCAATTACCTTATTATTTAAATTACCTTATTAATTAAAATACTGCTCAAAATACCATTTTATGGTTGTCTTGAAAGGCAGAAGCCAAGCTTGCTGCCACAGTCATGAATCAGCAAAAGCACAGAACGTGGACTTCTCAGATTTGGGTTTGGGTCTAACATTTGTCATGGCTGAAAGTATACTATTGGATAAACAGTATTACTCTTTTGTATTAATTTCCTTGTGCTACCATAGCAAACTCCCAAAGCCTGGGGGGCCCATACAATAGAATTCTATCTTCTCTTTGTACCGGAGGCTGCAAGTCCAGTCAGCAGGTTTGGTTTTCTCTGAAGCCTCTCTCCTTGGTGTACAGAGGAACACTGTCTTAGTCAACTCAGGCTTAAACAACAAGTAGTTGTGTCTCACAGTTCTGGCTGCTGGGAAGTCCAAGGTCAAGGAACTGGCGGATTCAGTATCTGGTCAGGGGCCACTTCCTGGTTCTTACAGGACTGTCTTCTGACTGTGCCCTCGCACGGAGGAAAGGAGCTCTCTGGATTCTCTTTTGTAAGGGGATGAATCCCATTCCCAAGTGCTCTGCCCTCATGATCTGATCACCTCTCAAAGACGTTACCTCCAAACACTGTCACATTAGAAAGGAAGTTTCAACCGTTGAAGGTGGACAGGGTACACAAACATTCCTTCTGGAGCAGATGTCTTTTTTCCCCGTGTTCACATGGTCTCCTCTCTGTGTTTCTGTCTGTATCCTAATCTCTTCTTATGACACAGGTCATATCGGATGAGGGTCCAGCCTAACGACCCAATTTTAACTTAACTTTTAACCTCTTTGAAGGCCCTTTCTGCAAATACATTCCCT
The DNA here is from genome assembly GCF_009829155.1 of Mustela erminea. Lineage (NCBI taxonomy): Eukaryota > Metazoa > Chordata > Mammalia > Carnivora > Mustelidae > Mustela > Mustela erminea. The sequence continues at coordinate 142,313,372 of NC_045614.1, forward strand.
TTCAGAGGTACTGGGGGTTAGGGCTTCAATATATGAATTTGGATGATGGTGGGGGATACAATTCAGCCCACGACACTCTTAAAGCCTTGCTGCTTCATTTACAAAATATGTGAATTGGTTAAAATATCGCTAAAGACTGTCCAAGGTCTAAAGGATTAATATTATTTTGAGACGATGACCATATTCTTTTCTATAGATAAGTGGTGTCCTTGTTGGTAGGCCTCATAAAATGATTCTGGCCAACTTAAGGTAAAGGGAATCTGTTGATAAACTACAGGGGAATCAGAGAGGAAGGGGAGGCTAGGGGCTTTGACTAATAAACAGGAAAGACCCCAGGAGCTGTGTGGGGCTGGTGACAAGGGCATTTAACTGTTCCCTACTACCTTGCATACTGGCAGGAAAGGGGGTCTGGCACATGGGGTGTTCATTGTGGGGGGGTGATACCAGCCCCCCCACCATACAGAGACAAGGGGGTGCTGGGGACTTCTGAAAGGACAATGAGGGTCACAGCATGATGGAGTGACAGTATGAAGCACTCCCTCCCCTACAAAATGACAGATGACCGCTAAGCACATCTTATGTTATATAACTAGCATTAAGTCAAATAAGATAGCAAACAAAACAAAAAAGCAAACAATCTCCTGACATTTGAACGGCTCTTGTTAATCACATTTGATAATCACATTTGATAATAAAAATTAAAATAAATAAAAATAAATAAATTTCAAATCGGAAGTGGAAGTAAGAAATGCTAACATTCCAAGCTGCTCTATTTTTTTTTTTCCATTCAGAAATCGCTCCAGACTTCAATAGTTTCATCTGTGAAATGGGCGTAGAGCTGCTTTTTCTGTTAAAAGCAAAATTTAGAAATAGATGAATTTTGCACTCACACCTTACAGTTGTGAACTTGATAATTACATATTGAAAATGGGATCAATGTCCTCTGTCTTCTGTCAGTGCCTCTGCTATTCCTCTTCCCCTGGTTCTATCTGGAAAGGCTATTTCTCCCAAGGGAGGAAAACTTTTCATTAGGTGTTTTTTTAATTAACTTCCAGAATCTCAATTTCTTTATAAATATTCCCTTATGATCAATCCCACAATACCTTCCCCCTGCACCGGGCTCTCTGGAACTTACCAGTGACGCAATGCCAAAATGCTAGGAATCACATTTAATTGTTGCTTCATCTGTAGATCTTGTTACATCTCTACTCTTAAATATTAAGTGTTTGGGTTTTTCTTTAATTTCAAAATATGTTCCCCTTTTGGCCCAAGCACTAGATATATAAGAAGATCATTATTTTAGCCTAGGTATGGAAAACTTCTCTTTCCATATGAAACGTTATTTTGAATATCCAAAACATTTCAAGTTTTTACTGAACTCTCTGTTATTCTCATTTCATTTTCAAATATTTTGAAACTTCTCTACACGGATTCATATTTTGCTCATTTTTTAGCTGGAAGAATGATCTCTAAAACCCTGATTGCTATATATTTGACTTTTCCTTTCCATCCCCACTAGAAATTAATGTTTTTGAATGCTCATTCATTCAACAATTATTTAATGAGCAACTACCATGTATCAGTTACTGTTATAGTTGGTGCTCACTAATCTTCCTTTGTAACTTGTGATAATTCCACTGGATTTTCTGCTTTTTTTTTTTTTTTTTTTTTTTGCCTAAAACTTTAGAAGTGACTACAAAAAGCTACCTTGCTCTACTGTTTTTACTTTATGTATAATAATCATGGGGATGCCCTTCCATTTATTCACTTCTTACAAACACATATCTAGGAATAGTGAATTCTTTAAAATCAGAAGAAATTATTAAATTATCTATATTAAAGGATCTTGTACTTGTCTCCAAACTTTAAATGGAGGATAGTCAGATGAAAGGCAGGCAGGGTCAAGGGGCACCACCAGCCTAAAAGGAAATGACCCCTGAAAGGAAAAAGACCCCATCCTGTTATTCTACAGGAGGAGGTTTCTGCCCTTTCCCATATAACAACTACCTGATAGGTGGATGAGCGTGTGGACAAAATCTGACTGGGTGACAAGCGCAGGGAAGGTGAATCTTTACGATTAAAACAGCCCGCCTACAATTCCATCAAAACCCTTAGACTTAGAAATTCCCTTGGCAACTCTCTCGGTCTCCTCCTTCTTTGGGAGCTTTGTACTCTTGCTCAATAAACTTTGCTTTGCTGCCCACCACTCGGTCTGGTCTACCTCTTCATTCTTCAAAGCAATGTGACCATGAACTATGGGCACTAATGGAAAAGAAATCTTCAAACACTTAAATCAGCCTTTTTTTTTTTTTTTCAGGTAAAACATACATAGGGCTCCAGTTATTTAAAACAGCCAAATTTCTATTTTTCTAGTACAAGGATATTAAATATATCCAAATTTCTAACTTTGAACAAGTCTCACATCACTAAATGAGAGCAGTGAGCCAGTTTTGATAAAGAACAAGAAGTTGAGTATCAGGGTGACATTACCGGTGACATTTGTAGTCCTATCGATCCCAACATCTCATGACTTTTCTGTTTTGCTAAAGTTACTTAAGTTTACAAAGATATGTAGTTAACGAACTACATCTTTGATGATCTGTATTCGCCACCTTGCTTCACACTTGAGGAACCCTCTTCAAATTACTCTAATCCAGACATTGGACACAGGAGGTAGTTTGTCGTTTTATTTCAAAGTTAAATCCCTGACAACATCTACCATCTGCTTGCATTCCCCTTCACAAAAATAAAAGTCAGACAAGAAGCTCACAGAACCTTCAGATAAAATCCGTAAAAGATATTATCACGACTTGGCATGCTACCCACTCACTCGCAGTTGCTCAATGACTGCCAGGCAGTGTGAACACATGTTCAGAGCAGAGGCATTTGAGCCCAGGCTAAACATTTAATTGGGCTTGGCACACATGTGCTGTGGCAATGTACCCACTCACACGTTTTTATTTGAAAGAACAAGCACAGGCCTGAAGGTAAAAAAGAAAAAGCAAACAAGCCTTCCTAATCAAATGCACATTTGCAAGGAGTTCAGGAATATGCTAATAGATTGTAGGTCCTTCTTCCAAGGACTGTCCTCCGACAAGTTAAATGAGAGTAACTATTTAGTGGCTGAACTGTGGTTCAGAGATAGAGTTTGAGAAGTCCTACTCTCATTCAGACCAAGGCAAGTATAGCACAGAACGGACAGGGATCATTCTTAGTCTCTTACCCTTAGCGCTCAATAATTTTTTTATTTGAATAAATTTATGAATGGACACTGGCCCTGGTTATAAAAGAATCTAGGACAAAGTTATAGACCTATTACTATATATTGTATATAACTATGCAGCATTTTCATTAAAACACGAGAGTGTTCAAAGAAATATGAAACTTATTCTTCATTCTGCTCCTTGGGGTATGTGCTAACAATTCCTCTTGTTTCACCCACAGGGTCAGAGCTCTTGTACTTTAGAATTTGAAATATACTTTTTTTTTTTTTTTTACATGAGGGAGTATTTTAAAGAGCAATAGGGAGGATTTCTAAATTCAAATATTGTCTTTACTGTTATCATTCCATCCATCCAAGTATATCTAATAAAGCTACTGTCAAAATGAGAGCCTTATATGTCCACTTAAAATATTCAGGTTCCTGGACAAATTAGCTCTACAAAATTTAGTACAGCATCTTGGGAACCATCATAGTCTTCTCCACTTCTTAATTCAGAGACCAGGACCAAGATTCCTGGTGGGGGCAGATCTGTGAGACATCAGCCCACTGCACAACTCTAGAGGGCACTGTTTTCTCTGCACTCCAAGCAACTGGGAGTCCCCATGAGTGATACAGCGCACAGCCACACATCGTGGCACTGGCAAAGCAAAAGAAGGAAGACATAGGTAAGGGCCCAGGACAGAACAGAAAGACAAAATATACATGTGATACAGTTAGGTGTTCAGATTCTATGTCTCCTTGTCCTTGATCTTGGGCACGCTCTGGAAATGAAGAGGGCAAGGAGATAAATAAGTGCTTACCACAGGTCCAAAAAGCCCAGCAGGAACTTTTCACTGTGTGAGGGTGGCATCGAGGCAGAGCTCCTGAGAGTTCCTAATGCCGGTTACAGGTGACTTTAGAGTCAATGTAATCTGGGAACTGGAGAGCTAGCAAATAGACTTCACTACCTCAGATCCCATATTACGAGCGGGGAATGTTGCTGCCAACCCCAAACAGGGCACAGAGGACAACTGACAGCAGCAAGCAGGTAGAAAAGAATTGCCCCCAGAAAAGGTGATATGGGAGCTTTCGATTTGGGCTCTTGTTTCTAGAAGTCCTTGGATCTCACAACTTTCCTTCTTTTCTGAGGATCTCCTATTTATATGTATCTGTACATGAAAACATGGGATGTGAAGGACCAAAATATAAATCTGAATTAATTTTAGAACTCACCTCACCACTTGAATTCTTACTTTTATTGACCTGGAACTACTAAGTAACACGTATTTTTAAAATAAATTAATAGCATTTTTTTTTTTTTTTTATTTAATAGCACTTTTAACATGACTAATGTATATCTTTGCCTAGGAGAAAAGTTATATGTGTGTGCGCTGTGTGTTTACTAAGAAAGAGAAATGCAGGCCATCTGGCTGGCTTACTTGGTAGAGTGAGTGACTCTTGATCTTGGGGTTGTAAATTCGAGCTTTGCATTGGGTGTAGAGATTACGTAAAGAGATAAAATCTTTAAAAGAGAAATAAAAGGAGAAATGCAAACAAGGCTAGAGACTATGTCTACTCACTTGAATTAAAAAAAAAACCATCAAAAGGAAAACTTGTGACTTTATTAAAAAAAAAATATGCCAATGTAGAAAATTGGGCCCATTTCAGGCATCAACAAATTCTGATAACCCTGTAGGTCTATGAATTCCATGATTTGCATAGAAGAGAAGAAGGGGGTTGGGAGGCCCAGAGAGGAACAGCACAACCTTTTGGTGAAACAGATGAGGTAGAACTCCTGGCTTTTCACTCTCTAGCTGCGTAACTTGGCCAGGGTACTGAGTTTTACAAAGTGTCTGTTCTCTCTTCAGTAACATGGAGACTATACTACTTACCTCACAGGGTTACTGTGAAGGGTGAGTAAGATAATATATGGATAATGTTTGACATAGGGTCTGGCCCAGGATGAGCAATAATAAATATCAGTGATACTATTATGTCATTTAGAAAGATCAGCACCCAAGTGAAGATGCAACAATAAAATGGGATGAAAGGGGTGAGAATACTTGGGCACACCAAAAAGTTCAAGAAGAGTTGGCCAACAATGGATTCTGGGTAACAAAGTGCGAAGGGTGGTAGGAGGAGGAGCTTAGGAGAGAAATTTGAAAAAAAATTAGTAAAAGAGGATGGGGGACAGGGGTGGATCAGCGGTTTGCTAGAAGCCCAGGGTGAAGAGGTTGTCAGGTGTCATTAACAGGGTCACACAAAGAAGACTGAAATTTGTCTATAGGATTCGGTAAAGTAGAGACGACCAATGACCTTTGTCAGAGAGCACCAGAGGAGAGAATAAAGGAGTCAGACCTCACTAAGTTTTAGTGTTTGGGAAGTCAAGAAGGAGAGTTAGCCACTAGCAAGCTTGGATGAGAATGAAAAGCAAGAGATGAGGTAGCATGTGGAATGAAAAAGGAAAACTGAAGAGACCTGAAGGTCCTTCTGTGGTATGGGACAGAGAGAGTAGGGAGGATTCCAGGTGGCCTAGGATCCAGGGCAATGAAAACAGATGACCCTGTGAACTAACGTAGAGCAGAGGGCTTGAAACGAGGGGACGGTTGCCTTCACTCTACACACGGAAGTGGGACCAGGGGGAAATGGACTTAGATGCTGTAATAGTAGTAATGAGAAGAATGATAGAAGCATCTGAGAATGGCAGCTTGAGCACACAGTGCTTCTCCTTCTTCTCAGAACCCCATCAATGATAATACAGAAGTATTCAAAAAGCCAAAATGATAAACCCATGACATTGAAGGTTACCTATGCCAGGACCATCAAGACAAGTTTAAACTAATTTATTAAAAAGGAAATAAAAAGGGGGATTTTGGAGCATGAAAAAAAGCAAGGCAATCAGTACAGAACATGCCACAGATGAGCTCCCACCAGGACCACAAAGAGCAAAAGTGCAACCAAGGACAAGTCAGGGGCATTAAAAGTCCACATAAGGAAGAACTTCATCAGTCAGCCCCTACTTTTTCTTCCTCTGTTCCAATCCTTTGTTCTCCTATGGAGGACAAAACATGAGAAAAAAAAATGAGATCAAAAAGACCAATTTAGAGAGTCTACTAAAGCAACAAATTGGAATCCTGGAAAAAGCAAAATCTGTGTGAGAAAAAAACATTTGGTTTTTTAAAAGGAAAGCATTAAAGAAAACAAAAGAGAAGAAAGATAAAGAAATGGAAGAAGAAAAATGTCCAGAACTTTAAAGAAGTTCTTGAGAATTCAACTTGCAGAGGGCACCTGGGTGGCTCAGTTGATTAGGCGTCCAGCTCTTGGTTTTGGCTCCAGTCATGATCTCAGGGTCCTGGGATCGAGCTATGATGGGAGCTGGGCATAGAGCCTATTTAAGTTTCTCTCTCTCTCTCTCTCCCTCCACCCCTCCCCACTCTTTTGCTCTTAACAAAAGACCAAAACCAAAAACAAAAACAAAAATTCAACTTGGAGGTCTCTAAATTTAAAAAATAATAAAAAAGGAAAATATACTAAAGATATGGTAGAAATACAAATAGAAAATTTCAAATTGATCTATAATTACATCAATTAACTATAAGTCAAAGCAATCATAACAAATGTAAAAATACTAAAGTTTTCTACATTAAAAAGTTATCTTTTTGGGATTTTTAAAAATTAGCTATATGTAGCTTACAAGAAACATACCTAAAAGGTGGAAAATGAAAAAGAAAGCAATTAAAGGATATATATGATGAATTTTAAAACAAAAGAAAGTTAATGACTCCATTAATGTCAGAAAAAATTAAGAAACACAAAAGGAAACTGGCAGGGTTTGATTTAGCAGGAATGATAACTATGTAATGATAAAAGAAACAATCAAATGAGAATCTCTGATAATGAGGAACTTGAACGAACTTGAAAACATACTCTCCAAATAGATGATCCAAAATAATCCCCTAGAATTACAAGTAGAAACAGACAAATTTTATAAGTGTGATGGGAGAATGTAACATAAGTCTGTTTAAAAAGCCAAAGATACCAAAATTAAGATTAATAAAAATATAGAGGCTGTGAACAACACAATTAGGAAGTTATTCTGAATGAAAAATAGAGACCCATGACTTTGCCAACGTAAGTTTTAAGTTTTTCTTATGTACACATAGACACCATAAACAATAAAACATTCGTTACATATTTAAAATATTAATATACAGACTGCTTCCTAACCACAGTGAGATTAACATACAAATCAATAATAAGGAAAACAATTTTTAAGTTATGTATTTTAAAACTAACTCATGGGTTAAAGAAAAGGAAATCAGGGGCGCCTGGGTGGCTCAGTAGGTTAAAGCCTCTGCCTTCAGCTCAGGTCATGATCTCAGGGTCCTGGGATGGAGCCCCACATCAGGCTCTCTGCTCAGCAGGGAGCCTGCGTCCTCCTCTCTCTCTCTGCCTGCCTCTCTGCCTACTTGTGATTTCTGCCTGTCAAATAAATAAAATCTTAAAAAAAAAAAAGAAAGAAAAGGAAATCATTATGGAAATTACAAGCTATTTGCAATCAACAAAACATGAATATACAATATACCAAAACTTGAGACTACAACTTAAAGTAATACTTAGATGAAAATTTATAATCTCGAATGGATTTGAATACTCTTATTTTTTAAAAAAATGTTAAAATTGAAAATAAATTAAGCCTAAAGTAAACTGAAGGAACAAATAATAAAGATAAAGGCAAATATTAATGAATTTTTAAAAATGAAAATAATTAGCAGCATAAAAATCAGGTTCTTTGAAATTAATAACAGATAAATGTCTAGCAAAACATGTCAAAAAAAAAAGACATAAACACATAATAGAAAGAACCAAAATAAGAGACCAGAGGCAGAGATTCTAAAAATCATCAAATACTACATGAATATCAATACCTTGTAATACTTAAATAAAGGGGATACTTGTCTTAAAAAGACAACTTACCAAAACTGATGTAAGAAGAAATATTAAATATTAGTAAATCAACTAGTTAGTAAATCAATTAGTTAATGAAGTTAATTATTTAGTAAATCAGTAGTTAACTAGTTAGTAAATCAATCACTAAATTTACTAGTTAGTAAATCAATTACTAAATTTACTAGTTAGTAAATCAATAGTTAACTACTTAGTAAATTAATTGCTAAAAGTTAATTAGTAAATCAATAGTTAACTAGTTAGTAAGTCAATTAGTTAATTAATTAGTAAATCAATTAGTTAATGAAGAAATCTCACTTCTAGAGAACAAACATCCTGTGTAATGGTGAATGCTTTGAAGTGAAAGCATTAAATGGAACGACAAGAAAAGGCTATCCTCTACCCCTGCTCCTATTCAACACTGGAATGAAAGTTAGCCCAGGCACTAAAGAAACCACAAGAAATCAAAGATACGGAAATTGAAAAGAAAAGAACAAAACGTTCAATACTTGCATTATTTCCCTGCCTAAAATATCCATGAGATCTACAAAGTATGAGACAGGTGACTGGTCTTATTAAGTACTAACCGGTTAAAAAATGTAATATGAAGAAAAAAGAAACATATCAGTAGTAAAATAGGAAGAACTTAGGAAAGTATGTATTTTTCTATGTATAAATTATCTGTGAGTGAAATCATACACCAGTACTTAGGAGCCCCAAGGAAAACTTCAAAATGGCAAGAAGTAACATGTTCTTAGAATTCATGATGCCATTCACATAGAGCTTCTGAGGCAATGGTACTGGTCGCTTTGGAATAGCAACATGCATCATACAAGTATCCATAAAAGCAGAAGTTAATAGTGTGGAAGGTGGGAAAGGGGAAGGCATGGATGGATCTGACCAGGAAGGGGTGACATGGTTATCTCTAGCAGTTTTGCATTTGTTTCTTTCTTAATCTGTTCTGTGGGTATATGGATGGATATTACTATTCCCTGCACTGTCACAGTCCTCTTTTTTTTATGTGTCTTGTTCTCTAAGCTATTTTTTTATTTTATCTATTTTATAATTTAAAAATAGTCATGGGAACTATGTGCTCATTTTATAGGGTTTAAAAACCACAAGCAAAAAATGTGAGTTATAAAATTTTTAAAACTCAGGAGGCTGACATGCTCATTATATTAAACTTATTCTTGCAATGAAAGGGGAAAAAAGAGAGACAAATCAAGACACAGACCCTAACTACAGAGAACAAACTGGTGCTTGCCAGGGCGGGGGAGGGGTGCGGCTGGGTGAAATAGGTGATGGGGATTAAGGAGTGTACTTATCATGACGAAAAAAATAAATAAACAATAATTGAAAGAAAATAAAGCACCTTATTCTTGCAATACACATTTGAGGCCTAAATCTATTTTACTTTCAGGTACAACAATACAGATCATTTTATTTCAAATGCATTGATTCTTTGATTAGTAACTCTTGGTATTTAGTGGGAAAAAAACAACTTCTTTTCAGCCACAATAATCTCAGAGTCTCCAGGTTTCTTTTCATTTGACAGCTGTCATAGCTGCAGACACTATCAACTATCATTCTTATCTTAAGGGAAAAAAGGGAACCTGCTGTAAAATGTTCAAATTCTGGCTTTACTGAAGCTTTAAATACAGGTTATAAATCTGACAGATACCACAAAAAAAATCACTGAAATCTAACTATCAGTATAGACGAAATGTTAAAAAATCTGTATCTTTCATTTAAAGAACCCTAAGTGAAATAGTAAGCAGAATATTGGAAATAATTGAACATTAAAAAAAAGTGGTTTTTTTTTCTTTTACCTTCGTCCATTTGCTTTCATAGCATATGGAATAGAATAAAATTATTTCACTTGAAGTATCACTGATATAAGAATAACCCCAGTTTCCTATGTGAAAATAAGCATATTAATTTCTTTATCAACATAATTTAAATAATGATTTCCTGTGTTGATTTAAAAATATTTGACATAGAAGTCAATTTCAAATATCATCTCTGTTTGTAAATTGACTCTCGCTTAGTATGACTATACAGCTTTGATTTTAACAAACTTAGATATCCCACCACTACCCAAACAGAGGTTGGGTTTTCTCTTTGTATTCCACCCTTAAAAAGCCACTTATCTGTGCTCTTTGCTGTGCTGCAAGAGATTGCAAACTTATCAAACACTGCTCCTCTGTTGGACAGTTCTCAAGTGCAGAAAATGCAGAAATGTCTAAGAGATACGATATTCAGCTGATTTGGCACATCAAATTCAAACTGGGATGCTTATTTTTCATGGTATTCTTTCACAAAATGTTGGTGTATTGCCAGCATTTCTCATTCCGGCATTTGATTTTTATCTCCTCCGATTTTCAGCATTTACATTATACTCTATCATTTTCTTAGGGTTGTAGGTGTTTAAATCTTATATCTGAAAAATGACAATGGTGTTTAACATTTATTGAGACCTTGGCTTTGCCAGAACTTATTCTAAGCTTTTTGTGTGATTGGCTTTACTTCATCCCCACAACAACCCCCTAATGTAGATACTGTTACCATTCCATTTCATAGATGAGGAAATCAAGACATAATGAGGTTAATTAACTTGTCAATATCTCCAGGCTAGTACGCAACAGAGCCAAAATGTGAACTCAAGCAGGTTGTCATAGGAATTGTAAATATTATTAGTCCCTTCACCAAAAGTTACCAAAAGTATCTGTGTCTTTTTGTCCCTCCAGAATATATAGAATAGGTGTAGATACATTATTTCATTTTTCCACAATCATGCCTTTTGCATATGATGAAATCAGACCACAGAATAAGTGACATTCCCCACATCAAATAGCAAATAATGACTAAATTTAGATGTGTTTAACCCCAGATCTAATGATTTTTTTTTAAAGATTTTATTTATTTATTTGACAGAAATCACAAGTAGTCAGAGAGGCAGGCAGAGAGAGAGAGAGAGGGAAGCAGGCTCCCCGCTGAGCAGAGAGCCCAGGACTCTGAGATCATGACCTGAGCCAAAGGCAGCGGCTTAACCCACTGAGCCACCCAGGCGCCCCAGATCTAATGATTTTTTCACAGTATCATAGCTCGCTAGAAAATGTGACCATCTTAGGTGTTACTTAGAAGTCTTATTTCTTTTTTCCTCCCAAAGGTTTTATTTATTTACTTATTTATTTAAGCGAGAGAGAGCAAGCACACAGAAGCAGAAGGGGGAGCAGAGGGAGAAAGACAGGCAGGCTCCAACTTCATTGTAGAGCCCAATGCAGGGCTCAATCCCATGATGTTGGGATCATGACCTAGGTTGAAATCAAGAGTTGGATGCTTAATCTACTGAGTCATTCAAGGGTCCCTGGAAGTCTTATTTCTAACTGGTATCAGGACACTGGTAGATGCAAAACAAACTATGGTTTAATGCTAAACACTGTTGAGAGGTTAATTTGGGAAGAGGAATTTTCATCAACTCAAACAAGCACACTCTATCTGCACAGTTCTAAATTAAGACATTGACCTGAACTACTTAAAGAGAAATAATAGATTTCAAAGGTAGTTGAAGAAAAAAATTGATGAAGAAAAGTTCAGCATTGACTGACAATGGGCTGCATTGACCCACATCTTCGTTCAGGTCTGAAGATGGTGGACACCGTTTCATCTCTTCAGGCATTTCCACTTCAAGACACTAATAATTACAGCAAACATTATCCAACATCTACCATGTGTGTGGCACCGTGGTAAGCAATTTACGTAACTTGACTGCTATCATTTTTAGTTTTTACAAGAGCTTCATGAGGTATGTCCTGTTACCAGAATCTTCGGGTGAGGAAAAGGAGGCACAAGAGATGTTAAATAACTTGCCCAAGATCAGAGAGTCGGTCTGACTCGAGTCATTGCCCTTATGCCACACAACAGTGTGCATGCCTGCTTGTGCCATGGGCTTTAGATACACTTTTGCTATTCCTCACTGTGACAACCTTACAAAGTAGATTTGCTTATCCCCACTTCACAGACTGGAAAATGAAGACCAGTGGGGTTAAGAAATTAATCCAATGTCACCCATCAACTAAGTGCTAAAACCAAGATTCAAACTCAGGTCCACCCTAATTGGAAGGTCACCTTCTTTCCACTCTACAACATGCCTCTTCAAACTAGAAATAAAAACTTCTGTGAAAAAAAAGTAGTTACAGCTGGCAATTACATCCTTGGTTATTATATATGTTAGTGTATTTTATATACAGACATCAACTGCACAGAGAGGTACTGATACAGGAATTGCATTTTTCCCTTTTTTAAAAGTAGGCTTTATATTTTAGAGAAGTTTCACGTTCACAGCAATATTGAGCAGAACATACAAAGATTTCCCATCTACCCCTTATACCCATACCTGCAAACCCATGAGTTCCTCCCTGCCTTTAGATGGCATTTCTTTTAAGCACTGAATATAGTCCGTAGTCTGAATGTACCACAGTTTCTTTATTCATCTACCGAAGGCCATCTTGGTTGCTTAAAAGTTTGGGCAATTATGAATAATTCTGTGTCAACGTAAGTTTCCAACTCCTTTGGGTAAATACCAACAAGTATGATTACTGGATTTTATGGTAATCGTATAATTAGTTTTGTAAGAAACTATCAAACTGAATTCCAAAGTACCCATACCAGTTTGCATTCCCACCAGCAATAAGCGAGATTTCCTGTCATCCCACATCCTCCCCACCATTTGTGTTATCAGTGTTCTGGAGTCTGTCCATTCTATTCGGTGCTTAGGGTAAACTCACTGCTGTTTTAATATGTACTTTGTGGGTTAAATATGATATTGAGCATCTTTTCATATGTTCATTTTCCATCTGTTTGTCTTCTTTGGTGAGATGTTTAATCAGGTCTTTTTTATAATTGGGTTTTTTATTTAATTGTTGAATTTTAAGAGTTCTTCATATATTTTGAAAATAATCCTTTACCAGGTATGCCTTCTGAAAATATTTTTTTCTCATCCCATGGCTTATCTTTTCATTCTCTTGACATTAGTCTCATGCAGAGCAGAAATTTTTAATTTTAATGAAGTCCAACTTATCAATTATTTCTTTCATGGATCACACTTTTGGTGTTGTATCTAAAGTCATTTCTGTATCTAAGGTCATTTAAATTTTCTCCTATGTTGTTTTCTAAGAGTTTTACAGTTTTGCATTTTACATTTAGACCCACGATCCATTTTGAGTTAATTTTTATGAAAAGTGTAAGTTCTGTGTCTAGATTTTTCTTTTTCTTTTTCTTTTCTTTTCTTTTTTTTTGGCATGTGGATGTCCAGGTGTTCCAGCACCCTTTGTTGAAAAGTTTCGTCCATTATGTTACCATCACTTCTTTGTCAAAAATCAGTTGACTCTATTTATGTGGGTCTGTTTCTGGGTTTAGAAACTTATCCAAACTTGTCTATTCTGTTCCATTGACTTGCCTATTCCTTTACCAATACCACGCTGTCTTGATTGCTGTATCTTTATAGTAAGTCTTAAAGTCGGGTAATGTTAGCCTTCCACTTTGCTCTTCTTCCATATAGTGTTGGCTATTCTCAGTCTTATGCCTCTACATATAAACTTCAGAATCAATTTGCCAGTATCCAGAAAAAAAAAAAAAAAAGTTTACTAGAATGTTTGTTAAGGTTGAACTGAACCTAGAGATCCACCTGGGAAGAACTAACATCTTGACAATATTGAGTTTTTCTATCCAAGAACATAGAATGTCTCTCCATTTATTTTAGTTATTTTATTTCTTTCATCAGAGTTTTGAAGTATTCCTCATATAGATCTTATATATTTTCTTAGATTTATACCTAAGTAATTAATTTCTTAACAGTGTTAATGTAAATGGTATTATGTTTTAAATTTCAAGTTTTAGTTGTTCATTGCTAGTATACAGGAAAGAAATTAACTTTTGTAGTTCAACCTTGTATTATGCAACCCTGCTATAATTACTTATCAGTTCCAGGAGTTATTTTGTTAATCTTTTTGGATTTCCTACATAAACAATCATGTCATCTGCAAACAAGGACAGTTTTATTTCATCCTTCTCAATCTATATACTTTTACCTTCCTTTTCTTATCTAATTACATTGCTAGAATTTCCAGTATGGAAGGAAGTGATGAGAGAGATCCTTGACTTGTACTTAATCTTAGCAGGAAAGCTCTGAGTTTCTCATAATTAAGTATCATGTTGGCTATGTTTTTTGTAGATGTTCTTTACCATGTTGAGGAATGATCTCTCTATTTCTTCTTTACTGAGAATTTTTATCATGAATGGGTTGGATTTTTGTTAAATGCTTCTTCTGCATCTACTTATATGATGTGATTTTTCTTCTTTAGTCTGTTGATGTGATTGACAACAATAACTGATTTTTGGCTGTATCAGATATCTGATAATAAGTGAAAGATCTGAACTACCTGATCATCAGACTATAAACGTCAATACTATTGGATGTTGGTTGCTAATAATCCATTTTATTTTAACAAAGATAAGCAACAACATTGAATATTTTGGAATATAAAACTTTACAAATACAGTCAAACTTTATTTCCACAGTCTGAGTTAGGAGCCTAACCAAAAGTGCTCAATGGCACAGCACAGTTTAAAAATAAAGAAATATTATGTGTCAATCTTGGATTATTGATTGTAACAAATGTACTACTCTGGTGTAGGATATTGACAGTGTGGAAAGTTGTACATATGTGGGGGGATGGGAAGTATATGGGAACTCTGTACTTTCCATTCAATTCACTATGGACCTAAAACTGCTCTAAGAAATAAAATCCATTAAAAAATAAAGAAAAAAAAAAAAAGAGAAAGCTTGAGGTGCCTGGCTGACTCAGTTGGTACAGCATGCAACTCTTGATCTCTGGGTTGTAAGTTCGAGTCTTATACTGGGTGTAGAGACCACTTAAAATAAAATCTTAAAAAAGAGAGAGAAAGTCTTAGTAGGGATGGTTGATTTGCCATTTACAGGAATATCTTCTATAAGTAACCTAAAATGTGAGGCTACAATATTTGCCATTTTCCTACAAATAGAGAACATCATTATGAAAATGGTATACCCAAC
The DNA here is from genome assembly GCF_009829155.1 of Mustela erminea. NCBI lineage: Eukaryota > Metazoa > Chordata > Mammalia > Carnivora > Mustelidae > Mustela > Mustela erminea. The sequence continues at coordinate 142,328,614 of NC_045614.1, forward strand.
ATGTTGACTTGGATGTTTTCACAGGTGGACTTTCAGAAGCAGGTACATTCTTTACCTCACTCCAGAATCAGATTTAGAGTGAGCCTCGTTGTTCTTTGCTTTTGTGATTAAAATTACAGTTAAAATGAATTAGGAGTCCAAAACATTAGGAGAGAAAGAAAAAGAAAACAGAACATTTTTGTTCAGAAGGAAATTCATCAGGAGTGCGAGCCAGACTGCCTGGAAACAACAATTTTTCTTTTGAAGAAAAATTCCCAAAACAGCACTAATCCAATGTATTTTTACCCTATTGAAAGCAATCTTATCTCTTTAGGCTACTTTAATTGTATTTTTGAATCAAAACATATCATTCAAATAATGCTTCCTGTGCCATCATATATTTAGACTCTGGGGGAGGTGAGTTGGAGGAAGAAAAACTTTGTCCTTTGTTAAAGCTCTGTGCACAGTTACAAAAGTCCATAATTTAAGAAAGATCACAATTACTTTTCAGATCATTCTTTTCATGCTTACGTTCTTTCCCAAAGTATAAAAGTGTTCCCTAATGCCTTATTCTCCTTTACAGATTTGTTCTTTGGCTGTTGCTCAACCCTCAACTTGTACGCTCAGCAAAATTCAACAGAACTTCTCTTCTCTATTCTTGTTCTAATTCTAGTTTACATGCACTTCTGTTTTGTTAACAAGAGAAGTAGGTGGCTAACTAAAGATGGACATCAGAGCTTACTGGTTCTGTCCCTGAAGCCACAGAAACTGGAGATGTTAGCCAAACATTCAATTTTCAGTGCTTCATACATACATTCGGTCAATCTTTTGATTACTTCCTCAACTCTGCAGTGATCCAAACTTATTTTTTATCTCACAATTTCCTGAAATAGCCGACACAACATGGTATCCACTTTTTACACTAAATGGCTGAGTCATTCTCTGATCTACCCCTGGGTCACATAGTTCCTGTGACAATAAGAATATAAGAGACAGATATTTATCCTGAAAGAGAGATGACAAGGAGAAAATAAAATTTATTCATATAGGGAGTGTCCTGGCATACTCAAGAGGGCTTCGACCTATTGTTCCTAGCCCCAAAGGATATAAATTGAATCAAAAAGGGAGAGTAGCATTTGGTCTAAAAAATGAACTTTCTATTTTTTAATAAAGATTCTATTTATTTATTTGAGAGAGAGAGAGCACAAGTGAGGGAGAAGGGCAGAGGGAGAGGGAGAAGCGGACTCCCCACTGAGCGAGGAGCCCGACACAGGCCTCAATCCCAGTACCCCAAGATCATGACCTGAGCTGAAGTCAGACACTCAACCAACTCAGCCACATAGGCACCCAAGAATGAACATTCTATTAAATCTGTCCAGCAATGGGCTGAGATCAGAAAGCTGTACATGTTGAGTTCCCAGGCACTGGAGGTGTAATAGCCAAGACCAAGAAGGGGTGTGGCATGGTAAAATTCTTCCCAACCTAATTCCACAATTCTCTGATTCATCGCGTGACCACACACAGAATACTTGTGTATATATTATTCACAGAAGTCGTGGGGAAAATGCACAGATCCTAACTCGAACCAGGACTCCATGTGCTGTTTTTTCAGCCTGGCCTCTGTCCTGACTTGTAGTAGGGGGATTTAGTAGAGGGATTTAATGCCTCAGTGCTTGTTATTCATTTGCAAATGCAAAAGTAGGCCCCTGGTGTCACCATCACTGGGAGGGAGACCTGAATTCCAGTCTTGGCTTTGTCACCAGGACACTGTGGACCAGTCATCTGACCTGTGTAGATTTCAGTTTTCTCACAAAAGCAAGTTAGATTCGGAAAACTCTGAGGTCCTTCCTGCTTTGATAGTCTAGAGTAAAAACAGTTCTCAAAGCTGTCAATTAAAAAGCAAGAGGTGAATATGATGACACTTTGACTTATGAAGCATAAGACTATTGTTTTCTAGTCAATTGTTTTCATATAGTAATAATTCCAAGAGATGCGATCGCCTTTCTTGTCTGGCCTCAGGAAATAGTTTAAATGTTAGTAAACAAGCAAGAAAAATAAAATAATAATAATAAAGATATTTCCAGATTATTAACATCTGTTTAGTGGTAACTATCAACTTGCTTCTATTAGCAGGAGAGTCTTTCAAATATTCATTCACTCAGCAACTATTTATGGAGCACCTATAAATGTCCAAACATTGGGGTGCCCAGTCCTGAGGATAAAATGGTAGATCACATAGAAGGAAACATACATTCTTTACTTGAGAGTTTCGCCGTCTAGTGGAAAAGACCAACACGCAGTAGGCAATAATAATAAGTCAGTCTACTGATGCACAAACTAAGATTCGGGACTAAATGCAGCACAAGTGCTTAGAGAATGTGTACGGCTTGTTGTGAGCACTCCAAGAGAGAAAGCCCCGGTGCTGAGTTTTTCCTCCTCCTAGTCCTAGAAATAAAGAAAGCTCAGCACACTGAGTCATCAAGGCTTAATATTCAATGGCACTAATACCTCCCTTCGTGTGGTGTAGGAAGGGCACAATTAACCGTCACAACTTGTTACAGAAACAGATCCATTATCCATAGGTAAGGTTAATCCATTTTGAGCATGATAAGGCACGAAGAGGTGTGACACCCTGAAATTTCCCTCCGCTTCATTCAAATACAGTCCCGAGCCCCACAGCCAGCCATCTCACATGCTGTTGGAACAAGACATACTTCTGCCCGTGATTAATATTGCTTTACTGTTTAGTTTAGAGAATCAGACAAACAAACAGCAGTTTCTGCTTTCCTTTCCTCCTGTTCTTCTCTCCCAGTCCACTCTCCCAGCACATGGCCCCTGTTCTTTTTGTGTCTGGGTAAAGGAGTTTTAGTCAAATATTGAAAGGCTCCCTTATTTGAAGATTTCAGCTCAGGACCGATGTCTTCTGTCCCTAGAGGACACTTGGACCATGAATTGCCTCATTGTTTTCCGAGGAGAGCAATTCAGTGAGCAGTGTGGGTGTCTGAGAAACTGCAGTTTCCTAGAGCCAGCCAGACCGTGATGCTGGCCGGGAGAAGAAGGGTTGGCTTGCCATCTAGTTCAAACAGGCTGCTCAAAATGCAAAAACAAAGCACGCATTTCACATGTGCAAAAGGTCACTTGCAAAAAGCCCTCATGGAATTCAGATTCATTTAGATTAGTTTTTTTTTTTTTTTTAAACACCAGTATTCTAAGCCATTTGTTTACTCTAAAGTAAGTTAGGTGTTAGGAGACTCTTCAAAAACCATCCTTTTATCATGATAGAGTCAAGGCAGTACTAAAACACCTACACTGAAGGAGATGCGTATCTATTTTATTGATACCAGCTTTGTTTCAGAAATTATTTTACGTGGCCAGGCTCCCGGTAAAAAGTCTACCCTAATTACAAACTCAGAGTTTGTAGAGTAGGCTCAGTTTCTATCTGGGAACCTTATCCTACTTTGAATTTTATTTCACTTGCTGAAATGACAATGAGGTGAAAGCTCCAGGCAGTGCCAGGGGCTGCCATTAGGGCCGTAAAAGAGCCAGACCGAGTGGGCATCTCAGTTGGCCTAATGCTTCAGCAGCTGCCCGCTCGAAGGCTGGCTGGCAAGCATGCTTGGCACAAAGTTGGAGCACCAGTGGCCCAGTTGGGGTTAAAGTGGGACCCTCGCAAGCCCTTAGACCCCTCAAGCCGGGAAGCCAAACAGAAAGACAAACCCCGATGTTTGTCCAGATTTCATATACTCAGCGGAACGGTCTCTGCAGATTTAGCCGACTTCAGCACTCTCAGCCGTGAGGCTTTGTGAATGCCCGTAAAACTGTCTCTTTTAGAAGCGCTTGCGTTCTTTTATGCAGGGCAGGCCTTTAAGGCCACATGGACGAATGTCAATACCAGACAGGCTTTCTGAGTAAGTGGCTACAGGCAGTGCATGTTTTCCCACTCCCTCCTCTCTTCACGTTCCTTCAATCTAAAAGGTCTTCTGGGGATAGCGCCCCACCAAAATGCCTCTCAAATCTGTCAACGGTCATTTCTAGAAAGCCGTACTACTTGTTTTTTCAATAACATAGGACAATTCGATGACTCTCTACTTTGCAAAATTCTCTTTTTCCTTGGCTTCTCTGCCTTCCATCTATCTACATATTTTGACCTTTTCTTCTCGAAGTCCTCAAAGACTTCCCAAAGTCTTAAATGGCACATTTCCTCAGGTCTTGATTTTAGGCCTCATCTTCTTCTTCTTTTTTAAGGTTTTATTTATTTATCTGACAGAGAGAGACACAGCGAGAGAGGGAACACAAACAGGGGGAGAGGGAGAGTGCGGGGCTCCATCCCAGGACCCCGGGATCATGACCTGAGTCGAAGGCAGATGCTTAAGGACTTAGCCACCCAGACACTCCTTGATTTTAGGCCTCTTCTAGTTTTACATTTTCTTCCTAGGCTATCGTGCTTTAGTGCCCAAGAATATGGGACACTTTGAACAAGCACTTCCAACTCGATTCTTCTTACTGAACACTAGTCCTGTATAGTCCATTGTTTCCTGGAAATAACCACATAGATTCCCCCAGACTCCTCAAAATGAATATATCCAGTACAAAACTCTTTCTCTCTTCCCTATCCCCACCTTGCTCCCTCTCTTTTTCATCCGATGTTCCCTTACATGGCGCACCATCCACCGAAGGGAGGAATGGGGGTCATCACTGATTCTCCCATTCCCATCACTCTCCTATCTCATCCATCACCAGATCTTGTTGAGTTTGCTTTCTTCATGTCTCCTGAATCTTCTTTTTGTCTTCTGCCGTCAGCTGTCACCTGAATTGCTGATCTCCCGTAGCCACTCAGGACCTCGTACAATCGAAAACATTTTCCACAAGATTGCTGGTTTTAGTAAGCATCTAACTTAAGACTGGAAAATGGCTTCCCACCACGCTTGGGATTAATTCCAAAATCCTAAACCTGCCCTAAGGTCCAGTGCTGGCCCCTCTCCAGTCCTATTTCAAGTTACGACTATTCATTAGCTATGATGAGGCAGTTGGTTTCTCTTGTATGATCTTTCCAGTCTCAAGGCCTCTCACACGCTATTTTCTCTTCGGCATAGAGAGATTTTCTCTCTTATGTCCTCCCAGTTTCAAACTCAATTGTGTTCCCCTTGCCCAGTGCTCTGTCAGCTCTGTATATCCCCCCATCATAACATTTTATTTTATTCCAACAGTTTTTTGTTTTTTGCTTTTTGTTTTTTTGGCAACTGCTTTCTTCCAATACCCTGTAATTCAGTAAGGGTGATCTAATCTATATTAATGTCCCCCAAGTAACTGGGAATATAGTGGAACCTCCATAAATATTATTGAGAAAATAAATTAGTGAATTTTGTATCCATTTGTATGTAATTATGAGTAGGATTATAAACAATCTTAAGATGCTTTACAGAAATTTTGGTTAGGAAATAAAATGTACCTTCGCATACTAGCATATTTGTGTGTTGTTGATATTCAAGGAAGGAAATAATAGGGTCATGTTTCTATCATCCCCTCAATATAGAAGCCATCTGTTCTCTGTGAAAAAACTTCTTTTGTGGAAAGGAAAAACGAAACCCAAATGAGTTGTGGTAAGATAAAATTTTAAAAATTTTATGTCATTTTTTTTCTTTCCCTAAACTATTCATGTTGCTGTACATCTCTGTTGGACATGGTGGGGTAAGGAAAGAATGGCACATGTCAGCAGCAGACACATGGCAAGTAGAGGCCTATCTCAGAGCTACTGCGGAATGCAGTATCTGCCCAGAGACCAGAGAGGACAAAAGAACAATAGGCAGAGATATGCCTCAGCCCTGCTCCTGTGAAGCTCCTCTTCTCATCCAGATACCACGCTGGGAGAAGAGAGGGTGAACTGTGGATAAGAGACCACTCTTCTGGGAGGTCAAGCTTCACCTGGCTAGGTGATACCCTGAATTGACTGTACAATTACCTGAAAGAGGCTATTGTTTTATTTGTTTGTTTGTTTGTCTGTTTAAAGATGTACTTCTTTATTTTAGAGACAAAAAGAGAGCACAAGCAGGATGGGCAGAGGGAGAGGGAGAGAGAACCTCAAACAGACTCCACATTGTGTGTGGAGCACAACACGGGGCTCAATCTCACAACCATGAAGTCACGACCTGAACTGAAATCAAGAGTTGGATGCTCAACGAACTGGGCCACCCCGGTGCCCCAAGAGGCTGTTGTAAATAAAGAGAGACTGAGTTAGCCACAAGTGTAGATAGTGGACGTCATCACAGACGCAGCCAGGTCATCTGAGTCACAGTTTGTAAGTATAAATCTAATGTAGAGGGAAGTTGAGTCCTCAATACAGTATTTGGGAGACTCCCCTGCTCATCTCGGTGAGCTAGCTGAGTGTAAGAGCTACATCTTAGCCACCAAATCAACTCAAGAAGGAAAGTCTCATTTTCAGATACGAATTCTTCTCCTTTCCAAATGACCATGTTAGTGAAAACACTGTAAGAACAATCTGGGGTCAGAGAGAAGCTCCAGAAAAAAAGAACTGTGAGTTTTCCTACTCTTGATAGAAGGCATTTTTGTTTCTCCATCTTTCCTCTTTTCTGTCCCTCCTACATTTCCCTCCCTAACTCCTGACCTCCACTTTTAGCTCTCTCTCACTTTCAAAACACAAATAAAAATGAAATAAAAAAATTGAAGAGTTTCAATCTTTTGATATTCTCCTCTAGCCTCAAGTGAACTACTTTTTTTTTTTTTTTTTTAATGCTGACTGGTATATGCAATCAAGAATTGAGAAAGGGAAGGAGTGCCTGGGTGACTCGATGGGTTAAAGCCTCTGCCTTCAGCTAAGGTCATGATCCCAGGGTCCTGGGATGGAGCCCCACATCAGGCTCCCTGTTCAACGGGGAGCCTGCTTTTCCCTCTCCCTCTCCCTGCTGCTCCCCCGCCTTGTGCGCGCTCTCTCTCACTCTCTCTCTCTGTGTCAAATAAATAGAATCTTTAAAAAATAAAAAAAAAATAATAAAAGATGTAATTTAATTTGTCAATACTTAACATAACTTAATTTGAACTATTGGTAATAAACCAATAGCAGCATACTAACAAAGTTTACTCTATTACACTAAGCTCTGAATTGAAAGTAAACCTATTGCAACTGAAACTCTTGATAAAAATTTCTTAACAAGCTGATTTCACCACATCGTTAGTAAAGGAATATCCTTCTCCCCTTCACTAGATGTACTAACATTTCCAGTGCAGTCTGTGACCTTAGGGTTTATGAAAAACTCTAAGGTCACAGAACTTAGGAACTCCTAACAACTTCCAGGAGGATCCATAAACAATAGGACATGGATACAAATACATAAGAAAAATCGAATGCAATTCTAACCACCTCATCCAGGAAATATACTCATTATTACACAGTATCATTCTTATGGCTATATTCCATTCCACTGTATGGATGTGAATGTATAGAATCTATGTAATTCTGTAACTGTAAACTAAGTTATGAACCTGCACATCTTCAAGGACAAGCACGAGGCCTTAGCACACGTAAAGGTCCTCAGCATCCACTGAGCCCCGTGCAGAGACTAGGCCTGGAGAAAATACAATGGACCTCTGACTGCATCGAGCATGTCAGAGCAACAACTGTGAGCCATGTCCTTGGCAATTCAACCAGCAGCCCTGCCCAGTGGAATCACATGACAGAACTCTCCAAAGGGGGACCATGGAGGAGGATCCCAAGGGAGACTGGGATCCTGAAAGTCGGGATGGGTTAGGTGTGACTGAAGTCCTGATTTTTGAAATGCAACATGATTTTGCCCATAAGGGTAAGGAGAGGAGTTATGATTCAGGGAAGTTCATAATTTTTAAAAATTAAATCACAACAGGGGCGCCTGGGTGGCTCAGTGGGTTAAGCCGCTGCCTTCGGCTCGGGTCATGATCTCAGGGTCCTGGGATCGAGTCCCATATCGGGCTCTCTGCTCAGCAGGGAGCCTGCTTCCCTCTCTCTCTCTCTCTCTGCTTGCCTCTCTACCTACTTGTGATCTCTCTCTGTCAAATAAATAAATAAAATCTTTAAAAAAAAAATTAAATCACAACAGCAAAGAAAAATAGGATTGTATCATTAATCCTCTCTGAACGGATATGTTTTTAATGCAGGACTCTAAAGCTTTAGGCTCATCCTTAGATAGAAGACTTAGTCCCTTGGTCACCACAACTTTCAAATATATCTGTTTCTTCTGCAAAGCTACATTTGGAAGGCTTACATCATAGCAGCTTCTTTGGGCGGCTCCCAGATTCTCCCCTTCCAGCAAGGCCCAGAGACACAACAGCCGCGGTCCATCCTGGGATACTCTGGCCCGTCCACTCTGACCAGCAGCCAGAAACTGGGGGCGGAAAAAAGAATTAACATCAATAGAAACATGTCCAGTTTTTACAAAATACAAGGTTCAAGCTAACCACAAATGCAGGAGGGAGGTGAGGGGTCAGAAATAAGCGTTACAAATTATATCTTGCATTTTGGCTGCAGAATCACTTACCAGACATTAAGTTCTGTGAAAACAATGGCAGTGTTTGTTGCTGCCCTTTTTTTTCGCCCTCCAAAATCTAGTTTTGGACTTTCTACTTTCTACTAGGTAGTCAGGAAATGTTTGTGAGAGGAAACAAGTAAGGAAGAAAGACAAAGATACTAGACTTTTGCTATATATATGGCTGAAGGCCAGAGAACTTGAGATGGTTAAACACCACCTTCCAGTTTATTTTTCTTCAGGTGAAAAACATGGCATGCAGTGTTTAATTGAAATAAGAGGCTTAGTATAATTATTATTGAGAAGTATTAATTAGTTCATGTATAATATATGCTTGCTAGCAATGCATAAGAAGCCCAAACAGAGAAGAGCATTTACATGCAATATTTCTATTCCCAGAATCCTGACCTACATATTTCTACTGAACAACACCATGAGGAAGATGCTTTCTTTGGGCTCAGCAGGATCTCTGATTTTGCCTTGAGAGGTAAAGAGCTTTGAAATTTCACCTACAAGGGACAGAGTGAAAGAAGATGGGAAAACATGTGTGAAAGATCTTACCAGATGTGATCACCAGTGTTAAGAGGTTGAGAGTTAGAGTAAGCCTTGTAACGGCTTCATTCATTCACAGACATCTGCCACTATGAGCGTGGCTTTATGCAAACCCAAGTTGCAGAGAAATGTGGACACCAATCTTTCTACCTAAAGATATTATGCTCTGCTAACTCCTTTACCAGTGGGCTATTTCTTACATTATTAGTAAAGGATGTAAGATACAATTTACTTTGGAATGCCTGGGTGGCTCCGTCAGTTAAGCATCTGTCTTTGATTCAGGTCATGATCCCAGGGTCCTGGGATGGAGTCCGCATCAGGCTCCTTGCTCAGTAGGGAAGCTGCTTCTCCTTCTGCCACTCCCCCTGCTTGTGCTCTCTCTCTCTCTCTCTCTATCTGTCTCTCTCTCTTTGACAAATAAATAAATAAAATCTTAAAAAAAGAAAAGATTACCAAAATTACCCCCCAAATTACCAAAACGTTTAATAATTCTGGTTTATATATCCACATGCTGTTACAAAAATGAATTATGTCATAGTTATCTATATTTTAATGATTGACATTTACATTATTAAACTTCTTTTCTCTCCTAACTTGTTTTGATTACTACTTTTCTGTGCAAGTATTTAAAATATTTTGCAAACATGAAATTCTACCTCTAAAAACTCCAAAACAAAAATATTCATCCACTTCTTTAAAGAAGAGACTATTTTTTTACTTGTTCAAGATATTATCACACTTAGCAAATGTCACAATTCTCTAATATTAGCTAATACAAAATCCATATGCAAATTTCCTCAGTTGGCATAAAACTGTTCCTTATAAAGAGCTAACTCTACACCTTAAAATTCCCACCCACATCCACGCTTCCCATCACACACATGCATACTCGTATAAACCTTTTAGTCCCTGTCTTTCTTCAGGCTATCCAGCATAGTGATGCCTGGAAGTCTGTCCCCACCCTTATCATTCTCCCCCCAACCCCCACTTCCTACTCCTCCTCCCCAGGACAGCATGGAAGATGCAGGTGGTCAGTTTTACAATTAAAAACACATTTCTGAACACACTGTTCCCGAGGAGCTCTGTGCTCCAAACCCATGTGGGGACTTGGACTGCTTTAACTCTTATAACAGTTCTCAAAGAAGCACTTGTACAATTCGGAAGAAAACTTCCCTTGATTTCTGGCCATATTTTTGTACTCAAGGAAGCACACAGGAAGGACAAACAGCTCTCACTAGTATTGGCGCAGATGACCAAAGCTGGGCAAGTGTCCCCAGAAAGGCTGGGCCTGCTTTCAGTCTGGAAGCTCTGCCATCCCCTCCCTCCCCGTCGTAGTTTCTAGAGCCTACCACAGAAAAAGTTGGCGTGCATAAACATTTCCAGCCACTGAGAATATTAACGTGAAAGCAGGATCACACGCACATGAGAAAGACACTTGAACACAATTTCTGAAGCAGGTGTGAACTGTAGTTCTGCACCCCAAAGACTGTTACTGGCTCTACCGAGAACCAAAAATGTGTTGGGTGGTGGGGAGGAAGGAGCATTTTCTCATTTTCTTTTTCCACTTACTGGAAAATGTTTTGTGCAATGACTGCATCTTGAAAAGCAGTCTTTATATTTCAGAAGTACCTGTTAGTGGCAGCAACTGCTTAATTCACAGGATGGAACCTGCAATCTTTTCCCCTTTCAGTAGGTAATTTGGAGCACTTTGGAGCACACTTCTTCCAGAACCTCGTCTAGCTGCAGATACCTCTATTACGGGAGGTGGCGTCTTGACGGCGTGGGGATAACAGGGACAGCGGGGCCGGTGAGGAGTGGTTGTGATGCAGGGGGGAGTCCTTCACTGAATCAGGTCTGGGGGTCATCACTACAGTACCATCGCTATGGAAACATATTCCAACATTCTACGTTTTCAGGTCAGTAGGTTTTCTAAATATTTCCTGAAGCAATACCATTTTTCAGAATTCCTTTTTCTTCTAGGGATGTACCTTCAAGTCAGCCACATTCTCCAAGGTCATGGGCAGTCTGTGGTGTACCAGAAGATACTAAGGGACTTTCCCACATTAGGGAACAGGTCTAGCCCACAGGGTACTTTTGTGTATATTAAAAAGAAGAGTACTGGGGAGATGAGTAAGAAAACGTGACCCCTCAGAGCATATGCAGCCCCTCCCAGGAAATGGCAAGGCAACAGAAGCACCCTTGTGCCAAGGGGAAGCACCCTTCCCTAGGGGAAGTACCCCGCTACGGGGAGCTGGGTGAGCAAAGCAGGGCTGTGTCACAGCCCCACCCTCATCACTGGTTGAGGACTGGTCATCTGCATAGACCGTACAGCTTTATTTGGCAGTCCTGCCCCAAATTCCTAACTAACCAAATCCCTGAAGGTGCTGACCTTTGGGTCAACTTGTATTTTAACACAATGTATCTTTCCCCCTCAGTACTTTTGTAACATCTTCAGCACCATTAACATCCTTGGCCTTATCTGCATTAGGCCTGAAAACAAGAAATATGGAAAACAAATGAGATCATAGGAGAGTAAGCAAGAGGCTGGAGGAAAGCCACCCTTTGCACTCATCACAGGGGAAAGTGGAAGACTTTTGTGTATATTAAAGAAGTTAAGCTAACACTTTAAAATTGGGAGATTTTACTTAAAAATCTGGATTTTTAACTCTCCTGGCCTGGCTAGACAAATGATACGTTATATGCACAACTTACGGCAGACAGAACTCTGTGCTGGTACATGTATTTCTAAGATAACAGCAATACACAAATGGCAGTCTTGGAGATACGCCAAATAACGTGTACCCTGCACAGACCCAGCCTCCCATCCACAAGCAGCTGAGTCACACAATGGCCATGGATGCAAGTCCCACAGTGTGAGTGTGTGTGCGTGCGTGTGTGTGTGTGTGTCTTACAAATGTACTGTTTGTTCATGGCTCATCTGCTAACTTATGATTTTAAATACCAAGAAAAGGAATGTTCTTGTCTTTCAGTCTTCCATTATTCTAATTCTAAAAGGTCCCTTTGATTTCCCCAGCTCATTGTCTGGTGGACACAGCCAAGAGAAACTTTACTTTAAATGCCTTTGTGTTATAATTTATCAGAGAAGATTAAAATAAGAATTTTTTATATTCTAGGCTTTAAAATTATAATTAATATACTATCGTCATTTTAACACAACAAAAAATGTTTAAAGCTTTCAGACAATGGCATGGGACAAGAAAATAACTCTTGTAGAAAAAAAAATTGCAACTGAAATTGTGGATCATCCCATCCTTTTGGGAGGTTTTCAGAGAAGTTGTAGAGGAAGGAGTTTGTACTTGACAAACTTGCCCTCCCCCCTTCAAAGAACCCCAAACTTTCATTAATGTGATGTTGGAAAATATTGTATCATACTTCCATTTTCTTATTCCTTATTTAAGTGCCCAGGGCAAATGTTAGGGGCAAAAACATAACAGCTATTGAGTTAGGACAATGTAAGTTTATTTTTTTATGTATGCTGAACATTTCACTGTTTTGAGCCTGTATTATGTGGACTCATATACTCCATGAAAACATAAAGCACAATTCTGTAATTAAAGAGATAGGGACTATGAAGGGCAGGAAGAAATTCAAAACCCATTCAAAGTCCTTGAGTGCTGGGTATGACTTTCTCCTGCCCACGATGATATTCTAAGCCACCTTGACAACTTATCTGATCGTAGGCATTCCAGGCAGCAGTGGGCGTTCAAAGATAAAATACAACCTATGACAAACCCTGCCTCAGGCTTTAAAGAACTCAAAAGCCTACAGGGACCAAAGAGTAAAATGAGTGAAGGGGCAGACTTGCCTCGTAAACATGTAGAACTATTTTGTATTTCCCTGGAAAAACCCTACTCTCCATTTTTCTTTAAATACACGGTTGCGTTGGCATGACATGTCATTTGTTACCCCAAAATGGATAGACATGAGCTGCAGAGAAATAGTTCCAATGCTAAGAGAACAACAACAAAAGCCTGACTGTGCTGGTATAGTGATTGGCAACTGTTTCCAGCCTCATTGTTAGAGACGCAGAGCAAAGGATCAAATGCTGTCCTAGAAAGCTCCTGTCCTGTCTAATGGGGTCAGCTGCTTCTCAGCCCAAGACATCATTGTCGTATGGAAGTATGTAAGTTCACTCTCCCTCTCTTCCAGCTTTTCAAAGAAAGGTAGGAATCCAGATTTTTAAGTAAAATCTCCCAATTTTAAAGCGTTAGCTTAACTTCTTTAAAACTGGGTGAGTAGGGGTGCCTGGGTGGCTCAGTGGGTTAAGCCTCTGCCTTTGGCTCAGGTCATGATCTCAGAGTCCTGGGATGGAGCCCCACATCTGGCTCTCCGCTCAGCAGAGAGACTGCTTCCCCCTTTCTCTCTGCCTGCCTCTCCGCATACTTGTGATCTCGCTGTCAAATTAATAAATAATCTAAAAAAAATTGTTTTCTAAAAAAAATAATAAAATTGAGTGAGTCAAGGAAGACACACAAGGCCCTTCATCTTGCAACCTCTGGTCTATACCACACAGTTAAAAACCAAAGGGACGCCAAATGTTTTAAAATGTATTAGAGCTGGGGTGCCTGGGTGGCTCAGTGGATTGAGCCGCTGCCTTTGGCTCGGATCATGATCCCAGGGTCCTGGGATCGAGCCCCGCATCGGGCTCTCTGCTCAGCCGGGAGCCTGCTTCCTTCTCTCTCTCTCTGCCTGCCTCTCTGCCTGCTTGTGATCTCTCTCTGTCAAATAAATAAATAAATCTTAAAAAAAAATGTATTAAAGCTTAGAGCAGAAATCAGTGAGCAACAGGCATATCAATGCAGAAGAATGTCCTCTCACATTCTGACGGAAAGCAAATCCTTTTGCTGTTTTTATTAGTTGCAGAATAAAAGCTCTTGAGTGACCCATTCCAAGTGTCTGTGATTCTCTGAGTTATTGCTGGCAGCTTTTTTTCAGCATTCAACATCTGTGTCATATACTCAGGGAGGACATGACTTATTTTGGCTGTGTGCTTCCATTGCAGATATGTACTTGTACTTCAAGATCACTAGGTGAGAAAGCTCCTTAATGTTTTTCCACTTGGTCAAGAATTCTGTCTGTGCTGGCAGTATTTGTACACACGCCCCTGAAAGACGGAACAGGTATACTTAAGGCAGAGATACTGTCATTAGTTGCCCGTGAAAGACATGAGGCCAAGAACCAGAATTACTGATTTCCCACTGTCACTCTGGTGTTCTTGGTTTGCACTACATAAAGAACTTCAGGGGCACCTGTGTGGCTCAGTTGGTTAAGTGCCCAGCTCTTGGTGTCAGCTCCCATCATGACCTCACAATAGAGCCATGGATCGGGCTCTACAGTAAGTGTGGAACCTGCTTGAGATTCTTGCTCTCCCTTCTCTTCCCCCCCTGCCCTTCCCCCTGCTTGTGTGCATTCACGCTTTCTCTTTCTCTAAAATAAATAGATAAAATCTTAAAAAACAAAACAAAACAAACAAACAAAAAAACCCTCCAGATGAACACATACAATTTTACTAGTTTGTCTTTGACTTTCAGGCACAAATCCATTCCCGGTATCCTATCTTCAAAAGATGAACCAGACATCTTAAAAAACTCAAGGGTCCCTTGAGCAAGTGGCCCAGACGCTAGGAGATGCTGCTCCAGTCTCCTCCATGACCTTCCAAGGAATAAATTTCTCTAGACCTCACCCCAAGCACTTCATCTATGATGGAGCAAAGAGAAATGAAAGAAATCAAATCAGAAAACCTTTCTTCCTTAAGGCTTGGCATGGTCCAAGGTGGACAACGAATTCTTCCTTCTTTCAGTCACTCTCCTTGGGTCCTACTTAGCCTTCCAAGGATGAAGACATTTTGAAACCGAGTATCCCCAATATTGTAATTCTGGAATATTAGCAAATACTTCCTCTTCTCAATCTCTGCCTCTCTTTCTCTTTCAATCTCTTTTACCCTCTATCTCTTTTGCTCCCATATGTCCTATTCCACAATTGCCCAAAATAAAATAATAGTAATTCTAATACCACTGATTTCTCCTATGTCACATGGTAAGCTCCAAGAGTGAATTAATAGTGCTTGACTTTTTCTGCATTAATCTCTTTCTCTGTCAGCCAATACAAAACTTTCCTGGACTTGCCAAGGTAGACATCTCCAAACAAGTAGCAAACCTTTTGAAACAAAAAACAACAACAAACAGAAAAGAAAGAAAAAAGTCAGAGTTTTCCTCTTTGTTTAAATTCAGCCCAATGCTCACACATGGAATAGTTTTAGATAAAAATTCCTCCCAAAGTTTTAACCTCTTAAACCACAAAGTCAATCCATGCCATTCAAATCTGAACTGTTTTGATATGAATGACCTGTTTTCCATCCCCTTTAAAGATTAATCTCTAAATTCCAAAGGGAATTCTTAATTGGACAGGGTTGATCTTGGGAAAAACAAACCAACTCTAACTCGGGAATAAACCACACCATGTTATACCACTATTAAATTGCTGGTATTTGACATCAATTCTGTAAATACTAGACTTCTGAACAGTCTATAAGATCTCTTTACACCTATGATACCTTTCTAGAAAGGAATGAACCAAAAGGCCTGATGCAAGCCACTGCTGATGTGAATGTCCAGAGTCTGTAAGGGTTGTCAGGCAATCACACTGAGCACTGTGCGGAAGGAGAGGCTCCCATGTGTGTCTGAATGAGAACATCTGTGCTGGAGGCAGGCAAAGGCTACTCCAAGAGTGCTGCCTGATGTGACGCTGGAGAGGAAGTGAAGGCAGGTGCTCTGAAGAGCACTTCCTGTTGAGTATCGGGATACCTGACTCTAGCTTGCAGAAGTTGCTGCCAAGTTCAGAGTGGGAGGACCAGCCCCTGCAGAGCGCCACCGTCAGGCGATTCCCAAACGCAGCACATTTGAAGGTCTCCCCCTGCCCGCTCAGGACTACACATGGATTTGTGAGAGCCACGTAGGATGATCCTTTGGTTAATCAGAAAATAGTGAAGCCATTTGTACTGATGGAGCAGGCGCCATGCCAGTTGAAACATTCTTACACAACCCAGCCACTCGGGATGATTTGTACATCTTGGAAACCGGCACCATGCGCAGCTTAAGATACTTGGAGCTGAGAAATGAAAACAAAGGATGTGGTCTCTCTGTGGCTCCCTGACCTCAGGGATCTGTGTGGTTTCCATGATTATAAATTACCTCAAAAGAAATTGAGTTTTAGGTCCAGAGAAATGATTCTGAGCAGCAGGATCCCAATGACTAAATTGCCAGGCCCAAACGTCAGATAGCCGGTCTGGTCTGGTTCCTTTGAGGATGTAGTTATGGTTATTTTTCCCTCTTTAAGTCACCTTTTGGCTTGGCAAAATGAACTGCAGACCGTAGGCTATCAAGGAAGTGAGATGTGGGTCTCCCAGCTGTGTTGCTGTAAATGATTCGATTAGAGCACAAATGAGCTCCACACCCGTATTTGGGCGGCGGGGTGGGGGGGGGGCGCGCACGGGGGCCGGGGAGGTGCGGGGTTCACTCCCAGGGGTGGGGTTTCTCTAAAAGGACTCATTCTGCTTTGGCTGATAAGAAAGTGTGCTTCCTGTTTCTCTCCGGACAGAAACTTAAAGGAGAAGTTTAGCTGGCACTCAAGAGCCCTGGCGCTCTTCCCTCCCAAGTTGAGCTTCCGGCCTTGCTCTTTTACAGCTGCTTTTAGCTAAAGAGCTCTTTGGTATCTTTAGTCTTGCTGTGGAGCAGAGGAAGGCGCTTACCCGGGTCTGTCCTCTCTCCCGGACACCAGACTAAAGATCCCTGGAAAATAACAGAAATGAGAAGCTTGTTACCTAATTTTAGGTTATGATGTTACTATTTTTTACAATGATACATTTTTACCACAAAGCTAATGTATCCCTGAATGCAATCTGTTCTTCTCCTAATGAGTAAATGTCATTCTTCCTCTTATGCCCGGCATCCAATCTCTTTCTTGTGTGGAGGAATGCTCCTCATGCTTATTGGTGGGAGACAGAGACCTCCTCCTAGGAAAGGACTAGAAAAATGGCTTCCTTAGTCTTCCTGAAGCCAAGACACTTGGCATGTGCCCATGATATGGTATTCCGGAGAAGGGTGGTGTGGGAACGATGATGCAAAATGTATTCTTCAGGCTGGGATGGCAAGACCCCTGGTCAGTTTCCAGCATGATGAGCATCACGGCTCATTGCCTGAGAGTCTGTGCCTAGAAATGGTGGCATCAGTGCCTATGTAAGCCCAGTTCTGCTTGGTTTGATGTTGGGCGGTGCAAAGTGGTGGATACTTCTGGCTAAAACCTCCAAGCTCACTTGGGGATAAATTATATTTCTGCTTAAATAAACCAAACTAATTTCTGTTGCGTGCAACTAAAAACCCTGTGTCATCTCCTTAGCCTCAATCTCAAATCCCTTCCCTAGCTTTTCTCTTCTTCTCCTCTTCCTTCTTTCCTTCCCTCCCCAACCCCCTTTCTCCACCTCTCCTTTCCTCTACCCACTTCTCCTCTCTCTGCCACCTCCCCATCCCACTCCTCCTTCTCACCTGCCCCTTACCTTCACGCGCCACTCCCATTATTTTGGCTCCTATTTTCAAGTCATTATTGATAGTCCTATCTTGAAAGCGGCAGATCTGAAAAGGAACGGTCCACTCCCATTTTGTAGTTGATACAACTGAGACCTAACAGGTATACACTAATTATTCCAGTCAAATAGCAAGAATTTAGGATAGTTTCTTCCTAATCTATTGCTTCTAGAACTGTGCTGTCCCGTCACCTAAGTAGGATATACATCATGTTCTCTGAAGATGATTTGGATAATGATTTCATTCTATAAAGAAGTAAGGAGAAACAAGAGTATCTATTTCTATAGTTTTCCAATGACTGTGAGATAGAAAATAGTAGGTGGAGGTGTGTTTGCATCTAGTCCATGTTTATTTGGTGACTACTATGTTTATGGGATCATGTGAAAAAAAAGTGGGGGCTG
Source organism: Mustela erminea (assembly GCF_009829155.1). NCBI lineage: Eukaryota > Metazoa > Chordata > Mammalia > Carnivora > Mustelidae > Mustela > Mustela erminea. The sequence continues at coordinate 142,346,659 of NC_045614.1, forward strand.
CCTGGAAAATCATCTCTGTTGACCCAGTAAATCAAGGATTATCTCTTATCTGTATTAGTATTTTAAACAAGGAAAAAATATTTGATACTTTGTATAAACACTTACAGTGCTGTTTCAAAAGGTTAATCTTACCTTTCTCAAGTTTAAAATCACCCTGTGGCTTCCTGTTGGACTTTGAATAGAATCCAAAGTCAAAGTAGAACGACCATATCACTTGGACTTGGCTTTGGACACGTGTGAGAAGAAGGGGGTCCTCTTAGTCATCACAGAGAGACAGCAGGCACATACTGAGACCACATCACCCAACCAAGATGCTGGGTTACCCTACCCGTTACCCCTTGGCCTTCACTTTCTCCTTGACCTCACTAGTACTGCTAATCTCCCAGCCCAGTATACTTCAGCCCTGCTGGCATTCTTTTTTGTTTGTTTGTTTGCTTGTTTGTTTGGTCCCCATTTGGATACCTTAAGCTAGGTTTTATTTTCCCACAACTTTTGCACCTGCTGTGCTCTTTGCTGGGAACTCCTCTCCCTATCTATTCACCTGGCTGCTTCCACGTCATTCTGGACTCCACTCAAATTTAGTTTCCCAAGACTGGCTTCCTCTGACTATCCTAATACTGCACATCCCTCCCCATTCCCCCTTCTAGTTATCCTTTATTTAAAATAATTGTGTTTATTTTTTGGTTTAATGTCCGTGAAGGCAAGGACCTTGTCTCTCAAGTCCACTTCTTTATCCGCAGTGCCTAGGGCAGTGACTAGTACACAACAGGCACTCAAATTTACTTGTCAAATGGATAACTATGTGGGAGTAGAATTAGAAAAGAATGCTGTACAACTGTACTAGCAATGATTGCGGATGTGGAGTCAAGGATATGTTAACATTATATATACACATGCACAAACACACAACATGGCAAAAACCTAGTCCCTGTGAAACACCTCTATTTCTTCGATTATAGTAACACTACAAAAAGTTACATTCATATTAATAGCCCAAAGGCATCAGCCTATTTCAGAGAGGTTCATACATTGCATGGAAGGTGAGATTCAATGCATTCCTAAGCCTGCTCACTAGATTACAACTATTCATTTTCTGCCACCTCTGGTTTCATCTTTCCCTGTGCCTACCCAAATCTTAATTTCTTTGGAGAATTTTAATCCCACATAGCACACCGTTTTACCTCCAGATGCTTGAGTACGTATCTCTCGTAGCTAATGCTTATTTGTTAGCACAACCACAGCATTATTATCATATCTAACAAGATTAATAAATAATTCATTAACACCTACAATAAGACTGTGTTCAATTTTCTCCAGTTATCAAAACAACTGTATTTTTATAATTGGCTTGTGTGAATCAAAGAATAAACAAGAACCAAATGTTACTTTTCATGAATAGATAGGTCTCCTAAGCTTCTTTTGATCTATCCCACTCCTTTCTACGCCATTTATTTGTTGAAGAAATGGGGCCATCAGTCTCATACTGTCCCATAGTCTGGAGCTGACCGACCGGAACTTCAGAGCACCTTCTGCATGTTTCTTTATATCGCATATTCCCTGCACGTTTGCTGTGAATGATTCAGAATCGTTGTTTGTCTGTTTGTTTCCCCCCATTCGGTGCTTTCTTCCCATTGACATCACATGAAGGAAAACAGGATGCCTGGATGTCACCCTCTCAGCAATGCTCAGAGTGATCCCGGGTTCAGGGCTGCCAGGCCCATCTACTCTGACCCCGCCCCTCCCACACACCAACTTTTCACCTACTGATTAGCAGCCATTCCTTATCACTGCCTCCATCTATCCCTCTGTGTTGCAATTTCAAAAACAGACTCTTTTTTTTGTTTTTTTTTTTTTAGGTCTGCAGTTTCTCCTTCCTCTGTTCAGGAGAACTTTTCTTCACAGCTGTTTGGCTGCCTTAAAATTTGGTCCTTACAGGAAAGGCAGAATAAATGCTCTAGTCTTTTTATCTTATCAATATTCAGCAGAATGAGTTGGTATTCTAGTGAACTCCAGAAGTGACTGCTGGGTTTTAGCTTTTTTTTTTTTTTTAACATCATCATAAATTCATTGGTTTTTAAATATTTTTTTAACATGTTCAAATCACAGCAAGTATTGTTCCATACTGGAGCTCTCCCAACAAGGGCCAATGGGAACTCCTTCAGGGTTGCTCCTGTATTCATTTGACACCGCCCAGTTTTCCTGATAATTTCTTTGCTTGAAAGCACAATACGTTCCGAATACATTTTGTACATTTCCTGCTTCAGACCTGGAATCAGCAGTTTTCTGAAGAGTCTTGGTTCCTTTTAATGGGAAATATATATTTTTAAACCACAGTCTGGGCACCAGAAGTGTTCATTGTTTCCAGGTGTTCATTGCTTCTAGGATTTTTTTTAATGGAACAAGTGAAAAATATGGTTTTTTTTTTAAGAAAAATAAACATTATTCCCAAGTTCAGGGTGATATTTTCACCAATTCAAATGAAAGATTCCAGTATTTTTAAATTCCTGGGTTTCAATAAAGCTTTTTCCCTTCCTCTGAAAGTATCTCAGCTCATGAAAACATTAACATAATTCATTAGCTTTATTTCAATATATACAATAGTTTCCAAATAACAATAAAAACATTTCCAAGGTTAAACAACCCACAAATGCATTTTAAAATTTCTTCGTGGTTTTCTTTTTTGTCCTTAGAATGTACAGTCAAAATACTATGGTTTACAGCCCCTTGAAATGAACCTTCCCCATGGTCATTGTCTCCTACTCAACATACAGTTTGATTCACTTGTTTCAGGTTCTCATCATCACTACTTTCAGGGGTTGGTTTTGATATAACTTTTTCAACTGTGTAAATACAAGCATGATTTCAAAACCAGAACCATCAAATAAGGTATAATCCATTTTAGAGAAGTTTAATTCCATCCCCATCTTTACCCTCCTTTTCCTCCCTCCCTTATGGATAATGTATTTATTAGGCTTTGTTTTAATCATATTTATATCTTTCCCTTATTACACAGAGGGGAACATGATATCCACACTCTTGTACAGCTTGCTTTTTAAAAAAAAAGTTTTAATTAACATATATCTTGGCAACAACTCCTTTAAAAGATAGAGAAATCATTCCTGCTTCCTGGAAGTCTGCATAGTACTCCGCTATTTGAAACCCCGTTTATTTAACCCATTCTCTACTGCTGGAATTTGGGTTGTTTCTGGTCTTCTTCTGTTACAAATAGTGGACTGATCCAACATTCAGAATTTATCTCCATGGGAAAAAAAAGTCATAGAAAGTCTCCCCTTGATTATCTTTATTAAGTGTCTACTATTTTAAAAGTCCTAGGGAGGTGCACATACCTCACACTGTGGTTTGAGCCCTACAGGAATTTATATTCCAACTGCGGCAGGAATTCTAGATGGTTTGTATACAAGGCGTTACCACTATTTAGCTGTGCCACTTCATAGTCTGTGATCTTGGGCAAGATAATTAATCCCTCTGGGTCAGCATCTTCTTTGTGAAAGGTGATCAGTGGGAACTCCCAGATATGTCATAAACATTAAATGAGACAACATTTTTAAGAGTCCAATTCCTAGCACACAGTAAGTCTCTAATAAATGTCACCCATACCTATAGATGTTTTGGATAAAACACCACCAGCAAAGGTTAGTATCATTATCATTGATTTTTTTTTTAAGTTGTGTGGTCAATAAGAAGAATAAGGTCTTTGGAATCAGTCAACATAGGCCTAAATACTAACTCTATCTCTTCTTCTGACCTCCCTTGAGCAATATACTTATTGTCCTTGAGCTTCAGCTCCCTGTCTATAAAATGGCTTATCTGGCTTTGCTTTTTTGATAATATCAACAGATTGCACCCAAGGCAACTTCAGGCATAGAGGAAGCAGATAACGAACAATTGCTTTATATCTCTATCCTTCTTGAACACTCTAAAACACAAAGACTTAAGTCGGCATTTGAGATCCAGCCGACACACAAGTATAGCCCTCATAAGGGGTTGCTGGGCAAAATGCCTTTTGCTTATGCAAAGCACAGGATCCCAAGGGCTTCCTTATTAGGATTTCCCATAGCCTGCATGGATCCATTTTCTTGACAGAGCATTTCTTAGTATATCTGAGGACCTACCTCTCTCCCCAGAGAAGTTTCCTTCTGTTCTGTCTTCTGACCTCTACTCTGCTCAGTAGTCTAATGCTATACTGCTTTACTAGAAACTGTGGTCTCGGGTTCAGAAGACGGTCAAACTCTCAAGGCAAAGTGGGCTTCCCTCAGGCCCAAGTATATATGACTTGAAGACAAGAAAAGAAACAAGAAAGCATGCATAGCAACAGAATAGTGGAGGTCTCGTGATTCCCAGTCGTAGCTTCTGACGTTCCAGTCATTTTCGGTTTGGTACACGTGTGGTCCCGAGAGGCAGCTTGCGAATGTAAGGACGGCTTCAGCTCAGAGAAGACAACAAGCTGAATGGTTCCTTCACCATTCACACCTGATGAGTTATGATGCTTCTCCCTCATTCAGGTGTAAATGACTACCGAATTCTTGACAACTCAGATTACTTACTACTCCATCTCAAGGATGAGGTCTAGAGATTAGTCACTGCGCACATTCTCACTTATCTTGGATAGGGATAGACAGATAAACAAGACCTTCAGTTAATCTTACAAGGAGGACTGATCAAGGATCAAATCCTCAGGCGTCTCCAAAACTAAAGGTCACAGAATCAGTTGTTATCCTTGCACTGCAAACACGTGGAAGGTGGCATGGTATAATACCATATAGGATACTAAGGACAGTGTAAGATACTTTATGTATATAAATCATCTTCTTTAGCTCCCCATGGCAATCATATAAATATTGTTTTATTCCAATTCTGAAGATGAAGAAATGAATTACAAGTTTGAAATCTAATAGACCAAAATTCAAATCCTGGTTGTACCACTAACTTGCTATTTGCCCTAGGGAAAGCTACTTAGCCCCTGAGCCTCTATTTTCTCATTTCTCATTTACTTCTACAGCAACACAAACAGTTGTGAAGCTTGTGTGCCACAGAAAAAGTGTGATTTGACACTAAAATCCAGCCTGCACTCCCCTCACTAAGCCCTGTGCCCTATGACTTTGTCTTTCTAAATCTTCAGGAGACTTTTTTCAATTTGCAAGGAACCTTTTCATACCCAGCCTTGCAACCCTGCTCAATTCATGATTGTTAATGATTAAGAAAGATAAATTTAGAGTTGCTTATCCATAGAAAACACGCTACTTTTTCATTCCTTAGAATATCTCATTGATGGACTTCCCCTTTAACAAAAACTGTAGGTGGCCAGTAACAAGTTATACTTAAACTTATTCTGGGAAGTTGGCTATGTTCTCTTAGCAGAAAGATCCAAATGGAGAATTCAGTCTCCAACCATGGAATTCAAGGCACGTGCTATTAGCAAAGAGAATCCCAGAGGTGTGGACCCCGTAATCCTGAACACATTAAATAGATCATCACCTATCCTGTGTGTTTACAAGGGCAGAACTTTGTGGGTGGAGTGATATCTTTACTTAAATATGAAAAGTAGTATTCTAGCTTATCTCAAAAGTCTGGCCTACCACCTTATATATAAAAATCATCTTTGCCAATTATCTGCCAAAACAAACCTTTCTGAGTCCATTAGATCCACAAAATTCCATGTTACCTAAATAATTTATATGCACACAATTTATAATATTAATGGCATAATTTCCTGTGACTACTTTGTATACTCTCTCAGTAGACTTGGCATATTCTTGAAGCATGTCCTTAAATAACTATCTTATGCAAAGATTCACAAAGAAAATAAATGTGATCCCATCACACAGTGTATGCAGGAGAGAATTTGTTTCGTTTTCAATTAAATGTGTTTGTGTCATTGATTTTTAAGTCCTGGGAATCTTAGGACTCATTTTTATGATCATAGAAAGTAAGAACTTCTAACATAACAATAACCACTGCACAAAATATATTTTCTTAACATTAGTCCACAGTGTGGCCAATGAAGCCACAAAAAATCAAGCTGCATTTGTGCGAGAGACCTGGAATGTTTCCAGCCATGATGGAAGCAACTGGAAGGTCAAAGATCTTCTGTCATGGGGTAAGACAGGATGAAGTCAGGAGTGGGTTTCCCTCAAGGGAAAGGGGCAGAGGCAGCAGTGGTTGTGTCAAATGCCAGGGACTCCAAACCAGAAGGAATGACTTGAGGCCCTGTTCTCTGCCATGCTTTCTGGGAATTCCTGTTTCTGCCTGAGAACCTCTTATTTGAGGTTCTCCTGAGTCAGCCCACAAATGCTTTCTCATTCTCTTTTCATCCTCTTTGTATTTAGTACATGTAATTACACAATTTCTCAGAAAAGACAAGCCTTCCTTACATATTCCACTTTCCTTGCTATGCTCCCTCAACAAAGGACACACGCAGACAGGATTTTCCCATTGTTGAATCTCAGTGAAATTCAGTATTATCTTAATCTAAGTCCCAACTCCGTGGTATGATTGGTGCGCTGGGGTTGTGAGCAATGTCTGTGACACACGACAGAGCTCCCGTACTCCAGGAGTTTATGAGCCCCTTGCACCATATTGGGAATATGTGTCACCTTTGTCTGTCTCCACCACTAGACTGTGAGGCAGAGCGAGGGCAGAAAAAAGACTTCCTCAGTCCTCGGTGACTAGCGTTTGACAGTAATTACGCACGCAGTGAGTATTTCTTGATTGGGTGGGGGAGTTAACTGAGGGAATTAAAGATGTGGCTTTGGTTAGGGTAGAAAATACTTGAGGTGGAAAAGGAAAAAAGACATGGGGCAAGGGGCTAAGGGAAACGTGTGGAGTCTTAAGTGGCTAGATCCAGAGACTATGATGAAAAGCAGTGGGTGCAGAACTGGGTGGCCAGGGTGCAAGCCTTTGGGTAAAGGAGTCGGGACTAAATTCTGTCTGCAGGAAGTTGCATATTTTATGTGCCTAAACAGAACTTTACTTGAGTAACCATACCATTTTGTGCAGAATGAAGAGAAGTAGACCTGTTTCTCTTTATCCCTAACACATCTGTATGTGCACAAAAGGCAGAATGTAAATTTACCAAATGTCTGGTGACTACAGAGTGATGAGATTGGTCCCCCCACCGGGGGATCCAGTTGAGTTCTGGGCTCAGAACCCATGTCTCCTTCCTCACCTACTCCACTCTGTGTTGAGGTGTGCTAGACAGAGAATGTCTCCTGACCTAAATAAAGCATTTCTCTTTGCCTCGCCAACCCCTCTCCGCCTTGGGACTGTTGGTTTCCTCACAGCTGGTATTTAATGGAAGCAATTTAGAAGTTGCTTCAAATTGGATTCATTGAGCTGACCCCACCACCTTTTACCCAGCTCCACCTTCACTGTCTGAATTTAGCAATCCAGTGGCTCTGAAATGTTAGCATGTGCCAGAATCCCTTGGAGGGCTTTTTAAAACACAGATTTCTGGACTCCCTCCCCAGAGTGTCTGATTCAGGAAGTTTACAACGGGGCCCGCAAAGTTGCATTTCCAACAAGCTCCCAGGTGATGTTACTGCTACTCGCCTGGGGGTCACATTTTGAGAACTGCTATAGTAGACAATTCTACCAATAGACCCATCTTTAGAACCTTGACTCCTAGAAGTCTAGTCTCTGCCTCACATTTATAAGGAATTCAGACCTAACAGATGTGAAATATTTTAATAATACCTAACATTTTGGGTACCTGTTGTGTATTTATTAAATCATTACACAAACCCTATGAGTTAGGTATAATTCATGTAGTACTTATATTCTCATTTTAAAAAGAAAACAGGATGAGATAAATTATACAAATTTCCCAACGTCGCATAGCTATGTTTGAACTCGGACTGCTGCAACCCCAGAGCAAAATTCTGGTTGCGCAGCTTGTGCCTACTGGCTAGCCTTAGCATGTTCAGAAATGACACTCTCCCCCAGTGAAACTGCAATAATCAGATCTGAGATAACTGTTAATTATTTCCATTTACTTGGAGTAATCTCGTGTGGAGAGACTATCTGAATGTGGACAAACTTGTAACCCATGGCTTTGGAAAGTCATGACATCCTCTCGCTCTCAATTTCCAGAGCTGTAAAAGAAAGGACTTGAAATGTTTTTTAAAATGTCTTATTCTTTCAGCATCTGTGGTCTTTAATTTATGAGCTAAGACTCTATTGCATTAACCTATACTGATAAAAGACCTGACGAGGAGTTAGAATGTTCACTGCATCCTCTCTCTGCAAGGAAGGTCTACGTTAGAAATCATCTCCGCTGGAATGGTTCTTTCAGAAAGCTAAAGCCAGAGCAAAGAGAGTTAGACTATTTTAATGGAAAATGTCATCAGGCTAAGGTATAGGCTGTTCTTGCTTCCCTGAAAAAATAGAGCTGAAAAGGCAGCATGTTATTTCTATTGAACCTGGAGTTCTACTCAAGACACACACACACACACACAAACACACACAAATAGTGTTTCAGACATTATCTTTCTCCACTGCCTTCTGCTCTGCATTTAGTCTTTTCTCACATTAAAGTTACATTTTGACCCCTTGAAATTGGGACGATATTCATGTCCATCAGTAAGCCTACATACAAACCCATCTAGGCACTGAACTGCTCTAAGCAGTGAACTTCATTTAACTTTAATAGCAAAGGTTGACATTTTCCTGTACCTTGTTGCCAACTTCTGGGGTGACACCCTGTCTGGAAACTACAGACCATATGTACTGACAACAAGGAGACTTTGTATAAAGAATCAGACTTTTCTTCCCCAGCTGTCTGGGGAGAACAGCACAGGAAGTGTATCTTTCATGCCTCATGTTTATGAAGTGACCATTCATTGTAAAAACAAATTTATAATTGGTGTAATGTGGGTGGGAGATGTGTGGGGACCATGATGGTGCTAATCATGAGTAAAATTAGAAGGCAGCATCATGGTTCGAAAAATGATGGCCTTAATGCCAAGCCTTTTTCATTTAAAGAAACACCTCCTTAGTAATCTGACTTCTATTCCCACAATATGATTTTTTAACACGGCAACATCCAGGTAAGAAGACCAATACTAAAGTAAACCACATGGGGAAGAGGTTATTCAATGAGAACACAATAATTTGTTGGAGGAGTGAGATAAGTTATTTCATGTGCCTTTAAGCACTCTCAGATTCTCTAAGAATACAGGAAAGCAGTATCAAAAAGTCAAATGGGATAAAAGAGAATAGAATTACAGTAGACAAAATCCCTCAAAAGTTATAAAGAGCTATGTTGTAAAATTTTTTTCAGTTATATCCATGTACAAATGTGTGTGTGTGTGTGTGTCCTAGTCTGAAAGGTAACATGTCTACCTTACTGTGGGTTATGGTTGCTTTAAAGCCATTGCATGGTGGACAACCTACCATTCTTCACATAATGGTATAGAAAGATGTTGTAGCCTGATTCTACCCTTCCCCAGAGGTTTATAAACCAACTAAATAGGTCCTCACAAAAACATGCAGTGATCCAAGATCAATCACACAGGAAAGATTTGTGTGGTATTTTATATTACAGTCTGCATAAAATTTGTTCCCTGGCTTCCAGAATGAGCAACTACATTTAATATGGCTTCACTGGCCATTAGAGTTCTGTGGTATAGATAACAGGCTTTAGAAAATGATCCTTATAAACACTTTTTTTTTTTTTTTTTTTTGCCAGCTGGGATTCCATTGACATAAAAAGACCAATGGCAGCAAGTACAGAGATTAGCAGAAATAAGTCCCACCCGAATCCAGAGGATGGAATGATCAACTCACTCAGGCCTAGGAATTAAGAATTATTTCCAAAGGGAAGGAGTTCTTGAGCCAGTCAGGCAGAAGGGGGTTTTGCCTGCTTGTGGAAAGGAGAGCAAAGATATGCAGATATCCTTTTTTCATCTTATTTATGTGATGACAAAGAATGAAAAGACACCATAAAATGATTTTTAAAGAATGTGTTTTGCAATGTGCTTCAAGTTAAAAATTTTTCATGTTGCTAGCTTATGCGTGGGAAGAGATGCAATTAACATCTGGTTGATACCCACACCTTGCTAGGCCTCTGCTGGGAGCTCTGCAGGTATGATCTTTCTTCTTTCTCACTGGCACAGCCTCATAAAGTAGGCAGCGTAATTTCCTTTTTATAGGTAAGATAAATAAGTCACAACATGGCTAAATAACTTGCTCAAGTCCATAATCTGAAAGTTGGGGAGTTGTGTCCAAATCTAGATGCATCTGGTTATAAGGCTAACACTTCTAAGAACAACCTGATTCTTAAGATGAAAGTCCACTTAGAAGGTTTTCTGGCAAGTGACACTCTAATTGCTTATGTTCAAATGCTGTTCAAACTTCTCTTAAATTTTTGTTTTTCTATTATTAGAAGAGAAATATCTTTAAATTCCCCTCTATGTGAATTAGCACCACCTCCTCCTAAATTGTGGCTTCAAATATTCAAGCGATTGTTTCTTGGCTATTACCGACATCAAGTGAAGTCAAAGGCGTCCTCAACACTAGATTCACTCTTAACATTTTATTGAAGGATTAATTTTGGAAAGGAACTTAATTCAGGGTTTGAGTATTTTTTTTTTTTTTAGTGGCTATTTTGAGAACATTTAAATTTACATGAAACATATTTTGAGCTGACATTCTTTTTTATTATTGCTTTGGAGTCACTTACTATCTCCATTCAAGGTGAAAGATTCTATGTTTTTATTTAACAGAAGAATCTCCTACTTTGCTTGAAAAACTACTAGAGATCCTCTTGAAACTGGGAGAGCTACCACACTGGGATGTGCTTTCAACTTCGCTCTCAGATATGAAGAGGGCCAAATGAACGAAAATAACCCACACACCTTCTTTTGACTGTTTAAATGATATGCCCCTTTACTCTGGTTTTTTTTTCCCCAAAGTTCTCTTGCACTAACAACCCAATGTTTTTAAATGGAAAGTTTTTCTCAACAATTTTATCATTTCACTGGATCTTAGCCAATATAGCTAATATTTATTGGGTATTTACTCTGCGCCAGATACTGTTTGGAATGAAGTTTATAATTTAAACTCTCACACAAATCTTTGAGATAGATACCCTTATTATTTCTCTTTTGTATATAGAAGGCAAGTTACAGCAAGGTTAAATAATTAATAAGCTATGAATTTGGGTTTCTATGCAAGAAGTCTGATTTTAGCACCAAAACTTTGAAGTAAGCATCTTTAACAGTTTTTTCTCAAAATGGGTTCTGGGGAATAGAAGCTCTGCAGGATATTAATAGTTATTTTTCAAAATCTGATTCCAAGGTCTGAGAAGTTTGCCAATGCACAAAAACTTATTGCATAATTTTGCAGAAACTTTAATATAGTAATAGGCACTGTGAATCATCAAGAAAGAATATTATATTCAATATTTCTCAAATATATTTCATACACATGTTTATGTACAAGTGTTCAAATTATTGAGGTCTTATACTGACCCCTGCATAACTGGGTCATTTTGATTCCTGTATTCTAAATGTAACTTAACTCAGCAATGAATTGAATGCTCCAAAATTTTATAGAGTGCATCATAAAAAGAGAGTATTTTGATACTTCTCTAAACGTAACATAAGAATGATAGTAAACTCCTAAAAAGAGTAGAGCATTAAAAAATAAAATAAAATAAAACAAATCATTGGGATGCTCTAAAGTTTGGATCCCTTTCATAGAATATAACACTTAAAAGTGTTAAATATTGACCAGGGAGAGTTTCCTATTCTGAAGCCTTATAATTACAATAGCCTTTAATACATCTGATAGTCAACCCTCTTATTCCAAAAGATATGAGAGTTTTCAGGACATGTTGTTGACTTTTCAGAAATTCCAGTAACAAAAAATACGTAGTTTCAATTTTTAAACTCTTTCTTGGGTTATATTGACCTTGAAACATAAATGTAGCTTTTAGTTATAACACTAATTTCTTATTTATTCCGCCCCCCCATTCATGTGTCCAGAGCAATGTTTTGGAGCCCTGCCTTTAGGGCTGGGGAAAACTCAGCCCTAGTTTTATCAGAAAAGTCATTTTTATTAGAGTACCAATGCTAAGGTTTGAATACAGCATGAGTAAATGTACTTTATGATAATAAGAGTATTGTGTCAAATCACATCATCTACATAGCACAGCTACAATTCATACACACATAAGTGCCCACCACACATACACAGAGGGATATACTTATACTTTCAATTTCAATTTTCTTTGATATTTTTGCTCTGTGACGAATCTAGGAAAATGTAATATGGTCCAATACCATCCAAAATAGTTTCATTTATTTAGGTTCATGGCACCATCTTCTTAAAGAATATTAATGATTCAGGAGACTCTGGTTCTAATTGGATTCTAGATAAACTATTGGGCCTTTGTCCCTTCAGCAATTCATTTATTATATCTGCAACTCAGTTTTTTTCATCTATAAAAAGAGGTTAAGTATTACTGTAGAATGATTTAATTGATTTGGGTAAGCATCAAAGTAAAATATGCACGTGAGGTTGCTTACATTTTATTTTTTATATCTTTGACTTCTCTCTTCATTATTTTGATATTCTCCTTATAAGCACTTTTTTCCTGGTTAGAGATCATATTTTCCTTCTTGTCAGCCTAAGGATTTTTGACTACGTGTTGGGCATTGTCATTGTTACATTGTTGGATTTTGGATTTTCTTGTCTTTCTTTAAAGAATTTTCTTGTCTTTCTTTAAAGAATGTTAAGTGGCAGATCAGTTTGATGGCTCTCACTTTCGTTTGCAAGCCTTTTTAGAAGAGGTTTTGAGTTTTTCTCTTCCATAGATAATTCAGCTCTACTACTAAGGTAGAACTTTTGGCTATATCCATGGAATGCCCCCAAGTGATTACCATGACTGGTTGGTCCTCAAATGACATACCAGCTTTTCTGAGCTCTACAAATTATTCTGCTTACAACTTCCAGATTGTGGGTGCCTGGATGGCTCAGTCCTTAAGAGTCTGCCTTCCGCTCAGGTAATGATCTCAGGGTCCTAGGAGTAAGCCCCACATCGGGCACCCTGTTTGGCAGGAAGCCTGCTTCTCCCTTCCCACTCCCCTGGCTTGTGTTCCCTCTCTCACTGGATGCACTTCAACCAGTTTTCTATATTTATAGCAGGAGGTTGAGCCCAGTTCTTATTACTCTATCCTGGCGAGAAGTGGAAGTCTGTATATAAAGGTGTTTTGAATTCTTTAAAGTATTATATTGTTTACATTTCCCCTTTTTTCAACTATTTCTTTCCTAAATTTTAAGAGAAATATACTCTCAAAAGTAGATTGCTGCTCTGTGTGTGTGAGAGTGAAAGAGAGAGGAAAGAGAAATAGTTAACATTAGAGAAAAGTACAATTTCTATTTTTTTTTCCCTTGAGCTTTTTGGTTTTGGCTTTTGAGTAGAAGACCTTTTTTTTTTTAAGTTATTAGCTTATTTTAGTAGGAATTATAAAACTAACATCAAAGTTGTCATTTTATATATTGTACTGTCTAGAATATAGTCAAACAAAAATGAGTTTAAAGAAAAATATTAAGTAAATCATAGTAGGTATAAAAAACCAGTAAGGTAAAATTTGTGATGGTGACATATGGCTGGCTGACTGGAGGCCTCCCTTATACTGCAGAAGCACTAGATTAAAAAGAAGAAGAATTGAAATACTCAAGACTTTTTCTTTGATGTGACACTACTTCTCACCTCTTTGAAAATTCTATCTCCCAAAGATATATTTATATTATTGCCCTTTCGCGGGGGTGGGGGGAGATCCTTTTGTATTTGAGTTGGTTAATGGAAGATATTTTCAGTGTCTGAAAGTCAATAATATCATGTTACTGACACCATGGACTTCAATCAGGATTATACAGATGAGAGTCCAATCCTATGTATCTCTTTTTCATCTATGCTTTTCCTTTCTCTTGACAATTACATACTTCTTCCATTTATTTAAGGGGGGGGAGAGAGTCCATGAAGAACTCTTTAAATACTACTACTAAAATATAAAAAGAAGGCATAAAATAAATGAGGACATTGCTGGCAGAAGGAAGTAGAAGGCAAATTAAAAATTCATATCTATTTTACATTTGTGTATGCGGTGATTGTGTTAGATTGTCAGAATTCGGGAAGCAGACACTGTCATTATGAATTAATTGGATCAGCCAGTTATCAGGGAGGAAGAGAAGGGAGTGTGAATTGAGACCCTGTGACTACATCAGTATAAGTCTAGGTCTGTACCTCTGTTTGCCAGTACTTTAAGTGCTGAGTGTAGGGTTGCTTATCTTGAGATTAATTTAGTTGTCCCAAACTTTTCCATTAACCATGGTGATTTTACCCATTAACACCATGAAGGCAGATTTTCTACAATCTGATTAACAATGGTGGAAGTACCAAAGAGACAGCTTGTTATAAATATAATCAGTAGATTTGTAAATCCAAAGTTTTGTCGAATCCTCAGGCTTGAAGACCAAGGCAATAAAGATCTAAGTTTCAAGAAGTTCTCTTTCACTCTTTTTCTCTACCTCCTCTTTCCATCACTTGCAATGTACAAATTCTTCAGGGTGTGGGACTTAGAGTCACTTGACTGACTCATTTAGCCCAGAGTGGCTGTGAGAAACATCTTACCAAATCATACTGTGATGGGGGGGAAATGGGAGATTCTGCCAAGTGATCGTTGTAGGTCTTATAAGAAAAATTGAGGGCTTAACTCTGTATAGGGCTGCCAATCAAATACACAAATTGAAAACATAAAGATGCTCTGATCCTCCTAAATGGGAAAAAATACTGTAATACATAACTGAAAATATGGAATGCAATCCTTATGAAGTGATTTCCCCTCACTCTTTGGGGAGAAATGAGTACCTACTAAGACACACAGGCTCTTCCAAGTAGAGGAGTCTTGGAAGACAGCACAGATAAGAGGACATCAGGAAGGTAATGGCAGTGAACTTATTTCTCCATGTCTTCTTAAAAAAAAAAAAAAAAAAAAAAAAGATTGGAACCCTTCTGCTAAAACAGGAACCAGCTAGAATTAAAGTTGAGGTTGGCCACCAGGTGGCATCAATGTCTCACTAACAGTTCTTGCACACCAGGGCACAGCTTGCCCTGCCTCCTCCATCTCCTCACTTCCAGATTCGCAAGCCTAACTTTCCCAGATTTGCAACTACCGCTAGTGGAATCGTGAACTCCATTTATAACTTCATTCCTTTCCCTCTTTCCCTCCAAAGAGGAAAACATAACCCCCCTTTAACAAACTTGAACTTCCCTTAGGCTCTCTACATTGTCTATAGTTTCTAAG
The DNA here is from genome assembly GCF_009829155.1 of Mustela erminea. Classification (NCBI taxonomy): domain Eukaryota; kingdom Metazoa; phylum Chordata; class Mammalia; order Carnivora; family Mustelidae; genus Mustela; species Mustela erminea. The sequence goes on from NC_045614.1 coordinate 142,361,988, forward strand.
GCTTTTGTTCATAGTTTCAGTTTTTTCTACCTTTCATTCCATTTTCAGCTTTTCTCTTGCCTCTTTTGTCCTCTCTTATACCTGCAAATATACCCAGAAATATCCCTAGAATTCTACACGGCTAGGCGTTAAGGTCACTCTTTGATGTCCCTCTTGGCTTTTCCTCCTCATCTCATTCTTCTTCCTCCACCACAGGAAGACTTTTTCTCTGAGAAGAGCAAGATGACATATTTACTTTTCATTTCCTGTTCCTGGCTCTGCTAAATCATGCCTTCCGCCTCACAGAAGCAGAAAAAGAAAGCAAAGCTATTGAGCATAAACCTCTTATGACTTTGTCTTCTCTTTAACAGACATTTCTATCAATTTCTTTAGGGATGTGGAGCTTTGAGAATTACTTCATCCTGTTCCTTCATTTTGTTTCTTCAGCTGGGGGTAAATGAAGTCCATATACAAGGACGCTTCGTTAACAAGATGTCATTGCCAGCATCCGCTTCAGATATGATCTGCCTCAGTTGACGCGACTGTGTGTCTAGAGAGAATCCAGCATAAAACCAGTAATGAAGCTGAAAGTTAACCAGGATATTATCCTGACTGTGCATCTGAAACTTTCATAGAGAAAGGATCCCTATATATATTCCCCTAAGCCTTCAAGTGAAGGGAGAGGGCTTTGGTGGGGGTTTTTTTGAAATCAGAGTCAGACACAGGGTTGGGGTAAAGGTATCACTGTCAATTACATCTCTTTCCCACCCAGGGAACCGCAGAAGACACAGGGGCTGGATTGTGAAGGAGAGCATTATGCACAAAGGTAGTCATTGCTGGGGCATCTTCTAGATGTTACAAAAGTGTCATGGGCAGAGACTATATCATTTTTTAGAGAACAATGAGCCAAATGCTCATGTAGCTACAAAACTGATTCCTGAAGGGTTTGCATGTCTTTCCGTAGATTGCACGCCTAGTTAGGGGAGGAGAATTTAGATTTCTGAAACACAGACTGCCCATCTGTAGAGAAGGGCTTTTACATATTCATCTTAGGTAGCTGTTATGGTGGGGAAAAAGGAACAGCATAATCCACCCTGCATAATATGTGACACTAAGTAATGGAATCAATATATATAACTCCCTTCTCTAAGTAATAAATAACAAGTGGTTATAAGCATAGGCTTAGAGTAAAACAGAGCTCTGTGTCAAAATTTTGCTTACTCCACTCACCGGCCTCATGTTTTTTGGCTATTTAAGTTCAATTTTCTTCTCTGTAAAATGAAGATATAACAGCACCTACCTTGTAGGGGGTGGCCTCTGTAGGATAAAAGAAGTGCTAATGAATTGAATCTCTTATTATTATGTTGTCATTATTATAAATCAAATCCATTATTTTTATTATTATATATTATTATATAATATGTTATATTATGCTATTATTATTATAATTATAATAAAATTGCTGAAACATACCTAAACAACTGGAAAGGGAAAATTCAGCTGAGCATTAGAGTTGATTATTAAGCAGGGCATACAAATAATGTATTATCAAATGCTCTAGGACATATTACCTATGTATTATTTTCTTCTCTAGAAGAAATTTCTCTCTAGAAAAAAAAAATTAAATAGAATAATTTTCTTTTGTTTTGGCCAGAGGAAAGCTATTTAAAAGGGTTGGGTGAGAAAAGTAACTAGATTTAATAGAATAATTTGATGTCCATTCTACAAGTCTTCTTACTCTATGACTATCTTAACATGCACTTAATTCTAGTCAAGAACTTGATTTTTTAAAAATTATAATAGCAAATAGCATTTAAAGCAAAAGACACTTCTTTTTCCTTAATTAGAAAAAATTTCAATGTCAGGGCCAAACTTGATTTTTTTTTTATGCTTTAGCACTAAATAGATATAAGTATGCCCCCCCCATGAAGAAGACTGACTGACTTTTATAGTAATAAGGAAAATATTCAATTAATAAAGTAGTGCCCAAGTAAGATTGCCAAATATCCAATCTGTGTTCAGGCTATAGCTTAAATACTGTGGTTGCAAAGACAACTAATTTTCTTACAATGATGACAAGTCATGCCATAAAAATTGATTGGAGATGGAAGTGACCAGGGCATTACCAATACATCCTGTGTTGAAAAATTCAAAGGGTATAATTTTCTCATTTAAATGAAAACACTAAAATGGCACTGAACTCTCAGCATAGTACATTTGTGCACATCTGCAAACTAAATTTATTTTTGTGTGTGTGTTGTGTTCATGTTTAGAACTTAATCAATTATAATTCGCTCCTTGTAATCATCCCTTCTAGAGAAATCAGAAATAATATTTGCCCTTAGCTGCCCTCATGGTGGTGAATCACTATGGAAATAGAAGCTCCTTTCAATCATGATACCTTAAAATACAATCCTGTGAGTCAAGTAAGAAGGTCATATTAAACAGATATATTTGGTTTAAATCATGGAAATTAATATATATGTCTGTGACATTAGCTTAACTATGGAGAAAAATTATTTGTCACTTTTTTATTAAGCTTCTGATAACCTATACATTTAAGATGGTGTATAAAATGTTAAAGAACAAGGAAAAAGTTTGAACTGAAATACATACTATGTTTCACAAGAAAACTAATGTTTTGTGTGTATACCTTGGCCTTACAGGGTAAAAACTCTAAAAGCATAAATCTATTCTAGTACTCTTTGTTTCTATAAAGGAAGATTGAAAACCCTAAGTTCAGCACAATGAAAATAGAACAGCAAGTTGGGAGATCGCTATCTTATTCATAAAAACATACAAGATATGGATAAGAAGGTGCTGATAATGAGAGGCTTATTTTTGGCTTTACAAAAAAAGTAATGAAGTATGATTCTCACAGAAGTTTAAGTAAATAATAGTACGTTATCACCATATTCTATCTTTGGTGTTATTATTCTTAGCTAGCTTATCATTTCTTTTTTTCTGAACAAAAATATGAATACTATAAAGACCCAAATATCAGATCACATTGTTCTAGATCTATCCCATTAAGCATTTTGCTATATTAAAAAGTTAAAAGCCATTTCATGAATGCTGTATTAAAATATGGTACACAAAAATACTTTTCTAAATAGGGATTTCTAGAGCTAATCAAAGCATGTTAGTGGTGCTCCTGCTTCCTTTTAAGAATGAGATGGTATCCGTTTAATTTCATGAGTATAAAGCTTAAATCTTTTCAAAAGAGGAAACCAATAGAAGTAAATGAAAAAAATTCTGAGTCACATTGAAAACTAACATTGTGATCATAGCGTAACTTCAACGTTTACGCTCTTTTTGGACTAGCCCAAGTCACGGGTTCCGTCTTAACATCTGTTTTTCTGAAATGTTCTCCTACATTTTTCCTTCGCTAACCTCGCTCTCTTTCACCTCCAGTTCCTATTCATCAAGCAATAAAGCCATTCTGTCCATCAATTTGGATATTTGAAGTGAAAAACAAGATGCCTTGCTAATTCAACAACTCCTGCAGTGGTTGGAGATCCTGTGATGTCCTGGGAGCAGAGTTCTGGGGAAAACATAGTAAAATGAACATCCTCACTCTCCTGAAGCTTTCAACTCTGGCGGAGACAGCAAGACAATAAGCAAATAATACATCATATGTGAGTGGTGATTGGGGTTATTAAAGTTATTAAGAAAAATAATGTAAAAGAACCTAACAGTGATGGAAGGAGAGAAGATCCTATTTAAATCTGTATATTTGAGAAAGACCTCTCTACCAAGGTGAAAGGAACAGAGAATTGAGGGTATTTAGGGAGAAAACTGAACAGTTGCAGCTAAGGAAAAGAATTCCAGGCACTGGATAGAGCAATTGCAAAGTTACTGAGACAGGAGCTATCAGGTATGTTTGAAAATGGTGGTGCAAGGTAGGAAAGGGTGAAGAGATGAGATCTGAGAGGTACCCAGCCGCCAAGTTATGGGGGACTTGCTTTGCATTCTAGTAAGGTAAGGAGGATTTGGATTCAAGTTTTGTCCTATACTTTAAAAAGGAAAATGATTAGGCTTTGAACATTTTCTGTTCCCAAAGGCAGCAAAGAGAACAGCTAAAGAATCAGCCTTGGTTCTGGTCTTCACACCCAAGCTCCACATCGTTGGCTGGGACAGATATAGAGGGAAGCTGCACTGGGGCAATGCACAGGCTCTGTGAGCCCTTATCCTTAACTGTTGTACAGGAGGCAGGCTGTCATTTCATTTGTCTTTAAAATATTTTATGATATTCTCCAATTGTTTTAGGAGTGGTGTGTTCCTTGGCATTCCAACACCCAAACTGGACCAAATAGGACCCATTCAGTGATACAGCTGACATCTTAAAGTTACAGATACAATTTCAGCAAAACAAACAGGATCACCTGACTTTTTAGATGGATTTTGAGGAGGTGATAAAAAATAAGCATAAATGGAATCTTTGTTATAACAAAATGAATCAAATATTATTGTCAGTAATTCTTCATATTGTTGGTCAGCTCCTTAACAGATTCTTTGGTTTCATGGATGGCCAAAGTCAATGAGGTACTGTTGAAATTAAAACACAAGCAACGATTTAGGAAAACGAAGAAAGATTTTTTTAAAAAAAAGTTATACAAGAATCTCTAAAAATGGAGTGAAAAGAATCTTGAAATGGTTTTTTCTCCCAAGATGACAGTCTATAAGATGTATGCCCTTTGTGCCATTATCCTAAAAGCACTTGCTCATGTGTTAAATTCACTAATCAAGAGGGGAAATTATCCATCAATGTTTCTGAGAGAAAATACTCAGGTAATTGAATTTATGAATCACAACTCTCTCCAACTTCTTCCAATGGCAAGATTTTTGAAAGAATGAATTTAGAACTAAAATTAAGCCACATTTACTATGAACAATCGGCTTTCAGTACAAGTTCAGGTTTTCTAATTGTAAGCATTATTTCTTAAGGGAAATATGAGATGGTAAGATGAGGTAGAGATAGAAATTTGGTGGAAAGATCTGAGAATCAATTTTCCTCTGCTGCTTAAAAATTCTGTGATCTTGCATAAATTTCTAATTCACCCTTAAATTTCCATTTCCTCTTCCCAGGTATGGGAACAATCATTTATATATTTTACTGTTGTTATGATAATTGAGCTACACCCTCCCATTTAATCCTTAGTTAATACAGGCAGTCGATACATACTAGTCTCCTCATCTGCTTCTTTTTTTTTTTTTAAGATTTTTTTATTTATTTGACAGATCACAAGTAGGCAGAGAGGCAGGCAGAGAGAGAGAGAGGAGGAAGCAGGCTCCCCACCGAGCAGAGAGCCCAACGCGGGGCTCGATCCCAAGACCCTGGGATCATGACCTAAGCCGAAGGCAGAGGCTTTAACCCACTGAGCCACCCAGGTGCCCCTCCTCATCTGCTTCTAAGATTGTCCCTCAGGTACTAGTTAATATTCTCATATAAAAATGTAGAAAGCAAACACGCATCACCCTGTATTGCAAAAACAACCTAGTGTTCTTTCCTCCTACGTCCTTTCCTGAATGTCTTCCTTATGGCTTACACAGAACACTTCACTTCTGATACTTCTGGTCACCACAGTGACCCGAAGGTGTCCTAACATTTAACTCATTTCCAACACTGTCTACCTGGAGATAGTGTCAGATCCCATAGGTTAAGTGCTCAGTCCCACAGGAAGGCTTCCACCTCACTTCAGATGCCAATAACAAGTAGTAGTTCCTTGGCTTACCGGCAACCTGTGTCCAATTTGTCTACAAACCAAAGGTTCCTATGACCCCTTCGTCAAGTTCAGTTAATATACTTGTGGCTCACAGAACTTAAGGAAATACTTATTTACCTCTACTGCTTTATTAGAGTATGTCAGGGATGCCTGGGTGGCTCAGTAGGCTAAGCATCTACCTCTGGCTCAGGTCATGATCTCGGGTCCTGGGTTCCAGGCCCACATCAGGCTCCTTGCTCAACAGGGAGCCTGCTTCTCCCTCTGCCTGTCCCTCCCCAGTGCTTGTGCTCTCTCTCTCTCTCTCTGATAAATAAACAAACAAATAAATAAATAAACTCTTAAAAAAATAAGAGTATGAAAAAAGATGCAGATGAATAACCAGATGAAGAGACACATAGGGCAAAGTCTGGGAGGGCGAGGAGAACAGGAGCTCCTGTCTCCATGGAGTTGGGATGCCTCACCTGCCCTGTGTGGATGTCTTCACCTACCTGGAAGCTCTAAGATATAAACAGGGACTTTCTAGAGCCTTCCTCACATAGAAGCGATCAATTTCTAAATTCATTTCCAGCTCCTGTCCTGTCTCTGGAGGATGGGGGGTGGGGCTGAAAATTCCAAGCTTCTGATGGTGACTTAATCTTTCTGGTGACCAGTCCTCACCTGGGAGTGTTTCAAGCTCACCCAGAGTCATCTTAGTAGAATAAAAGACGCTAAGATGACTCTTGGTGGTCTTTTTGCTTAGGAGTTTACAAGGGTTTTAGAAGCCCTATGTCAAGGATGGGTCAAAGACAAATATTAAGAGCAATGCTGCCAGTGTTCTTATCATTTAGGAAATTATAGGGGTTTTAGAAGTTTTGTGCTAGAAACGGGACAGAGATCAATATGTACATTTTCTTTTACCTTATATACTTCCATATACATATTGAAATAAAAACAATTTTAGTTAAGATATTCATGTTTTTGTACAGTTATTTAGGCTTTCCTTTGGAAAACTAGCTAAGTTTATTAACTTTTTTCAGAAAGAGAAGCAACTTCTTAAACTTTTACTTTTGAACTTAGATTTGTTGTGAAATAATATAGTAAATGGTACAAGGTATTTTTTGTGCCCTTATTTCTTCTGTTTTAAACACCCTAAGCATCCCGACAGTTGCTGGGTTACATTAGCCAATGGCGTTAATGGTAGACAATTACAGAGTTCTCCTATTGATTTAATTCAGACAAAGCTCCCCATGAGTTAACTCAAAGAAGTGCATAGAGTCAGAGTAACAAGGCCAGTGAAAAAGAGACACCCTAAGTGGTAACCACTAGGCACAATTTAGGGGTCTTGTCCCAGTAATGTGCTGGGAAGCTGCTATATTCTCCTGCTGAGGGGATCACCAAAGTCGGTTGCAGTCAAAGCAAGTTTGATTCCTCCACTGAGAAAAAGTGGTAATAGGGAACTTGGAGCTTGAGAAATATACCGTAATTGTTCTGGAAAAAAGCTTTCAAGATATAATGGAGAAAACAGAAGTAAATTAAAATAGATAATAATTAAATACTATGAGGGATGGGTACAAAGGATTAAAGGATCAAGGTTAATAAATATGTTTTAGAATATGGCAAAAAAGGGAAAGAAAAATTAAGATGGATATTAATATGATGAAATGATATATACTTCGTCCTAGAGACAGTAACTTCAAACCTTCCAGTATCTATAATTTAGGCTTGAACAGGGCAATGGTACTTGACAAATTTTTTTCACTTTTGATTTCTCAGTGCGTAGATCAGTGCTGGGTCATAACAGTCATGAAATATTTACTAATTATAAGACTAAATGAATGATTAGATGAATGAATATACAGTTGGATGGATGGATGGATGGATGGATGGATGGATGGATATGTGAAAAGCAGTATGGAGATAAAAGTCCATGTAGGACTGATCCCTTAAACTGGGATTTGATGCTATCTCTAGGTTGATAGGGTCAAAACTGAATTGAGTTGTTGAACTCCCAGCTGGTGTCAAAGAATTGGTAGCAGTATGGGAACCCTCCACCCTCCCCAGTTGGAATTGGGTACAAAATCAGAGTAATACCTCTTAGAATTAATTGAAGAATGTTTCCTCCTCCTCTATTTTCTGAAAGACTTTGGAATAATCTCTTCTTTTACTATTTTAAAGATTCATCAGTGAAGGTATCTGGGGCTGGCCTTTCCTTTGTGCACAGATTGTTAATAACCAATTCAACTTTTTTCCTTATGTTCATTCTATTTTTTCTTCCTGCAATTTTGGTAATTTGTGGCCTTCTAAGCATTCATACATTATGTCTCAATGATATAATTTGGTGGCACAAAGTTATTCATAATACTTCTTTGTAATTGTTTGGATTTTGAATTCTCTAGAGTTGTTGGTGATGTCTTCTCTTTCAGTCCTGATTCATTATTTCAGTCTTTACTCTTACTTTTTTTTGTCAGCTTAGCTAGAGTTTGTCAATTTTCCTGGTCTTTTCAAAGAATTAACTTTCATTTTCATTGAAATTCTTTATTGTTTTACTCTCTTCTATTTTGTTGATTTCTGCTCATATCTCCTTCCTTCTGCTTGGCGTGCGGTTTCTGATTCTAACTTCTTAAGCTCTCTAAGCTTAGGGTACTGATTTAAGGATTTTAAACTTTTTTTTTCCTTTTTTTTCTCTTATTTTTATTCTTTTCTGATGTGCTCTTCTTTTATTTTATGATAATAAAGGTATTATTACCATATGTTTTATAACTCTACTATAAACTTCATTACAGATACAAATTACTAGCTATTTTAAAAATGACACAAATTTATCCCAGTTTACTATTTACTGGACTTCGTCCAGCTGAGATTTCAACTGGCAAAGGAAAAGAACAAAATGAAAGAGTATATATATAAAGAACACCAGGAATATTAAAATGAAGATTATCTCTCAAAGAAGAGATGAAGAAAGAGATTTTATAGATTTTGTTATAATCTTGGGATGAGAAATTCTCACCTACCTTTAAGTAAGTCATCATTTGTCTTTGACACATTCAACTTTAGTATACTTTACAAGGGTCCAAACTAGCTTAAAACAGAAGGCTCTTGATTATATTAAATTTTCATTCAAAGAAAAAAAAAATGACTTCAGTTTTAAAAATATTTATGCATCACTGACCTACAAGATTCCTCCCAAATTCCTTTACATTCTCATGATGCATGAGCTAGTTAAGACACGACCTCTGCAACAGTACTGATCCGAATTTTCCTCAGAAACACCACCAAAGACCCGATATTAATACTTTTATATTCACTCATATCTGCAACCTTGCTAAGCTGCGTTAATAGAAATCATAATTTAAGTTGTTTCTCTTAGATTTTCAGGAAGTGTCTTTCTGTTACTTTTGCCTTCAAATTCAGCTTGTTGGAAATGAATGTTAATTTTGGTGATCACAATATATTTCCATCAAAACTGTAAGATGATTCCGTTGTCTTCTGACATACCAAATTAACGGGAGAATTCTTCTAGCTTTTACTGATGGCTTTCCGTGTCTGAGCACCCTTCTAACCATGCACATTATTCTTCAGGAACACGCGTACATTTTCCCTGCCCCAGATCAACCATCTTCTTCATCAAATTTTATCTTCTTCATCAAATTTCACTTTTTGTCCTTTTCTCTTGTACTCTGCTAGATCCTTGATGCATTTTCTCATCTCTGATTTGATGTATCTCGATGTTAAGGTCACATTTAATCTATCCAGTGTACATTTTTATGTTTCCCTTATGGCTTTAGTTTATCAATCTGTTTTCGTCCCATAATATTTTAATCTCAACTTAATCTCTTATATATTGTCGGAGGCAGGCCCCTGGCCAGGGCGGCCTCCGCCATTAAAAGATGGCGCCTGGCTAGTTGCCAGGTTAGGATTGCCTCGTGAGACTAAGCGGAACGCCCAAAGAGGAAGTAAACAGCATTGGTTGCTAGCGAAGTTGTTCGTTTAGGTGCACGGCCTGATTCGCTCCCTCCTATACCCTGCTTGCTGATTGGTCATGTAAACGTATATAAGTGTGTAGACTTGCAGAGAGAGAAGAGGGAGAAGATGCATCCGAACCAGGGTTCTTGTCGTCCTTGCGGGGCGAGGGCGATAATATATTTATGCTCCTCTTTCATTATATATGTCAACTATAATAAGTATTTATAATATATTTTATTCTGGTTCTTAAAATGAATTAACTTCAGAAATTTCTCTCTCTGACCTCTAAAGATCACATTTGCTACTCTTCGTTATGGGATTTGCCATCATTATGTGTGTTTTTTTTTTAAGTTTTATTTATTTATTTGTCAGGGAGAGTGAGCACAGGCAGACAGAGAGGCAGGCAGAGGCAGAGGGAGAAGCAGGCTCCCTGATGAGCAAGGAGCTTGATGCAGGATTCGATCCCAGGACACTGGGATCATGACCTGGGCTGAAGGCAGCCGCTTAACCAACTGAGCCACCCAGGCATCCCATACCATTTGTTTTTTAAATAATGACTGACTCTGTAATAAAGAAAGAGATCTCCAGACTTTGTATCTGTCAACCAATGAGATGTGTGGAGTGATCTTGGGTTAACTGTATCTACTTGCGTTCTGTCCTAAACTCCTTGTCAGATATGCTAATTTTCAGCTGGATATCATGTTGATATGCAGAGCACTTAATCCAGTGTCCACATTATTAGAAAGTTGCATCTAGTACAATTATGCTGGACATGTGACCTAAATTTTTGTCCTCTGCTTGTTCTCCAACATTTAATTTCATCCCAAGCATCAACTTTTAGTCAAGAATGACTCTAGGCTCTGAAAAAGACAGCAGTGAATTAAACAAGGTCCCTGACCCCCTGAAGCCAAAAACTCCTGTGGTGGGAAATTGAAAACAAAATGAGTGGGTGCTTATCTAGAATGTCAGATGATGCTAAGTGCTGAAGAGAAAATTGCAGCAGAGTGAGAGCGATAATATTGCTCTCCACATGGAGCCATTAGTGACAGCCTTGTTGAGAGGTGATACATGTGCGTATCTAAGAAGGGAACCAGAGAGCCGTGCAGCTGTCGGTGGGAAGAACGCTACAGGCCAAGACAAATGCAGACCCCTTGAGGTGGAAGCATGACTGGTGGGTTTATAGAATTTCAAGGGGGTGCATGAAACTAGGACAGAATGAAGGAGAGAGAAGCTGGAGACAAGATAGGAGAGGTTTAGGAGGTAGTGAGGGGAGAAGATTAATTTATTCCATAATGAGTAAAAGGTTTTCTTTAAGTTTATACTTGCTATGAAACACCATCAAAGCTGTTGCTGCTCTTACCCCCAGAGCAGCATATGGGGAAAACATTGAGCTCTCAGAATGCGGCCTTCCATAGCTAATATCCCCGTACCTCCCCCCACCCCCAGTCTCCCACCATCATCATTTCCTGCCTAGCTGTTTTCTGGAAATACCATCTCCAAGAGCTGGTGATAAAAGAGGAATATATGAACAAATGAGATGGGATTTGGGGGTTGGGGTGGAAGCAGCATTATAATTTATTCAAAGAGAAATCATCCACGCAATGTAGGGCTGGTTGCCAGTACTCAGGTTGTTCTAGTCACTATACTTGGGAAAGGGGGCAGGTATAGACAGATTATTCTTTCCAACGTACTTTCTTGTGACTGGGTACTGCTGCTTCAGGCCAAGAAGCGCAGGTAGCACATCAAACATATTTCAGTAGACTTGTTCAACAGTGCAGTTAGTGAACATTTAATTTCTGTTAATATCCAATTGACAGTTCATTTTTTTTTAAAGATTTTATTTATTTGACAGAGAGATAGAGAGCACAAGTAGGCAGAGCAGCAGGCAGAGAGAAAGGGCGAAACAGACTCTCTGCTCAGTAGGGAGCCTAATGCAGGACTCCATCCCAGGGTCCGAGGATCGTGACCTGCGCCAAAGGCAGATGCTTAACCAACTGAGCCACCCAGGCACCTCACAATTGACAATTCTAGTGTGTATGTATGTGTGAGTTCCAAACATATGCGTATTTTTCTTTTTTTTTTTTTTCTCTTAGTATTTTAGTGGGACATGGGAAAAGGCAGTGCCAGGATATAGTAATAAGATACCATTTAAATTTAAAAGTAAAATCTAATTTTTAGATTTTGAGGGAGTAGATTTCAGAAGTTCTGAAAACATATAGGTATAATAATCCAGCCTCAGACTCCGAAAAAAAAGGTGGCAATTTAAGAAGCTTGATATCCATGCAAAAATTAAATTATATTTATACAGACTCAAATTATCCCTCCAGAGGGAAGGAAAAGATCCATCACGAGTCTGAAAGGACGGCATGGAAACTTACATAATGAGCTCAGCCAGTATATAAACCTACAGAGAAGAAGGAAGAAGGGGACTCTCAAATTAGAATAAGTGCAGAAGACAGAAACAGACATGTAAGATAGGCCAGAGAATGTTTAGGCTCAAAAGAGAGAGAGAGGGAGTATATCACATGAACATGATCAGGTATGTTCAGATGAAGACCCAAGGAAGAGCTTGCTTAGAAGTCATTATAATAGATATGATGACAGAGAATGATGAACTGTTTAATCCCCCACTTTTTTCATTCCTCTGTCAAATAAAACATTCTTACACTAGAAATGCAGGCAGAAGGAAACATAAGAGGAAGCTGAAGGCCAAAACAGATGGAGACATTTTCAGATGTCACCTATCAACTCCTAATTAGTTCAGGTCTCCTTTCTCAGATTCGTACCTCCCAGAGGCTGAGGGAACTGGTGGATGAAACCGTGAAACAGTTGTCAATCACCGCAAGTTCTAGATTCAACTGACAAAAACCAGCCCATTCTTGTCCCAGGTTTCAAGGCAGCAGAAGATGTATAAGCCACCAAATATACTCCGTGAGTCTGAGAACAACTCTAGGGAAAGTTCTAGTGTGAGTTATTTCTTTAGCAAAGGAAATGACCATCAACGAAGCCACCACGTGTTCAGTAAGAATCCAGACTAGACTTTTTCTTAAGGTATTACTGGAATAGTATTTCAGCAAGGGTAATTTCTTGCCAAAACTGAGGTTTGAAGGATTGTGTTCTTGCAAAAAACAAGAGATTAATGAAAATAATAAAGATATTATCCACATGTATATTTATTAAATCAAGAGTATATATACATGATATATAACACATATAATATATATAATATAATATTTTATATATATATATATATTTAAAGATAGTACAGCCTTCCAGAAAAACAAAAAGCATGTCATCATGACAACCCTGTACATAATTTTCTTGAGTTCTGTTCTCTTTCTTAAACTGTTCAGGAAAAAGAAATTCTGGAATTACTCTCTGCCGAGGCAGATTGTCTCAGAAGATTTATGACTCACATTCCTCTTATTTCAGTTTTGCAGGTTATATCAAATTTAACTGAGAAACCATGAGAGAATTTAGTAAGATGGCTAAAGTACAAAATAAATGCATAAATTCAATAGCATTTGTAAAACAAAACAGAAACCATTTAGAATATTATGGATAATGTACAACAGTGATAAATCATATAAAACTATGATGAATAAATGTGACTAGAAATATGTGAGGCTTATGGAACAGTAAATCTTTACTGAAAGACTAAATATAATGCATGAATATACAGAGACATAGCCATGGTCTAGGAAAAGAAGACAATACTGTGCTCATGTTAATTCCTTCCAAATTTGTATACTATATATCACTTGACTTCTCATCAGAACTTTCTTTGGTGTTCAGCAGAATTCTGAAATCCATCTGTGGGAAAAAAATGTAATATATAGAAAAATTCAATAAAAAAATGAGAAGTTGCTCTAGCAGATGTTTAATTATATTTTAAAGGTATAATAATGAAAATATGTGGTTCAAGTATAAGAACAAATAGATGAAGCTAAGTAGAAGTTTTCTATGCACTGTAATAACCCTCTTTCTTAGGGTGCCTGGGTGGCTCAGTTGGGGAAGCGTAGGACTCTTGATTTGGGCTCAGGTCATGATCTCAGCATCATGGCATGGAGCCCCACATCTGGCTCTGTGCTTACGGCAGAGCCTGCCTGAGAGTCTCTTTCTTCCTCTTCCTATACCGCTCCCCACTTGCATGCATGGGCTCCCTCTCGCTCTCTCCATAAAATAAAATAAATAATCCTCTTTATCATCATCGTTGCTTCCATCTGTTGAATATCTACTTTGGGCCAGCCACGATTCTAAGTTATTTCATGTATTAACTGACTTACAGCTCATGATGATCCTAAGTCATATCCCTAACCTTGCTTTCACCTTCCAATTTTCTGTAAGATTATTTAACCCTATAGCATAGAGCCAGTGTGAGTTTAATCAAGGAAATGAAAGAAGGGTTGACATTAAGATGTTGAGTCAAACAGAATGAAAAGACCTGGACGGGGCTGTAGGCATGGAGGACTTTATTTGAGCTGGGGGCTGGCCAAGCCGTATGCCCTCTTCACTTCAGCCCTGCTAGACAACCATAGGATTTCTGACGATTCACACAGGAAAATGGGGACACTCGGGCTTCTTTCTCAAGATGGGTTTATTGCTGAGGCTTTGGGAGTTCGTTCCATTCCCAGAGCTGCCTCGGTCCCTCTGGTCAACCTAGTAGTCTTTAAGCTTTAGCAAGCACCTTCAGCTGGTGTGATGGATTAACCAACCATTCTTTGTATATCTATAGATCATGCATTCTTTCCTAGAAAGAACAGAGCACGTCTGCACATCATGAAACAGAAACCAGAGCCCCTTGCACAAGCCCGGGCCCCGAGGAGCCAGATCCCCTTGCACAACCTCAGAGCACTGAGATAATATCTCAGCTGCTACCATCAAGTCTGCACATAATCCAGGGGAATGCCAAGGCTGACTGTACCCCTTCCCTGATTAACTGCCTGATTAAACTCTTTTAAAGAAAACCCCAGGGCAGGCAGAAATCTCAGGTTGGCCTTTGGACAAAGGTCAGTCTTCTCCCCACATGGCCGGCCTCCTGAATAAAGCTCATATTCCTTTCCAATCAAAACTCATCTGAGTATTGGCTTTTCAGGTAACAGGCAGCCTAACCTGGGTTTCGGTATTACTAGTAGGATGCACAGAGAAGGGCAATGGCAGGGGTCAGTGGAAGGTCTTGTGATGCAGGGTGGACACGTCCAGATGGTGCAGTGTTCCTGGCTGTGCAATGTATCTTAGTCTCGTGGCAAAGTCAGCCAAGTCAAGCAATTCAGGGAACAACAATCCAGGATCAGTCTTCATATGTCTATTCTAGATAGAAGTCTGAAAAGTGTCTTGAGTTACAGGAGGAAGTCCATTGATACTCATAGCTTGGGGGTAACAAATTACGGCATGCAAACATCTTTCTCCTATTTTCACATCTAGTGAAGAAAGCGCTTTCTCTAGCGTGTATTCTGAGTGGTGATAATAATGAATGGCTTAAGACCATTCATTAGTCATTCTATGATATCATCTACCCAAACTCAACACTGTGCTGGAGTTTGGGGACCAGATGGCTAGAGCATGGGGGAAGGCTGGGGCCAGAACTCTGAGAAAGCATCATATACTTTGGGAGCAGGGGGCCTGGTTTCCCGTGAATGAGTTTTTAATTTTTTCCAATTCCCCCTCCTACATTTGGTCAGCATTTAACAGGAACTAGGGAGCTCCGCCAAGTGGAGTGAGAGCCAGCAGCCAGGAGAGGGCGGGCATTCCCCAGGAATGCCGAGACACACCTGGTTAAAGAAAGAGACATTTAGATAAGAAAACAGTGACCTCAGGAAACCAGAAAACTTAGGGATGTTTATGATATAAAAAACCATGTGTGCAGGAGTATTTTTTCTAGGAAGATATATCTCGAAATGTATCTCACAGTGGCTGAACTGTGTGTCATTTACCCTTTTTTTTTAATCATATATGCATACATACACATTTTGTTGTGCGATAAAGGTAAATGATAACTTTAGACTAAAAACTTCAATTCTATTTTTATAAACTTGTGTTAACAATCTATGTCCTGCTTTTCAAGGATTTATATGAAAGGAATATATTAACAAAGACATTATTGCCTGAAACTAAATCCCTAAGGAATTTCTGCAAAAGTACACTGATAGGAATGTAACCTATGCCCCTCTGTAAATTATACAGCATTCCTCGAAATGTCACCCAAAAAGCTCTTTGGGGAAGTGCCAAAAAGTGAATCTTCAGCTCCTATCTCTCCTCTTCCAGCACTGACCCATACCCTGAAGTCTGCCTAGCCACAGTTCTTTGAGTCACGATAGCCTCTGAAGGGCTGCTTATAATTTGGGCTTTGGTTTAATGACCAAACACACACCCCAAGTTTGAGAGCCCACATCCTCCCTAAGTGGTGGCCACCAGTTTGTGTTTGCTTCCATGAAGGCCCATACATCTCCCCTCATGTCCTCTCTGACCCACAGCCCAATATTCCTCAGTGGGTCATGGTTTTCTAATGGAAGCTGAAGCAGATGGCAATGCAGAGCAGATGCTTGGCAGAACCTGTCAGCCTCCTCTCTCTGGTTCCCCGCGCCTACCTTAGTTATTCCATCACTGCAGTGGAATTGCTACCTCTCCTAAATTCTAGACAGCCAATGTTGAAACATTGTCTCTCAAAGGCATGGGCAGTGCCACACAAAGACATGTCTACGAATGCTCATGGTAGCATTATTCATACAACCCCAAAACTGGAAAACTACCCAAATATCCATCAACTGTCCAATACATTTTTTTTTTAATGTGGTATTCCACATGGGGAAATACTACTCAGTAAGAAAAAGAAAAAACTGCTGATACATGCATCAACAAGAAGGAACCTCAAAAACATTCTGCTAGAGTGACAGACATCAGATGAAAAGGACTACCTATCGTATGATGCCATTCAAATCAAATGTCCAAACATGGAGTAACTATGGACAGAAAGCTGACCAGTCATTGCCCAGGGTTGGGACTAGAGGTGAGGTCTGATTGTAAAGAGGCCCAAAGTAACCTTATACAGTGATGGGAATGTCCCAAAACTAGATTTTGGTGTTACACAACACTATAAATTTACCAGGATCATTATAGTAGGTAAATTAATTGTAGCAGTTAAATTTTATGTTATGTAAATTATACCACAATAAAGCTGCTAAAAAATAAAAAAAGCATGGCAGTGATCCCTCCAGATACTCTATGGAATAAGATCCCATCCCCTATAGCAGACCTCACCAGGTCACCAGATGGCCTGAAGATTAAGAGAATGCGGGGAATAGCTCAAAGGAGGGATGCTCACTGGAAATTTTTTGCAAAACCTGGCAGGTCCTCGGGCATAGCGAATATAAATCTCAGTCCATGAATTCTTATGTGGAAGAATTATCACATCTCTTTTCTTTAGAACTCAAATCAGTTTCTATTTTTAACCTTCCTCTTGACTGGCTGGTGAAACAGTTATCCTCATTGCTTATTGGAATTCCCACTTCTCGCTCATATCCTTGAGTTAGGTGGTGGAGTCAACATATTGGTGATGGAGGGGTCTTCTGGTCTTGGGCCATTGGTCTGTGTATTACCTGGACCCCTGTCTGCACCACCTCTCCAGACCCACAGCCTCTGCTGTTTCAGGGCCACAGGAGGCACAGGAATCCCTGGGACGGGCCTGCCTACACGACAGGTTGCAGATCAATGGTGGAAGGCTACATCTGGCCTGCAGATGTGCTTTGTTTGGCCTACACTAGGTTTTAAAAACATTTTAGCCAACTTTTAAAAGTCAGGAGAGTTCAGTGAAAAACAAAAATGTCTGGTTTCTCCGGAAAACCAGAAAATCTAGCAATAATGGGTCACCTCGACATGTGGCAACAATTACAGGAGCTGAGAAGGGGTCATGATTTTAGCTCCCCGATCTGCTCTAAACCCATCCAACCTCAAGTATCTTTCCAGCGGGTGCCAGGGGACGTTTTTATAATAGTTGCAAGAATTGTTTTGTTTGCCTTTGTCACGGCAGGTGTTTGAGACCCCTAACGTGGGCGCACCAGGCAGCCACTGCCTCTGCCTTCCCGGGCCCACCCAGGAGACCCCACAGAGTCTCTTCTGGTTCCCAGACTAGCTTCTGCTAGTCTGTGAGAGGTTCTTCCCTCTGCACTTTCTAAAAGCCATCTGACATTGACAAGGCAACTGATTCTTAGCCTCTAGGACTTAGCCATTTAAAAAACCCAAACCAGGACATGTCTTTTTCTCAGGCAGCACAAGCTTTTGCCCTTCTGTAGACCTCTTGGGAGATAATGGGAGCAGATTTAAACATTTCTACTTGAGAAGAAAAAGGATAAGAGGAAATATGGCAAGAGGGAACATAGGTTAAAAATCTCAGGGTGCCTGGGTGGCTCAGTGTGTTAAGCCTCTGCCTTTGGCTCAGGTCATGATCTCAGGGTCCTGGGATCGAGCCCCCATTAGGCTCTCTGCTCAGGAGGGAGCCTCCTTTCCCCTCTCCTTCTGCCTGCCTCTCTGCCTACTTGCGATTGCTCTCTCTGTCAAATAAATAAATAAAATCTTTAAAAAAAAAAAATCTCAAAACACCAGGCAGCAGAGTAACTTGGCTTTCAGGCATCTAATTAAAGGACATACTAGCTGAGTCAAATAACTCATCAGTTATCATAAACACATTTCATCTATTATTGGGAATCAAAGTACACATTTCAGAGTTATTATTCCTTGTACTTGTAGTAGTAACACTGCTGGGTTATTCACTCCAGAGGAATGTTAGATTATGCAGTGAAATGCAGGGGCCTCCCTCAGATGGGGAAGGAGGTGCTTCAAGTCAGATCTTGGACACACCCAACCAAAATTAGCTGTCACAGTGTACCTCTCTCCATTGGATGCCTATGCTGGAACGCACACCCAGCTAGTGGAACAGAACTCTGGGCAGATCTGAAATCCAGGCCGGGCAGGGCCATGCCCCAGGGAATGCTCAGCTCAAAGAAAACTGCTGGGGGGGTGGGGGGTGGAAAGCAATGCCATTCCTGGGGTAAAGGATAAAAAAGCAGACGCCTGTGCCTGCACCTGGGGCATTTAGCCAGGTACACTGAAGGGGAGCAGAGGCCTCCGTCAACTGCACTTGGAGTGAACTTTGAGTGTTTACAGATGGGAAGGCTGAGGGCTCTGTGTAAACAGTCATGAAGGCACAGAAACAAAGAAGCAGCATCTCAGTACAGAATGTCACCATGCCATGGAACAGCAATCTGCTGGCCTGAGACAGTGCAAAACAACGATTCCTGGAGGAGTGGGCTCAATCACTATCTCTGACTGGGCTTTTTCCCAAAATCCCCATGGCCCAGGAGCGGGAAGTTGTTATCTAAAGCTCATTAAATGATGCTAATAGCCATCCCTTTGGGAGTTTCGGAGTTCCGGGTCAGTGACTCTCCATGAGTTCTTTAGTAAATTTATTAACTTCAGTCAATTGGTCAATCAATCAATTGCCTTCCCCAGCTAGCTAGAGTGAGACTTCTAATCTCCCTGATACTCATGGTTAACATTCTAGTTCTGAAGGTAAACACAACCCTCTTTTGAATCTTGCTCCAGTAAGACCCAGTTCCCTCTGGGCAATCTACAAGTTATACACACAGCTCCCAAGACCAGAGCGCCCATCTTCACCAGGTCCTGAGTCAAACCATTTTTCTGCAGCCACGACTGAAGAAAAGCTATGTGGACAATAACTGTAAGTCACTCAAATATTAGTCATTCAGTGATCAAGCTGTAGTGGAGAGACAATTACTGTAACTCTTATTTGAATACAGTGAACTCTGAAGCCAACTAAGAAGACTTCAAAACAATTTACAGTTCCTGGAAAAGAAATTGTGTCCAAGACAAAGCTGTGGGAAAATAACAGTGGGGAAAAAGCCATCACATGCCTTTAGGACTAACACTCAGTGGGAATATCAAGTTGAGAAAATTAATGGGTTGTTAAAATAATGCAGTACTTCTGTTCTGACTGATAATAGTCTAATATTCCATGGAATTGAGAAGCAGTGTAAATCCATCCATCTATCCATCCATCCATCCATCCAACATCACAATTCCACCGTGTCCATTGTAACTCAAGGCATTTTCTCCTTTGGGTAGTGAAGCTGAGGTTGTTGAAAGTGGCCAGATACAAACCTTCTATTGTTCCTTTCAAAAGTTGGTGGGAGGGGGAGTAGGTGGCATAGCTAAATTGAGGAAGACCTAATCTTTCAACCTCACTACCCAAGGGGCAGTACATGCTCCTCCAGCTCAGATATTAGCTGAGAAGGCCGCCAGCGGTCAAGACATAAACTGATGATGGCGGGGGGAGATATAGTCCCACCCAGTGTGTTAACTTCCCTTCAGGTGGGTTTGGGAAGTTCTGCTGTATTGAACAATTTAATTCCTGGGAAAGCACATAAATCACTATAGATAAGGGGAGGTCTGTAGGTATGTCCTGAAAAGTCCAGTGTATATCCAGAAGAACAGACTGTCCAGCAAGTCAGCCCTACATATAGTCCCTTCAGACCCACCCTCACAAATGGTCCCTGGGCAGAGGAGCCTCAAATGAGGCTGCCTATCCCTTTGTAAATCTTTCTGATCTGCTACTTTCTAGCCAACTGAGCCTCAGGGTGGCCCTGACTGACCCCCTGCCCATCCTAGTCCACTTTTTGCACTTTTTCTTTTTTCTTTATTATCTCTCTTCTATTCTTTCCCACTTCTGCCTTCATTCCAGGATACTAACTGGACTGAAATCCACCATGCCCTTGCCTTTGTGTATGACCAGGTTCTGGCCAGCCACTAGCTCTGACAATCAGGAAAAAACAAATCTAGCCCACCTCACCCCTTAGCTTTAGGCCACCATGCCCTCCCCTGGTTTGCCTATCCTCTGGCTCCGGTGTTCCCAGCATGAGGTCCTGGCATATGAACAGCATCTGAGCACAATGGTTGGTATCACTGTGGTTCGTGACAGGAGAGTCACTGAGAGACCAGGAGTGCAGTGAGGAAAACAGACTGAGAGGAAGGGCAGCAAGTGAACTTTGATGCCTAGCATTCGCAATAACTAATGATGATAAATGAGAGAGTGACTACTCTTTCTCAATAACTAAGGATGATAAACGAGAGTGACTACTCAATGTGTAATCACTGGAAGAGACACAGTCAAAATGTAGTTCAGACAGAAGTATCATTTATCTGGCTAGAGCCATGTCAGAGTGAGAAATTATTAGAATAATTGTATCAATGACTTTTCCTTTAACTCATATCACTGGTTATTCATTATTAAAAAATATATAATTTAGATATGTGCTGTCCCAATATGGCGGCCACCAGCCCAGAATGTCTGTTTAAAGATTTTATTTAGTTAGTTATTTTAGAGAGAGAGAGCATGCACAGCGGAGAGAGAGGGAGACAGAACTCAAGCAGACTCTCTGCTGAGTGGAGCCTGACCTGGGACTCAACCTCACAATCCTGCGATCATGACCTGAGCCAAAACCAAGAGTCAGATGCTCAACCAACTGTGCCACCCAGTTGCCCTGCAAGATGGCTATTTAAATTTAAATGAATTAAAATTTAAAATTCACTAAAATTAAAAGTTGCACTAGTCACATTCCAAACACCAGTAGGCACATGTATGTGGTTATTGATACAGAACATCTCCAGCATCTCAAAAAATTCTCTGTATTTGCATGTATCAGGTTATCTTTCCCTCCATACCAGTTGAACATGTGCACTGTGTAGTGCTTGCAGCTGTGACCACTGTGAAAATTTTCTTTCCCCACTGTGGCAGTTGCTGACTTGCAAGTCTGGACCACCTATTTATGCAATCTTCTTGAGACGTCTATTCCTGTTTTACAAACCTACTACTTCTATTATACAATAGATCAGTGATATCCTGTGCCACCTGATGACTCCTTGGATTTGAAAATATTCAATTTAGGATAAGCCACTCAACTTTCAAGTTACTTTTTACCCCCGGTATCAGACTGCTACCTTCCCCTTGGAGCTTGCCAGAGAATCCAAATATCTATCATGTATACCTCGAGCACCATCAAATACGCAGGTTATTATGGCCAAGGGGCAGGGAAGACTGTACCATAGCTTGGATTGGCTGCAGAGTCATCTCCAATCTGAGTCCTAAACAAAACTATAATGTTCTCCCATAATCTGATAAATGGATTGGGAGCAGTATTCCCAAGTATAGCATAAGATGACTCAAAAAATCAAATAGGCCCAACCAACAAACCAAACAACTACTATGCTTCTTTCTTAATGGGATTCCAAGATGCAAAACTGTTACTTACCTAGAGAAGAACTTGCTGGCATATCCCAAATCACTGATTCACTAAAAAAAGGTTAATGTTTCGGCACCTCTGGTTTATACATATATATGACCAGAGTATCTAGGATAATTGTTACAACCTGCTCACCAAGTCTAGAAAGTATAATGGTATCAAAATATGATATTCTAGGAAATGTCAAGACAGTAAAGATTCCTTCCGACTATATTATGACAAAGGGAGTAAGCATTCAGTTTGATTCAGAACCCTGAAGCAAAATAGAGAATGTATGCCACCCTGCTCTATGAAGGGAACTGTCTTGTGTGTTTCCCTACTCAAGGGATGGAGGAGAATTCATTTCCCAACAGCAGCATGGGCTATGATGACCTTCGCTTCAGCAAAGATACCACATCTGGCAGAATAACTGCAACTGGTCCACTATCTGATTAAATTTGGCCATGAATGTGAGGATTGATAGTTAAGTATCTATCCCAATTATACCTTCCAGAACTGGGGAAGTAACTACAGGTTGAGTCTACAGACCCATTGAACTTACAGTGAAATGGACTTGAGACCACTCTCCATTTATTACCAGCCATCTATGAGTCTTCATTCCAACCAGTGGACCATGATGACAGTGTCAGCCCATACCTAACACCCTTGATGAGTCTGGTCTATTCCTCCTTCAAGAGGGTAATATTACCCTGAAAACACCAGGGAAACAGTACAAACTGCTGTGAGCAAGGCAACTGCACTGTAGCATATAAGTTGAATCTTTCAATGATTTGTTTCAAAACTCTCTTTATTCTGTGGGTTTATTTCTCTCTATCTCTATAAATAGCACAATGTATTAATTTCTATAGCTCTATAAATATTTTGTTATCTGTTAGAGCAGTTTACTTCTTTGGAAATGTCTCAAACCTTCTTGACTTTTGCTCTTTCATTTAAGTTTCAAAATTAGCTTGTTAATTTCCATGAAAAATTCTATTATGATTTGGAATGAATCTGACTTCAGAAGAGCCATCATTTATCTATGGGATAGGAGCTTGATACTATTGGTAGCTATAGAACAGACATTATCATGAGAGCAGGAGTGAATAAAAATCAAAGAGAGCATCTGAGAACGCTTTTCTGACAACTGGCATTTGTCCCTACTGAATCTTTACTGTTTTATAAGAAGATGTCAACTTTTGTAATCTACAGATCTTTTGAGAAGCCAGGTGGTAAAGGGAAGGAATTAGAAGGGAATATGCCTTGTAAATAAAACTGAAAGTTTGAAGTAATATATTTTGGTTTTCTTTGCTATTGTGTTAGCAAAATCTGAAGTACTCAGAGATTTAAAAAAAAAAAAACAGCAAAAATGTGGAGATCAAAGAATAAGGGAGAAAGAACATGACTGAGGTAGCAGCAGCTTATGGCTATAGGATAGAATAAGAATGTAGTTTTCTCTTTCTCTCTCCTCCACGTGTGTGTGTGTGTGTGTGTGTGTGTGTGTGTGAGTGTGTGAGCATGCACATGCATAAATGGTAGATTATACTAATAAAATATAATTTCAAGAATTCACAATATTAAAGAAGAAAAGAAATTCCAAAAATTCTTCCCAAAGAATGCCTTGAAGCGCAATTCCTTCAATAAAAGAGAGCAAAATCATTAGATTTGAAACAGAGGAACTATAGGAACAAAGGATTGTTATAGACACCATGACCCATCTTAAGGTTTTTTCTTAAAAGGAAAATGAGATATGACTTGAGAATAGATTTGACTCTAGAGAGGATCCTGAGTTAATATTCCCAGCCAGTTTTATGACTTCTTGTATAATTCCATAAGAACTACTAAGATTCCTCTGTATAGCTATAATTCTACCTATCTTATTTAGAAGGAAAATATCTCCACTCCATAAATCAAGAAGAACATTTTCATAAATGAGAGCCTGGTTTTCCTTTTAGGGGAAAAAAATATGAAGAGCTGAATGAAAAAAATATTTTAACATTAAGTCAGTTTTCTTACAAATGCACATTTTTGTGGAAATTTTAAAATATGAGAATGAAATCAAGTTTTACATTCAAATGATATAATAGAAATTCAACAAGGAAACAGTAAAAATTGAATGGCGCTTTTAGTTTTCCTGACAGAGAATGTTCGATTTTAAAACAAGCGTAGTTTTAGGAAGTTTCTGATCTACACCGGCTGTTTTAAGTTGTTGGTTATTCTTTAATCTAATTCTTACTTGTTATGCATGAGAAAGAATGTGTCCATGATTCTATAGCTTATAAAATTAGTTTAATTTAATTAAATTAATTTAATTTAACAAAAAGTAAAATGATTCAAGTTAAAATATGAGAGGATGTGTTTTTTTATATTACTAAAAAATTGTCTGTGAAAATGATATGAGCATTAATAAATTTATGTGTTACACATGACTGCAGAAATATCAATCTTTCATGCTATCTCTTCAATCACATTTGTTTTTAAATGGCTATATACGGTTTTGCTTTTGTTTGAGGTTTTGGGGTAGTGGGTGGTTTCACATTCCCATTTTTATACATACACACTCCTTAATGATTCTGTGGTTCTTGGAAAAATTTCAGTGGGTTAGAGTTAGACTTAGCTAATAGTTTAAAATTAGAGCATAGCTAGTTTGTCCACTGTATGCCAGATAGATGGAATAATTTTTCTTTAAGCCATGAGTGCTCTACTTAGAAATTATGGTTCCAATATGAAGCATGACATTGATTGCTGGAGAGAGTAACAACTTGTAACATATACAGCATCTTGCGCACTCAACCAGATCTAATCCAGTGGCCCACGAAACTTCACAAAGTGTGAAAAAGGGAAATGGACACTGATTCCTTGATTTTATTGCTTAATGTGTAAATGGGGAATTTGAGACACAGTTATTTGCCTTAGTAAGTCTGATGCCATTCCATAACAAAGTTCTGGAGCTGAAGTTAGGGTCAAAAGCTCTTAACTCAACCTGTTACACTCTAATAAACTGGTTCTATGCGTCTGGATTAGAACAGAATCCTAGATACGACTTAGAGAATGGTGATGTGAGGACCCTCTTCCCAACAGTGCCACCACAAGTGATTAAAATTATTTAAAAAGCAATGCTTGAAGTCTCTGGAAACTCTTCTAAGGTAATAGAGAAAGTGGTGAAATGTTTATTTAGGCAAATATACGAAATCTTTCCAAGAACATTCAGAGTTGGTAACCATTGTTGAGCCACAGTCCACTTCCCCTCATCGCCCCCTCAGCTCAGCATTATGGAAAGTCTACTTGTGATGGGTGCGATCAAGAACACAGAGCTCCCTCTCAATCTGACCCCCAGTCTGTGGCAATGGTATCTGTCCAGGAAGAGTAGGTGCCAGCAATAGTCTTGTTCCTGGCTCCTAGTTAGAAATCTGCTTGCTCGTAGAGGAGAGGATTCATGCTGTGACGGTCAAGAAGAGAAGACCAGAGACTACGAGACTACTGACCTCACCCAGCATGTCACTTGTACAGCAGGGCTGTCACTCAGTGAGAAGCTGGCCTTTATCCTGACCTCCATTCCCTAATAGCAGCACAGAAGTCTTACAAAGTGGTAGTAAGACAGCTCATAAGAACAAATAGTTCCCGGGGCGCCTGGGTGGCTCACAGGGTTAAGGCCTCTGCCTTTGGCTCAGGTCATGATCTCAGGGTCCTGAGATGGAGCCCCGCATCGGGCTCTCTGCTTAGCAGGGAGCCTGCTTCCCTTCCTCTCTCTCTGCCTGCCTCTCTGCCTGCCTCTCTGCCTACTTGTGATCTCTGTCTGTCAAATAAATAAATAAAATCTTTAAAAAAAAAAAAAAGAACAGATAGTTCCACAGCCCTCCCCAAGGGAAATGACTATATTTGGAACACATCTGGGGAAATCTAAGATTATGGATGCTGTTGAACAATGGAAATGTTGGTGGTCAGTGATTTAAAGGAGACTGGTAGTTCCTTGAGAGCAATAAGCAAAACCATGTACTAGCTGGAAGTTCAACAGAATCAGGAAGAAATAGCTAAGAAGAGCCATCCTGGGATCAAGAACAAGCCACAGTTTAATTGAATCAAATCCAATTTAATTGAATTAAACTGCAGAGCAATTTATGTCCCAGGGTATTGCTGAAAACAATAGAGCAATCCACTAGCAATTCGTGGAGGTTATAGAGGGGCACATAATGACGGGGGGGGGGGGGGGGGACTTAACAGAGTTAGGGAAAGAGAAAAAGAGGGACCTGATTTTAATTTTTTTTTTTTTTCCAAAACCTGCTATCCTGGCTGACTATATGTATACTGAAGACTGAGCCCTAGAGGAACCACATCAAAGAACACATGCTGTGGGGAAATAGATTTCACAAAAGACATAAAGAAACAGGAAAGTGTGACCTATATACAGAAAAAAAAAAATGCAGGCACAGAAATTGCCTTCAAGAGGGCTCAATGATCAAAATGCAGACAATGATTTTAAAGTAGCTGTTATAAATATATTCAAAGAACTGAAGGGAACTATGCATAAAGAGTAAAAGTATTATGACAATGTCTCTTCAAATACAGAATGTCAAAAATGAGATGCAAACCATAAAAGAAAACTAAATAGAAATTCTGGAGTTGAAAAGTAAAATAACTGAAATAAAAAATTTAGTAGAGGGACTCAACAGATTTTAGATGACCAAAGAGAGAATCAGTAAATATGAAGACTGATGTACATTATGTGATCTGAATACACAGAAAAAAATGGGGGGAAAAATAGAACAGAACTTCAACATACCAAAATGGAATGCAGCTAGAAAAGTGCTTAGAGAGGAATTTATAGCACAAATACTTTAGACGAAGAAATATCTTAAAGCAATAATCTAACCTTCATCTTAAAACATTAGAAAAGGAAGAACACAGTGACCATAAAGTAAAGAGAAGAAAGAAAATAATAAAAATCAGAATGGAGATTAATAAAAAAAAACAATAAAGAACCAATGGAACAAGATGGTGAAATGATCAACAAAACTGACAAATCTTTAGCTACTTAAGAATAAGAAAAAAAGATTTTAAGTGCATAAAGAAGGAGGGGACATAGTTACTGACCTTATGGAAATAAAAAGGATTTTAAAGTAATAATACAAGCAATTAAATATAAGCAGATTTGATAATCTAGATAAAATGAATAAATTTCTAGAAAGAAATACCAAAGCTGACAAAGGAAGAAATAGATGTGAATAGACCTGCAATAATTTTTTTAAAAAATTGAGTTAAAGAATTCCCACAAAAAAGAGCCCAAGATCAGATGGCTTCACTGGCAAATTCTATAAATGTTTTCAAGAAAAATAAACACCAATTCTTTACAAACTTGTAAAAAAAAAATGAAATAGTTCTTATTTTATGAAGCCAGCATTATCCACATATGAAAACACAACAAAGACATTACAAGAAGAGTACAGACCATTATATCTTATGAATTTAGATGCAAAGGTCTTCAGAAAGATATAGTACATTGAAACAGCAGTATATATAAAAAAGGACTATACCCTGACATGACCAAGTGGAATTTATTTCAGGATGGCAAAGTTTAACATACAAAAATCATTTAAGGTAATATACTGTATCAATAGACAAATGGATGAAAACTGCATGTCTCTCTCAAATGCAGAAAAAGCATATTCGTGTAAAATAAATACAGAAACTTTGAATAGAAATAGAAAGGAACTTCATTAACCTGAAAGACAGGTTCTATGAAAAAACCCACAGCTCACATCACACTTAATGGTGAAAGTCCAAATGCTTTCCCAAGATCAGAAACAAGACAAGGATGTAACCTCTTCTATACTCAAAACATTCTTGAAGGAAAGAACAAAGACACAGGATTCACACCTCTCAGTTTTAGCACTTAGTAGTCAAAAGAATGTGGTATTGTTAAGAAGATAGATATAGAGATCAATGGAATATAGTTGAGAGTCCAAAAATACACCCAAACATTTATGATCAATTGACTTTTGATGAGAGTACCAAGACAATTCAAAGAATAGTCTTCCACATATGATGCTGGGACACGGGATATCCACATTCAGAGTTAAGATGTACCTTTTCTTTATACCATACACGAAAGTAATTCCTAGAAGATAGATATAAATGTAAGAGCTAATTCCATAAAACTCATAGAAAAAAGCACAGAAGTAATTTTCATAACCTTAGTAGGCAAAGCACTTTTACATATGCCACCAAAATCATAAGCATAGGCAATAAAAAGGAAAATAAGTTGGAGGTCATCAAAATTAAAAAATAAAAATGAAAGGATAATCTACAAAACAGAAGAAAATGAATCATATCTCAATAAAAGTTTTAAAAAGGGGGGTACCTGGGTTGTTCAGTTGTTAAGCATCTGCCTTTGGCTCAGGTCATGATCCCAGGGTCCAGGGGTCAAGCCCCGGTTCGGGATCCCTAGTCAGCAGGAAGCTTGCTTCTCCCTCTCTCACTCCCCCTACTTGGGTTCCCTCTCTCACTATGTCTCTGTCAAACAAACAAACAAACAAATAAATAAATATATTTTTTAAAGTTTTAAAAAGGAAGAATGAAAATAACTTTTAAAAATGGAATATCCAGGAGCTCTGGTACATTATATATGGGATCTCAGTCTTTCCTTAGTGTCAAGATTATATAGCCTCACCTTCCTCAGGGATCCTGCTACTTTATTGCTCTCTATGTACAGTGAGAGAGCAATGAGGAAAGAGGGAAAATCAAGAATAGTTGCTTTCCTAGTCAACATTAGTGGGGAATATTTGTCTAGGTCTTGAGAAAAATTACAAGAGTTCCAACCCAGAATGTTACTTGGCCTGGAAGGAAAGCTTATGCATATAGTCCATTTATTATGCAAATTAAAATGACTTACTTGGTTACTGTTAATAATTCCTTAAGATTTACCACAAACAAATGTGAAAACATACATACTAAAATATGTGTGCTTATGTATACATATTATGTAATATGTACACATAGTAAATATATGTATATGCATACATATACATACATCTTAATATGTATACATACAAAAATGTGTCAAATTTTAAAGATCTATACTCTTACCTATGAATTCCTCAAAGAAAAACTTTGGAATTTATTTCTTAGAGCTGCTAGATAGGTCTCAGGTAAATAAGCTGTAGCTTGCAAAACCTTGCCTCCAAATGATAACCAAACTGTTTTTGAAATGAAATTTTTTTTATTGAAGTACAGTTAATGCAGAATGTTACATTAGTTTCAGATATACAGTATAGTTATAAGACAATTCTGTACATAATGCTATGCTCGCCACATAGCTAGCATACCATCTGTCACCATATAACACTATTACAATAGTGTTCATTGACTCTAATCCCTATGTTGTTCCTTTCATTTTAGTGACTTACTCAATTCATAACTGGGAACTGGTACCTCCTACTGTCCTTCACCCCTTTTTATCCATTCTCCTTCTCCTCTGGCAACCACCAGTTTGTTCTCTGTATTTATAGGTCTATTTATGGTCTGTTTAAAATAAAATTAATATTTTAATAAATTACTCACCTTGGAGTACCTAGCATGTTGGTTTTTAAGTAGATTCCAAACTTAAATTATCCCTTAAATTCTTTTACCAGAATTACTAATATTCCCTAAAGAACTATTCATTTTCTAACTTGTTCATTTTCATTACTTAATATACTATTGGGAATACTTTATCTTGGGCCATGTCTAGACACACAGATGGTTTTGATAAATTCATTTGAAAAAGAGGCTGAGTTCAGGGAAATGGCTAATTTTTTTTTAAACTGAACATATTTTCTCTTAAAGAATTCCACAAAATCATCTTGACTGAATTATTCTTCTTTCAAATGGTTATTTTGGCGATAAGTAGTTCAGAAGCTTCATGTTCTATGGTAGGAGTTTAGTATTCAGCACAAAGGGAAATAGCAGCCCCCCCACCCCACCACCCCTTATCCATGGTTTCACTTTCCACTGTCCCAGTTAGCCATGATCACTGGCAATCTGGAAGCAGTAGGTCTTCTTTCTAAAATACGGTCAGAAGGTCGATAGCCGACTAAAACTACGTCACAATGCCTGTCATTCACCTCACTTCATCTCATCATGTGGGCATTTTATCATCTCACATCATCACAAGAAGAATGAATACAGTACAAACGAATATTTGGAGAGAGACCACAGTTACATAACTTTTATTACTGTATAATGTTATGATTGTTCTATTTATTAGTTATCATTGTTGATCTCCTACTCTGCCTAATGTAGGAGTTAAACTTTATCTAGGTATGTATGTATAGGGGAAAAACGGTCTATACAGGGTTCAGAACTATCTGAGATTTCAGGCATCCACCGAGGGTCTTACAGCATAGTCCCCTTGGGTAAGGGGAGGTTACCGTACTTCACAGAGATGCGCCTTTTGGAGCAGAGGACAGGGAGGGTGGAGATTGGTGGGAAGGAGGCTTGCTTTTAATGACTGCCTGGTTAAACACCACCGAACAATGTATGTTCAGCATTTTCACAAGTGAAATCATACCCCAAATCGGAGTGACATTTTATTTCCAAGGGAAAAAGTTATTGCTGAGGAGTCCACCTAAGAATTACTTTTTGAGCTGTACACTGAAAAAGATCTTTAAATCAGGACAATAATAAAAATGATGACCAAAGGTACAGGTTTTTCATGTAGTAGGAAGTAATGTTTTATTTGCTGCAGCCCCTAAGGGTCAGAACAAGACAAGACTCACTGCATACCTCTTGGCAGATACAGAAATCATTATCTTTTGTTTACTCTGTCAGACATATTCCTGGATTATAAATGAGAAATGGTGTGCATTGCTCACTCATTATGATTCTAGGGCTCAAGGTCATGATCACTCCCTTATTCATCTATTTATTCAACAAATGTGGGAATAAATATCTGTTGAGCATCTACCATATGGTAGTACTAAATTAGATGAACAATATATATGAGCCTTATATAATTCTCAGAGTAGTTCTATGGCTAGGAAACTGACACCCAATGAAATTAAGTAATTTATCCAAAGCCCCACACTCTCCCAAATAGAAGAGCCAAGATAGAAACAGTTCAAGGATACGTGTTTCCTACTTTGCTAATTTATTTAAAAGACCTTCTTTTAACTACCATGTAGCATGCGTATAAAAAAGAATAAAAATGGCTCGACATCCAACCAGGTTTAAGAGAAGTTAACACTTCATCTGTTTGCACTAGATCTTTTTGTTTGTGTGTTAGAACTTCAATGTTACAGATGCAGCTCTAACTCTCAGTTTTTTCCCTTCCTGATTTCCTAGAAGTACCTACTACCCAGAAAATGCTTTTTGTTATTCCCATGCATGTTATGGTGTTCATGTATTTATATATAACAATGTTGTTTTATATGTTTAAATTTACATAAATGCTATTATTTTATGAATCTGCAAGCTCCTTTTATGTTTGGCATTATGTCTATTACACTATTATTTTGATACTTGAATATTCAATTATTTATTCCTTAACCAATAAATTATACTAATATGCAATTTTATATTTCTAAATGCCTATACTCTTGCTACTGATTTCTAATTTTATCATTACTTATGTATAATTTTGTTGCAAGTCTCATGATGGCCCATGTATGTTCATTTTTAAACAGATTTCACATGCTTGAAAAGAATGTGTTCTCTCATTTTGTAATGTACATTCCATGTGTGGCTATTCCATTAAGCTTACAAAATGTTCAAATCCTCTGTACTGTGCTAAATTTTGTTTGCTTGAGCAACTGATTTTTTTAAAGATTATATTAAGTAAAATTATAACTCTTTATAATTGCAGACCTATACATTTCTACTTATAATTTTTGCTTCATGCATATTAAAGATGTTTTTAAGGTCATGTATTACCAAAATCGTAACAACTTACTTTATCACATAATGCCCTCTTTTTCATAAAAATGTATTTAACTTAAGATTATTTTGTTTGATAATCATCTTTCTGGAACTCTGCTCTTAGTGTGTCTCTTAACAATTAGGTATAGCTAAATTTTGTAGTTCAAACAAACTAAGAATTTCTATCTTTTACCTTGTGCTTTCTCTATTTATTGTGGCTCCTTATGGTAAATGTATTCATACCTTATGGTATATGTATTCCTATCATATTACTGTGTGTTGTTAACAATGTTTTTCCTTCCTAATCATTTTTCCTCTTTCCTTGATTCTATCAATGAGTGTCCTCAATTCTATTTGGTTTTTTGTTGTTGTTGTTGTTTTAAAAAATGCATACTTAAAAATATGCATACTCACAAGCTCTAAATTAAATTAATAATTTCACACATCTCCTGAATAACAATAAGAACATCTGATTGTTAATTCTATTTCTACCCTTTCCATTGTTTATGTTGACCACTGTACCGTCATTACTTAGAGTCAATATTCTAAGTGAAAAGAAATGTGAAGCAGTTACACAAAGATACAAATAGAGACAAAACCCTGATGTGGTTCTACTCTACAGTTCCAGTAATTCCTGAGACCCAATGGAATTCTCTTCTTTGGACCCCGCAAAAAAAGAGTATAAATTCTGCTCCTTGACTGGTAAGAGATGAATATATGTCACCTGGAACCAAAAGAGGTTTCTCTCACTTATATAACATAAACACATATAGTTGTTCAGGAAGGTTCTCCAGTTACTAATACCTGGAAGAAAATTTTCTGTAGGTCATCATAAAGCAAGTGCCATGTGATGTGGTAAACCTATTTTATAGTCAACAACCTCTCTATCTCTG
This sequence comes from Mustela erminea, assembly GCF_009829155.1. Classification (NCBI taxonomy): domain Eukaryota; kingdom Metazoa; phylum Chordata; class Mammalia; order Carnivora; family Mustelidae; genus Mustela; species Mustela erminea. The sequence goes on from NC_045614.1 coordinate 142,394,706, forward strand.
AGTTGTTACTTTGATTAGCCTTGTGTGAGGTCAACATGGTACATGTGTTAATATGATCTGAGCCAAAATAAAGTTAAGATTTAGAGGACTAGATCCATTGTTCTCATAATGGAGTCTACCACATTTGAACAGAACACATTTAAGTTTCTAACTGTAAAAACTTTAAAGGCATCTTTATGAGGTTGATGAACAAACAGCATTGAAAAGTTTGAAATGAATCAAAAACTGAAATATTTAATCAGGACATACTCTTTAATAATAAAAGAAAAAGCTAAGTTCTGTGGGGTTTTTTCCCCAGAAACAATTTTCTGCGCCTGTTAATACATAGGCAAATGTGTGATTAGGATTCCCAGCAAGTTTTCACAGGATTTAAAAATGTCAGAATCTCTCTTTAACACATCTGTCTACCGATCTCTCTATCTACCTACCTATCTATCATCAATCTGCATAGGGCAGAAAACTATACAAAGCAAAAAAATAGAGGAATAATTTTAAAGTTCAAACACATAAATAAAAATTTAAGCCTGTAATAAAGAGAAAAAGCTAAAACAATGTTAAGAGGCGAGTTCATAGCTTTAAACACTATTAATCTATATCAGGAAAGAATGAGATTAATTTAGTTACAACTTCAACATTATTAAAACTGTTTCCAAGCACAGAAAAGGAATGAAAATTTTTAGATTCTTCACTAAAAGCTAGTGGAACATTTATTTCAAATACCAAATAGTACTGAGGCACCTGGGTGGCTCAGTGGATTAAGCCTCTGCCTTCCGCTCAAGTCATGACCTAAGGTTCCTGGAATGGAGCCCTGCATCAGGCTCTCTGCTCAGCAGGAAGCCTGCTTCCCCGGCCCCACCCTCCCTGCCCCTTCCCGCCCCCCCCCCCCACCACCCCCTGCCTGCCTCTCTGCCTACTTGTGATTTCTCTCTCTCTGTGTAAAATAAATAAAATCTTTAAAAAAAAAAAAAACCAAATACTAAATAGTACTAAAAATGGAAAAGTACAGATCAATCTCAAATACTAAACCAAAGCTAACAAATGATGCGTTAATTTGTTAAAAATAATACCTACTACATAAATGAAATATATTCTGTGAGTACAAAGATGATTTCATTTCTAAGAAATTTATGACTAACCATATACTACATAAAATTTAAAAGAATAATGTCCAAAAATATTGAAATTTGGCAAAATTCAGTGCGTTTTGAAGACAACTGTTAAATATAGGATGTGGGGATATAGGTATCGCCTATGAGTATATTCATAGGAATATGCATGTACTTGTATGTGTGTAATTGTATATATAGAGAGAAATGAACATACCCACTCCTTTCTCAAATGTACACAATTGCCAACAGAAAAGCAAGTACCTCTCAATCTGAAATGGAAATTGTGGCACTCATGTACCCAAACATAAAAACAGTGACATATAGCATAAAAATTACCAAAGATTATGATAATGTAACTCGATTTAAATAGGTAATATGAGCCTGGCAGAAAAAGCATTAGCACAGAAACAAATCCAATTTAACCTGTATTATGGACTAAATTTTTGTGTTCTCCACTCCCAAATTCATACCCTGAAATCCTAATTCCCAGTGTTTTGGTGTTGGGGGGTGGGTCCTTTGAGAGGTAATTCGACTTAGATGAGGAGGGCAGAATCCAATGATGGGATGAGTACCCTTGTAAAAAAGGCCAGTGAACTAGCACTTTCTCTCTCTGTCTTGCACGGAGACCAAATAGCAGTTGGGAAACCAGGAAAAGGTCTCTGACCAAGAAGCAAATCTGCCAATATCTGGATGTTGGACCCCCGCCCCCAGCCTCCATTACTGCGAGACGTAAATGTTGTTGAAGGCACCAAGCCTGTGATAATTTGCTACAGCAACCTGAGCAGACTAAGACAACTTGACAGAGAACCAAATCAGAAACGAAGGGGAAAATTATGACCATAGATTACAGAGAACTCAAAGTTTTTGTCATCAAAAACTTTTTTTGTGTCCCTTTTCCTAAGTAATTTGCTTTTCAACCCAGACCAGTTGCCATAATTCTGAATGACCAGCGCCCCCTTATATTTGTCAAAATGTTTCCCTTTAGATCCGGAGAGTAAAAAAAATTAGTAACTTATAAGAAAGTAAATTTTGACCTGGATATCTTCTTTCAGACATGGAAAGCCCATTACTCGGATCACTGGCATCATTAGGTTTTCATTTTCTCTAATGAAGGACAGGAGCTCTCTTACCCATTTATTCCAATAAAAGTTTTCTTCCCCATTTTTTAAAATACATCTTCCATTCATCAGGGAACAGACAAGAAATTGTGAAATATTTGCCAAATGTTTTGCTCTGACCCTAAAATACTGCAGGAGTCAGAGTAACTAACACTAACTGCCAAAACAAAAAAATTCATTTTCGCAAGGACTTAAAGATTTATTTCTCTTTTATGTCATAACCATGGTCCAATATGAATCAGGTAGTCTTTCCTTTACTGTGGCTATTATATCATATAAATTATATACAATACATAATTATAATATCATATAAATTATATACAATACATAATTATAAACATAAAATATAAGTATATATTATGTGCACTTCAGTTATATATAATGTTATGTTATATTATATTATATTATATTATATTATATTATATTATATTATATTCACCTTGTTATACCACTGACAACAAAAAGTTCCTGTGTCGGGGAAGAGTAAATGTTGGAATCAGACTGGCTCTTCACTTCCTTTGTCCTGAAGAACACGTGTAACTCACAGTCCCTTCACGAAAGAACCAGTCATATGACCCCACCCCAACAGAAAGAGCGGTGTGAGATGTTGAGGGGATAATGTGTACTCGGTGAACATTAATGCAGTCTCCTACAGTTCTACTCTGGTTTACTAGAGAAAACTATAACTTTGAATGCCTTCCAGCTCATTATACATCAGATAAATTGTCCTCAGAAGTTAGGGTTGACTTATGAGGGTAAATGGCAATATCTTCCTCTTATGGGCAGTCTTCTCAACATTTAAACATATCTAAGCTTCTATCAGGTTTCTACCTTCAAGAAAATTTAAATCTCTCTCTTCAACCACTTAATTCTCTAGTTATTGTCCCACCCAGACAGTGGGATATATTAGTTAAGACATGTAGTGTTCTTATAAACTAATTCATAGCAACTAAGGGGAAGGACCGCCTATTATGTGAGCTACCAATTGTGTATTCTTTAAATAAGTATTTTTATATCCATTTTATAAACAAATAAAGCCTTATAAGACTAATCAATAACCCAGAGAGGATTACAGAACCAAACCTGGAGATCTTTTGACTCCAATTCCCAGTCTTCTACCAGCAACATAGCATGGTAGGTAAATGATCTCTCTGTGCTCTCTGTATTCTTAAAGATGCCCTTAAATTTGCCCTTTTACCTGGGGTCCCACAGGGACTCAGTCCTAGAGACAGAGGTGCCTCACACTGGGCATTTCCTTTCACACGTGCTTGAGCCTGCAATGCATCCCAGTCAGGGACAGCTTTCTTCTCAGGCTACTCATCAACATTTTCTGTCCCAGTGTGCCTGGGGTGGCTCATTCGGTTAAGCATCTGCCTTCAGCTCAGGTCATGATCTCAGAGTCCTAGGACATCCGGCTCCCTGCTCAGTGGAAAGCCTGCTTCTCCCTCTGCCTCTGCCCCTCAACCCCCTTGTGTGAGCGCTCTTTCTCTCAAACAAACTTAAAAAAAAAAAAAAGTGGCCAGAAATTGCATTAAAAAATTTCTGTCCTGTGTTCCTCTTCCAAAGAGCTCTGATGACAATACCCAACACACACAAGCGCATCAACAAAGCAAAATATAGTCAGTTCGCTTAAAGAGTAACTCTCACTTTAACTAGGAAACAATGACTTGACATTCTTACACAGTAGAATTCAGCCTTATGACAGTGCAATAATTTGAGCAACCTGCAAATCCCGCTAGGTAAGCCACTATCTGTGCTGACTCTTTAGAGGGCATATCCTGAATATTAATGATTATCACATTCCCATTAAATAATTATACTGATTACCTAACCCTGACATCCTGGTAATTAGTCTTAGATTATAGAATAAACACTGGTATTAACTAAACATTTCAAATATATTTCCTAAGAGCAAATTAAATTCATGAAACATTTAAACATACAAAAATTAATTACAAAGCTGCTATCAAATATTTATATTTTAATTCATGGTAAACTCAAATCAACTAACCTTGTGTATTTAGCAGGTTTTTTTTCACTGTAATTTAAAAACCTGACTGAAGTCATAAAAAATAATTTTCTCACGTTAAATTATGCTTTTATTGTAACAGAAGTAGCATCATGCAAAAGTTCATCACAACTGTTAGTAATGGCAGGTATTATTATGAGGTATAAGATTTTTCCAAGTCCTATAATTATATAATAATACATTATTGATATTAATAGATGTTTCCATATTTATCACTGCCAAATTTTAATGTAATTTGCATATTAAACAGATACCATTTTTATGATGTGCTGCAGGAAAGAACCTGCTGCAGTTTGCATTGCCACCGTTAGATGGCAATAGCTGTTTCTCAATAATTCACAAAAGCATTTGTTTACTTTTAACACTTCTTCTTCTGGTAAGGTGGAAACGATCTGCCTCAATTCACTTCAAAAGTTATTCCGTTTTAATGGCAGCTCACAAAAAGAGAAACAAAGGTGTTAAGTAGTTTATACAAAATAAGATCAAATGGATTAGGGTTTTTAGAAACCCCCAAACCCTGAAAACATTATGGCAGACTTGGTTTTCTCCCCTTATATAACACAGGGTAAAAACCAGCCAATAAAACTTATACGTACACAGATATTAAAACTTTCTTAGATTTTGTTTTCAGATTCTGGTAAAATCTTTGCCGCGAAATCAATCTCAATCTCTCCTATTTTTTAATCAATTTATTTGTATCTGTAGCGATGCCCTCTTAATTCCTGCCGAGAGCACATACTCTATCTGACAACTGGGTAACCCTGCTCCAACCTAGACAGATAATAGTTAAAGAGAATCCAAGTTTATAATCAAGGCTTCCTAGGTTTTAATTCTTTGATGGTTAATGTTACTCTTTTACCAAACAGGTTACTCTTTTACCAAACCCAAGCATGCACATGGATAGACACATAGTTTCTTACTCCTTTTTAAATAGTAACTACCACAAAAAAGTCATAGTATTCTATATAGTTAGAAAAAAAATGTATTTAGTTTCACTATGACTGTATCCGCAAACACTTCTCCCCCCCAAGATTTTATTGATTTATTTGAAAGAGAGAGAGAGCAAGCAAGAAAGGAGGGAGGGGCAAAGGGAGAAGGAGAAGCTCACTCCCCACTGAGCAGGCAGCCTGACCCGGGACTCCATCCCAGGACCCTGAAATCATGACCTGAGCTGAAATCAAGTCAGACGCTTAACCGACTGAGCCACCCAGGTGCCCACAAAACACATTGTACTCAATATAGTACAGTATTACTAATGTTACTAAGTAGTATTAACCATACTAATAACATAGATAAGATCTTTATTTGCTATAAGAAAAATTTATGATCTCGGACTCAGGCGGAAACTTGAGCTCTTATCCTGGAGGGCAGAAACCACATCTGCCTTGTTCACCATTATATTCTCCATGGTTAGCACAGTGCCTGGCATATAGTAGGTCCCAATAAATGTTTGTGGACAAGCTAAGTAGGAGTTTATGAGGCTCCCAGTTTCTTTAACAGTGTAGAATTTAGTGAATATAGTCTTCAAACCCAAATGGAACTAGATTTGAAGCCCCAGCTTGAAACTAGCTGTCTTAAACAAATTGACATTAATTCATTTTTACTATCTTAACATTTACTCACATTAGCATTAGTTGAACTTCAATTTCCTCATAGGAAGGATTGGAAGAAATAATGTGTGTAGAGCCCTTGATATAATAGGCATTTAACTGGTGACTATTATTATTTCTTACACACAACTACCATAATTTGTTATTCTGAATCCTGGTAAAAAGAATTTATGTAGACAACTATTTTTTTCCTTGAAAAAGCAGCATAGTAGGACCCTTTCGCATTATTTTGTCCCCAGTATAAATTCACTGCATCCCTTAATTCTTATTCTACAAGTCCAAGTTTAAAGTCCTGTTTCACTGCCTCAGAAAAAAGCAAATAGCTGTAGGCAAACCTTGGGGGTGACAACAGCATGACAAGTGAGAATTTAGATATTACGCTTCAGTGCATTCAAGGCTCAAGTCAAATGCACCCTCTGCCCATCTTAGTCTCCTAACAGCCAATACCTAGATGGCATGGCAGGTGGAATTCTAAAATGGCACCAAGACTCCCACTTCCTGGTGTACAGCTCTGTATAATCCTTACCCTCCGAGTGTGGGCAGCACCTATGAATATGAAGGGTGGCCAGTCCTTTGTTTAGATTAAGTTACACAAGACTCTGTTGTGACAGACGGGAGAGAGCTATTCCAAGCAGCGGCAGATGCTCTCCTGCTGGCCTTAAAGAAACAAACTGCCATCTTGTGGAAGGAACCACATGGCAGGGAATGGTTGGCCGCTTTTAGGAGCTGAGGACTTTGGTCCTACAGTCCCAAGTAGCTAGGCTCTGCAACCACCAGTGAGCTTCAAAGAGGATCCCCTGAGCCTCCAAGGAGAACTGCAGCTCCAGCAGACACCTTGATTTACAAAGAGTGATAATGTGAGCAGAAGTCCTTACTAAGCCCTCCCGGGGTTCCTGCTGAACAGAAACTGCAAAATAATAAATTAGTGTTTTGTTTTTTTTTTCCCACCACTTACATTGTGGGTACTTGTCATGCAGTAATTGTAAACTAGCCCAGATAGCTAAAGAAATGCCTAGATCACTGAAACATCTATCTGGAAATTCTGTAATGATAGGAAATACCGGAGGATCCCAGCAAGTCTGACCTGCGTTAACACGTGTAAAACAAACAACGCTCAGCCAAAGTCAAAAGGTAAAAGAACAAAAACCCTACAATTAGACTTGATCCATTGGCCTCCAGTGCTGATAAACAGTTAAGTCAGAGTATAGTCTCTACTGTGTACTGGGTGCCGATGTGGCTACAGATCACCCAACTCACTGGGTTCAGAAGATGGACTTTACAAACTGGACATTCTGCTAGCATTTGGCTTCAGTATAAATCAGGGCTCTGGGAAGAAATTATTGTGATCAGTGAAGTCTAGTATTTTGGTCTCTTTGATAATTAGTCATATTTCTCATTGTAGAAAAATAAATTCGAATTCTCTGGAAGCCAAGTCTCTTGGCTGGTATTACCAAAGGATTTCATTCGCTTGTAATTTTAAATAAAGTAACACAATGATTTCATTTTAAAAGTGCATATTTTATTTTCTTGTCCAGAGGATGCACTTCTCAGTCCTCATATATGACATTTGGGAAACTGTAAAATGTAATTTTTCACGGTTTTTTCACATTTCAAAAAAATGCAGGTTTTTAATCAGGTGATATGTAGCCAGAGGGCCCAACATCCCCAAAAGTCAACAATATTGATCTTCTTGTTCTTTTTCCCTTTTTTTCCTTAAGATTTTATTTACTTAAAATAAAATCATCTGCTAGCTAGAGTTCAGGGGAGGGGCACAGGGAGAGGGAAAGAGAATCTCAAGCAGACTCAATGTGGAGTCTGTTGTAGGAGCTCTATCTCACATCCTTGAGATCATGACCTGAGCTGAAATCAAGATGCTCAACCAAACTGAGCCACCCAGGCACACCTGATCTTCTTGTTCCAATATTTCAGGATGGTTTTGGCATCACCTTCCAAATATGCCTAACAAGCCAATGTTTTGAAAGTAAATGTATAATTGTCAAATAGCAGTGTCTTCTGGTAATATATTTAAAAGTTTCTGTCCTCTTGGTGTTTAGTTTTGGGGCTGCAAGTTCATAAATGTGTTTGAAATACATGAACTGAAAAATCATCAGCAAGGTTGGAAATCTCAGCTTAAGCTACCATTTACTCAGGTTTCTCCATGTGTCAGGTACCATGCATTTTATATGGATTATTTTATTTAATCCTCAAAACAACTTCATGATTTTAGCTATTAAATAAAAGAGGGAACCAAGATATACAGAGGTTAAATAACTTGTCCAAATTTGCAAAGCTAGAAAACCAAGGAGCCAGGAGTCAAAACTAAGTAAACGTACTCCAGCTTATAACACAGCATACTTGTTGGATATTATATTGCCTAAATATAAGATAAATAATGTATTATCAACCATAGGGTGGTATCTATTGCCTAATGAAGGAATTTGTCTAATTTTTAATTAATGACATTTATAAAATTGAAATAACATACACGTGTAACTGAAACTAGGTTGTACTCAGCTCCAGATCCCCCATTTTTACTTCCTTCCTCCCTCAGTTATCATGCATACTTCCACATGGATATATAAACATAGATTTGTGCATATATAAACAAATGTGTATTATATGTATTCTTTTACACAAATGGGACATTTATACACTGTCCTGCATTTTGAGCTTTTTCACTGACCAATGTACCTTAAAGATTGCTCTGTATTAGCAAAATAGATCAAGGTTTATCTGTCTCTACTTGGAAACTTACTAACTTATCACCATGAGAACCAGCAGAGTTCTTAGAAGTAGCAGTCCCTTCTTTTTCAAGACTGCCAAAGAAAACAAGAGAGGAAAAAAAGTGTTTTCTCCTTTTCCCACAGTATGGTATTATAGTTTTCATTTTGCAGACAGAAAAAATGAGGCCAGGCAAGTCACGAGACTAGGTAGGAGTCTGCTATTTCTTACACTAAAATCATTTCTGAGGGCTAGTATGACAACTTTTAGTTTCAAAAGGGCTTCCTTTTATGAACATTTTCCATTTTTATACTTCACTTATGACATTAAAAAGGCACATTCCAATTAGTCACCAGAGGAGTAAATAACAAAATACTCTCTTTATCCCCTCTGCAACAAATCAAAACTTGGAATACCACATTCAGCACAAATCTTCTGGAAATCTCAAACACATTACATTATGTTCCATCCAATAACTCTGTGTGTGTGTGTGTGTGTGTGTGTGTAATTCTATATCCAGTCATTTCAATAAGGCTGTGGGGGAACAAATTTGACTTTTGTCTGTTTGTTTGTTACCTTCACTGGCTCTTGCTCATTGAGACCATTCATCATGAGTTTTGTTTTGGGTTACAGACTCCTGTTGAATGACTAGGCTATATAAGTGGAATTTAATGAGATCATGGATAATTGGGCATCTCTCCAGGGAAAATTTGCTTTTACTACCAATCTGGAACCGCGTAACAGTTACTTGTCTAGGTTGGAGTTCCCTGGACCATGTAGACAAGTGAAAAATGAAGCCTAATCCCCCAATTACTTCTACCTAGAGCCTGCAATAAGGTTGTTGGATCCCCATACTGTTTCTCTTTGCTGGTAGGCAGATTTTACAAATCTAGCATTCTCTGGAAATGTAGGCTTTCCTGGCTCTCAGGTTTATTGGGAGTCTCAACTCAAAATCTCTCTTTCGAGTGCCCTAAGAGCTGTTTATCTGTCCTATGTGTACCTACAAAAAGCTAAGGCTTTGGGACATAAAGATCAGAAGAACTTAACAGGGATGATTTTAGGTGTTAGGATCTTTTGTTTTGATTCTCATTCCCTAGACTTGTTCTTCTCCATCTTATAAGCCAAGCTTTGCATTTAAAAAGAGGTGTATTATATTTTACACAGCATATGTAAGGGATTTTAGACTGGGAAAAAATTTTTAAGTAATACAGTTACATAACATGCCTAGAAGCAGAAGATTTAGAATCTTCAGTCTGCTTTTTGCATGAATCTGTTGAATTTGGGGTATCAGATAAACCTCTGAAAAATCATCTTATTGTGTCCCTTGAAAGAGTGATAAATAATAAACATTGTTCACTAGACAACAATGGAGGGATACAGAATATGAGGGAGTTCAAGAGTTGAAAACGAGTTTTATGTTTGATATAGAGAAAGGATTAGGATTGAAAGTCAGAAGGCTGCCCAAGTTTGCATTATGGCTTCACCATGGCCTTCAAATCCTGAACAAGTCATTTAAACTTTGAGTGGAGATAAAACAGATCTTGGTCCACAAAGTTATTTTAAGAACTCAATGGAATTTATGAAAAACTATCTGAATACCAGCTACTGACTTATATTAACAAACTAAATAGTTATCCCTGAGTGAGCACCCTGTAATGACTTAGAGGATTTCACAGCTACTCAAGGGAAAAACACGGGACCACGAGATGGCAGGGATGTACAATGAACTTTACTGGGTGGTAGGTGACAGGTTACAAGAGAAGCAAAGTGCTTCACAGAAGGGGCCTGTCCAGAGACAAAAGGTTGGAGTCATCACCCAGTGAGAAGAAGGCAAGGAAATCCCTGGGGAGAGGGACATCACAGAGGGGGCTCAAATGTCTAGGTGATGCCGCTCAGCCTCAAAGTGGGGAACCTCTTGGTCAGAAAACTGCAAGGGGCAGCAGAGGCTTGCGGTCTTGTCCAGCCCCAAGTTTGTTTATCTACAGCTAGCAGAAGATGGGGGCAGTTTCACAGGGTATACAAAGCAGGAAGTCGCTAAATAGCTAAAAATAGGCTTACTTGAGCTGTATCGAAAACAACTGGACATGTAAACATTTGAGTCTTGTGCTGGCAGGAGTGGAGCTAACGATCCTAGCTTGTCATGAATAAGTACACAACGTAGAGGGCAACCTACAGGGACCATCGTTAACTCATTTAAATAACACACACACAGCAAAGATGCAAATTGTCATCCTAGTAGCCCATACTGGCTGTTTTTCATTTGTTGCCTGGATTCATTCCCCTCCTTTCTCCTCTTTTGTCCCCCAGGAAGAGGACCACACACTCTCCTAGCCTTCCTGGTTCTCGAGCTTCTGTTTGGGACTATCAGGAGATTTGGGTGGAAAAACAGGAAGGTTGGGCTATTGATTCTTTTTGTTTCTCAGTGCCCCCCTGTTTTTGGCAGTAGCTGCTCTGTACTGTTGGAGCTCCTGTTCTGCAATGTCTTCAGGACCGCTCCATCCCCCTCCCCTTCTCTTGTGACCTAGCAGAGCTTCCAGCATCCTGTCTTTGCCAGTCCCCGAGTACCTTACTCTTCTACAGGATTCTCTAAAATCTCTAAACATCTCTGCACATGGTCCCTCACTGAACTCTCCTCTGTTACACCTTTGAGGGAGCCATCTCAAACCTAGAACTCCTTTTCAGATCAGGTTAATAATGTCTCTGCTGACAAAGGGCAAGCCTATTACTCTTTAAACAGTGTAAGCTATGCATACGGTTTATGATTTTTTTATTTTTAATTAGATAATATGTTCACATAGTGCAAAAAAAATGAGTAACTATAGAAGTTAAAAAGTAAAAAAAAAAAAGTTCCTTTCCTTCCAACATGATCCCTTATCTAGCCAGAACATCCCTCCCTTCCACATATATGTGTCTATTCTTAGAGTCTACGTATCTCTCCAGAGTTATACATATTCAAGAAGATATAAATTTAGGTTTTTTTTATTTTCACTTATTTTAACAAAAGGTATATTAAATATACTGTTCAGACACATTTTTCCACTATATAGTTCCTACAAATATTTTTAAACAAATACATAGCATTCCACTATAAAAATTGGTTGCAATTTATTTAGCCACTCCTTATTGGACTTTGAGTGGACTCTAACCATTTGCTATTATGTAAAAATGTTACATAAGGAATAAATTTGAATCTAAAAGCATTTAGCATATGTATAAGTGTATCTGTAGAATATATTCACAAAAGTAGAATTGCTGGGTCAGAGGCTATATACATTCACAATTTGGATAAATATTGCCAAGCTGTCCCAGTATGTCCAGCATCATACTAACTCATACTCCCTCCCCAGGAATGAAGAGTGCTTGCTTCCCTATGGCCACACCAAAGTAGGGTGTCCAACTGCTTTCTTCTACAGATCTTTCTGGTACCATTTCAAACTCCCGACTGTGGGGCAGAAAGTTTGCCCACAATTGTGGGAAACAAAAGAAAAAGCACCCAAGGTGAAAAAGCAAAATAGCTTTAACAATCTAAATTTAAACACTAGATGTAGAAAAGGGGTTATAAATCACCCTTTTAAATGATCCCCACTACACTGTCTCCTTGATGTTAACTGCATCTTTATTCCCCCAAAATGTCTCACTTTCACACCCTCCAAAGAGTAACAATCAGTGAGGCAGAATTTTTTAAAGAGCCTTTTTCTTTTCTGATAAGTGGACCAAATTCAAAGGAACCTAAACAAAATTATTCGTCTGTGGGGAAACATGCAGCAGTTCTTTCCTTGCTTATCTCTGCAGGAGACTGGTGACAAAAGCTTCACTTCTCTAGCTCAGACTAGAAATATCTGGCTGGCAGTACTGCTGGTCCCATGAGAATTGTTGTAGGGCAAGAACAGAGAAAGAGTAATTCCCTCCCTCTTCTAGTGTGTTCCTTAGTTAACCTTCTGGATAGGATTAAAATGTTAGTGAAACATACTAAATTTGTCCTTGCCCTGATTTCTTTCCTGGCCAGCATTACTATAGCAAACTATTAAAAACATTTTCATTACTAGAAGGCAGAAGTGTGCTGGTAAATGTTGAAAACATACCCTCCAGAAAAAAAGGGCCCACATTTTAGTACGTGTCAATGTCCATGGTATAAATATTTCCTCGATGATCAGTGTTAAGCTACCAATGTGAGTGCAGAACTGGGAAGAAATACAGCAGCACCCCATTACAGAAGTTTCCATTAGACAGTATTTTCTTCATGAAGGCACAGTAGATGTACATAACGTCAAGGGCATACATAACACCAAATTATAGTAAAATAATTAAGGACTTACGTGTTCTAAGTGTCTATTATCTTTGTTTTTATTATAATTTATTCGATTCTGTTTCTATTATTTAACTTTTAAGTGTGTGTGTGTGTGTGTGTGTGTGTGTGTTTAATTACCAGCTTGTGAAACTCTTGAAAATATATCAGTTGGCTCTGGTAAGCCATTATAAGCTGCCTGCAGCACACTGCCGAAAGGGGAATAGTGCAGGCACACAGAGAAGAAAACTACTGGAAAAGGGCTCATTTATTCATGGACCTTCCAAAAAGTATAATCATTGTCATAACCATGGGAAAGACAGCTGCTTATCCAAGTCCAATTCTCCTTTCTTTTTTAACCACAGAATTTTTATTTTAGGTTTGACAAGTAATCCAGCAAAAATCCATTTTACAACTTACCTTAAAGAATAGGGAAAACATGTGACTCTTTGGGACAATGGTATTTGAGCAATAGTTGTTTGCTGGGACTCTGGAAAAGTTTCACTAAAATGGCTGGTATTCAGCGGGCCCTCACCATTTTGCATATTCTATTTTCCTTTTCTACCTGTATGTGATAAGTAGGACATGGCAGCCATCTTGTGAGCATGAGGTGTTCTGAGGCTATAACCTTCTGCTAAGAACAGCAAAGCAGAAAATGAAAGTATTCTAAGCTACTGATAATATAAAAAAGTCAATATGCCAGGACTGAACAGCCTACCTCTGGACTCCATTGTACACAAGAGAAAAGTTAATGTATTTTTAAGCCACTTATTTTTAGGTCTTTGTAACTCACAAATAACACTTCTAAATGAGTGCCTATTTTGTGCTAGATACATGTTATTACCAGAAAGATAACACCTTTCTGTACAGATCAGACATACCTAGGTTTTGATTTTTATAGCCTCACTTGTCCTAGGAAGGGTTGTTTAAATTTATAAATGTTCAGACCCTCCCTTCAGCAGAAAAAAATTATTCTGAGGGTTATCCCTTCATGTTACAAAGGTTACTAACTCCATCTCTGCTCAGAGAAGTATTAATAATATAATTAACAGTGTTACATTTGAATTTTACATGATATATACTCAATTCTGTCTGCAATAGTAAATACCTATTCACAACAAGAGGTAAAGTATAGAAAGCACCGTTTTGATGTTTTATGGTTTCTTATAAAGATTTGAATGAGGTAACTGTTCCATTTTTCCAGACAGTTTCAAAAACTTCTAAAAATTACATTATCAAATTAGACATAACATTCTGACATGGAGTTCCTGGAAATGTAGACACAAGAAACTTAAATTCCTCGTTCTAGTTCCTTCCAATGAGTCCATGACAGCACCTCAAAATATAACTCATTGAAATTGGCTCCAGGGAGGAACATTTGATAATCAGTTAGAAGAATAAAGCCTTTGGCACGCTTGTCAATCATATCTATTGTTGCATCCTGTGAAGGAGGGTAATCAATTCTGAATGGTATCTCTTAAGGAGAAAACCTACTTTTATTCTAATAAAGCTTTTCCCTAACTATAACTTGTGGAAAAACATCTTAACTTTTCTTTCCTGAAATACCAAGAGGGCTCTTTTTGGATTGTTCAAGTTATAGCCCATCTTTTATTTACTTATTTATTTATTTAGATTCTAAAATTAAATGTGAAGGATTTTTGGTGTTGCTTAGTTTGGCTTTTCAAGTCCTCAGGATGGGGCTGCTGATCATTATTGGTACCTGACAACCCTCACCAAATTATTCTTGACATCTTTGCCTTTGCTTAAAACCATCTCGCTATCCTATAGCTGTGATTAAAGTATCCTGTTTCTGCAAAAGATGTAGGGACATAGTCCAAGACTTACACTCTTTTTTTTGGGGGGGGGGGGTGGAGGAGGAACTACCATGACATATTTTTTAAAGATAATCTTTCCTAAATTACCTCTGTTTACTTCTCAGTGTATCATACTTAAAGGGGAAAAAAATCTGGGTGTTAATGACACATTTTCTCCTTTATATTCCCCCCTCCCCGAATTGTGAGAATTCTCAGAAAGCAAGTATATACCCATGTACACATGTGAGGATTTAGGTAATTGGTTTTGTTGTGGATGATAAAAATTTGCAAGTTCTAGGTATGTATAAATTAACTACTTTTTTAAATGAACAGGTATATAGACAACAGAATATTATTGAGCCATAGAAAAGAATGATATCTTACCATTTGCAATGACATGTGTGGAACTAGAGAGTATAATGCTAAGTGAAGTTAGTCAGTCATAGATAGACAAATACCATAGGGTTTCACTCCTATGTGAAATTTAAGAAACAAAACAAATGAACAAAGAAAAAGAAGTGAGAGAGAAATCAAAGAACAGACTCTACTATAGAGAACAAACTAATAGCTACCAGAAGGGAGTTGGGTGGGGGAATGGGTGAAACAGGTGATAAGGATTGGGACCATACTTACGAGGAGCACTGAGAAATGTAAAGAATTGCTGAATCACCATATTGTACACCTGAAGCTAATTTAACACTAACTCTACCAAGCATGGTTACCTTTCTGGAGCCTATTTGCAAGCAGAAAGGCGGTTGGGTGGGAGAGAGCTCGGTGCCGGGGTGGAGGGGCGGTTGTTTAAGGCTGTGCCTTTCCTATTTGGCCTGCATCTTTACAAAATGCCTTATCCTGAGCCTGCACTAGAAAATCGCGGACAGATAAGGTGTGTTCAGTCTTCGCTCCAGCACCGTGCTGAGCAGGTGACAGACGTGATTTTACTCAGACCTCACAACGAATCTAAGGGGGGGCGGGGGGTCATTGTTATTATCCTTATTTCACAGAGGAGGAAACAAACTCTCCGCCTCAGCTCCCAAAGGGCAAAGCCAAGCCTCTAACAGCTTTGTCTGCCGTCAGATCTTTGAACTTGAACCTCAGGGCCACGATGTGAACACCAGCAGATCTTCAACGCTGGCAGGAGGGTTTCACAGTGGAGCTATCGGCCTGCAGTAGTATATCCATCTCTTTCAAAGTACTCTGGCTCAAAAAGATTCCCCCTGCTTGGTCCATAGACTACAACTGCCCTTAGTTTATCAAACCTCACACAGCCCTGGGGGAGACCCTTTACCCTTAGGGCAAATGACTTCAATCTGACAGCTTCCTACCTGCAAGAGATAAGCACTTGCCGGCACTAGCTGTTTTGATCTTAGGGGAAGGAAGAAAGGGAGGGAAGACTGGAACAATTTAGGGTAAGCCTGTGTGAAGCCTTGAGATAGTCCAGAGGCAAAGAGAGATACAGAAGAGAAAGGAAGAAGGCTTCCAGTGGGTGGTTATTTTACTTTTTAAACATGCCTGAGGTTCTTGGGGCTGACACAGATCCGCGTGTCGCTGCTAGTCACATCTGGCTTTCCTGCAACAGATTACTAGTATTTGTTCCCCCTGAGGCAAAGTTTTAAGATAATCAAAATGTAATAACAAACACCACAGATACTAAACAAAAAATAACGCTGAGGATCATCTTTTGACTTGGATTCAAGAAACCCTTTCAGATCTTGCTTGTAAACCGGAGTCACTACCCCAAAAAGTCCATTAAATTATTCTCATTACATAGGCTTTTGGGTGTTTGGAGACAGAACTGTACAACACAAGGACAGTAAAGCAATCCAGCTGCACATTTTCTGCAGAAAAATGCTGCTCTAGCCTCTGAGGCCAATGCACCCCAGCAGCCTTGCTCCCTGGCGTCCCTTGGCAGGAGCAATGCCCAGGGGTCTCACAGACGCTACACAGCTTTCCTATTGCCTCTGTTAACTCATTACCACAAACACAGTCGTTTAAAAACAACACAAGTTTATCCTCAGTTCTCTAAGCCAGAAGCCTGACACAGACCACTCCGGTTTCACTGGCCTAAAATCAAGATATTGAGAGGGCTGCTTTCTTCTGTGGAAGCTCTAGAAGGAAATCCATCTCCTTACCTTTTCCAGCTTCTAGAGGTGCCCACGTTCTGGGGTCCATGGCCCCCCCTTTCACTATCTTCAAAGACTATATCACTGTCTCTCTCCAACCTTTCTTCTGTCCTCACATCTTAATGTCCTGTGATTAAATGAGCCCCACCTGGATACTCTCCTCGTATTAAGGCAGTTAGCATCATACCTGCAAAAGCCTCTTTTTACCCTGTAGGGGTAAAAGGGTAACAAAGGGGAAAAAAAAAATTCATAGGCTCCACAAATTAGGACATTGGCATCCCTGAGAGCTATTATTCTACCACAGACGGCCAAACTGGAACTATTTTGGCTAGCACTGCAATGGTCACTCCTCCTGGGGCAAGAAGGAAGGTCACCGCGGAAGGAGGGCTTGGCAGGGCCGCACCTCAGAAGGACTCAAAGATGAATCCTCTCATAGCAGCAACCTCAGTGACAGCAAGTTCAAAAACAATGAACACCAGCCAGTGCACTCTGGCTGTGAGCAAATTTTATAGCAGAGATAGACAAATTGTCCAACTGGATTTGCTGCTTTAACATGAAAATTTCCTGATATACATTTAAAACAGTCCTGATTTGAGGAGAGGGATCTATTCCCACAGGCCATCAAGTCCATCATATTCCCATTCCAGAATTAGAATGAAACATCACCTTTACTGTCCAATGCTGTAGTCCCCTCTACAAAGTTTCTGGCCAATGAGTGATATTCAAGCCTAAAAGGGGATGGTAACTCACTGCTCATTTAAATTTTGCACAGTTGTAACTGTTTGAAGCTTCTTCCCACCACTATTGCTGAAATAAGCCCATCTGTCATGTTCACATATGGCTCTCAGTTCTCCTTTTTGGAACCACATGAGCAAAAATTTAATTCAGCTCCTACTTGCTAGCTGATTTTTGAGGGGCATAGAGAGCCATTCTAGATCAGCACATAGATTAGTTAAAGAAACCAGTAAAGGGACACCTGGGTGGCTCAGTGGGTTAAGCCTCTGCCCTCGGCTTGGGTCATGATCCCAGGGTCCTGGTATCCAGCCCCACATAGGGCTTTCTGCTCAGCGGGGAGCCAGCTTCCTCCTCTCTCTCTCTCTCTCTCTCTGCCTGTCACTCTGCCTACTTGTGATATCTCTCTCTCTGTCAAATAAAAAGTAATAAAATAAAATCTTAAAAAAAAAAAAAAGAAACCAGTAACGTTTTCCCATTTTCACTTAGAGTCAAGAAAGCAAAAAATAATAATAATTTAGCTTATACAATAAGCTACCACTTGTAAGAACAATTAAGAGAGATATGACATAATGGGTGCATTACATTGTTTTTATCTGTTACAATCTTCTTATTCAGATTTGTTATAAGGGAAAATAATTCCACAATACATTTTCAGCCGGACAGATTAAACTTGAAATTTCCAAAATATTAAAAATTATCCCAGCCTTTCACTTTCTTTATGAAATATTCATAATTTAAAATCACATTACTTTTTAAATTTTTTTAACTCACCTCAAAATCATCTAAATTACATTGCCTATGTTTTCTCTTAAGATATAATTTTATTGGGGCACCTGGGTGGCTCAGTCAGTCAAACATCCAACTCTTGTGATTTTGGCTCAGGTCATGAACTCAGGGTTGTGGGATCAAGCTCCACATGGGACTCTGTGCTGGGTGTGGTGCCTGCTTAACAGTGTCTCTCTCCCTCTCTCTCTGTCCCCTTTTCTAAAATCTAAAAAAAAAAAAAAAAAAAAAAAAAGACATAATTTTACTCCATCAACAAAAGAAAGAACTTTAAGATTGAAATTCTAAAGCAGCAAAAGAGATTAAGGTCAGCAATTTCAAGGCAGGTATTAAACAGATGTTTCTGTATTGAGACATAATATTCTGGAAAAGCAATTAAACAGAGTTTTCTAGTGTAGCTCTCATTTTTTGGTCATGCTTTTCTTCCTGTATTTCAAAAAAAATTTTAAATCAGTATTAGTAGATATATATTAAAGCTAAAAAATTCACTCAACTGGATTTTCTGCTTTAAAATTTAAAAGAAACATTCTTTCTGATTCTTAAAGTTTCCTGGTTTATAAGCTATCAGGTAAACAAACTGAATCCATCAAAAGACCATTTATTAGTGTTTTAAAAAATAATACTGCAAAACGCAGGAAGTTAGGGGGAGAGATTTTTAAATGAGGGGATGATCTTAATCACAGAAGTGTCAACTTTTTGAAATGATGAAAAGCAACATGTTCAGAAAGGGAGTATTTGATTGACAGATGAGAATCTGCACAAAAGCTTTGAGAGTTTGATCCTGGTCTTTTGTGTAGTTTTTGAATTATAAAAATAATGACTATACTAAGTTGTTCTTAGGCATTTCTGTAAAGGAAGGGTTATTTGGTTCAATTTTTTTCCTGTTTTTGTTAAATATAATTGCTGTTAAACTGTCCTATAAATGTGATGGTCTTTGGTTGAATCTAAAATTTAACTTTAAGATGTAATAAAAGATAAATGAAATCCATATTTGCCATTAGATTTTGTTTCTACCTGGATGAATCTATAGTTGAAAAAATTCTAAATACAATATAGTTTAACCGAATGCTCTTTAACCAGTATTGTTGGATAGTTAAAATAAATATGTAAATAATACCAAATCACTTGTTTCATAGTGGGTCTATTAGTTTATTTTAAAAAAACTGAAACTCTTTATTTATGAATATGTACTTTTATGCGACATTTGTGGCTTAAGTTGAGCTTCCTGAAAAGTGGATTCTGAGATGGATATTTGGTGTGAAGTTTATTACCGAATGAATGGGCTCAGAAATACTTCTAAGGATTAAGAGTAGAGAATGGAACAGAAGGACAAGTTGAACTGTGATGCATTTCTGTAAGTTTCTCAAATTGAGGCAAAGGATCCAGGCCTTATCACCCCTCCTGCACTGACCAGCCCACTGGATGTGAGCGGCACGCAGGGGAGGGAGTGTGTAAGGCAGCCTCCTTCAAAAGAAGAGCAATTCCCCAAGTATGAGGTGACTGGGAGCTCTAACCCCCCAGTGCTCCCAGCAGTTGAGAAATGAGTACCTCCATCCTGAAGGTGGTGGATACACTATAGTAAGTGCAATAATTTTCAAACAAACAAACACAAATTTTCCAGTATACCACTGGCACTTATGACTATGATATCATTAATACTGGAACTGAACCCTGAAAATAACATGTCATCATCAAGCCCAGCGGTCTCAAATCACTGAGGAGGAAACCATACAGATGTACTCTACACACCAAACAACTTTAAAAGATATTAGACTGATACTGTTCAGTTAAATTTCAACTCACATATGCACAATCTACATATTCCTCCTTGATATCCTCATTCAGATGCCTAAAATGGCATATCGAAATAAAAATCCACAAGGTTGCCTGGGTCCGCTCAGTGGGTTAAGCCTCTGCCTTTGGCTCAGGTCATGATCCGGGGTCCTGGGATTGAGCCCTCTCCTGCTCAGCTGGGAGCCTGCTTCCCCCTCTCTCACTGCCTGCCTCTCAGCCTACTTGGGATCTCTGTCGGTCAAATAAACAAACAAAATCTTTAAAAATAAATAAAATAAAAGTCCACATTTGACTTTCCCTTGCAGACGTGTGCTCCTCTTTCTAGATACCTTTTACTCCAGCAAGTGATACGGTCGTTCTTCCCGGTGCTCAAATGAACGTCATCGGATCTATTACACTTCACTCCCTGCTGTGCATCTAATCCATCAGTACATTATGTAGGCTCTTCCTACAAAACATAAGTAGAGTTGAGCCACTAACCCAGTTACTCCCTTGGCATAAACCAGTATCTCCACTTGACTACCGCAGCAGCCTCCGAAGTGGTCTCTCCACTTCCTCCTGCCTGGCAAATCTCTTTTCCACACATCAGACAGACGGATTCTTTTACAACTAAAAAAGATCCTGTCCCTCCTTTGCTTAAGATAGTCTAAAGACTTCATATCTGCCTCACAGTGCCGCTTACTCTCGATCTTCACCACCGATCCTTTTCCCCGCCTTCCCTCTGCTCCCGCTACACTAGTCTTGCTTGCTCTTCTCTGAAGACACCCACCAAACTCACTTCCAGCCCCAGTGGCCTTTCACTTTGTTTAATCTGCCTTGAACTCTGGGCAGTGTTAGATATCTGCATGGATGGTTCCTCACTTTTGTGGATCACTGGTGATCTTTCACTGCTCTTGTGACCCTGAATTAAATTTTGTTTTAATATGCTGTTAATATGGATGGCAACACACTTTGTCTAAAGTAAACACTTAGCATATAAGCATTTAGCTTGGTGAGGAGAGAGAAAAAATTAAAGATGATGATGGAGAGAGTGAATTTTGCAGTTTTGCTCAATAAAAGGATGTTCTAGTAATTACTGCCATCTGGAGGGGACCTATGCAGAGGTGGTGTTTCTACCATCTGGAGGGTGTCCACAAGGTGCCAGAGAATCACCTGCTAGTGATTATATTCAAGGACTTGGATTAGGGGTTGGTCAAATGAATCTCAATACATCTAAGTTGATATGATTTTATTAGAATTTTAGGGACCATTGTGTCTATTTCATGAATCCTTGAAATATTTTAATTTATGTTCAAATTTCACTAGACAATCCATCTCAACATGCTTGTGGTTTGCCATTAAGATGACTCTTCTTGTAAACAAGGCAAAAAGCAGATTTCTCTTGAAGCATTCATTATGCATATGAGCACTTGATTAGAAATATGGCAACGGGAAATAAATAATCTCTTGAAAGTTCATTACTGAATGATGCTATCATGTTCTAAATAAGCACAGTGTGAATTTCAGACTGGCTCATTAATCATTAGAAGACAACTCTAATCAGTGGAATGTGACTCTAACTTTACTTTAGGGCAATTGTACTTGATTGAAAATAGCAGCCAATTAAGAAAAAAGTACAAATGATTGGCAAGAAGGAAAAAGAGAACTTTAAAATCTTAGACATAATGACTCCATTGATTGCTAAAAATTGAGTTGTTTAAAACTTTCAGTTTGTTATAGCTGCCTTGAATTAATCCTGCACTATGCAGATTAGGGAAGTAATTTCTAAATATAGTACACAGTATTCATTCTCTCCTTCCTTAGTTTAGAACCCCAATTATATGTGGACTACAACATACTCATGGAATGGACCACATTTCCAGCCACCTTTATGGTTAGATGACAAAATTTTGAATAAGATTTTAAAGTTCTCTTTTTCCTTTCCTTATAATGATGTGAGATGATAAAATGTCTTTGTGATAAGATCAAGTGAGGTAAATGACAAACACACTGTCACATAAGTAGTGATAGGCTATGTTGACGTTCTGACAATGCCTCTGAGGGAGGATCGTCTGCTTCTGGACCACCATGGACACAAGTAACTGAAACTAAAGTTAAGGGGCAAGCACTGTACATTTCAATACATATATTTCATCTTTGCTTTCTTTAGGGGAAAGGGCTATATTTTTCTTCTTTTAGCTTAACTAAACTGTTGGAGGCCACGATAAAGCTTGAGACGAGGACCAAACCAGGCCCTGACTTGTGTCTCCCTTTAAGTCCAAATACCTTAATAAAGGGTTACGGACAGGAAAGGTTGAGTAGCACTGAGAAAGGGTCTGTGCTATGTGTCCTGTGCTCGCCACCGTGACTTCCCACACCCACTCCCTGGTTGATTGTATTAGTTGGTTCTTGTTGTTCCTGTACCTCCCATAATCCACTCCCTGGTTGATTGTAACTTCTTGTATTCAATAGTAGCTAACGGCACTGGCATCACAAGATTTGTTTGTAGTTAATGTAAAACTTGTTATAGGAACTTGCGGTTACTCCTTCTACTGTGATCTGCCTTATAAATGCTTGTAAGATGTGGAATAAAATAGGCACCGTTGGACATCATCCTCAGTGTCCCTCCTGCCCCCATCTCTTGGTCTCTTAATTTCTTTTCACCGTCCTCTTACCCTCACATTTCCTGGTCGATTTGTCGCGCCAGCCGCAACAGTAAACAAAAATGGGTTTTGTATTCCAAGTTGTACTTAACATATGACCAAAGTCAGCCCCAACGTGGGTCAGTTAAACCCAACATAGTTGGTATTAACTAAACCCAATGCTCATGACCACTGAAGTTGACATATGGATTCTGACATTAGCTGACTCCTTGGACTTCTGAGATTCTAGCATTGGTTCTAGGCTCACATGGGCTCTTAGGTTATTACTACTTAGTGCAGTTAGTTACAGTAGAGTTTTAATGAGATCAATGTAACAAGGCCAGATACCTTCTCTCTAGTTTATGACTCTGGAATATACCCTTAGTATTAGGTGGCCATATTACAGATAATGCCACTGACCACCAGCAATATCTGGAGTGCATAAATTTATCTCCATTCCTAGAATAGCAAATCAAGGATTATATAACATTTATGCTAATTTAGTAGACTTTGAACACATTTCGTACAACCCCAATTTAGCACTATTGAGCATGATCGACCTGTACCGGATCTTACTGTAGCAGAGACTGGTTTAGAATATTAAGCAGCCTGACTCTAGTTTCCTATGCTCTTTCCCCATCCCATAATTGTGAAGTACAAGCTTTAACTCTGAAGTCTGGGAACTAGATTAGAGTCTACATTTTCTAATTTGCTTAGCACAGTTTATACAACCTAAGACTCAGTTTTCTCACTTCTCATCAGTAAAACGAAAATGATTAAATTAATATATACATTAAATTTAAAATAATACCTTGTACATGGAACTGATATAATGCTATAAATGTTGGATACAATTATTAGGATTAGCAATAATTATTTTAATAATATGAAAATATTTTATGTGCTACCCATTTTATTTTCCATAGATCAATGCATGATTTAGCATCAAAATTTGTGAAGGAAAATAAATACAAAAACCAAACATAGTAGGTAAGTTTTGATTTAACTTTTTTAACTATGAAATATCAAGTGGATAAAAAAATAATTGAATCTTTTTTTTCCATCTCTTAAGTTCTTGGAATATCAAACTTTTAATCAAACCTTTAGCTCTCAAAATGCCTTTTACTACTATGGCACACTGTCTAAACCTGGACTCAGAGGAAATTTCATAGCTTTAAATACATATATTAATCAAGCAGAAAAATAAAAATAAACTTGTAGAAATTCAAGAAACTGGAAAAATGCCAAATTCAAGATAAGGAAAAATAGGAGAATTTAATTATTCAAAAAATAAAAAAAGAAAGAAAGAAAATGACTTGAGGTTATAACTAAATTAAATAGCCATTAATTTGGAAAAGTTATAACTTTGACCTAATCCAAAGGAGATGAGGAAAAGAATATTAATATAAAGAATAAATACAGGGAAATAATTACAGATATTGAGAAAACTAAAATAACCAATATGTACTGCCTGATTAAACTTCATGGAAATAAATTTTAAGATATAGATAAAATGATTAATTTTCTAGAAAGATATATATTACTCAAACCGACCTCTACAGTCGGAAGTTGGTTTTTTTTTTCTTTTAGTCAAATAACCACAGAAGTTTGTCAAAGAGCCTCCTTTCAAAAATTTGATAAGTGGAGTAGATTTGTATAAGTAAAGCCATTCTGTTACATGGACCCTCCCCCCACCGACCCCCACAGAGTGGAAATTCTGACTAAATGAGGCAGCTCTGGGTGGGTGTGGGATCCAGAAAATTGAATTACTATGTCATTGGTCTTCCTGACTCAAGCCTAGATAAATAACACAGTGAGATCTGCACAGAGATTAGCCTTCCTCAGAAGCTCTGCTCAATTTTTTTAGTGGTAGGCCTTAGATTTTTAGAGGCACAAAGCTCACTGTGCACCTCAAATTCCATTTGTCCAGTTTTTTCCCCCTCTGTGTGATTTCCCATTTCTATCTGATTTGCAGAAATAAAGTGAAACTTCTCATAAATGATGACTTCTCTCTACCGTAACCTTCACAGTTTTTTTCTATTATGAGTTTATTTTTATTCACATATCTTTCTTTCCTTCGTTTTTTTCAGCAAAATCTTAGTAGGCAAAGGGGGTAAATGCACACTTCTTATCTGTGTTATTTATTTATTTTTTTATGAGAGGAAAATGGGCAGAAGGAGTGGGAGAGGGAGAGAGAGAATCTTAAGCAGAGCAGGCACCATACCCAGTGCAGAGCATGATGCTGGGCTCAATCTCATAACCCTGAGATCATGACCTGAGCTAAAAACAAGATTTGGATGCTTAACCAACTGAGCCGCCCAGCCCCATGATCTGTCACCTTTATTTTTTTTTTTAAGATTTTATTTATTTATTTGACAGACAGAGATCACAAGTAGGCAGACAGGCAGGCAGAGAGAGAGAGAGGAGGAAGCAGGTCACCTGCTGAGCAGAGAGCTCGAAGCGGGGCTCGATCCCAGGACCCTGGGATCATGACCTGAGCTGAAGGCAGAGGCTTTAACCTGCTGAGCCACTCAGGCACCCCAATCTGTCACCTTTAAAAAGAAAGAATTTTTATTCTTGTTCGGAAGATGTCAGAATATGGGGCTCCTGGGTGGCTCATTTGGTTAAGTGTCTGCCTTTGGCTCAGGTCATGATCCCAAGATTCTGGAACTAAGTCCCACATCCAGGAGCCTGGCTTCTCCCTCTTCCTCCCCTCTCTCTCATGAATAAATAAATAAAATCTTCCAAAAAAGCCAGAATGTAAGCATTGAAAGTACAGTATATATTTTTGAAATAAACAATTTCATGTAAGCATTTTACTGAGATATTTAATACTTATAATTATGTATAAATCTAGCAGTGCAATAGCTTCAAATGTTACAATATAGTCATCATATTGATTTAATGTCAACATAACCAATATAAATATACTTTAGCTTACTATATATTATTGGTGATAGTAAAGATTAAAAATATAAAAGTTGACTTGATATATCCACATTTATTTAAGTGTAGACTTAATGATCTGCTTTAAAAAATGACTACACTTTCTTACTAGAAAATACATCTCCTTTCCTCATTTTCCACTTTACTCTGTTTTGAAATTTTTATCTCTCATTTTTATCCCCACCACCAGAAGAAAGAAAAAAAAAAAAAGGATTGGATGATAAGAATTTTGAAAGATAGTCTTGGAGTTTGCTTAGCTTCTAGTCTGATACTCATAACTATCCAAAAGGTAAGCCATCCTTTAGAAATAATTCTAATACTCTCATATTTCCTATTAAATCAATGTATAATATTTACTTATAATATCTGATGATTCAAGTTATTTCTCTAAAATTTTATATGCAAGACTTAAGTATTTTTTTGTTTCTAAATCTAGTTTCAGAAATATGGCATTCCCCAAAATCAAAGTGTTATATAGAGTGTTATGGCATTTCCAAAAATCAAGTCTTTTAATACTAACAAGAAGCCAACTTTTATAATTTTTAACAAGCTAATTTGAAAGACATCATTTATTTTATGAGACAGAGTAGTATTTCTAAATAAATGTTCTTAATTCTTCAGTAAGTTAATCGTAGATTCATACACAATGTAACTGTGCATGTGTAAAACTCATACACAGTAATCTCAATGCCTATAGCCAAGTCAGGTGAGCAAGTTTTAAGATAATTAGTACAGCAATTAGTACAGCAATTAATTAGATTAATATATTCTGCTTTGTTTTTCATAAATAAAAAGAAAAATGAATTATGGTATTGACTTCCTGATAATACAACATTACATTAAAGCAATTGGTTTTCTAATATAAGGGTGCAAGGTGATCTCAGACTTAACTCTTGTTTGAATTGTTTTACAGTGAGAAAGTATGTCTTTTGTAATATAATAGGCTTGTAACAAATTTAATTAGAAATAATTTGGTTAATTCAGTGGAACAAATAAAAAAAAAGACAAATTGACATTCTTTGATCTTTCCTTTCCTGTCCCATCTCCCATACTGTCACCTTCAAAAGATGTTGACATTTAAATTTCTTAGTTCTGCTCCCTTGTGCTGTAACTTACCAAGACTCTAAATCTAATGATCACTGTCAACTCTAAGTATAGCTTCTCATCATGGTATGACTTTGGGTGGCAACAGTGAACAGGGAGACTGTTTTATTTCCTACTCTGTGACATACTGTAAAAATTTAAAAAGTATTTGATAAATAAGTAGTTAAATGAAAAGATAATGAATGTAATAAGTACACTAGGCTTAATAAGATAAATATTACTTTATCCACATACATGACATAAAAATAAAGACACTAAAAACTATTATTTGGAGAAGCCCATTTATGGTAGAATTCTTCCTATATTTTGTTCACCTGGTTATTTTGGGTTTCTTGTTAGCAACTGACATTTTCTTGACATGTTTCTTATTTTGTTGACTTTGTCATTCAGAAGAGAAAATAGAGTTAAGCACCCATCTTTTGCATAGCATAGAGAGTAAAAACACCCTGGGCCAAAACAACAATGCAATGGGATAGAAAAATCCTGAGGAGGAACTGGAAGTTAAGAAAGGGAGAAAACTGACAGCAAATGGAGGGAAGAAAACACTCTGGTTGGGAAATTAGAAAATATTGCAAATTCACCTTCAGAGTAATGTTCCCATTGACTCTTTTGGTATTAAAATTAAAACAGTGTTTACAAAGCCACTGAGACAATAGATAAAGTGTTTCATTTAACTCCAGAGAACATTTCAGTTGGCAAGTGACTTATTTTCTGAGAAAATGTAGGAAAATGGCTTAAACAATCACTATGTCTATAAATTAGTAGTGGTCTTTACTTCCTGACCATAAAAAGAAAAAAATAGAACTTCATTGGTGGAAGTACTGTATACCTCATTCAATTCCTTAAGTTTCAGAAGAGAAAGCAATGGTGCGCAGCAGTCAAGCTACTCGCCCAAGTTAAGTGAAACCGTATCTACTAACTTTTAGTGAGATGGTTTTTTTCAAGATTTATCTAATGGCGGAATTCTCTAAAAATGACTAGACTTCCAGCTTCAATACCATTACAGTAGAGAAAGGCAAAGGCAGCTATGGATCTCTGCCCATGAAGGAAGTGCAGATCAATAGCCTGGGGTGGGTGTGGACATATTTCTGATAATGGTGACAAAATGATGTCATATGAATCTTCCCACGGGTAAAAGTTATAAAGCTTAGACACATTTTAAAATATTATTTAAAAGTACCAAGGAAGTATATAAGTGCAAACAAAAGCCAAGGGAAATTGTAGTCTCAAAAATCATCATTATGAAGGTTAAGGAATGCCTGAGTATGCTCCAAAGACCATCTATAGAGAAGAGGAAGCATTCTGCCTAACTAGCTCTAGAATAGAGAGGAAAGTGCTCAGTATTAGAATAGCAGCTGAGAGAATTTAAAAGGCAAATCTGAGAGAAGTGCAGAAGTGCCAAGACCCAATCTTTGCATGTTAAGTTCTACAGAAATCCCTGACTGACCACTAAACTATGCATGTTCAAAGCAGAGCCCTGGGTGTCTGGCAAATAGAGCAGGGAAAGACCAAATGGAAATATCATTTTGAAAAACAGATTTATCAGGTGATATTTGTGACTTTGCTGCTTTTTTAAATAAGTGGATTCTCTGACTCACATGCCAATCAGCCTTACTGATTTGAAACATCAAAGAAGAGAGTCTGATGCTGGCAGAGCATCTAGAAATTTGAGTCTTCAGAGGCAGAGTTACCATGATCTGTGAGCCTAAAAATGTGAAATACATTTTTCCTGAATCGTCAGCTTATCACCATGCCATTATGGTGAACACCTTCAGGGAATCAGGCTACAAATAGCAGCAGCTGGTTGCTGGGAGGAATAAGCAGGGTTATCAGCTGCTGCATTCTACTGGAAAGAGTGAAGTTACAATTTGAATCCAAGAAAATTAACTGACTGCTCTAACTAACAAATCCCCAGAGGAACACAACAGAATCCAGAGTTGCTACAACATAGAACCTACAATATCCAGTTTTCAATGAATATTATTATATATGCAAAGAAAGAGTAAAGTATGATCTATAATCTTAAAAAAATAAACACCACAAATCAAATGGGACCTTACTTCCAGTTGCCCAGATGATGGCTCTGTCAGACAGGTACTTTAGGAAAGCTATTATGTGTTCAAAAAATTGAGAAAAAATATTTGAAAATAATCAAAGAAAATAATGGTCCAAAAGAGTGAATGGAAATTAAAATATATAAAAATGGAAATTCTATAATATAAACATTGAAATGAAAAATTCACTAGATGGGATCAACATCAGATTGAAAGTGGTAGAAATAACTTGTGAAATTTATGAGAAGATTAAAAGAAATTGCTCAATCTCAAGAACAGAAAGAGTCAAAGTACTGAAATAAATATAAAATAAGTAAACAGAAAAATATTTTTCTGGGATAATGCCTAGAGGCCTAAAAGACATGCAATTAAAGTTCCAGGAGAGGAGAGACAGGCATAGAAAAATATTCAAAGGAATGATGGCTAAACACTTCAGTAAACAACCTTAACTTTCAGATCTATGAATCTCAACAAATCAAAACACTGCACATACACACAAAGGATAAATATAAAGAAAATCACACCAGAGACAAACTGCTGAAAACTAAAAAATTTTAAAAAAATGTTTTAATAAGCACCTAGAGAAAAGTAACAAAAACATATACAAGAACAATGATACAATTAGTGCTTTTTGTCATAATAAAACGAGTCCAGAAGCATATTCAAAGTGCTGAAGAATCTTTTCCCAGAAAAATTATCCTTAAAAAACAAAGGAAATATAGGTATTTTCAGATAAACTAACAATGAGGAAATTTATCTCCAGCTGACCTAGATTTAAAAAAAAAAAAAAAAAACAAGTGCTAAAGGAAGTACTTCAGGTTAAAGGAGTTGTTCTCTGACTGTAAGAGAATAGTTACAAATAAATACAATACACTATCTAGAAAAGACTCCAAGATATGTAAATTAAACAAGTCACTTCTGCACAACCTGTTGGCCAAACAAGAAATCACAAAAGAACTTAGAAAATCATTTGAACTAAATGATACAGAAAATGTTACCAGAGTTGGGTTCTTGGTCCCCACACGGTGAAACCAGTGCCAAAACTCAAAGGTACAGGCAAAGCTTTACCCGGGCTGCAGCTCCCCCGAAGGTACACACAGCATAAGGGAGTAAGCTCCAAAGGGGAGGTCCTGCATATAGAGAGAAATCTCCCACCCAGCTTCCCACTAGGGACTAATACGTTAACGAGAGAAAGGGGTGGGGGTGGGGAAGCGCTTCTTCCTGATTGGTTGGAAGGTCCTCGTTCTGATTGGTCTATATTGGCAGGCAATTAAGACAGCTCATTGGTGCTCTTTGGACTCAGAGTCCTGTTTTAAGTCCAGTTTGTTCATGTGGCCACACTCTGGTTCTGTTTTTAGGGGTAGTGGTGTAATAGTAACATCCAACGGAAAGTGTCCCGCTGCATGAAGTTTTTCACTTGGGGCTTGTTCCCATGGTCCCTAACCGTCTCAAAACAGCAAAAGCAAATGTGTGGGATTCAGCTGAAACAGAAAAAAACAATAGCTTTATATGTTTCTATTACAAAAGAAAAAGGTCGAGAACCAAAAATCTAAGAAATGAAGAACAAAATTGATCAGGAGGAAGGAAAGAAGGAAGAAAGGCAGGGAGGGAAGAAGGAGGGTTGGTTATAATTGCTTTAAAGTCTAATATCTGGTTCATCTCGGAGTTTCCATCTGTTGATCTGCTGATTATTTTCCCTTGAGGATTTCTCATGGTGTCCTGGTTCTTCGTATATTGAGTATGTTTGGGTTGTATCCTGGACATTTTGAATAGTGTGTTATGAGACATGAATACTGAATCCTGTAACAATCCACTAGAGAATTTGGATGGGTGGTGGCAGCAAAGTTGAAACTTCCTTAAGTTGAAACTTGAGTTACTTTGTTGAAACTTGGAAGTTCTACCTTACTTAAGTTGAAACTTGAAGTGTACCTTAACTTCCACGGGTAGAATTCCTGTGTCGGCTGAGCTTTCAAAGCCCATGTTATGTTGCATTTGGTCTGTCCCACAGACGCCCAGTTCCGATGGAGCTGGGACTTGTGTCAGTTCAAAGGCAGAATTAGAGCCTTCCCCACTTTCCCTTCACGGGGCAATTTGCCACATATTCTCAGCCCTCAAGGGCTCCCTTTTCCTATTCCTCTGGCTTGACTATTGTCTTGTTTGGTTTTGCATTTTGCTTTTGTGTTTGGTTTTGCTTTTGGAGTTTTAGCTGCTTTCACTGCCACAGTTATGTGCAATTGGGGCTGCCTGTGGAGCAAAGGCTCCTTTTCCTGCTCCTTCTACTAGAAAGACAGGGTTTCTCTCTCTGAAATTTGCTCCCTGTACCAAATCCACAGTTGCACCTTGAAGTTGCCCATGCTCATGGCACAAATAAAAAAGAAGGGAAATAGGAAACTCACCCTCTACCGGCCGTTTTTCAAGTTTGTTCTTCCGCCCTCCAGTTATTTTCTGTTGTTAATTTTCAGAGTTATGAGGTAGTTGTTTTTGACAATATTGTCCGACGTGTTTGGCTGTGATCAGTGAGAAAGATAAACTATAGCAGGTTTACTTCATTTTGATCAGCCCCCAGAAAACTAAGGGTGATTTTTTTCAAAATTGGTATGAAAATTACAAGCATTACTTATATATTCAGGAATGAACATAAAACATTACAAATAGTCTGTGCATTAAATTTTATAAAGCTGCTTAAAATAAAAATAGTTTCACAAAATTTCAGCCCAGCATAATTGAAAGAAATGGAACACACTCACTCCTGTATATGTATGTTGTTGTTGTTTATATGTACTGGGCTCCTTATTAGAACATATATGCTTATTGCCAGAAACTGTATCTTAATCATCTTTGCTTCTGTCCACCATGTTTAGCACTGCATGTAACATATAGTAAATATTAAATTGCCCTAAATTCAATTATCTGTTATTAGAAAGGGACTCTGCCTAGGGGCGCCTGGGTGGCTCAGTAGGTTAAGCAGTGGACAGTTGGTTTCAATTCGGGTCATGATCTGGGTCTCCTCTTCAGGGCGGAGCCTGCTTGAGATTCTCTCTCTCCCTCTCCCTCTGTCCCGCCCTCCGAGTTCACATGGATGCGTGCTCTCTCTCTCAAATAAATAAATAAATATTCAAAAAAATAAAAGAAAGGGACTCTTTCTGAAGCTCTCTCTATCTGCTGTAATAGCTAACCATGTGATTTTTCTACATTCTTCTCCCCTAACAGCAGTAGCTTTCAGAGAAAAAATTCTGTCAGTGGTATGTCAAATGGAGTTTAAAAAATTAGTTTTGCAATAAAGTAGCAGTATTCATATTGTTACTGACCCTTCTAAAGAATCTTTCCTAAGGTAAGAGATTGAGAAAACAAGTTATCAATGTCCATAGACATATGAAATTAAAGATACTGATCACTGGGGATAAATTTTAACATACAGAGATATGTTAGTATCAATAGCAATAGAAAGACTGATGCACTGATACCTGCATGTAGTTAGTCCTAGATCACATATGTGACTCATTTTGAGAAAGTATTTGTTTGATGGGAAATTATTCTAAAAGTAGCAAAAATATATGAAAAGATGAATTTGATTATTTGGTTCTTATTTTTTGGCCTTATTCATGTGAAAACAGTAATTAATAAATTAGTTTCTGAACTCAGAAAATTGAGTTAGTCATAAGAGTTGTTAGTTACATAATAATGAGAACAGTTACCAACCTACTGTTATCACCCACAGTTTTGGTAAAATTATTTTTTTACTAATAGTATACAATTAATATTGAAATTATAAATAATTTTTTAAAAGAGTGTAATGATTCCAAGTTCCTTCACTTTAACATAACTATGACCATTTTGAATTTTCTGGAATTTTTTTTTTCCTGGGCATCTGTTTCTCATTTAGCCTTAATGGGTCTACACAATTCACACCACGCTTTCCTTTTTATCTAAGCCTTACCATGATGCCATATTGTCTTCAAAACATTAATTTTAATTGGTACTTAACATGCTGAGAAGAGATGGTACTGTGGTCATTGCAAATAATTTTTTGGTGGGTGATTAGACTCTCCTCAGTTTTTACTCAATTAAATAATACTATTATAAAAATTGTATCTGTGTTGACTTTCCATTTTTTAGTGGGAATTTTCAGAAGTAGAGTTAATGTTTTAAAAATTAAAATTCTTGGGACGCCTGGGTGGCTCAGTTGGTTAAGCAGCTGCCTTCGGCTCAGGTCATGATCCCAGCGTCCTGGGATCGAGTCCCACATCGGGCTCCTTGCTCAGCAGGGAGCCTGCTTCTCCCTCTACCTCTGCCTGCCGTTCTGTCTGCCTGTGCTCGCTCTCTTCCCTCTCTCTCTCTGATAAATAAATAAAAAATCTTAAAAAAAAATTAAAATTAAAATTCTTTTTTATATTTGAAAAATATTATTTAATTACTCTCCCAAAATGTTGACTTTTGTTAGCGATGAATAAAATTACTTTCTTTATTTTTAAATCATTTGGTGGTATCTTTCTGAGGGCGATTAATTTAATAAAGAATAAATGGCATGTTGGTATTATTGTGCATTTCTTTGATTACCAATTAGGGTAAAATTTTTTAATGTTTTCATTGTATTATCTTTTGGAGATTGTTTTCTATGCCCTTTGTTCTCAGGAATGAACTTCTTATAGATCTCTCTGACGCTAAGCAACAAAGAAGTATTTGTAATCATTTAATCACGGGAACAACTTTTTAAAGCCCTTGTAATCTTCTTTTCATCAATCTTACTTGTTGATAGAAACCAGTGTTGTTGTTGTTTTTTAAGTCTATTTGGCAAACATAACTGAGCATTGACTAAACTCTTTATATTCACTATCTCATTTAATTCTTTTTGTCAGTCCTATAAAGTAAGGACTGTTATTCTTTGCCACCTTTGAGGTGACTGGAGAGAAGTTTAAAAAGGGTAAGTTACAAAAGGTCATACATCCAGTTACTGCTGAAGTCAAAACCAGACCCACACCACCACGTACTTTAACATGACAAACCACCAAATACGGGATATGTTTATAAAAATGATCTGTCACCCAGAAGCTGTCAGAAAATGATCTGATTCATACTATCTCATTTCTGAGCTTTAGCCTCAGCCCTGTGACCAGGAAATAGCCAGAGAATGGTATATGGTTTACCTCTCAATATGACTAACGAACTGGAATTGTGGAGAGATTTTCCTCATGATCTGTGTGCATTGACAAAGGGAACCTTGATGGAATAAGACCTGGGCCTTCCGCTAATCCCTGGTTTTCCGTTAACCCACTGAGTGAGCACCAGAAGTTGTTTAAGTTCTCAGGATCACAGTGCCCTCATCTTTAAAAACAGCATCTACAAAAATTTCCTTGGACTAAATGAGATTATGTGTGTAATGGACCTGACAGAATGCTGAGTACCTAACAGGTGCTCAGTAGAGAGTTGCTGTGTTTTATGCTTCGTTTCCAAGACTTGATTTGGATGTGCAGTGTGTACAGTGGCTCCAAATGATTTGCTGAGACTCTGTCATTCCTGAGAATTACTTAACCACTTAATTCTTTTTTTTTTTAAAGATTTTATTTATTTATTTGACAGAGAGAGATCACAAGCAGGCAGAGAGGCAGGCAGAGAGAGAGGAGGAAGCAGGCTCCCTGCTGAGCAGAGTGCCCAATGCGGGGCTCGATCCCAGGACCCTGGGATCATGACCTGAGCCGAAGGCAGCGGCTTAACCCACTGAGCCACCCAGGCGCCCCAACTTAACCACTTAATTCTTGCCATGACTTTAATTGGAAAAAAAATAATAATCCAGTTTAGAACTTCCAACAAGTACATATACATTGGAAACTAACTGACTCTTAGTGGATCGCTGGAATTTCATGACGTTCAATATCTCTGTACCTTGACTATTCATTGTGTAAATTCCTGCAAAAGGCTTAAATAATCAATTGAGGGAAAGAATAAAGAACCTCATACCGTTGACGAGATTCTGACTCCCACAAATCTAATTAACTCCCTGAAAAGTACTCTTCTGTACTCTAGCTCCTGTCTCTCAAAACATTTAACCACAGCCTTGATTTTTGTTTCTGCTCATTAGCAATAGGTTTTATCTTCAAAGCAGGTATGAGTAGTGCATTATTACTTTTTAATCCAGCACTGACACAGGCATTGTTATAAGATATCCAATCTTCTTTGGAAGCAGTTTGTTTTGTAGAGTCCTTTATAATTTAATTGTTCTTGATTCATGATGTAGTTTAAGGAGATATGAAACATGTCCTGTTTGTTCATATTCTATTGTTTTCTGTGCATGTTTGTAAGCCATATTGTCTTTCTCACACAATTGCAATCTTTCTCCTGGAATAACTAGAATTATTGCATTTATTACCTTTAAGAATAGTATAATTTCTAAAATAGGTCCCACTTAGGAGCTCGAGTAACTTTACCTAATTTCCTTCACTCAGTAAATGTAGTGGTGAGAGTATTTGGGGTCTGCAGAGAATAAATAGGTTAAACAGATATTCAAGGCTGACTCTATTTGAATGACCCAAAAACTTCATTATTTTAAGGTGTTTTGCAGTACCTTCTATGTTGTAATTATTGTCTTTGGTCTTTAACAATTCAGTGCTCACCTAATTAAAATGGCAGTGCTAATTCTTATTCAGGCTATGTGGTATTTCTATTCCTACTGTAATGGATAAATCATTTGGAGGACATAACCCTTAACAGCCTTTAACAAGACCTCACACTGTAATCTGTCAGAATTATTCCCTGAATACAGTTATTCCTTCTTCTACTGCTGAACATTTATATAGCAATGAAATGTTAATAACTCCTAAGAGAGTTGGCTGGAATTTATTATATTTTAGAAGGAACAATTATTTCTCAGAGAGCCCAAGATTAAAATTGGACAGTCTATCCAAGGACCTCAACCTCAAAGACTTCTCTAGAAGTAGAATGATCCAGAAAAGCCAGCTTGGACAGGCTTTGAA
The DNA here is from genome assembly GCF_009829155.1 of Mustela erminea. NCBI lineage: Eukaryota > Metazoa > Chordata > Mammalia > Carnivora > Mustelidae > Mustela > Mustela erminea. The sequence goes on from NC_045614.1 coordinate 142,430,517, forward strand.
AATTTCATCTTTTCTCAAGAAACTGCACTAATGTCAATGACATATGGTTAGAATGTCCTTTCTTGGTGGCTATATATTAAACATGTGACTTTCCTGCATTTGCTTACTTATCACCTCACAAAACACACAAGACTCTTTTCTTGACCACGGTATGATTAAATGTCATCCAGCGCATATGGTCATAATTTTTTGCTCATAGCAATCTAGCTACTATGCACCAGAGTTGACAGAGGTAAGACTTGCAATTCCATCCATTATAGTGCCAACTTCCCTTTTTGTGTATAGACTTCGTATTTGGTTTTATCTCATCTGTCTATTTCTGTTCTTGATTTGATTCTGACCAGAGCCATGAAAGTGTAGGAACCTAGTTAATCTTCATCTATGCCGGCCACAGTCATCTAAGACTCGCTTTATACTCTGTAGCTGTAGGGCTTTAAAATTTCACTAACATTTAGAAGCAATTGTAAAATAAAATTTTATGTGCTAGGTGGTACTTTAATAGTGATTGTTTCTCTTTTCAGAAGCTCCTTAATTTCTAAAATGACTCTTTATCTGCTTGACTATTTACTAGTCACTCAGTGTGGATTCTTAACGTGGATGTAGGACAGATAGTTTTATTACTCAGATTTCTTTCTTCCTTCCATGTGAGTTTTGAGATTTCTTTCTGGCGGTAGGATCACAAGAAAAATGTCCTCCATATACATTCCATCTCAAATTAAATCTAAATAAGTGTATATATTCAAATATACATGCATATTTGTTTTGGTCACTCCATAGAGGGAGATGGACTTACACCCAATATTTGATTTGAATGTTGAGACTGCTGATGTCACCTACATCAAAAGAGTAGGAAACTGTTTGTTATATAATGAGATTTTTGGAGAGAGTGGGCTGCTTCCCAAGCAGGTCCAAAAGTGATCTGAGAGAGGGCGCCACCTGGGGAGTCCTTGTGCTATTTAGAGCTGGGGCTGCAGTGAGAATTCCTTGTGTGGTTTGAACCCCCTGCCTGAGCAGATGGAAGGGAGGACCGGCCTTTGTTATCAGCTTGGCCAGATGCTAGGCCAAGTCTGGGAAGGAGCAGAGAGTTTTAAAATCCCCCGTCAGGAAGCAAATATCAAAAAATGTAGTTGGACTCTTAATACAATACTACACCTGCATAAAAAGCACAGATTTGAATACATCTACCTACACATACTGCCTCCTTTATCAAATCTTAGGACACAATTTCTGTGCCTTGCAAGGACTTGGGGTTTCTATGTCACTCCTGGCTCATAATTCCTGCTCCTTTGCAATTCTGACTTGTGTCTCGTGTCCCTGGGCTGTTTATGTCTTTACCCTTGGGTTGATCAAGATGCAGAATTCAGGGCGCCTGGGTGGCTCAGTGGGTTAAGCCGCTGCCTTCAGCTCAGGTCATGATCTCAGAGTCCTGAGATCGAGTCCCGCATTGGGTTCTCTGCTCAGCAGGGAGATTGCTACCCTCTCTCTCTCTCTGCCTGCTTCTCTGTCTACTTGTGATCTCTCTCTCTCTGTCAAATAAATAAATAAAATCTTTAAAAAAAAAAAAAGTGCAGAATTCAGTCAAACAAAAATGTCTCACTTACACAGGACATTTGTATGTGCGGCATGCTATTCCAAAAGTTTTCCTTTCATTAAAGGGAAGGGAACAATAGGGAGACGTCTATCCCCACTGATAAGATTTGCCACATCCCTTAGAAGGTAGAAGAGCCTACAAGTTAAGTTTGAACTTCAAATAACTAATAGATTATTTTTTTCTTTAGGATTTAAAAAAAGCTGTTCCCCTTTGATTATATGAGATTATAAATTAAAGAAATCCGGCACGTGTGAGTTTATGAGCACTCACACAGCCACACACCTATACCCATCCCATGCGGAAGAATGCCGACACGCGGTTTGCAGATCTTGTTGGCCTCCTTGAGGCTAAACGAGGCGATGTCACACAAACTTCTCTCAGGCTCAGGAGACTCAGAAATTCTGATATTCCCTCAGGAAAACAAAACTGGAGATCACTAAAGGTCTTTTAAATTGAATTTTATAATTTGTATAAAACTCCTACAGTGGGGTTCTCACAGAAAGTTCCAAATTCATTTTTCCTCTTTTTTTTTCCATTGAAAATATATCTCTGAAAAAAAGCAAGAACCATTTCTGTTTATTCCTAAGATATATATTCATACCTCACTTTCCCTAATGACATGTGGGACTAGAGGTAAATTATTTTCAGTGTCAACTTGGCACCATGGGTTGAACTTGTTTGTAAACATTAAGCCTCTGACGCTCACTGGCAATGGTGTCACTGTTGAGCATTTACTGAGAGTGATAGGGCTGGAGGCTACGCTGCACTGCTTCCTCCCAATCTAACCCTGGGCCAGATTCCTACTGAGGAGGACAGTCTGATCACTGGACTTACTTGATCTTTGTCTTAGAATACAAATAATTTGGATGACTCAAATATAAATTTTAAGGTTTCTTTTCTCCAGTTCTAGGACCCGGGGTTTTAGAAACAGTTTGTCCATCTTTTACAGATGCAAATAAATATTTTGCATAACAAAGGAGCTCCACAGGGCTCTCCAATACTAGAAAACATTCAGATAGGAAAATACTTGCCTCACCCAAATTTGCCAAAATATTAAGAGGGGATTTTATAGGATAAAAATTACACGCATCTGCTCCACATGTCAAATATAAAAATAAAAATATTATTACCATGCAATATTAGATACTTATGATTAATGATGTATCTATTTTCTCATTCACTAATTATTTTTTTGGAAGTAATTTTCTCAACTGATACAATTCAAGTGACCAGCAGTGGTTTCTTATAAAATGTTCTCAAGGATCCAAATGAATCAATGAATCTTTATAATTAAATGTATCATTTGCTTTCTCCCTAAAAAAAGAGAAATTGATTTTAAAACAGATGATACATCCTGATATATCCTTTAGCCCAAAC